>NC_138779.1:164750061-165495061 GCF_965119305.1 Pelophylax lessonae
TAAAATGGAGATTATTGCAATATTTTTTATCACACCGTATTTGCGCAGCGGTCTTCCAAACGCATTTTTTTGGGAAAAAAATAACTTTTTTTAATTAAAAAATAAGAAAACAGTAAAGTTAGCCCAATTGTTTTCCAAAATGTGAAAGATAATGTTACGCCGAGTAAATAGATACCCAACATGTCATGCTTCAAAATTGCGCACGCTCACAGAATGGTGACAAACTTTGGCACTTAAAAATCCCCATAGGCGACATTTTAAAAATTTCTACAGGTTGCTATCTTAGAGTTACAGAGGAGGTCTAGGGCTCAAATTATTGCTCTTGCTCTAACGATCGCGACGATACCTCACATGTGTAGTTTGAACACTGTTTACATATGTGGGCGGGGTTTCCGTATGTGTTCGCTTCTGTGCGCGAGCTCGCGGGGACAGGGCGCTTTAATTTTTTTTTTTTTTTTTTTACTATTTATTTTATTTATTATTTTTTATTTTTACACTGTTTTTTTAAAAAAAAAATTGATCATTTTTATTTCTATTACAAGAAATGTAAACATTACTTGTAATAGAAATAGGCACGACAGGACCTCTTTTTTGTGAGATCTGGGGTCAAAAAGTCCTCAGATCTCACAAGTACACTAAAAGATAGAAAAAATAAAAAAAAAAAAAAATTAAATAAAATGAAAAAAAAAGGGACCTTTAAACTGGTTGCTAGGCAATGACGTTTGCCGTAGCTCCGGTCCTCCAAGACCATAGAGTCAAGTGAGGGCAAGCTTGCCCTCACTCGACATCCTGTCTGTGAGGATCTGGGACCGGATCGTTTTCCCCGCTGCCGGCGGGTCCGGTAAACGGGGAAAAGGACCAGAATGCAGTGGGAGGGGGGGCACCTCTTTCGCCATCCCGGAAGGGTGATCCGCGGCGAATCCGCCGCTGGGACCACCCTTATCAGAAAGCCAACCGTCCACCGTTTAAAATAATACCAGGGTTATGGCAGCTATCTGCTGCCATAACACCGGTATTTAGGTTTAAACGGAAGATGTATATAAACCTTTTTGGACTTGGACATGGTGGCTGTATGAAGGGTGACAGGTACTCGGGTACTTTGCTGGGCAGGTGACAGGTACTCTGGTACTGATGAGCAAGTGGCAGGTACTCGAGTACTCCGATAGGCAGGTGACAGGTACTCGGGTACTCTTATGGGCAGGTGACAGGCAGGTGATAGGTACTGATGAGTAGTACTGATACTGATAGGTGATACTGATACTGTACTGATGATGGGTACTGATGATCAGTACTGATACTAATAGGTGATAGGTACTGATGGGTACTGATGAGTACTGATGAGTAGTGATGGGTAATGATGAGCAGGTGGCAAGTACTCGGGTACTTCAGGTGTCAGGTACTCTGATGAGCAGGTGGAAGGTACTCGGGTACTCTGTTGGGTAGGTGACAGGTACTTGGGTACTCTGATGGGTAGGTGACAGGTACTCGGGTACTCCGATGACGGGTACTCAAAGTACCAGAGTACCTGTCGTCAGAGTACCCGAGTACCTGTCATCAGAGTACCCGAGTACCCATCATCAGAGTATCCGAGTACCCGTCATCAGCGTACCCGAGTACCTGTCATCAGAGTACCCAAGTACCCGTCATCAGCTTACCCGAGTACCCGTCATCAGAGTACCCGAGTACCCGTCATCAGAGTACCCGAGTACCTGTCATCAGAGTACCCGAGTACCTGTCATCAGAGTACCCGAGTACCCGTCATCAGAGTACCCGAGTACCCGTCATCAGAGTACCCGAGTACCTGTCACCAGCCCATCAGAGTACCTGTCATCAGAGTACCCGAGTACCTGTCGTCAGAGTACCCGAGTACCTGTCATCAGCCCATCAGAGTACCTGTCATCAGAGTACCTGATGGGCTGGCGACAGGTACTCGGGTACTTTGATGGGCTAGTGACAGGTGCTCTTTATTGGGGGGGGGGCAATCAGTGTGTTTAGGGTGCACTGTAGTTGGTAACTAGCTGTTACCACAATCTCCTCCTCACACAGGATCAGTGTGTGAGGAGGAGAACACGGTGACAGCTAGTTTCCGTGTTCTCTGATGACATTTGTGACCGGCTGTGATTGGACACAGCCGGTCACGTGGTAAAGAGCCAATTTCATTGGCTCTTTACCTAGATCGGGGATCGACTCTGTCCGAGGGACGAGCCTCGTCCTCGATCGCCGCGCTGCGCGCCCCCGGGGACGCGCATTAAGGAAGGAACGAGCGGCTCGCGCTGGAGCCGCTCATGTGATCGGCTGTGATTGACACAGCCGATCACATGGTAAACAGCCAATTTCATTGGCTGTTTACCTTGATCGGGGTTGGGCTCAGTCCGAGGGACGAGCCTCACCCCCGATCGCCGCGCTGCGCGCCCCCCGGGGGCGCGCAGTAGCGGGGAGATCCGGGCGCCGTCATATGACGTCCGCCCGGATCGAGAAAGGATTTGTGCCGACGTCATTTGACATGACGCGGTACGGAAGGGGTTAATGGTCTGAGAAAATGTTTGTGTTCAAAATGACTTTATTTTGGTCTCCAACTGTATTTTAGTCTCCAACGGCCTGAAAAAAAAATTTTATGGTCAAAATGACTGTAGTTTGGTCTCCAAGTGTCTAAAAAGCTTTTTTTTGTCAAAATAACTACATTTTTGGTCTCCAATGGTCCTGAAAATTTTTTTGGTCACAATGACTGTATTTTGGTCTCCAAGTGTCTCAAAAGCTTTTTTTTAGTCAAAATAAATGCATTTGGTAACCAAAGGTCTGAGAATTTTTTTAGTCATAAATGACTGTTTTTTTGTCTTTTAGAGTCTTAAAAAGATGGTTTTAGACAAGATAACTACATTTGGTCTTCAATGGCCTGAAAAAAATGTTTTAGTCAAAATGACTCTATTTTGGTCTTCAAGTGTCTAAAAAGCCTTTTTTTAGTCAAAATAAATGCATTTGGTCACCAAAGGTCTGAACAGTTTTTTTTCAAAATGACTGTATTTTTGTCATTTAGAGTCTTAAAAAGCCGGTTTTAGACAAGATAACTACATTTGGTCTCCAATTGCCTGAAAAAAATGTTTTGGTCAAAATAACTCTATTTTGGTCTCCAAGTGTCTAAAAAGCCCTTTTTAGTCAAAATAACTACATTTGGTCACCAAAGGTCTGAAAAAATTTTTAAGTCAAAATGACTATATTTTTGTCTTTTAGAGTCTTAAAAAGCCGGTTTTAGACAAGAAAACTGCATTTGGTCTTTAATGGTCTGAGAAAATGTTTGTGTTCAAAATGACTTTATTTTGGTCTCCAACTGTATTTTAGTCTCCAACGGCCTGAAAAAAATTTTTATGGTCAAAATGACTGTAGTTTGGTCTCCAAGTGTCTAAAAAGCTTTTTTTTGTCAAAATAACTGCATTTGGTAACCAAAGGTCTGATACATTTTTTTAGTCATAAATGACTGTTTTTTTGTCTTTTAGAGTCTTAAAAAGCCGGTTTTAGACAAGATAACTGCATTTGATCTCCAAAAGCCATAAAAAAATTTTAGTCAAAATGATTGTAATTTTGTTCTCCAAGTGTCTTAAAAGCTTTTTTTGATCAAAATAACAGCATTTGGTCACCAACGGTCTGAAACTTTTTTTAGTCAAAATGACTATTTTTGTCTTTTAGAGTGTTAAAAAGCCGGTTTTTGAAAAGATAACTGCATTTGGTCTCCAATGGCCTGAAAAATTTTTTTTTGTTCAAAATGACTATTTTGGTCTCCAAGTGTTTAAAAAGCCATTTATTAGTCAAAATAACTGCATTTGGTCTCCAATGGTCTGAGAAAATGTTTTTGTTCAAAATGACGGTATTTTGGTCTCCAACTGTAGTTTGGTCTCCAATGGCCTGAAAAAATTTTTTTGGTCAAAATGACTGTATTTTGGTCTTTTAGAGTTGTAAAAAGCCAGTTTTAGACAGGATAACTGCACTGAATTGTTTTGTCAAAATGCATGTATTTTGGTCTCCAAGTGTATAAAAAGCATTTTTTAGTCAAAATAAATGCATTTGGTCACCAAAGGTCTGAAAATGTTTTTGTCAAAATTACTGTAAAAAATGACATTTTTGTCTTTTAGAGTCTTGAAAAGCCGGTTTTAGGCAGGATACATTGATTGTCAAAATGCATGTATTTTGGTCTCCAAGTGTATAAAAAGCCGGTTTTAGACAAGATAACTACATTTGGTCTCCAATGGCCTGAAAAAAATGTTTTGGTTAAAATAACTCTATTTTGGTCTCCAAGTGTCTAAAAAGCCTTTTTTAGTCAAAATAACTGCATTTGGTCACCAATGGTCTGAACAGTTTTTTTTTCAAAATGACTGTATTTTTGTCTTTTAGAGTCTTAAAAAGCCGGTTTTAGACAAGAATACTGCATTTGGCCTCCAATGGTCTGAGAAAATGTTTGTGTTCAAAATGACTTTATTTTGGTCTCCAACTGTATTTAGTCTCCAACGGCCTGAAATTTTTTTTGGTCAAATTGACTGTATTTTGGTCTTTTAGAGTCGTAAAAAGCCGGTTTTAGACAGGATAACTGCACTGAAATTGTTTTTTGTCAAAATGCATGTATTTTGGTCTCAAAGTGTATAAAAAGCCTTTTTTTGTCAAAATAACTGCATTTGGTCACCAAAGGTCTGACATTTTTTGTCAAAATGACTGTATTTTTGTCTTTCAGAGTCTTGAAAAGCCGGTTTTAGACAGGATAACTGCACTGAAATTTTTTTGTCAAAATGCATGTATTTTGGTCTCCACGTGTATAAAAAGCCTTTTTTTGTCAAAATAACTACATTTTTGGTCTCCAATGGTCCTGAAAATTTTTTTGGTCACAATGACTGTATTTTGGTCTCCAAGTGTCTCAAAAGCTTTTTTTTAGTCAAAATAACTGCATTTGGTAACCAAAGGTCTGAGAATTTTTTTAGTCATAAATGACTGTATTTTTGTCATTTAGAGTCTTAAAAAGCCGATTTTAGACAAGATAACTACATTTGGTCTCCAATTGCCTGAAAAAAATGTTTTGGTCAAAATAACTCTATTTTGGTCTCCAAGTGTCTAAAAAGCCCTTTTTAGTCAAAATAACTACATTTGGTCACCAAAGGTCTGAAAATTTTTTTAAGTCAAAATGACTATATTTTTGTCTTTTAGAGTCTTAAAAAGCCGGTTTTAGACAAGAAAACTGCATTTGGTCTTTAATGGTCTGAGAAAATGTTTGTGTTCAAAATGACTTTATTTTGGTCTCCAACTGTATTTTAGTCTCCAACGGCCTGAAAAAATTTTTTTATGGTCAAAATGACTGTAGTTTGGTCTCCAAGCGTCTAAAAAGCTTTTTTTGTCAAAATAACTGCATTTGGTAACCAAAGGTCTGATACATTTTTTTAGTCATAAATGACTGTTTTTTTGTCTTTTAGAGTCTTAAAAAGCCGGTTTTAGACAAGATAACTGCATTTGATCTCCAAAAGCCATAAAAAAATTTTAGTCAAAATGATTGTAATTTTGTTCTCCAAGTGTCTTAAAAGCTTTTTTTGATCAAAATAACAGCATTTGGTCACCAACGGTCTGAAACATTTTTTTAGTCAAAATGACTATTTTTGTCTTTTAGAGTGTTAAAAAGCCGGTTTTTGAAAAGATAACTGCATTTGGTCTCCAATGGCCTGAAAAAAAATTTTTTGTTCAAAATGACTATTTTGGTCTCCAAGTGTTTAAAAAGCCATTTATTAGTCAAAATAACTGCATTTGGTCTCCAATGGTCTGAGAAAATGTTTTTGTTCAAAATGACGGTATTTTGGTCTCCAACTGTAGTTTGGTCTCCAATGGCCTGAAAAAAATTTTTTGGTCAAAATGACTGTATTTTGGTCTTTTAGAGTTGTAAAAAGCCAGTTTTAGACAGGATAACTGCACTGAATTGTTTTGTCAAAATGCATGTATTTTGGTCTCCAAGTGTATAAAAAGCATTTTTTAGTCAAAATGAATGCATTTGGTCACCAAAGGTCTGAAAATGTTTTTGTCAAAATGACTGTAAAAAATGACATTTTTGTCTTTTAGAGTCTTGAAAAGCCGGTTTTAGACAGGCTACATTGATTGTCAAAATACATGTATTTTGGTCTCCAAGTGTATAAAAAGCCGGTTTTGGACAAGATAACTACATTTGGTCTCCAATGGCCTGAAAAAAATGTTTTGGTCAAAATAACTCTATTTTGGTCTCCAAGTGTCTAAAAAGCCTTTTTTAGTCAAAATAACTGCATTTGGTCACCAATGGTCTGAACAGTTTTTTTTTCAAAATGACTGTATTTTTGTCTCTTAGAGTCTTAAAAAGCCGGTTTTAGACAAGAATACTGCATTTGGCCTCCAATGGTCTGAGAAAATGTTTGTGTTCAAAATGACTTTATTTTGGTCTCCAACTGTATTTTAGTCTCCAACGGCCTGAAATTTTTTTTGGTCAAATTGACTGTATTTTGGTCTTTTAGAGTCGTAAAAAGCCGGTTTTAGACAGGATAACTGCACTGAAATTGTTTTTTGTCAAAATGCATGTATTTTGGTCTCAAAGTGTATAAAAAGCCTTTTTTTTGTCAAAATAACTGCATTTGGTCACCAAAGGTCTGACATTTTTTGTCAAAATGACTGTATTTTTGTCTTTTAGAGTCTTGAAAAGCCGGTTTTAGACAGGATAACTGCACTGAAATTTTTTTGTCAAAATGCATGTATTTTGGTCTCCACGTGTATAAAAAGCCTTTTTTTGTCAAAATAACTACAATTTTGGTCTCCAATGGTCCTGAAAATTTTTTTGGTCACAATGACTGTATTTTGGTCTCCAAGTGTCTCAAAAGCTTTTTTTTAGTCAAAATAACTGCATTTGGTAACCAAAGGTCTGAGAATTTTTTTTAGTCATAAATGACTGTATTTTTGTCATTTAGAGTCTTAAAAAGCCGGTTTTAGACAAGATAACTACATTTGGTCTCCAATTGCCTGAAAAAAATGTTTTGGTCAAAATAACTCTATTTTGGTCTCCAAGTGTCTAAAAAGCCCTTTTTAGTCAAAATAACTACATTTGGTCACCAAAGGTCTGAAAATTTTTTTAAGTCAAAATGACTATATTTTTGTCTTTTAGAGTCTTAAAAAGCCGGTTTTAGACAAGAAAACTGCATTTGGTCTTTAATGGTCTGAGAAAATGTTTGTGTTCAAAATTACTTTATTTTGGTCTCCAACTGTATTTTAGTCTCCAACGGCCTGAAAAAAATTTTTTATGGTCAAAATGACTGTAGTTTGGTCTCCAAGTGTCTAAAAAGCTTTTTTTGTCAAAATAACTGCATTTGGTAACCAAAGGTCTGATACATTTTTTTAATCATAAATGACTGTTTTTTTGTCTTTTAGAGTCTTAAAAAGCCGGTTTTAGACAAGATAACTGCATTTGATCTCCAAAAGCCATAAAAAATTTTTAGTCAAAATGATTGTAATTTTGTTCTCCAAGTGTCTAAAAAGCTTTTTTTGATCAAAATAACAGCATTTGGTCACCAACGGTCTGAAACATTTTTTTAGTCAAAATGACTATTTTTGTCTTTTAGAGTGTTAAAAAGCCGGTTTTTGAAAAGATAACTACATTTGGTCTCCAATGGCCTGAAAATTTTTTTTGTTCAAAATGACTCTACTTTGGTCTCCAAGTGTTTAAAAAGCCATTTATTAGTCAAAATAACTGCATTTGGTCTCCAATGGTTTGAGAAAATGTTTTTGTTCAAAATGACGGTATTTTGGTCTCCAACTGTAGTTTGGTCTCCAATGGCCTGAAAAAAATTTTTTGGTCAAAATGACTGTATTTTGGTCTTTTAGAGTTGTAAAAAGCCAGTTTTAGACAGGATAACTGCACTGAATTTTTTGTCAAAATGCATGTATTTTGGTCTCCAAGTGTATAAAAAGCATTTTTTAGTCAAAATAAATGCATTTGGTCACCAAAGGTCTGAAAATGTTTTTCTCGAAATGACTGTAAAAAATGACATTTTTGTCTTTTAGAGTCTTGAAAAGCCGGTTTTAGACAGGATAAATTTTTTGTCAAAATGCATGTATTTTGGTCTCCAAGTGTATAAAAAGACTTTTTTTTGTCAAAATAACTGCATGTTTTGTTTCCAATGGTCTGAAAAAAGAGTTTTTGGCCAAAATGACTGTATTTTGGTCTCCAAGTGTCTAAAAATCCTTTTGTAGTCAAAACAACTGCATTTGTTCACCAAAGGTCTGAAATTTTTTTAGTCAAAATGACTGTATTTTTGTCTTTTAGAGTCTTAAAAAGCCAATTTTAGACAAGATAACTGCATTTGGTCTATAATGGTCTAAATTTTTTTTTCAAAATTACTGTATTTTGGTCTCCAAGTGTCTAAAAAGCCATTTTTAGTCAAAATAACTGCATTTGGTCACCAAAGGTATGACATTTTTTTGTCAAAATGACTATTTTTGTCTTTTAGAGTCTTTAAAAGCAGGTTTTAGACAAGATAACTGCATTTAGTCAATAGATGGTCTGAATTTTTTTGTCAAAATTACTCTATTTTGGTCTCCAAGAGTCTAAAAAGCCTTTTTTAGTCAAAATAACTGCATTTGGTCACCAAAGGTATGAAATTTGTTTGTCAAAATGACTGTATTTTTGCCTTTTAGTCTTAAAAAGCCGGTTTTAGACAAGATAACTGCATTTGGTTTCCAATGGCCTGAAAAAACTTTTAAGGGAAAATGATTATTTTGGTCTTCCAAGTGTCTAAAAAGCCTTTTTTTTAGTGAAAATAACTGCATTTGGTCACCAAAGGTCTGAAAATTTTTTTAGTCAAAATGACTGTTTTTTGTCTTTTAGAGTCTTAAAAAGCCAGTTTTAGACAAGATAACTGCATTTGGTCTATAATGGTCTGAAATGTTTTTGTCAAGATTACTGTATTTTGGTCTCCAAGTGTCTAAAAAGCCTTTTTAGTCAAAATAACTGCATTTGGTCACCAAAGGTATGACATTTTTTTGTCAAAATGACTATTTTTGTCTTTTAGAGTCTTTAAAAGCAGGTTTTAGACAAGATAACTGCATTTAGTCAATAGATGGTCTGAATTTTTTTGTCAAATTGACTCTATTTTAGTCTCCAAGTGTCTAAAAAGCCTTTTTTTAATCAAAATAACTGCATTTGGTCACCAAAGGTATGAAATTTGTTTGTCAAAATGAATGTATTTTTGTCTTTTAGAGTCTTAAAAATCCGGTTTTAGACAAGATAACTGAATTTGGTTTCCAATGGCCTGAAAAAAACTTTTAAGTAAAAATGACTATTTTGGTCTTCCAAGTGTCTAAAAATTCTTTCTTTAGTGAAAATAACTTCATTTGGTCACCCAAGGTCTGAAATTAATTTTTAGTCAAAATGACTGTATTTTTGTCTTTTTGAGTCTTAAAAATCCGATTTTAGAAAAGATAACTGCATTTATGGTCTCCAATGGTCTGAATTTTTTTGCTCAAAATGACTGTATTTTGGTCTCCAAGTGTATAAAAAGCCTTTTTTATCAAAATAACTGCATTTGGTCACCAAACATCTGAATTTTTTTTGTCAAAATGACTGTATTTTTGTCTTTTAGAGTCTTGAGAATCCAGTTTTAGACAGGATAACTACACTGAATTTTTTTGTCAAAATGCATGTATTTTGGTCTCCAAGTGTATAAAAAGCATTTTTCAGTCAAAATAACTGCATTTGGTCACCAAAGGTCTGAAAATGTTTTTGTCAAAATTACTGTATTTTTGTCTTTTAGAGACTTGAAAAGCCGGTTTTAGACAGGACAAATTTTTTTGTCAAAATGCATGTATTTTGGTCTCCAAGTGTATAAAAAGCCCTTTCTTTGTCAAAATAACAGCATGTTTTGTTTCTAATGGTTTGAAAAAAGTTTGGGCCAAAATGACTGTATTTTGGTCTGAAAGTATCTAAAAAGCCTTTTGTAGTCAAAATAACTGCATTTGGTCACCAAAGGTCTGAAAAATTTTTTTAGTCAAAATTACTGTATTTTTGTCTTTTGGAGTCTTAAAAAGCCGGTTTTGGACAAGATAACTGCATTTAGTCAATAGATGGTCTGAATTTTTTTGTCAAAATTACTCTATTTTGGTCTCCAAGTGTCTAAAAAGCCTTTTTAGTCAAAATAACTGCATTTGGTCACCAAAGGTATGAAATTTGTTTGTCAAAATGACTGTATTTTTGTCTTTTAGAGTTTTAAAAAGCCGTTTTTAGACAAGATAACTGCATTTGGTTTCCAATGGCCTGAAAAAAAACTTTTAAGTGAAAATGACTATTTTGGTCTCCAAGTGTATAAAAAGCCTTTTTTTTCAAAATAACTGCATTTTTGGTCTCCAATGGTCCTGAAAATTTCTTTGGTTAAAATGACTGTATTTTCGTCTCCAAGCGTCTAAATAGCTTTTTTTTAGTCAAAATAACTGCATTTGAAAATCAAAGGTCTGAAAAAAAATTTTAGTCATAAATGACTTTTTTTCTTTTAGAGTCTTAAAAAGCCGGTTTTAAACAAGATAACTACATTTAGTCAATAGATGGTCTGAATTTTTTCGTCAAAATGACTCTATTTTGGTCTCCAAGTGTCTAAAAAGCATTTTTAGTCAAAATAACTGCATTTGGTCACCAAAGGTCTGAAATTAATTTTTAGTCGAAATGACTGTATTTTTGTCTTTTAGAATCCTAAAAAGCCGGTTTTAAAAAAGATAACTGCATTTATGGTCTCCAATGGTCTGAAATTTGTTTTGCTCAAAATGACTGTATTTTGGTCTCCACGTGTCTAAATAGCTCTTTTTAGTCAAAATAACTGCATTTGGTCACCAAAGGTCTAAATAAAATTTAAGTCAAAATTATTGTATTTTTATCTTTTAGAGTATTAAAAGGCCGGTTTTAGACAAGAAAACTGCATTTGGCCTTCAATGGTCTGAGAAAATGTTTGTGTTCAAAATGACTGTATTTTGGTCTCCAACTGTATTTTGGTCTCCAATGGCCTGAAAAAAATGTTTTGGTCAAAATTACTGTATTTTGGTCTTTTAGAGTTGTAAAAAGCCAGTTTTAGACAGGATAACTGCACTAAATTTTTTTGTCAAAATGCATGTATTTTGGTCTCCAAGTGTATAACAAGCATTTTTTAGTCAAAATAACTGCATTTGGTCACCAAAGGTCTGAAAATGTTTTTTTAGTCAAAATGACTGTATTTTCATCTTTTAGAGTCTTTAAAAGCAGGTTTTAGACAAGATAACTGCATTTAGTCAATAGATGGTCTGAATTTTTTTGTCAAAATGACTCTATTTTGGTCTCCAAATGTCTAAAAAGCCTATTTTAGTCAAAATAACTGCATTTGGTCACCAAAGCTATGAAATTTGTTTGTCAAAATGACTGTATTTTTGTCTTTTAGAGTCTTAAAATGCCGGTTTTAGACAAGATAACTGCATTTATGGTCTCCAATGGTCTGAAATTTGTTTTGCTCAAAATGACTGTATTTTGGTCTCCAAGTGTCTAAAAAGCCTTTTGTTGTCATGATAACTGCATTTGGTCTCCAATGGTCTGAAATTTTTTTGTCAAAATTACTGTATTTTGGGCTCCAAGTGTCTAAAAAGCCATTTTTAGTCAAAATAACTGCATTTGGTCACCAAAGGTATGACATTTCTTTTGTCAAAATGACTGTATTTTTGTCTTTTAGTGTCTTAAAAAGCAGGTTTTAGACAAGATAACTGCATTTGGTCAATAGATGGTCTGAATTTTTTTGTCAAAATGACTCTATATTGGTCTCCAAGTGTCTAAAAAGCCTTTTTTGGTAAAAAAATAACTTCATTTGGTCGCCAACGGTCTGAAACATTTTTTTTACTCAAAATGACTGTATTATTGTCTTTCAGAGTCTTAAAGCGGTTGTAAACCCAAAAATTGAAAAAAAAACCCTGCAAGACAAAGGCATAATGAGCTAGTATGCATCGCATACTAGCTCATTATGTATTTCTTACCCTAGAAGGAAGCCCCGATACAGACCCCCGGACATCGCTGTGGGCGCTGCCATGATCCCTCGTCGTCTCTTCCGGGTTCGGCTCCGGCCAATCATAGCGCCGGAGCCGGGCCGACGTCACTCCCGCACATGCGTGCGGGAGTGATTTTCCGGCAAGCTCCCAGCAAGTAAAACTGAAGGTCCCCTGGACTCTCAGAGCGCATGCGCCGCTCGCGTGAGCGGCAGCATGCACTGCAAATATCTCCTAAACTGTGCCGGTTTAGGAGATATTAATTGTACCTACAGGTAAGCCTTATTATAAGCTTACCTGTAGGTAAAAGTGTCAAAAAGCGGGACACTACCGTTTTAAAAAGCCGGTTTTAGTCAAGAAAACTGCATTTGGTCACCAAAGGTCTGAAATTAATTTTTAGTCAAAATGATTGTATTTTTGTCTTTTAGAGTCTTAAAAAGCATTTTTTAGTCAAAATAACGGCATTTGGTCACCAAAGGTCTGAAAATGTTTTTGTCAAAATTACTGTATTTTTGTCTTTTAGAGTCTTGAAAAGCCGGTTTTAGACAGGATAACTGCACTGAATTTTTTTGTCAAAATGCATGTATTTTGGTCTCCAAGTGTATAAAAAGCCTTTTTTGTCAAAATAACTGCATGTTTTGTTTCCAATGGTCTGAAAAAAAATTTGGGCCAGAATGACTGTATTTTGGTCTCCAAGTGTCTAAAAAGCCTTTTGTAGTCAAAATAACTGCATTTGGTCACCGAAGGTCTGAAAAATTTTTTTAGTCAAAATGACTGTATTTTTGTCTTTTAGAGTTTTAAAAAGCCGGTTTTAGACCAGATAACTACATTTGGTCTCCAATGGCCTGAAAAGTTCTTTTTGGTCAAAATTACTCTATTTTGGTCTCCATGTGTCTAAAATGCCCTTTTTAGTCAAAATAACGGCATTTGGTCAACAAAGGCCTGAAAAAAGTTGCCTTAAAAAGACGGTTTTAGACAAGAAAACTGCATTTGGTCTCCAATGGTTTGAGAAAATGTTTGTGTTTTCATTATGACTGTATTTTGGTCTCCAACTGTATTTTGGTCTTCGATGGCCTGAAAATTGTTTTGGTCAAAATGACTGTATTTTGGTCTTTTAGAGTCGTAAAAAGTCGGTTTTAGACAGGATAACTGCACTGAAATTGTTTTTTGTCAAAATGCATGTATTTTGGTCTCCAAGTGTATAAAAAGCCTTTTTTTGGCAAAATAACTGCATTTGGTCACCAAAGGTCTGAATTTTTTTGGTCAAAATGACTGCATTTTTCTCTTTTAGAGTCTTGAAAAGCCGGTTTAAGACAGGATAACTGCACTGAAATTTTTTGTCACAATGCATGCATTTTGGTCTCCAAGTGTATAAAAAGCATTTTTTTTGTCAAAATAACTACATTTTTGGTCTCCAATGGTCTGAAAAAAATATCTTGGTCAAAATGACTCTATTTTGGTCTCCAAGTGTCTAAAAAGCCTTTTTTTGGTCAAAATAACTGCATTTGGTCACCAACGGTCTGAATCATTTTTTTAGTCCAAATGACTGTATTTTTGTATTTTAGAGTCTTAAAAAGCCGGTATTAGACAAGATAACTACATTTGGTCTCCAATGGCCTGAAATGTTTTTTTTTTCTTCAAAATTACTCTATTTTGGTCTCCAAGTGTCTAAAAAGCCTTTTTTAGTCAAAATAACTGCATTTGGTCACCAAAGGTTGGAAAAAATTTTTTAGTCAAAATGACTTTATTTTTGTCTTTTAGAATCTTAAAAAGCCAGTTTTAGACAAGATAGCTGCCTTGGGGGTCTCCAATGGTCTGAATTTTTTTTCAAAATGACTGTATTTTGGTCTCCAAGTGTCTTAAAAGCATTTTTTAGTCAAAATAACTGCATTTGGTCACCAAAGGTCTGAAATTAATTTTTATTCAAAATAACTGCATTTGGTCACCCAAGGTTGGAAAAAAAATTAGTCAAAATAGACAAAATAGTCAAAAAGACAAGATAACTGCATTTAGTCTCCAATGGCCTGAAAAAACATTTTTTGATCAAAATGGCTGTATTTTGGTTTCCAAGTGTCTAAAAAGCCCTTTTTAGTCAATATAACTACATTTGGTCACCAAAGGTCTGAAAAAAATTTTAAGTCAAAATGACTATATTTTTTGTCTTTTAGAGTCTTAAAAAGCCGGTTTTAGACAAGAAAACTGCATTTGGTCTTTAATGGTCTGAGAAAATGTTTGTGTTCGAAATGACTTTATTTTGGTCTCCAACTGTATTTTAGTCTCCAACGGCCTGAAAAAAATTTTTTATGGTCAAAATGACTGTAGTTTGGTCTCCAAGTGTCTAAAAAGCTTTTTTTTATCAAAATAACTGCATTTGGTAACCAAAGGTCTGATACAATTTTTTAGTCATAAATGACTGTTTTTTTGTCTTTTAGAGTCTTAAAATGCCGGTTTTAGACAAGATAACTGCATTTGATCTCCAAAAGCCATAAAAAATTTTTAGTCAAAATGATTGTAATTTTGTTCTCCAAGTGTCTAAAAATCTTTTTTTGAATAAAATAACAGCATTTGGTCACCAACGGTCTGAAACATTTTTTTAGTCAAAATGACTATTTTTGTCTTTTAGAGTGTTAAAAAGCCGGTTTTTGAAAAGATAACTGCATTTGGTCTCCAATGGCCTGAAAAAACATTTTTTTGTTCAAAATGACTATTTTGGTCTCCAAGTGTTTAAAAAGCCATTTATTAGTCAAAATAACTGCATTTGGTCTCCAATGGTCTGAGAAAATGTTTTTGTTCAAAATGACGGTATTTTGGTCTCCAACTGTAGTTTGGTCTCCAATGGCCTGAAAAAAATTTTTTGGTCAAAATGACTGTATTTTGGTCTTTTAGAGTTGTAAAAAGCCAGTTTTAGACAGGATAACTGCACTGAATTGTTTTCTCAAAATGCATGTATTTTGGTCTCCAAGTGTATAAAAAGCATTTTTTAGTCAAAATAAATGCATTTGGTCACCAAAGGTCTGAAAATGTTTTTGTCAAAATGACTAAAAAATGACATTTTTGTCTTTTAGAGTCTTGAAAAGCCGGTTTTAGACAGGATACATTGATTGTCAAAATGCATGTATTTTGGTCTCCAAGTGTATAAAAAGCCGGTTTTAGACAAGAAAACTACATTTGGTCTCCAATGGCCTGAAAAAAATGTTTTGGTCAAAATAACTCTATTTTGGTCTCCAAGTGTCTAAAAAGCCTTTTTTAGTCAAAATAACTGCATTTGGTCACCAATGGTCTGAACAGTTTTTTTTTCAAAATGACTGTATTTTTGTCTTTTAGAGTCTTAAAAAGCCGGTTTTAGACAAGAATACTGCATTTGGCCTCCAATGGTCTGAGAAAATGTTTGTGTTCAAAATTACTTTATTTTGGTCTCCAACTGTATTTTAGTCTCCAACGGCCTGAAATTCTTTTTTGGTCAAATTGACTGTATTTTGGTCTTTTAGAGTCGTAAAAAGCCGGTTTTAGACAGGATAACTGCACTGAAATTGTTTTTTGTCAAAATGCATGTATTTTGGTCTCAAAGTGTATAAAAAGCCTTTTTTTGTCAAAATAACTGCATTTGGTCACCAAAGGTCTGACATTTTTTGTCAAAATGACTGTATTTTTGTCTTTTAGAGTCTTGAAAAGCCGGTTTTAGACAGGATAACTGCACTGAAATTTTTTTGTCAAAATGCATGTATTTTGGTCTCCAAGTGTATAAAAAGCCTTTTTTTGTCAAAATAACTACATTTTTGGTCTCCAATGGTCCTGAAAATTTTTTTGGTCACAATGACTGTATTTTGGTCTCCAAGTGTCTCAAAAGCTTTTTTTAGTCAAAATAACTGCATTTGGTAACCAAAGGTCTGAGAATTTTTTTAGTCATAAATGACTGTATTTTTGTCATTTAGAGTCTTAAAAAGCCGGTTTTAGACAAGATAACTACATTTGGTCTCCAATTGCCTGAAAAAAATGTTTTGGTCAAAATAACTCTATTTTGGTCTCCAAGTGTCTAAAAAGCCCTTTTTAGTCAAAATAACTACATTTGGTCACCAAAGGTCTGAAAAAATTTTTAAGTCAAAATGACTATATTTTTGTCTTTTAGAGTCTTAAAAAGCCGGTTTTAGACACGAAAACTGCATTTGGTCTTTAATGGTCTGAGAAAATGTTTGTGTTCAAAATGACTTTATTTTGGTCTCCAACTGTATTTTAGTCTCCAACGGCCTGAAAATTATTTTTTTTGGTCAAAATGACTAGTTTGGTCTCCAAGTGTCTAAAAAGCTTTTTTTGTCAAAATAACTGCATTTGGTAACCAAAGGTCTGATACATTTTTTTAGTCATAAATGACTGTTTTTTTGTCTTTTAGAGTCTTAAAAAGCCGGTTTTAGACAAGATAACTGCATTTGATCTCCAAAAGCCATAAAAAAATTTTAGTCAAAATGATTGTAATTTTGTTCTCCAAGTGTCTAAAAAGCTTTTTTTGATCAAAATAACAGCATTTGGTCACCAACGGTCTGAAACATTTTTTTAGTCAAAATGACTATTTTTGTCTTTTAGAGTGTTAAAAAGCCGGTTTTTGAAAAGATAACTGCATTTGGTCTTCAATGGCCTGAAAAAATTTTTTTGTTCAAAATGACTCTACTTTGGTCTCCAAGTGTTTAAAAAGCCATTTATTAGTCAAAATAACTGCATTTGGTCTCCAATGGTTTGAGAAAATGTTTTTGTTCAAAATGACGGTATTTTGGTCTCCAACTGTAGTTTGGTCTCCAATGGCCTGAAAAAAATTTTTTGGTCAAAATGACTGTATTTTGGTCTTTTAGAGTTGTAAAAAGCCAGTTTTAGACAGGATAACTGCACTGAATTTTTTGTCAAAATGCATGTATTTTGGTCTCCAAGTGTATAAAAAGCATTTTTTAGTCAAAATAAATGCATTTGGTCACCAAAGGTCTGAAAATGTTTTTCTCGAAATGACTGTAAAAAATGACATTTTTGTCTTTTAGAGTCTTGAAAAGCCGGTTTTAGACAGGATAAATTTTTTGTCAAAATGCATGTATTTTGGTCTCCAAGTGTATAAAAAGCCTTTTTTTTTGTCAAAATAACTGCATGTTTTGTTTCCAATGGTCTGAAAAAAGAGTTTTTGGCCAAAATGACTGTATTTTGGTCTCCAAGTGTCTAAAAATCCTTTTGTAGTCAAAACAACTGCATTTGTTCACCAAAGGTCTGAATTTTTTTTAGTCAAAATGACTGTATTTTTGTCTTTTAGAGTCTTAAAAAGACAATTTTAGACAAGATAACTGCATTTGGTCTATAATGGTCTAAATTTTTTTTTCAAAATTACTGTATTTTGGTCTCCAAGTGTCTAAAAAGCCATTTTTAGTCAAAATAACTGCATTTGGTCACCAAAGGTATGACATTTTTTGTCAAAATGACTATTTTTGTCTTTTAGAGTCTTTAAAAGCAGGTTTTAGACAAGATAACTGCATTTAGTCAATAGATGGTCTGAATTTTTTTGTCAAAATTACTCTATTTTGGTCTCCAAGAGTCTAAAAAGCCTTTTTTAGTCAAAATAACTGCATTTGGTCACCAAAGGTCTGAAATTAATTTTTAGTCGAAATGACTATATTTTTGTCTTTTAGAATCTTAAAAAGCCGGTTTTAAAAAAGATAACTGCATTTATGGTCTCCAATGGTCTGAAATTTGTTTTGCTCAAAATGACTGTATTTTGGTCTCCACATGTCTAAATAGCCCTTTTTAGTCAAAATAATTGCATTTGGTCACCAAAGGTCTAAATAAAATTTAAGTCAAAATTATTGTATTTTTATCTTTTAGAGTATTAAAAGGCCGGTTTTAGACAAGAAAACTGCATTTGGCCTTCAATGGTCTGAGAAAATGTTTGTGTTCAAAATGACTGTATTTTGGTCTCCAACTGTATTTTGGTCTCCAATGGCCTGAAAAAAATGTTTTGG
Organism: Pelophylax lessonae; assembly: GCF_965119305.1. Taxonomy (NCBI): domain Eukaryota; kingdom Metazoa; phylum Chordata; class Amphibia; order Anura; family Ranidae; genus Pelophylax; species Pelophylax lessonae. The sequence goes on from NC_138779.1 coordinate 164,768,073, forward strand.
TCAAAATTACTGTATTTTGGTCTTTTAGAGTTGTAAAAAGCCAGTTTTAGACAGGATAACTGCACTAAATTTTTTTGTCAAAATGCATGTATTTTGGTCTCCAAGTGTATAACAAGCATTTTTTAGTCAAAATAACTGCATTTGGTCACCAAAGGTCTGAAAATGTTTTTTTAGTCAAAATGACTGTATTTTCGTCTTTTAGAGTCTTTAAAAGCAGGTTTTAGACAAGATAACTGCATTTAGTCAATAGATGGTCTGAATTTTTTTGTCAAAATGACTCTATTTTGGTCTCCAAATGTCTAAAAAGCCTATTTTAGTCAAAATAACTGCATTTGGTCACCAAAGCTATGAAATTTGTTTGTCAAAATGACTGTATTTTTGCTTTTAGAGTCTTAAAAAGCCGGTTTTAGACAAGATAACTGCATTTGGTTTCCAATGGCCTGAAAAAAACTTTTAAGTGAAAATGACTACTTTGGTCTCTAAGTGTCTAAAAAGGATTTTTTAGTCAAAATAACTGCATTTGGTCACCAAAGGTCTGAAATTAATTTTTAGCCGAAATGACTGTATTTTTGTCTTTTAGAGTCTTAAAAAGCCGGTTTTAGACAAGATAACTGCATTTATGGTCTCCAATGGTCTGAAATTTGTTTTGCTCAAAATGACTGTATTTTGGTCTCCAAGTGTCTAAAAAGCCTTTTGTTGTCATGATAACTGCATTTGGTCTCCAATGGTCTGAAATTTTTTTGTCAAAATTACTGTATTTTGGGCTCCAAGTGTCTAAAAAGCCATTTTTAGTCAAAATAACTGCATTTGGTCACCAAAGGTATGACATTTCTTTTGGCAAAATGACTGTATTTTTGTCTTTTAGTGTCTTAAAAAGCAGGTTTTAGACAAGATAACTGCATTTGGTCAATAGATGGTCTGAATTTTTTTGTCAAAATGACTCTATATTGGTCTCCAAGTGTCTAAAAAGCCTTTTTTGGTAAAAAAAATAACTTCATTTGGTCACCAACGGTCTGAAACATTTTTTTTACTCAAAATGACTGTATTATTGTCTTTCAGAGTCTTAAAGCGGTTGTAAACCCAAAAATTGAAAAAAAAACCCTGCAAGACAAAGGCATAATGAGCTAGTATGCATAGCATACTAGCTCATTATGTATTTCTTACCCTAGAATGAAGCCCCGATACAGACCCCCGGACATCGCTGTGGGCGCTGCCATGATCCCTCGTCGTCTCTTCCGGGTTCGGCTCCGGCCAATCATAGCGCCGGAGCCGGGCCGACGTCACTCCCGCACGATTTTCCGGCAAGCTCCCAGCAAGTAAAACTGAAGGTCCCCTGGACTCTCAGAGCGCATGCGCCGCTCGCGTGAGCGGCAGCATGCACTGCAAATATCTCCTAAACTGTGCCGGTTTAGGAGATATTAATTGTACCTACAGGTAAGCCTTATTATAAGCTTACCTGTAGGTAAAAGTGTCAAAAAGCGGGAAACTACCGTTTTAAAAAGCCGGTTTTAGTCAAGAAAACTGCATTTGGTCACCAAAGGTCTGAAATTAATTTTTAGTCAAAATGATTGTATTTTTGTCTTTTAGAGTCTTAAAAAGCATTTTTTAGTCAAAATAACGGCATTTGGTCACCAAAGGTCTGAAAATGTTTTTGTCAAAATTACTGTATTTTTGTCTTTTAGAGTCTTGAAAAGCCGGTTTTAGACAGGATAACTGCACTGAATTTTTTTGTCAAAATGCATGTATTTTGGTCTCCAAGTGTATAAAAAGCCTTTTTTGTCAAAATAACTGCATGTTTTGTTTCCAATGGTCTGAAAAAAATTTGGGCCAGAATGACTGTATTTTGGTCTCCAAGTGTCTAAAAAGCCTTTTGTAGTCAAAATAACTGCATTTGGTCACCGAAGGTCTGAAAAAAATTTTTAGTCAAAATGACTGTATTTTTGTCTTTTAGAGTTTTAAAAAGCCGGTTTTAGACCAGATAACTACATTTGGTCTCCAATGGCCTGAAAAGTTATTTTTGGTCAAAATTACTCTATTTTGGTCTCCATGTGTCTAAAATGCCCTTTTTAGTCAAAACAAAGGCCAACAAAGTCTGGTCTCCAGTTTGGTCTCCTTCTCCATCTCTAGTTTGGTCTCCAATGGCCTGAAAAATTTTTTTTGGTCAAAATGACTGTATTTTGGTCTTTTAGAGTTGTAAAAAGCCAGTTTTAGACAGGATAACTGCACTGAATTGTTTTGTCAAAATGCATGTATTTTGGTCTCCAAGTGTATAAAAAGCATTTTTTAGTCAAAATAAATGCATTTGGTCACCAAAGGTCTGAAAATGTTTTTGTCAAAATGACTGTAAAAAATGACATTTTTGTCTTTTAGAGTCTTGAAAAGCCGGTTTTAGACAGGATACATTGATTGTCAAAATGCATGTATTTTGGTCTCCAAGTGTATAAAAAGCCGGTTTTAGACAAGATAACTACATTTGGTCTCCAATGGCCTGAAAAAAATGTTTTGGTCAAAATAACTCTATTTTGGTCTCCAAGTGTCTAAAAAGCCTTTTTTAGTCAAAATAACTGCATTTGGTCACCAATGGTCTGAACAGTTTTTTTTTCAAAATGACTGTATTTTTGTCTTTTAGAGTCTTAAAAAGCCGGTTTTAGACAAGAATACTGCATTTGGCCTCCAATGGTCTGAGAAAATGTTTGTGTTCAAAATTACTTTATTTTGGTCTCCAACTGTATTTTAGTCTCCAACGGCCTGAAATTCTTTTTTGGTCAAATTGACTGTATTTTGGTCTTTTAGAGTCGTAAAAAGCCGGTTTTAGACAGGATAACTGCACTGAAATTGTTTTTTGTCAAAATGCATGTATTTTGGTCTCAAAGTGTATAAAAAGCCTTTTTTTGTCAAAATAACTGCATTTGGTCACCAAAGGTCTGACATTTTTTGTCAAAATGACTGTATTTTTGTCTTTTAGAGTCTTGAAAAGCCGGTTTTAGACAGGATAACTGCACTGAAATTTTTTTGTCAAAATGCATGTATTTTGGTCTCCAAGTGTATAAAAAGCCTTTTTTTGTCAAAATAACTACATTTTTGGTCTCCAATGGTCCTGAAAATTTTTTTGGTCACAATGACTGTATTTTGGTCTCCAAGTGTCTCAAAAGCTTTTTTTAGTCAAAATAACTGCATTTGGTAACCAAAGGTCTGAGAATTTTTTTAGTCATAAATGACTGTATTTTTGTCATTTAGAGTCTTAAAAAGCCGGTTTTAGACAAGATAACTACATTTGGTCTCCAATTGCCTGAAAAAAATGTTTTGGTCAAAATAACTCTATTTTGGTCTCCAAGTGTCTAAAAAGCCCTTTTTAGTCAAAATAACTACATTTGGTCACCAAAGGTCTGAAAAAATTTTTAAGTCAAAATGACTATATTTTTGTCTTTTAGAGTCTTAAAAAGCCGGTTTTAGACAAGAAAACTGCATTTGGTCTTTAATGGTCTGAGAAAATGTTTGTGTTCAAAATGACTTTATTTTGGTCTCCAACTGTATTTTAGTCTCCAACGGCCTGAAAATTTTTTTTTTTGGTCAAAATGACTAGTTTGGTCTCCAAGTGTCTAAAAAGCTTTTTTTGTCAAAATAACTGCATTTGGTAACCAAAGGTCTGATACATTTTTTTAGTCATAAATGACTGTTTTTTTTGTCTTTTAGAGTCTTAAAAAGCCGGTTTTAGACAAGATAACTGCATTTGATCTCCAAAAGCCATAAAAAAATTTTAGTCAAAATGATTGTAATTTTGTTCTCCAAGTGTCTAAAAAGCTTTTTTTGATCAAAATAACAGCATTTGGTCACCAACGGTCTGAAACATTTTTTTAGTCAAAATGACTATTTTTGTCTTTTAGAGTGTTAAAAAGCCGGTTTTTGAAAAGATAACTGCATTTGGTCACCAAAGCTATGAAATTTGTTTGTCAAAATGACTGTATTTTTGCTTTTAGAGTCTTAAAAAGCCGGTTTTAGACAAGATAACTGCATTTGGTTTCCAATGGCCTGAAAAAAACTTTTAAGTGAAAATGACTACTTTGGTCTCTAAGTGTCTAAAAAGGATTTTTTAGTCAAAATAACTGCATTTGGTCACCAAAGGTCTGAAATTAATTTTTAGCCGAAATGACTGTATTTTTGTCTTTTAGAGTCTTAAAAAGCCGGTTTTAGACAAGATAACTGCATTTATGGTCTCCAATGGTCTGAAATTTGTTTTGCTCAAAATGACTGTATTTTGGTCTCCAAGTGTCTAAAAAGCCTTTTGTTGTCATGATAACTGCATTTGGTCTCCAATGGTCTGAAATTTTTTTGTCAAAATTACTGTATTTTGGGCTCCAAGTGTCTAAAAAGCCATTTTTAGTCAAAATAACTGCATTTGGTCACCAAAGGTATGACATTTCTTTTGGCAAAATGACTGTATTTTTGTCTTTTAGTGTCTTAAAAAGCAGGTTTTAGACAAGATAACTGCATTTGGTCAATAGATGGTCTGAATTTTTTTGTCAAAATGACTCTATATTGGTCTCCAAGTGTCTAAAAAGCCTTTTTTGGTAAAAAAAATAACTTCATTTGGTCACCAACGGTCTGAAACATTTTTTTTACTCAAAATGACTGTATTATTGTCTTTCAGAGTCTTAAAGCGGTTGTAAACCCAAAAATTGAAAAAAAAACCCTGCAAGACAAAGGCATAATGAGCTAGTATGCATAGCATACTAGCTCATTATGTATTTCTTACCCTAGAATGAAGCCCCGATACAGACCCCCGGACATCGCTGTGGGCGCTGCCATGATCCCTCGTCGTCTCTTCCGGGTTCGGCTCCGGCCAATCATAGCGCCGGAGCCGGGCCGACGTCACTCCCGCACGATTTTCCGGCAAGCTCCCAGCAAGTAAAACTGAAGGTCCCCTGGACTCTCAGAGCGCATGCGCCGCTCGCGTGAGCGGCAGCATGCACTGCAAATATCTCCTAAACTGTGCCGGTTTAGGAGATATTAATTGTACCTACAGGTAAGCCTTATTATAAGCTTACCTGTAGGTAAAAGTGTCAAAAAGCGGGAAACTACCGTTTTAAAAAGCCGGTTTTAGTCAAGAAAACTGCATTTGGTCACCAAAGGTCTGAAATTAATTTTTAGTCAAAATGATTGTATTTTTGTCTTTTAGAGTCTTAAAAAGCATTTTTTAGTCAAAATAACGGCATTTGGTCACCAAAGGTCTGAAAATGTTTTTGTCAAAATTACTGTATTTTTGTCTTTTAGAGTCTTGAAAAGCCGGTTTTAGACAGGATAACTGCACTGAATTTTTTTGTCAAAATGCATGTATTTTGGTCTCCAAGTGTATAAAAAGCCTTTTTTGTCAAAATAACTGCATGTTTTGTTTCCAATGGTCTGAAAAAAATTTGGGCCAGAATGACTGTATTTTGGTCTCCAAGTGTCTAAAAAGCCTTTTGTAGTCAAAATAACTGCATTTGGTCACCGAAGGTCTGAAAAAATTTTTTAGTCAAAATGACTGTATTTTTGTCTTTTAGAGTTTTAAAAAGCCGGTTTTAGACCAGATAACTACATTTGGTCTCCAATGGCCTGAAAAGTTATTTTTGGTCAAAATTACTCTATTTTGGTCTCCATGTGTCTAAAATGCCCTTTTTAGTCAAAACAAAGGCCAACAAAGTCTGGTCTCCAGTTTGGTCTCCTTCTCCATCTCTAGTTTGGTCTCCAATGGCCTGAAAAATTTTTTTTGGTCAAAATGACTGTATTTTGGTCTTTTAGAGTTGTAAAAAGCCAGTTTTAGACAGGATAACTGCACTGAATTGTTTTGTCAAAATGCATGTATTTTGGTCTCCAAGTGTATAAAAAGCATTTTTTAGTCAAAATAAATGCATTTGGTCACCAAAGGTCTGAAAATGTTTTTGTCAAAATGACTGTAAAAAATGACATTTTTGTCTTTTAGAGTCTTGAAAAGCCGGTTTTAGACAGGATACATTGATTGTCAAAATGCATGTATTTTGGTCTCCAAGTGTATAAAAAGCCGGTTTTAGACAAGATAACTACATTTGGTCTCCAATGGCCTGAAAAAAATGTTTTGGTCAAAATAACTCTATTTTGGTCTCCAAGTGTCTAAAAAGCCTTTTTTAGTCAAAATAACTGCATTTGGTCACCAATGGTCTGAACAGTTTTTTTTTCAAAATGACTGTATTTTTGTCTTTTAGAGTCTTAAAAAGCCGGTTTTAGACAAGAATACTGCATTTGGCCTCCAATGGTCTGAGAAAATGTTTGTGTTCAAAATTACTTTATTTTGGTCTCCAACTGTATTTTAGTCTCCAACGGCCTGAAATTCTTTTTTGGTCAAATTGACTGTATTTTGGTCTTTTAGAGTCGTAAAAAGCCGGTTTTAGACAGGATAACTGCACTGAAATTGTTTTTTGTCAAAATGCATGTATTTTGGTCTCAAAGTGTATAAAAAGCCTTTTTTTGTCAAAATAACTGCATTTGGTCACCAAAGGTCTGACATTTTTTGTCAAAATGACTGTATTTTTGTCTTTTAGAGTCTTGAAAAGCCGGTTTTAGACAGGATAACTGCACTGAAATTTTTTTGTCAAAATGCATGTATTTTGGTCTCCAAGTGTATAAAAAGCCTTTTTTTGTCAAAATAACTACATTTTTGGTCTCCAATGGTCCTGAAAATTTTTTTGGTCACAATGACTGTATTTTGGTCTCCAAGTGTCTCAAAAGCTTTTTTTAGTCAAAATAACTGCATTTGGTAACCAAAGGTCTGAGAATTTTTTTAGTCATAAATGACTGTATTTTTGTCATTTAGAGTCTTAAAAAGCCGGTTTTAGACAAGATAACTACATTTGGTCTCCAATTGCCTGAAAAAAATGTTTTGGTCAAAATAACTCTATTTTGGTCTCCAAGTGTCTAAAAAGCCCTTTTTAGTCAAAATAACTACATTTGGTCACCAAAGGTCTGAAAAAATTTTTAAGTCAAAATGACTATATTTTTGTCTTTTAGAGTCTTAAAAAGCCGGTTTTAGACAAGAAAACTGCATTTGGTCTTTAATGGTCTGAGAAAATGTTTGTGTTCAAAATGACTTTATTTTGGTCTCCAACTGTATTTTAGTCTCCAACGGCCTGAAAATTTTTTTTTTTGGTCAAAATGACTAGTTTGGTCTCCAAGTGTCTAAAAAGCTTTTTTTGTCAAAATAACTGCATTTGGTAACCAAAGGTCTGATACATTTTTTTAGTCATAAATGACTGTTTTTTTTGTCTTTTAGAGTCTTAAAAAGCCGGTTTTAGACAAGATAACTGCATTTGATCTCCAAAAGCCATAAAAAAATTTTAGTCAAAATGATTGTAATTTTGTTCTCCAAGTGTCTAAAAAGCTTTTTTTGATCAAAATAACAGCATTTGGTCACCAACGGTCTGAAACATTTTTTTAGTCAAAATGACTATTTTTGTCTTTTAGAGTGTTAAAAAGCCGGTTTTTGAAAAGATAACTGCATTTGGTCTCCAATGGCCTGAAAAATTTTTTTTGTTCAAAATGACTCTACTTTGGTCTCCAAGTGTTTAAAAAGCCATTTATTAGTCAAAATAACTGCATTTGGTCTCCAATGGTTTGAGAAAATGTTTTTGTTCAAAATGACGGTATTTTGGTCTCCAACTGTAGTTTGGTCTCCAATGGCCTGAAAAAATTTTTTTGGTCAAAATGACTGTATTTTGGTCTTTTAGAGTTGTAAAAAGCCAGTTTTAGACAGGATAACTGCACTGAATTTTTTGTCAAAATGCATGTATTTTGGTCTCCAAGTGTATAAAAAGCATTTTTTAGTCAAAATAAATGCATTTGGTCACCAAAGGTCTGAAAATGTTTTTCTCAAAATGACTGTAAAAATGACATTTTTGTCTTTTAGAGTCTTGAAAAGCCGGTTTTAGACAGGATAAATTTTTTGTCAAAATGCATGTATTTTGGTCTCCAAGTGTATAAAAAGCCTTTTTTTTGTCAAAATAACTGCATGTTTTGTTTCCAATGGTCTGAAAAAAGAGTTTTTGGCCAAAATGACTGTATTTTGGTCTCCAAGTGTCCAAAAATCCTTTTGTAGTCAAAACAACTGCATTTGTTCACCAAAGGTCTGAATTTTTTTTAGTCAAAATGACTGTATTTTTGTCTTTTAGAGTCTTAAAAAGCCAATTTTAGACAAGATAACTGCATTTGGTCTATAATGGTCTAAATTTTTTTTTTTCAAAATTACTGTATTTTGGTCTCCAAGTGTCTAAAAAGCCATTTTTAGTCAAAATAACTGCATTTGGTAACCAAAGGTATGACATTTTTTGTCAAAATGACTATTTTTGTCTTTTAGAGTCTTTAAAAGCAGGTTTTAGACAAGATAACTGCATTTAGTCAATAGATGGTCTGAATTTTTTTGTCAAAATTACTCTATTTTGGTCTCCAAGAGTCTAAAAAGCCTTTTTTAGTCAAAATAACTGCATTTGGTCACCAAAGGTATGAAATTTGTTTGTCAAAATGACTGTATTTTTGCCTTTTAGTCTTAAAAAGCCGGTTTTAGACAAGATAACTGCATTTGGTTTCCAATGGCCTGAAAAAACTTTTAAGTGAAAATGATTATTTTGGTCTTCCAAGTGTCTAAAAAGCCTTTTTTTAGTGAAAATAACTGCATTTGGTCACCAAAGGTCTGAAATTTTTTTTAGTCAAAATGACTGTTTTTTGTCTTTTAGAGTCTTAAAAAGCCAGTTTTAGACCAGATAACTGCATTTGGTCTATAATGGTCTGAAATGTTTTTGTCAAAATTACTGTATTTTGGTCTCCAAGTGTCTAAAAAGCCTTTTTAGTCAAAATAACTGCATTTGGTCACCAAAGGTATGACATTTTTTTGTCAAAATGACTATTTTTGTCTTTTAGAGTCTTTAAAAGCAGATTTTAGACAAGATAACTGCATTTAGTCAATAGATGGTCTGAATTTTTTTGTCAAATTGACTCTATTTTAGTCTCCAAGTGTCTAAAAAGCCTTTTTTTAATCAAAATAACTGCATTTGGTCACCAAAGGTATGAAATTTGTTTGTCAAAATGAATGTATTTTTTCTTTTAGAGTCTTAAAAATCCGGTTTTAGACAAGATAACTGAATTTGGTTTCCAATGGCCTGAAAAAAACTTTTAAGTAAAAATGACTATTTTGGTCTTCCAAGTGTCTAAAAATTCTTTCTTTAGTGAAAATAACTTCATTTGGTCACCAAAGGTCTGAAATTAATTTTTAGTCAAAATGACTGTATTTTTGTCTTTTTGAGTCTTAAAAAGCCGATTTTAGAAAAGATAACTGCATTTATGGTCTCCAATGGTCTGAATTTTTTTGCTCAAAATGACTGTATTTTGGTCTCCAAGTGTATAAAAAGCCTTTTTTTATCAAAATAACTGCATTTGGTCACCAAACATCTGAAATTTTTTTGTCAAAATGACTGTATTTTTGTCTTTTAGAGTCTTGAGAATCCAGTTTTAGACAGAATAACTGCACTGAATTTTTTTGTCAAAATGCATGTATTTTGGTCTCCAAGTGTATAAAAAGCATTTTTCAGTCAAAATAACTGCATTTGGTCACCAAAGGTCTGAAAATGTTTTTGTCAAAATTACTGTATTTTTGTCTTTTAGAGACTTGAAAAGCCGGTTTTAGACAGGACAAATTTTTTTGTCAAAATGCATGTATTTTGGTCTCCAAGTGTATAAAAAGCCCTTTCTTTGTCAAAATAACAGCATGTTTTGTTTCTAATGGTCTGAAAAAAGTTTGGGCCAAAATGACTGTATTTTGGTCTGAAAGTATCTAAAAAGCCTTTTGTAGTCAAAATAACTGCATTTGGTCACCAAAGGTCTGAAAAATTTTTTAGTCAAAATTACTGTATTTTTGTCTTTTGGAGTCTTAAAAAGCCGGTTTTGGACAAGATAACTGCATTTAGTCAATAGATGGTCTGAATTTTTTTGTCAAAATTACTCTATTTTCGTCTCCAAGTGTCTAAAAAGCCTTTTTTAGTCAAAATAACTATATTTGGTCACCAAAGGTATGAAATTTGTTTGTCAAAATGACTGTATTTTTGTCTTTTAGAGTTTTAAAAAGTCGGTTTTAGACAAGATAACTGCATTTGGTTTCCAATGGCCTGAAAAAAAACTTTTAAGTGAAAATGACTATTTTGGTCTCCAAGCCTTTTTTTTTCAAAATAACTGCATTTTTGGTCTCCAATGGTCCTGAAAATTTCTTTGGTTAAAATGACTGTATTTTCGTCTCCAAGCGTCTAAATAGCTTTTTTTAGTCAAAATAACTGCATTTGAAAATCAAAGGTCTGAAAAAAAATTTTAGTCATAAATGACTTTTTTTCTTTTAGAGACTTAAAAAGCCGGTTTTAAACAAGATAACTACATTTAGTCAATAGATGGTCTGAATTTTTTCATCAAAATGACTCTATTTTGGTCTCCAAGTGTCTAAAAAGCATTTTTAGTCAAAATAACTGCATTTGGTCACCAAAGGTCTGAAATTAATTTTTAGTCGAAATGACTATATTTTTGTCTTTTAGAATCTTAAAAAGCCGGTTTTAAAAAAGATAACTGCATTTATGGTCTCCAATGGTCTGAAATTTGTTTTGCTCAAAATGACTGTATTTTTGTCTTTTAGAGTTTTAAAAAGCCGGTTTTAGACCAGATAACTACATTTGGTCTCCAATGGCCTGAAAAGTTATTTTTGGTCAGAATTACTCTATTTTGGTCTCCATGTGTCTAAAATGCCCTTTTTAGTCAAAATAACGGCATTTGGTCAACAAAGGCCTGAAAAAAGTTGCCTTAAAAAGACGGTTTTAGACAAGAAAACTGCATTTGGTCTCCAATGGTTTGAGAAAATGTTTGTGTTTTCATTATGACTGTATTTTGGTCTCCAACTGTATTTTGGTCTTCGATGGCCTGAAAATTGTTTTGGTCAAAATGACTGTATTTTGGTCTTTTAGAGTCGTAAAAAGTCGGTTTTAGACAGGATAACTGCACTGAAATTGTTTTTTGTCAAAATGCATGTATTTTGGTCTCCAAGTGTATAAAAAGCCTTTTTTTGGCAAAATAACTGCATTTGGTCACCAAAGGTCTGAATTTTTTTGGTCAAAATGACTGCATTTTTCTCTTTTAGAGTCTTGAAAAGCCGGTTTAAGACAGGATAACTGCACTGAAATTTTTTGTCACAATGCATGCATTTTGGTCTCCAAGTGTATAAAAAGCATTTTTTTGTCAAAATAACTGCATTTTTGGTCTCCAATGGTCTGAAAAAAATATCTTGGTCAAAATGACTCTATTTTGGTCTCCAAGTGTCTAAAAAGCCTTTTTTTGGTCAAAATAACTGCATTTGGTCACCAACGGTCTGAATCATTTTTTTAGTCCAAATGACTGTATTTTTTTATTTTAGAGTCTTAAAAAGCCGGTATTAGACAAGATAACTACATTTGGTCTCCAATGGCCTGAAATGTTTTTTTTTTCTTCAAAATTACTCTATTTTGGTCTCCAAGTGTCTAAAGAGCCTTTTTTAGTCAAAATAACTGCATTTGGTCACCAAAGGTTGGAAAATTTTTTTTAGTCAAAATGACTTTATTTTTGTCTTTTAGAATCTTAAAAAGCCAGTTTTAGACAAGATAGCTGCCTTGGGGGTCTCCAATGGTCTGAATTTTTTTCAAAATGACTGTATTTTGGTCTCCAAGTGTCTTAAAAGCATTTTTTAGTCAAAATAACTGCATTTGGTCACCAAAGGTCTGAAATTAATTTTTATTCAAAATAACTGCATTTGGTCACCCAAGGTTGGAAAAAAAATTAGTCAAAATAGACAAAATAGTCAAAAAGACAAGATAACTGCATTTAGTCTCCAATGGCCTGAAAAAACATTTTTTGATCAAAATAGCTGTATTTTGGTTCCAAGTGTCTAAAAAGCCCTTTTTAGTCAATATAACTACATTTGGTCACCAAAGGTCTGAAAAAAATTTTAAGTCAAAATGACTATATTTTTTGTCTTTTAGAGTCTTAAAAAGCCGGTTTTAGACAAGAAAACTGCATTTGGTCTTTAATGGTCTGAGAAAATGTTTGTGTTCAAAATGACTTTATTTTGGTCTCCAACTGTATTTTAGTCTCCAACGGCCTGAAAAAAAATTTTATGGTCAAAATGACTGTAGTTTGGTCTCCAAGTGTCTAAAAAGCTTTTTTTTATCAAAATAACTGCATTTGGTAACCAAAGGTCTGATACAATTTTTTAGTCATAAATGACTGTTTTTTTGTCTTTTAGAGTCTTAAAATGCCGGTTTTAGACAAGATAACTGCATTTGATCTCCAAAAGCCATAAAAAAATTTTAGTCAAAATGATTGTAATTTTGTTCTCCAAGTGTCTAAAAATCTTTTTTTGATCAAAATAACAGCATTTGGTCACCAACGGTCTGAAACATTTTTTTAGTCAAAATGACTATTTTTGTCTTTTAGAGTGTTAAAAAGCCGGTTTTTGAAAAGATAACTGCATTTGGTCTCCAATGGCCTGAAAAAAATTTTTTTGTTCAAAATGACTATTTTGGTCTCCAAGTGTTTAAAAAGCCATTTATTAGTCAAAATAACTGCATTTGGTCTCCAATGGTCTGAGAAAATGTTTTGGTCAAAATTACTGTATTTTGGTCTTTTAGAGTTGTAAAAAGCCAGTTTTAGACAGGATAACTGCACTAAATTTTTTTGTCAAAATGCATGTATTTTGGTCTCCAAGTGTATAACAAGCATTTTTTAGTCAAAATAACTGCATTTGGTCACCAAAGGTCTGAAAATGTTTTTTTAGTCAAAATGACTGTATTTTCGTCTTTTAGAGTCTTTAAAAGCAGGTTTTAGACAAGATAACTGCATTTAGTCAATAGATGGTCTGAATTTTTTTGTCAAAATGACTCTATTTTGGTCTCCAAATGTCTAAAAAGCCTATTTTAGTCAAAATAACTGCATTTGGTCACCAAAGCTATGAAATTTGTTTGTCAAAATGACTGTATTTTTGCTTTTAGAGTCTTAAAAAGCCGGTTTTAGACAAGATAACTGCATTTGGTTTCCAATGGCCTGAAAAAAACTTTTAAGTGAAAATGACTACTTTGGTCTCTAAGTGTCTAAAAAGGATTTTTTAGTCAAAATAACTGCATTTGGTCACCAAAGGTCTGAAATTAATTTTTAGCCGAAATGACTGTATTTTTGTCTTTTAGAGTCTTAAAAAGCCGGTTTTAGACAAGATAACTGCATTTATGGTCTCCAATGGTCTGAAATTTGTTTTGCTCAAAATGACTGTATTTTGGTCTCCAAGTGTCTAAAAAGCCTTTTGTTGTCATGATAACTGCATTTGGTCTCCAATGGTCTGAAATTTTTTTGTCAAAATTACTGTATTTTGGGCTCCAAGTGTCTAAAAAGCCATTTTTAGTCAAAATAACTGCATTTGGTCACCAAAGGTATGACATTTCTTTTGTCAAAATGACTGTATTTTTGTCTTTTAGTGTCTTAAAAAGCAGGTTTTAGACAAGATAACTGCATTTGGTCAATAGATGGTCTGAATTTTTTTGTCAAAATGACTCTATATTGGTCTCCAAGTGTCTAAAAAGCCTTTTTTGGTAAAAAAATAACTTCATTTGGTCACCAACGGTCTGAAACATTTTTTTTACTCAAAATGACTGTATTATTGTCTTTCAGAGTCTTAAAGCGGTTGTAAACCCAAAAATTGAAAAAAAAACCCTGCAAGACAAAGGCATAATGAGCTAGTATGCATAGCATACTAGCTCATTATGTATTTCTTACCCTAGAATGAAGCCCCGATACAGACCCCCGGACATCGCTGTGGGCGCTGCCATGATCCCTCGTCGTCTCTTCCGGGTTCGGCTCCGGCCAATCATAGCGCCGGAGCCGGGCCGACGTCACTCCCGCACGATTTTCCGGCAAGCTCCCAGCAAGTAAAACTGAAGGTCCCCTGGACTCTCAGAGCGCATGCGCCGCTCGCGTGAGCGGCAGCATGCACTGCAAATATCTCCTAAACTGTGCCGGTTTAGGAGATATTAATTGTACCTACAGGTAAGCCTTATTATAAGCTTACCTGTAGGTAAAAGTGTCAAAAAGCGGGAAACTACCGTTTTAAAAAGCCGGTTTTAGTCAAGAAAACTGCATTTGGTCACCAAAGGTCTGAAATTAATTTTTAGTCAAAATGATTGTATTTTTGTCTTTTAGAGTCTTAAAAAGCATTTTTTAGTCAAAATAACGGCATTTGGTCACCAAAGGTCTGAAAATGTTTTTGTCAAAATTACTGTATTTTTGTCTTTTAGAGTCTTGAAAAGCCGGTTTTAGACAGGATAACTGCACTGAATTTTTTTGTCAAAATGCATGTATTTTGGTCTCCAAGTGTATAAAAAGCCTTTTTTGTCAAAATAACTGCATGTTTTGTTTCCAATGGTCTGAAAAAAATTTGGGCCAGAATGACTGTATTTTGGTCTCCAAGTGTCTAAAAAGCCTTTTGTAGTCAAAATAACTGCATTTGGTCACCGAAGGTCTGAAAAAAATTTTTAGTCAAAATGACTGTATTTTTGTCTTTTAGAGTTTTAAAAAGCCGGTTTTAGACCAGATAACTACATTTGGTCTCCAATGGCCTGAAAAGTTATTTTTGGTCAAAATTACTCTATTTTGGTCTCCATGTGTCTAAAATGCCCTTTTTAGTCAAAACAAAGGCCAACAAAGTCTGGTCTCCAGTTTGGTCTCCTTCTCCATCTCTAGTTTGGTCTCCAATGGCCTGAAAAATTTTTTTTGGTCAAAATGACTGTATTTTGGTCTTTTAGAGTTGTAAAAAGCCAGTTTTAGACAGGATAACTGCACTGAATTGTTTTGTCAAAATGCATGTATTTTGGTCTCCAAGTGTATAAAAAGCATTTTTTAGTCAAAATAAATGCATTTGGTCACCAAAGGTCTGAAAATGTTTTTTTAGTCAAAATGACTGTATTTTCGTCTTTTAGAGTCTTTAAAAGCAGGTTTTAGACAAGATAACTGCATTTAGTCAATAGATGGTCTGAATTTTTTTGTCAAAATGACTCTATTTTGGTCTCCAAATGTCTAAAAAGCCTATTTTAGTCAAAATAACTGCATTTGGTCACCAAAGCTATGAAATTTGTTTGTCAAAATGACTGTATTTTTGCTTTTAGAGTCTTAAAAAGCCGGTTTTAGACAAGATAACTGCATTTGGTTTCCAATGGCCTGAAAAAAACTTTTAAGTGAAAATGACTACTTTGGTCTCTAAGTGTCTAAAAAGGATTTTTTAGTCAAAATAACTGCATTTGGTCACCAAAGGTCTGAAATTAATTTTTAGCCGAAATGACTGTATTTTTGTCTTTTAGAGTCTTAAAAAGCCGGTTTTAGACAAGATAACTGCATTTATGGTCTCCAATGGTCTGAAATTTGTTTTGCTCAAAATGACTGTATTTTGGTCTCCAAGTGTCTAAAAAGCCTTTTGTTGTCATGATAACTGCATTTGGTCTCCAATGGTCTGAAATTTTTTTGTCAAAATTACTGTATTTTGGGCTCCAAGTGTCTAAAAAGCCATTTTTAGTCAAAATAACTGCATTTGGTCACCAAAGGTATGACATTTCTTTTGTCAAAATGACTGTATTTTTGTCTTTTAGTGTCTTAAAAAGCAGGTTTTAGACAAGATAACTGCATTTGGTCAATAGATGGTCTGAATTTTTTTGTCAAAATGACTCTATATTGGTCTCCAAGTGTCTAAAAAGCCTTTTTTGGTAAAAAAATAACTTCATTTGGTCACCAACGGTCTGAAACATTTTTTTTACTCAAAATGACTGTATTATTGTCTTTCAGAGTCTTAAAGCGGTTGTAAACCCAAAAATTGAAAAAAAAACCCTGCAAGACAAAGGCATAATGAGCTAGTATGCATAGCATACTAGCTCATTATGTATTTCTTACCCTAGAATGAAGCCCCGATACAGACCCCCGGACATCGCTGTGGGCGCTGCCATGATCCCTCGTCGTCTCTTCCGGGTTCGGCTCCGGCCAATCATAGCGCCGGAGCCGGGCCGACGTCACTCCCGCACGATTTTCCGGCAAGCTCCCAGCAAGTAAAACTGAAGGTCCCCTGGACTCTCAGAGCGCATGCGCCGCTCGCGTGAGCGGCAGCATGCACTGCAAATATCTCCTAAACTGTGCCGGTTTAGGAGATATTAATTGTACCTACAGGTAAGCCTTATTATAAGCTTACCTGTAGGTAAAAGTGTCAAAAAGCGGGAAACTACCGTTTTAAAAAGCCGGTTTTAGTCAAGAAAACTGCATTTGGTCACCAAAGGTCTGAAATTAATTTTTAGTCAAAATGATTGTATTTTTGTCTTTTAGAGTCTTAAAAAGCATTTTTTAGTCAAAATAACGGCATTTGGTCACCAAAGGTCTGAAAATGTTTTTGTCAAAATTACTGTATTTTTGTCTTTTAGAGTCTTGAAAAGCCGGTTTTAGACAGGATAACTGCACTGAATTTTTTTGTCAAAATGCATGTATTTTGGTCTCCAAGTGTATAAAAAGCCTTTTTTGTCAAAATAACTGCATGTTTTGTTTCCAATGGTCTGAAAAAAATTTGGGCCAGAATGACTGTATTTTGGTCTCCAAGTGTCTAAAAAGCCTTTTGTAGTCAAAATAACTGCATTTGGTCACCGAAGGTCTGAAAAAAATTTTTAGTCAAAATGACTGTATTTTTGTCTTTTAGAGTTTTAAAAAGCCGGTTTTAGACCAGATAACTACATTTGGTCTCCAATGGCCTGAAAAGTTATTTTTGGTCAAAATTACTCTATTTTGGTCTCCATGTGTTTAAAATGCCCTTTTTAGTCAAAACAAAGGCCAACAAAGTCTGGTCTCCAGTTTGGTCTCCTTCTCCATCTCTAGTTTGGTCTCCAATGGCCTGAAAAATTTTTTTGGTCAAAATGACTGTATTTTGGTCTTTTAGAGTTGTAAAAAGCCAGTTTTAGACAGGATAACTGCACTGAATTGTTTTGTCAAAATGCATGTATTTTGGTCTCCAAGTGTATAAAAAGCATTTTTTAGTCAAAATAAATGCATTTGGTCACCAAAGGTCTGAAAATGTTTTTCTCAAAATGACTGTAAAAAATGACATTTTTGTCTTTAAGAGTCTTGAAAAGCCAGTTTTAGACAGGATACATTGATTGTCAAAATGCATGTATTTTGGTCTCCAAGTGTATAAAAAGCCGGTTTTAGACAAGATAACTACATTTGGTCTCCAATGGCCTGAAAAAAATGTTTTGGTCAAAATAACTCTATTTTGGTCTCCAAGTGTCTAAAAAGCCTTTTTTAGTCAAAATAACTGCATTTGGTCACCAATGGTCTGAACAGTTTTTTTTTCAAAATGACTGTATTTTTGTCTTTTAGAGTCTTAAAAAGCCGGTTTTAGACAAGAATACTGCATTTGGCCTCCAATGGTCTGAGAAAATGTTTGTGTTCAAAATTACTTTATTTTGGTCTCCAACTGTATTTTAGTCTCCAACGGCCTGAAATTCTTTTTTGGTCAAATTGACTGTATTTTGGTCTTTTAGAGTCGTAAAAAGCCGGTTTTAGACAGGATAACTGCACTGAAATTGTTTTTTGTCAAAATGCATGTATTTTGGTCTCAAAGTGTATAAAAAGCCTTTTTTTGTCAAAATAACTGCATTTGGTCACCAAAGGTCTGACATTTTTTGTCAAAATGACTGTATTTTTGTCTTTTAGAGTCTTGAAAAGCCGGTTTTAGACAGGATAACTGCACTGAAATTTTTTTGTCAAAATGCATGTATTTTGGTCTCCAAGTGTATAAAAAGCCTTTTTTGTCAAAATAACTACATTTTTGGTCTCCAATGGTCCTGAAAATTTTTTTGGTCACAATGACTGTATTTTGGTCTCCAAGTGTCTCAAAAGCTTTTTTTAGTCAAAATAACTGCATTTGGTAACCAAAGGTCTGAGAATTTTTTTAGTCATAAATGACTGTATTTTTGTCATTTAGAGTCTTAAAAAGCCGGTTTTAGACAAGATAACTACATTTGGTCTCCAATTGCCTGAAAAAAATGTTTTGGTCAAAATAACTCTATTTTGGTCTCCAAGTGTCTAAAAAGCCCTTTTTAGTCAAAATAACTACATTTGGTCACCAAAGGTCTGAAAAATTTTTTAAGTCAAAATGACTATATTTTTGTCTTTTAGAGTCTTAAAAAGCCGGTTTTAGACAAGAAAACTGCATTTGGTCTTTAATGGTCTGAGAAAATGTTTGTGTTCAAAATTACTTTATTTTGGTCTCCAACTGTATTTTAGTCTCCAACGGCCTGAAATTCTTTTTTGGTCAAATTGACTGTATTTTGGTCTTTTAGAGTCGTAAAAAGCCGGTTTTAGACAGGATAACTGCACTGAAATTGTTTTTTGTCAAAATGCATGTATTTTGGTCTCAAAGTGTATAAAAAGCCTTTTTTTGTCAAAATAACTGCATTTGGTCACCAAAGGTCTGACATTTTTTGTCAAAATGACTGTATTTTTGTCTTTTAGAGTCTTGAAAAGCCGGTTTTAGACAGGATAACTGCACTGAAATTTTTTTGTCAAAATGCATGTATTTTGGTCTCCAAGTGTATAAAAAGCCTTTTTTGTCAAAATAACTACATTTTTGGTCTCCAATGGTCCTGAAAATTTTTTTGGTCACAATGACTGTATTTTGGTCTCCAAGTGTCTCAAAAGCTTTTTTTAGTCAAAATAACTGCATTTGGTAACCAAAGGTCTGAGAATTTTTTTAGTCATAAATGACTGTATTTTTGTCATTTAGAGTCTTAAAAAGCCGGTTTTAGACAAGATAACTACATTTGGTCTCCAATTGCCTGAAAAAAATGTTTTGGTCAAAATAACTCTATTTTGGTCTCCAAGTGTCTAAAAAGCCCTTTTTAGTCAAAATAACTACATTTGGTCACCAAAGGTCTGAAAAATTTTTTAAGTCAAAATGACTATATTTTTGTCTTTTAGAGTCTTAAAAAGCCGGTTTTAGACAAGAAAACTGCATTTGGTCTTTAATGGTCTGAGAAAATGTTTGTGTTCAAAATGACTTTATTTTGGTCTCCAACTGTATTTTAGTCTCCAACGGCCTGAAAAATTTTTTTTTGGTCAAAATGACTAGTTTGGTCTCCAAGTGTCTAAAAAGCTTTTTTTGTCAAAATAACTGCATTTGGTAACCAAAGGTCTGATACATTTTTTTAGTCATAAATGACTGTTTTTTTTGTCTTTTAGAGTCTTAAAAAGCCGGTTTTAGACAAGATAACTGCATTTGATCTCCAAAAGCCATAAAAAAATTTTAGTCAAAATGATTGTAATTTTGTTCTCCAAGTGTCTAAAAAGCTTTTTTTGATCAAAATAACAGCATTTGGTCACCAACGGTCTGAAACATTTTTTTAGTCAAAATGACTATTTTTGTCTTTTAGAGTGTTAAAAAGCCGGTTTTTGAAAAGATAACTGCATTTGGTCTCCAATGGCCTGAAAAATTTTTTTTGTTCAAAATGACTCTACTTTGGTCTCCAAGTGTTTAAAAAGCCATTTATTAGTCAAAATAACTGCATTTGGTCTCCAATGGTTTGAGAAAATGTTTTTGTTCAAAATGACGGTATTTTGGTCTCCAACTGTAGTTTGGTCTCCAATGGCCTGAAAAAATTTTTTTGGTCAAAATGACTGTATTTTGGTCCTTTAGAGTTGTAAAAAGCCAGTTTTAGACAGGATAACTGCACTGAATTTTTTGTCAAAATGCATGTATTTTGGTCTCCAAGTGTATAAAAAGCATTTTTTAGTCAAAATAAATGCATTTGGTCACCAAAGGTCTGAAAATGTTTTTCTCAAAATGACTGTAAAAAATGACATTTTTGTCTTTTAGAGTCTTGAAAAGCCGGTTTTAGACAGGATAAATTTTTTGTCAAAATGCATGTATTTTGGTCTCCAAGTGTATAAAAAGCCTTTTTTTTTGTCAAAATAACTGCATGTTTTGTTTCCAATGGTCTGAAAAAAGAGTTTTTGGCCAAAATGACTGTATTTTGGTCTCCAAGTGTCCAAAAATCCTTTTGTAGTCAAAACAACTGCATTTGTTCACCAAAGGTCTGAATTTTTTTTAGTCAAAATGACTGTATTTTTGTCTTTTAGAGTCTTAAAAAGCCAATTTTAGACAAGATAACTGCATTTGGTCTATAATGGTCTAAAATTTTTTTTTCAAAATTACTGTATTTTGGTCTCCAAGTGTCTAAAAAGCCATTTTTAGTCAAAATAACTGCATTTGGTAACCAAAGGTATGACATTTTTTGTCAAAATGACTATTTTTGTCTTTTAGAGTCTTTAAAAGCAGGTTTTAGACAAGATAACTGCATTAAGTCAATAGATGGTCTGAATTTTTTTGTCAAAATTACTCTATTTTGGTCTCCAAGAGTCTAAAAAGCCTATTTTAGTCAAAATAACTGCATTTGGTCACCAAAGCTATGAAATTTGTTTGTCAAAATGACTGTATTTTTGCTTTTAGAGTCTTAAAAAGCCGGTTTTAGACAAGATAACTGCATTTGGTTTCCAATGGCCTGAAAAAAACTTTTAAGTGAAAATGACTACTTTGGTCTCTAAGTGTCTAAAAAGGATTTTTTAGTCAAAATAACTGCATTTGGTCACCAAAGGTCTGAAATTAATTTTTAGCCGAAATGACTGTATTTTTGTCTTTTAGAGTCTTAAAAAGCCGGTTTTAGACAAGATAACTGCATTTATGGTCTCCAATGGTCTGAAATTTGTTTTGCTCAAAATGACTGTATTTTGGTCTCCAAGTGTCTAAAAAGCCTTTTGTTGTCATGATAACTGCATTTGGTCTCCAATGGTCTGAAATTTTTTTGTCAAAATTACTGTATTTTGGGCTCCAAGTGTCTAAAAAGCCATTTTTAGTCAAAATAACTGCATTTGGTCACCAAAGGTATGACATTTCTTTTGTCAAAATGACTGTATTTTTGTCTTTTAGTGTCTTAAAAAGCAGGTTTTAGACAAGATAACTGCATTTGGTCAATAGATGGTCTGAATTTTTTTGTCAAAATTACTCTATATTGGTCTCCAAGTGTCTAAAAAGCCTTTTTTGGTAAAAAAATAACTTCATTTGGTCACCAACGGTCTGAAACATTTTTTTTACTCAAAATGACTGTATTATTGTCTTTCAGAGTCTTAAAGCGGTTGTAAACCCAAAAATTGAAAAAAAAACCCTGCAAGACAAAGGCATAATGAGCTAGTATGCATAGCATACTAGCTCATTATGTATTTCTTACCCTAGAATGAAGCCCCGATACAGACCCCCAGACATCGCTGTGGGCGCTGCCATGATCCCTCGTCGTCTCTTCCGGGTTCGGCTCCGGCCAATCATAGCGCCGGAGCCGGGCCGACGTCACTCCCGCACGATTTTCCGGCAAGCTCCCAGCAAGTAAAACTGAAGGTCCCCTGGACTCTCAGAGCGCATGCGCCGCTCGCGTGAGCGGCAGCATGCACTGCAAATATCTCCTAAACTGTGCCGGTTTAGGAGATATTAATTGTACCTACAGGTAAGCCTTATTATAAGCTTACCTGTAGGTAAAAGTGTCAAAAAGCGGGAAACTACCGTTTTAAAAAGCCGGTTTTAGTCAAGAAAACTGCATTTGGTCACCAAAGGTCTGAAATTAATTTTTAGTCAAAATGATTGTATTTTTGTCTTTTAGAGTCTTAAAAAGCATTTTTTAGTCAAAATAACGGCATTTGGTCACCAAAGGTCTGAAAATGTTTTTGTCAAAATTACTGTATTTTTGTCTTTTAGAGTCTTGAAAAGCCGGTTTTAGACAGGATAACTGCACTGAATTTTTTTGTCAAAATGCATGTATTTTGGTCTCCAAGTGTATAAAAAGCCTTTTTTGTCAAAATAACTGCATGTTTTGTTTCCAATGGTCTGAAAAAAATTTGGGCCAGAATGACTGTATTTTGGTCTCCAAGTGTCTAAAAAGCCTTTTGTAGTCAAAATAACTGCATTTGGTCACCGAAGGTCTGAAAAAAATTTTTAGTCAAAATGACTGTATTTTTGTCTTTTAGAGTTTTAAAAAGCCGGTTTTAGACCAGATAACTACATTTGGTCTCCAATGGCCTGAAAAGTTATTTTTGGTCAAAATTACTCTATTTTGGTCTCCATGTGTTTAAAATGCCCTTTTTAGTCAAAACAAAGGCCAACAAAGTCTGGTCTCCAGTTTGGTCTCCTTCTCCATCTCTAGTTTGGTCTCCAATGGCCTGAAAAAATTTTTTTGGTCAAAATGACTGTATTTTGGTCTTTTAGAGTTGTAAAAAGCCAGTTTTAGACAGGATAACTGCACTGAATTGTTTTGTCAAAATGCATGTATTTTGGTCTCCAAGTGTATAAAAAGCATTTTTTAGTCAAAATAAATGCATTTGGTCACCAAAGGTCTGAAAATGTTTTTGTCAAAATGACTGTAAAAAATGACATTTTTGTCTTTAAGAGTCTTGAAAAGCCAGTTTTAGACAGGATACATTGATTGTCAAAATGCATGTATTTTGGTCTCCAAGTGTATAAAAAGCCGGTTTTAGACAAGATAACTACATTTGGTCTCCAATGGCCTGAAAAAAATTTGTTTTAGTCAAAATAACTCTATTTTGGTCTCCAAGTGTCTAAAAAGCCTTTTTTAGTCAAAATAACTGCATTTGGTCACCAATGGTCTGAACAGTTTTTTTTTCAAAATGACTGTATTTTTGTCTTTTAGAGTCTTAAAAAGCCGGTTTTAGACAAGAATACTGCATTTGGCCTCCAATGGTCTGAGAAAATGTTTGTGTTCAAAATTACTTTATTTTGGTCTCCAACTGTATTTTAGTCTCCAACGGCCTGAAATTCTTTTTTGGTCAAATTGACTGTATTTTGGTCTTTTAGAGTCGTAAAAAGCCGGTTTTAGACAGGATAACTGCACTGAAATTGTTTTTTGTCAAAATGCATGTATTTTGGTCTCAAAGTGTATAAAAAGCCTTTTTTTGTCAAAATAACTGCATTTGGTCACCAAAGGTCTGACATTTTTTGTCAAAATGACTGTATTTTTGTCTTTTAGAGTCTTGAAAAGCCGGTTTTAGACAGGATAACTGCACTGAAATTTTTTTGTCAAAATGCATGTATTTTGGTCTCCAAGTGTATAAAAAGCCTTTTTTTGTCAAAATAACTACATTTTTGGTCTCCAATGGTCCTGAAAATTTTTTTGGTCACAATGACTGTATTTTGGTCTCCAAGTGTCTCAAAAGCTTTTTTTAGTCAAAATAACTGCATTTGGTAACCAAAGGTCTGAGAATTTTTTTAGTCATAAATGACTGTATTTTTGTCATTTAGAGTCTTAAAAAGCCGGTTTTAGACAAGATAACTACATTTGGTCTCCAATTGCCTGAAAAAAATGTTTTGGTCAAAATAACTCTATTTTGGTCTCCAAGTGTCTAAAAAGCCCTTTTTAGTCAAAATAACTACATTTGGTCACCAAAGGTCTGAAAAATTTTTTAAGTCAAAATGACTATATTTTTGTCTTTTAGAGTCTTAAAAAGCCGGTTTTAGACAAGAAAACTGCATTTGGTCTTTAATGGTCTGAGAAAATGTTTGTGTTCAAAATGACTTTATTTTGGTCTCCAACTGTATTTTAGTCTCCAACGGCCTGAAAAATTTTTTTTTGGTCAAAATGACTAGTTTGGTCTCCAAGTGTCTAAAAAGCTTTTTTTGTCAAAATAACTGCATTTGGTAACCAAAGGTCTGATACATTTTTTTAGTCATAAATGACTGTTTTTTTTGTCTTTTAGAGTCTTAAAAAGCCGGTTTTAGACAAGATAACTGCATTTGATCTCCAAAAGCCATAAAAAAATTTTAGTCAAAATGATTGTAATTTTGTTCTCCAAGTGTCTAAAAATCTTTTTTTGATCAAAATAACAGCATTTGGTCACCAACGGTCTGAAACATTTTTTTAGTCAAAATGACTATTTTTGTCTTTTAGAGTGTTAAAAAGCCGGTTTTTGAAAAGATAACTGCATTTGGTCTCCAATGGCCTGAAAAATTTTTTTTGTTCAAAATGACTCTACTTTGGTCTCCAAGTGTTTAAAAAGCCATTTATTAGTCAAAATAACTGCATTTGGTCTCCAATGGTTTGAGAAAATGTTTTTGTTCAAAATGACGGTATTTTGGTCTCCAACTGTAGTTTGGTCTCCAATGGCCTGAAAAAATTTTTTTGGTCAAAATGACTGTATTTTGGTCTTTTAGAGTTGTAAAAAGCCAGTTTTAGACAGGATAACTGCACTGAATTTTTTGTCAAAATGCATGTATTTTGGTCTCCAAGTGTATAAAAAGCATTTTTTAGTCAAAATAAATGCATTTGGTCACCAAAGGTCTGAAAATGTTTTTCTCAAAATGACTGTAAAAAATGACATTTTTGTCTTTTAGAGTCTTGAAAAGCCGGTTTTAGACAGGATAAATTTTTTGTCAAAATAAATGTATTTTGGTCTCCAAGTGTATAAAAAGCCTTTTTTTTGGTCAAAATAACTGCATGTTTTGTTTCCAATGGTCTGAAAAAAGAGTTTTTGGCCAAAATGACTGTATTTTGGTCTCCAAGTGTCCAAAAATCCTTTTGTAGTCAAAACAACTGCATTTGTTCACCAAAGGTCTGAATTTTTTTTAGTCAAAATGACTGTATTTTTGTCTTTTAGAGTCTTAAAAAGCCAATTTTAGACAAGATAACTGCATTTGGTCTATAATGGTCTAAATTTTTTTTTCAAAATTACTGTATTTTGGTCTCCAAGTGTCTAAAAAGCCATTTTTAGTCAAAATAACTGCATTTGGTAACCAAAGGTATGACATTTTTTGTCAAAATGACTATTTTTGTCTTTTAGAGTCTTTAAAAGCAGGTTTTAGACAAGATAACTGCATTTAGTCAATAGATGGTCTGAATTTTTTTGTCAAAATACTCTATTTTGGTCTCCAAGAGTCTAAAAAGCCTTTTTTAGTCAAAATAACTGCATTTGGTCACCAAAGGTATGAAATTTGTTTGTCAAAATGACTGTATTTTTGCCTTTTAGTCTTAAAAAGCCGGTTTTAGACAAGATAACTGCATTTGGTTTCCAATGGCCTAAAAAAAACTTTTAAGTGAAAATGATTATTTTGGTCTTCCAAGTGTCTAAAAAGCCTTTTTTTAGTGAAAATAACTGCATTTGGTCACCAAAGGTCTGAAATTTTTTTTAGTCAAAATGACTGTTTTTTGTCTTTTAGAGTCTTAAAAAGCCAGTTTTAGACCAGATAACTGCATTTGGTCTATAATGGTCTGAAATGTTTTTGTCAAAATTACTGTATTTTGGTCTCCAAGTGTCTAAAAAGCCTTTTTAGTCAAAATAACTGCATTTGGTCACCAAAGGTATGACATTTTTTTGTCAAAATGACTATTTTTGTCTTTTAGAGTCTTTAAAAGCAGATTTTAGACAAGATAACTGCATTTAGTCAATAGATGGTCTGAATTTTTTTGTCAAATTGACTCTATTTTAGTCTCCAAGTGTCTAAAAAGCCTTTTTTTAATCAAAATAACTGCATTTGGTCACCAAAGGTATGAAATTTGTTTGTCAAAATGAATGTATTTTTTCTTTTAGAGTCTTAAAAATCCGGTTTTAGACAAGATAACTGAATTTGGTTTCCAATGGCCTGAAAAAAACTTTTAAGTAAAAATGACTATTTTGGTCTTCCAAGTGTCTAAAAATTCTTTCTTTAGTGAAAATAACTTCATTTGGTCACCAAAGGTCTGAAATTAATTTTTAGTCAAAATGACTGTATTTTTGTCTTTTTGAGTCTTAAAAAGCCGATTTTAGAAAAGATAACTGCATTTATGGTCTCCAATGGTCTGAATTTTTTTGCTCAAAATGACTGTATTTTGGTCTCCAAGTGTATAAAAAGCCTTTTTTTATCAAAATAACTGCATTTGGTCACCAAACATCTGAAATTTTTTTGTCAAAATGACTGTATTTTTGTCTTTTAGAGTCTTGAGAATCCAGTTTTAGACAGAATAACTGCACTGAATTTTTTTGTCAAAATGCATGTATTTTGGTCTCCAAGTGTATAAAAAGCATTTTTCAGTCAAAATAACTGCATTTGGTCACCAAAGGTCTGAAAATGTTTTTGTCAAAATTACTGTATTTTTGTCTTTTAGAGACTTGAAAAGCCGGTTTTAGACAGGACAATTTTTTTTGTCAAAATGCATGTATTTTGGTCTCCAAGTGTATAAAAAGCCCTTTCTTTGTCAAAATAACAGCATGTTTTGTTTCTAATGGTCTGAAAAAAGTTTGGGCCAAAATGACTGTATTTTGGTCTGAAAGTATCTAAAAAGCCTTTTGTAGTCAAAATAACTGCATTTGGTCACCAAAGGTCTGAAAAAATTTTTAGTCAAAATTACTGTATTTTTGTCTTTTGGAGTCTTAAAAAGCCGGTTTTGGACAAGATAACTGCATTTAGTCAATAGATGGTCTGAATTTTTTGTCAAAATTACTCTATTTTGGTCTCCAAGTGTCTAAAAAGCCTTTTTTAGTCAAAATAACTGCATTTGGTCACCAAAGGTATGAAATTTGTTTGTCAAAATGACTGTATTTTTGTCTTTTAGAGTTTTAAAAAGTCGGTTTTAGACAAGATAACTGCATTTGGTTTCCAATGGCCTGAAAAAAAACTTTTAAGTGAAAATGACTATTTTGGTCTCCAAGCCTTTTTTTTTCAAAATAACTGCATTTTTGGTCTCCAATGGTCCTGAAAATTTCTTTGGTTAAAATGACTGTATTTTCGTCTCCAAGCGTCTAAATAGCTTTTTTTAGTCAAAATAACTGCATTTGAAAATCAAAGGTCTGAAAAAAAATTTTAGTCATAAATGACTTTTTTTCTTTTAGAGACTTAAAAAGCCGGTTTTAAACAAGATAACTACATTTAGTCAATAGATGGTCTGAATTTTTTCATCAAAATGACTCTATTTTGGTCTCCAAGTGTCTAAAAAGCATTTTTAGTCAAAATAACTGCATTTGGTCACCAAAGGTCTGAAATTAATTTTTAGTCGAAATGACTATATTTTTGTCTTTTAGAATCTTAAAAAGCCGGTTTTAAAAAAGATAACTGCATTTATGGTCTCCAATGGTCTGAAATTTGTTTTGCTCAAAATGACTGTATTTTTGTCTTTTAGAGTTTTAAAAAGCCGGTTTTAGACCAGATAACTACATTTGGTCTCCAATGGCCTGAAAAGTTATTTTTGGTCAGAATTACTCTATTTTGGTCTCCATGTGTCTAAAATGCCCTTTTTAGTCAAAATAACGGCATTTGGTCAACAAAGGCCTGAAAAAAGTTGCCTTAAAAAGACGGTTTTAGACAAGAAAACTGCATTTGGTCTCCAATGGTTTGAGAAAATGTTTGTGTTTTCATTATGACTGTATTTTGGTCTCCAACTGTATTTTGGTCTTCGATGGCCTGAAAATTGTTTTGGTCAAAATGACTGTATTTTGGTCTTTTAGAGTCGTAAAAAGTCGGTTTTAGATAGGATAACTGCACTGAAATTGTTTTTTGTCAAAATGCATGTATTTTGGTCTCCAAGTGTATAAAAAGCCTTTTTTTGGCAAAATAACTGCATTTGGTCACCAAAGGTCTGAATTTTTTTGGTCAAAATGACTGCATTTTTCTCTTTTAGAGTCTTGAAAAGCCGGTTTAAGACAGGATAACTGCACTGAAATTTTTTGTCACAATGCATGCATTTTGGTCTCCAAGTGTATAAAAAGCATTTTTTTGTCAAAATAACTGCATTTTTGGTCTCCAATGGTCTGAAAAAAATATCTTGGTCAAAATGACTCTATTTTGGTCTCCAAGTGTCTAAAAAGCCTTTTTTTGGTCAAAATAACTGCATTTGGTCACCAACGGTCTGAATCATTTTTTTAGTCCAAATGACTGTATTTTTGTATTTTAGAGTCTTAAAAAGCCGGTATTAGACAAGATAACTACATTTGGTCTCCAATGGCCTGAAATGTTTTTTTTTCTTCAAAATTACTCTATTTTGGTCTCCAAGTGTCTAAAGAGCCTTTTTTAGTCAAAATAACTGCATTTGGTCACCAAAGGTTGGAAAAATTTTTTTAGTCAAAATGACTTTATTTTTGTCTTTTAGAATCTTAAAAAGCCAGTTTTAGACAAGATAGCTGCCTTGGGGGTCTCCAATGGTCTGAATTTTTTTCAAAATGACTGTATTTTGGTCTCCAAGTGTCTTAAAAGCATTTTTTAGTCAAAATAACTGCATTTGGTCACCAAAGGTCTGAAATTAATTTTTATTCAAAATAACTGCATTTGGTCACCCAAGGTTGGAAAAAAAATTAGTCAAAATAGACAAAATAGTCAAAAAGACAAGATAACTGCATTTAGTCTCCAATGGCCTGAAAAAACATTTTTTGATCAAAATAGCTGTATTTTGGTTCCAAGTGTCTAAAAAGCCCTTTTTAGTCAATATAACTACATTTGGTCACCAAAGGTCTGAAAAAAATTTTAAGTCAAAATGACTATATTTTTTGTCTTTTAGAGTCTTAAAAAGCCGGTTTTAGACAAGAAAACTGCATTTGGTCTTTAATGGTCTGAGAAAATGTTTGTGTTCAAAATGACTTTATTTTGGTCTCCAACTGTATTTTAGTCTCCAACGGCCTGAAAAAAAATTTTATGGTCAAAATGACTGTAGTTTGGTCTCCAAGTGTCTAAAAAGCTTTTTTTTATCAAAATAACTGCATTTGGTAACCAAAGGTCTGATACAATTTTTTAGTCATAAATGACTGTTTTTTTGTCTTTTAGAGTCTTAAAATGCCGGTTTTAGACAAGATAACTGCATTTGATCTCCAAAAGCCATAAAAAAATTTTAGTCAAAATGATTGTAATTTTGTTCTCCAAGTGTCTAAAAATCTTTTTTTGATCAAAATAACAGCATTTGGTCACCAACGGTCTGAAACATTTTTTTAGTCAAAATGACTATTTTTGTCTTTTAGAGTGTTAAAAAGCCGGTTTTTGAAAAGATAACTGCATTTGGTCTCCAATGGCCTGAAAAAAATTTTTTTGTTCAAAATGACTATTTTGGTCTCCAAGTGTTTAAAAAGCCATTTATTAGTCAAAATAACTGCATTTGGTCTCCAATGGTCTGAGAAAATGTTTTTGTTCAAAATGACGGTATTTTGGTTTTCAACTGTAGTTTGGTCTCCAATGGCCTGAAAAATTTTTTTTGGTCAAAATGACTGTATTTTGGTCTTTTAGAGTTGTAAAAAGCCAGTTTTAGACAGGATAACTGCACTGAATTGTTTTGTCAAAATGCATGTATTTTGATCTCCAAGTGTATAAAAAGCATTTTTTAGTCAAAATAAATGCATTTGGTCACCAAAGGTCTGAAAATGTTTTTGTCAAAATGACTGTAAAAAATGACATTTTGTCTTTTAGAGTCTTGAAAAGCTGGTTTTAGACAGGATACATTGATTGTCAAAATGCATGTATTTTGGTCTCCAAGTGTATAAAAAGCCGGTTTTAGACAAGATAACTACATTTGGTCTCCAATGGCCTGAAAAAAATGTTTTGGTCAAAATAACTCTATTTTGGTCTCCAAGTGTCTAAAAAGCCTTTTTTAGTCAAAATAACTGCATTTGGTCACCAATGGTCTGAACAGTTTTTTTTTTCAAAATGACTGTATTTTTGTCTTTTAGAGTCTTAAAAAGCCGGTTTTAGACAAGAATACTGCATTTGGCCTCCAATGGTCTGAGAAAATGTTTGTGTTCAAAATGACTTTATTTTGGTCTCCAATAGTGTTGAGCGAACACGGACTGTATTATTCGTGTTCGTACCGAATAATTGGATTTTTTGTACCCGAACACGGACACGGACACTTTACTGTATGTTCGGGTAAAAATCCGTGTTCGGTCGTTTTATTTCCGGGTTTTGCATGCTTTGGCGCTCTTTTCATGGCGGGCTTTCAACAGCCAATCAACAATCGTTTAACTGGTGTGCCTTAAGCCATCCCAGCCATGCCTGCAAATGTCTCAGTAGCTGTGATTGGCCGTCTGAAGCATGTGACCAAGTCTTTATAAGTTCGAGGCAGCCGCAGCGGCGTCATTATGCTGCTTAGATTCAGGGACAGAGCACACATCAACGTGCTGGCTGCTGATTAGGGAAAGATAGGCAGGAAAAAACCATTTGTGTCCGGATAGAATTGAGGGACAGGTCGGAGTGTTTAGGCAGGGCGAGTTGTAGGCATTTTAGGGATAGAGTCTGCTGAATTATAGGGTCAGTGTCTTCTACAAACTACAATCGATATTGCTGTGTGGGGGGTGGGGTGAATCTGCACTCAATCCTGATCTACGATCTCTTCTCAATCCTGTTAGGGACAGAGTCTGCTGAATTTTAGGGAAACTGTGTTCTACAAACTACAATCGATATTGCTGTGTGGTGTGGGATTGGAGATAGGCAGGTGTCAGTGATCCACATCCATTTTTCTGTGTGTGAGCTGCAGTGAACACAATCTTTTTGGGCTGCAGTGAACACAATCTTTTTGGGCTGCAGTGAACACAATCTTTTTGGGCTGCAGTGAACACAATCTTTTTGGGCTGCAGTGAACACAATCTTTTTGGGGTGCAGTGAACAAAATCTTTTTGGGGTGCAGTGAACACAATCCTTTTTGGTGTGCAGTGAACACAATCTTTGTGGGGTGCAGTGAACAAAATCCTTTGTGGGGTGCAGTGAACACAATCTTTTTGGGGTGCAGTGAACAAAATCCTTTTTGGGGTGCAGTGAACAACATCCTTTTTGGGGTGCAGTGAACACAATCTTTTTGGGGTGCAGTGAACAAAATCCTTTGTGGGGTGCAGTGAACACAATCTTTTTGGGGTGGAGTGAACAACATCCTTTTTGGGGTGCAGTGAACAAAATCCTTTTTGGGGTGCAGTGAACAAAATCATTTTTGGGGTGCAGTGAACACAATCTTTTTGGGGTGCAGTGAACACAATCTTTGTGGGGTGCAGTGAACACAATCTTTTTGGGGTGGAGTGAACAACATCCTTTTTGGGGTGCAGTGAACAACATCCTTTTTGGGGTGCAGTGAACACAATCTTTTTGGGGTGCAGTGAACACAATCTTTGTGGGGTACAGTGAACAGAATCTTTGTGGGGTGCAGTGAACACAATCTTTGGGGGGTACAGTGAACACAATCTTTGTGAGGTGCAGTGAACACAATCTTTGTGGGGTGCAGTGAACACAATCATTGTGGGGTGCAGTGAACTCAATCTTTGTGGGGTACAGTGAACACAATCTCATACTTCTGAAGGTTTGAGGGTGCTGCCTGTTCCATACTCCCCCTACTCCTCATCTAGCCTTTTAGGGGTACAAACAATAGTAATTGGGGCCTAGTGTGGTTGTGTACGTGTGATATACATACACTTTTTTGGGATCATATTTTCTATTCCGCTATTTAATCAAAAACCTTTGGGGATCAGTTAAATTGGGGGATAGTCTGTGTTGGTACGTGTGAGAGAGATCCACCTTTCCAAGTTGTTGGGGTTCATCTCATACTTCTGAAGGTTTGAGGGTGCTGCCTGTTCCATACTCCCCCTACTCCTAGCCTTTTAGGGGTACAAACAATAGTAATTGGGGCCTAGTGTGGTTGTGTACGTGTGATATACATACACTTTTTTTGGATCATATTTTCTATTCCGCTATTTAATCAAAAACCTTTGGGGATCAGTTAAATTGGGGGATAGTCTGTGTTGGTACGTGTGAGAGAGATCCACCTTTCCAAGTTGTTGGGGTTCATCTCATACTTCTGAAGGTTTGAGGGTGCTGCCTGTTCCATACTCCCCCTACTCCTCATCTAGCCTTTTAGGGGTACAAACAATAGTAATTGGGGCCTAGTGTGGTTGTGTACGTGTGATATACATACACTTTTTTGGGATCATATTTTCTATTCCGCTATTTAATCAAAAACCTTTGGGGATCAGTTAAATTGGGGGATAGTCTGTGTCGGTACGTGTGAGAGAGATCCACCTTTCCAAGTTGTTGGGGTTCATCTCATACTTCTGAAGGTTTGAGGGTGCTGCCTGTTCCATACCCCCCCTACTCCTCATCTAGCCTTTTAGGGGTACAAACAATAGTAATTGGGGCCTAGTGTGGTTGTGTACGTGCGAGATACATACACTTTTTTTGATCATATTTCCTATTCCGCTATTCAATAAAAACCTTTGAGGATCAATTGAATTGCGGGATAGTCTGTGTTGGTACGTGTGAGAGAGATCCACCTTTCCAAGTTGTTGGGGTTCATCTCATACTTCTGAAGGTTTGAGGGTGCTGCCTGTTCCATACTCCCCCTACTCCTCATCTAGCCTTTTAGGGGTACAAACAATAGTAATTGGGGCCTAGTGTGGTTGTGTACGTGTGATATACATACACTTTTTTGGGATCATATTTTCTATTCCGCTATTTAATCAAAAACCTTTGGGGATCAGTTAAATTGGGGGATAGTCTGTGTCGGTACGTGTGAGAGAGATCCACCTTTCCAAGTTGTTGGGGTTCATCTCATACTTCTGAAGGTTTGAGGGTGCTGCCTGTTCCATACCCCCCCTACTCCTCATCTAGCCTTTTAGGGGTACAAACAATAGTAATTGGGGCCTAGTGTGGTTGTGTACGTGCGAGATACATACACTTTTTTTGATCATATTTCCTATTCCGCTATTCAATAAAAACCTTTGAGGATCAATTGAATTGCGGGATAGTCTGTGTCGGTACGTGTGAGAGAGATCCACCTTTCCAAGTTGTTGGGGTTCATCTCATACTTCTGAAGGTTTGAGGGTGCTGCCTGTTCCATACTCCCCCTACTCCTCATCTAGCCTTTTAGGGGTACAAACAATAGTAATTGGGGCCCAGTGTGGTTGTGTACGTGTGATATACATACACTTTTTTGGGATCATATTTTCTATTCCGCTATTTAATCAAAAACCTTTGGGGATCAGTTAAATTGGGGGATAGTCTGTGTCGGTACGTGTGAGAGAGATCCACCTTTCCAAGTTGTTGGGGTTCATCTCATACTTCTGAAGGTTTGAGGGTGCTGCCTGTTCCATACCCCCCCTACTCCTCATCTAGCCTTTTAGGGGTACAAACAATAGTAATTGGGGCCTAGTGTGGTTGTGTACGTGCGAGATACATACACTTTTTTTGATCATATTTCCTATTCCGCTATTCAATAAAAACCTTTGAGGATCAATTGAATTGCGGGATAGTCTGTGTCGGTACGTGTGAGAGAGATCCACCTTTCCAAGTTGTTGGGGTTCATCTCATACTTCTGAAGGTTTGAGGGTGCTGCCTGTTCCATACTCCCCCTACTCCTCATCTAGCCTTTTAGGGGTACAAACAATAGTAATTGGGGCCTAGTGTGGTTGTGTACGTGTGATATACATACACTTTTTTTGGATCATATTTTCTATTCCGCTATTTAATCAAAAACCTTTGGGGATCAGTTAAATTGGGGGATAGTCTGTGTTGGTACGTGTGAGAGAGATCCACCTTTCCAAGTTGTTGGGGTTCATCTCATACTTCTGAAGGTTTGAGGGTGCTGCCTGTTCCATACTCCCCCTACTCCTCATCTAGCCTTTTAGGGGTACAAACAATAGTAATTGGGGCCCAGTGTGGTTGTGTACGTGTGATATACATACACTTTTTTGGGATCATATTTTCTATTCCGCTATTTAATCAAAAACCTTTGGGGATCAGTTAAATTGGGGGATAGTCTGTGTCGGTACGTGTGAGAGAGATCCACCTTTCCAAGTTGTTGGGGTTCATCTCATACTTCTGAAGGTTTGAGGGTGCTGCCTGTTCCATACCCCCCCTACTCCTCATCTAGCCTTTTAGGGGTACAAACAATAGTAATTGGGGCCTAGTGTGGTTGTGTACGTGCGAGATACATACACTTTTTTTGATCATATTTCCTATTCCGCTATTCAATAAAAACCTTTGAGGATCAATTGAATTGCGGGATAGTCTGTGTCGGTACGTGTGAGAGAGATCCACCTTTCCAAGTTGTTGGGGTTCATCTCATACTTCTGAAGGTTTGAGGGTGCTGCCTGTTCCATACTCCCCCTACTCCTCATCTAGCCTTTTAGGGGTACAAACAATAGTAATTGGGGCCTAGTGTGGTTGTGTACGTGTGATATACATACACTTTTTTTGGATCATATTTTCTATTCCGCTATTTAATCAAAAACCTTTGGGGATCAGTTAAATTGGGGGATAGTCTGTGTTGGTACGTGTGAGAGAGATCCACCTTTCCAAGTTGTTGGGGTTCATCTCATACTTCTGAAGGTTTGAGGGTGCTGCCTGTTCCATACTCCCCCTACTCCTCATCTAGCCTTTTAGGGGTACAAACAATAGTAATTGGGGCCCAGTGTGGTTGTGTACGTGTGATATACATACACTTTTTTGGGATCATATTTTCTATTCCGCTATTTAATCAAAAACCTTTGGGGATCAGTTAAATTGGGGGATAGTCTGTGTCGGTACGTGTGAGAGAGATCCACCTTTCCAAGTTGTTGGGGTTCATCTCATACTTCTGAAGGTTTGAGGGTGCTGCCTGTTCCATACCCCCCCTACTCCTCATCTAGCCTTTTAGGGGTACAAACAATAGTAATTGGGGCCTAGTGTGGTTGTGTACGTGTGATATACATACACTTTTTTTGGATCATATTTTCTATTCCGCTATTTAATCAAAAACCTTTGGGGATCAGTTAAATTGGGGGATAGTCTGTGTCGGTACGTGTGAGAGAGATCCACCTTTCCAAGTTGTTGGGGTTCATCTCATACTTCTGAAGGTTTGAGGGTGCTGCCTGTTCCATACCCCCCCTACTCCTCATCTAGCCTTTTAGGGGTACAAACAATAGTAATTGGGGCCTAGTGTGGTTGTGTACGTGCGAGATACATACACTTTTTTTGATCATATTTCCTATTCCGCTATTCAATAAAAACCTTTGAGGATCAATTGAATTGCGGGATAGTCTGTGTCGGTACGTGTGAGAGAGATCCACCTTTCCAAGTTGTTGGGGTTCATCTCATACTTCTGAAGGTTTGAGGGTGCTGCCTGTTCCATACTCCCCCTACTCCTCATCTAGCCTTTTAGGGGTACAAACAATAGTAATTGGGGCCCAGTGTGGTTGTGTACGTGTGATATACATACACTTTTTTTGGATCATATTTTCTATTCCGCTATTTAATTTAACTGGGCCTCCATGCGAGACCTGTGTGCCTTGTTGCGCTGTTTTGAGTACTCCACCAACATGGCCAGTGGCAATGACGCCGTTCTCAGCTTAACTATCCCACTTCTATGCCTCCTTGAAAAAACAATTCGGGCGATGATGGAAGAGGATGTGGCACAGGATGAGGAGGAGGAGGAGGATGAAGAGGTAACATTTCCAAGGCTTTCAGGGCAGTCATTCGCAAGGGGCTCCGAGGGTGGGTTCCTGCACACGCAAACGCCAGGGACGCAATTGTCCAGCAGGGGCACAGTTCTGGAGGATGAGGAGGATGAGGAGGAGGAGGAGCTGGAGGAGGAGATGGAACCATGTTCACAGCAGGGTGGCACCCAGGCCAGCTCATGGCCATCACTGGTGCGTGGCTGGGGGGATACAGAGGACACGGACGATACACCTCCCACAGAGGACAGCCTTTCGTTGCCTCTGGGCAGCCTGGCACACATGAGCGATTACATGCTGCAGTGTCTCCACAACGACCGCCGAGTTGCCCACATTCTAACTTGTGCTGATTACTGGGTGGCCACGCTGCTGGATCCCCGTTACAAGGACAACGTACCGTCCTTAATTCACTCACTGGAGCGCGATCGCAAGATGCGCGAGTACAAGCGCACGCTGGTAGATGCCATGCTGCTGGCATTCCCATCTGACAGCGGGGCCACAGTGGAAGCACAAGGCAGAGGAGGAGGAGGAGGAGGTCGCCAACGCAACCAGGGCACCGCCAGCACCTCAGAAGGCAGGGTTAGCATGGCCGAAATGTGGAAAAGCTTTGTCAGCACGCCACAACAAACAGCAGCACCAGCAGCTCAGATGGAACGTCTTAGCAGGAGGCAGCATTTTACCAACATGGTGGAGCAGTATGTGTGCACACGCCTACATGTAGTGAATGACGGGTCTGCCCCCTTCAACTTCTGGGTCTCCAAATTGGGCACATGGCTTGAGCTTGCCCTTTACGCCTTGGAGGTGCTGGCGTGCCCTGCAGCCAGTGTATTATCTGAACGGGTATTTAGCACGGCTGGGGGCGTTATAACAGACAAGCGCAGCCGCCTGTCCAGAGACAATGTGGACAAGCTCACGTTCATTAAAATGAACCAGGCATGGATCCCACGGGACTTTTCCGTACCTTATGCAGAATAGCAATGGATACCGACCTTACCCACCCATTGTTCCATTTTTGCTCTTTCTCACTCTTTTGGGGTGTACCCTCATTTAAAATTTTTGAAAAGAAGCAGTGTTGGCTACCTCGTCCTCCTCCTCAGGGCCAGATTAATGTAGGGGCTATTGGAGCTGCAGCTCCAGGCCCCTACCTTTTATATAGGCCCCGGGTTGGCCATATTCACTGTTACCGCTCTTCTGTCACTTGTAAACACAGAAGTCTGGCTTCTATGCTCGCTTCCCCAGGCAGCACCCTCAGAACCTCCCCACACAGCGTGAAGGCCGGACAAGGAGGGACAGTTGGCGATGCATGGATGTGTTTATGGGCTTCAGAGACAGCATCCCATGTTGAATTAGGCATGCATGGCTGCACCCTTCCTCCTCTGGGTGCATGGCAAGGCACGGCCCTTAAGGCCCTTCAAAATCCTCAGCACCAAGCCCATGATGCTGTTAATCCGGCCCTGGTCCTCCTCCACCGCCGCTTCCACCTACACCGCCCATAGGTGTGCGCAGCCTATTGCATTAAGGTGTGCACCCCAAAGTTGAAATACACATGCATGTGTTTGCCAGCAGGGAGAGTAATGTATCGGGGCCATGTACCTGTAGGCAAGGAGAAATAGAGCAGAGCAGGTCCCAGGGAGATCTTTCCCATCTCCTCACTGGCAATGCTATGTGCCCTAGGTGATTAGGGTGTGCCCAGGCACACCCAGCACACCCTGTGCGCACGCCTATGTCACCGCCACATCCACCACCACCTCAACCTCCCTCCTACTCCATATGGGCCTCGTCCTTCAGAGATGAAGAAGAACATTGTTTTATTTTTCTGTTTTTTTTTTGTTGTTTTAAGTTATTTCCCTATCCACATTTGTTTGCAGAGCACTTGCCATGCTCTTAATTACGTTTTGCTGCCATTTGCAGCACTCTAGCCCTTTCCTTTGGTGTTTTAGAGCCATTTTAGTGCCTTAAAGTTCGGGTCCCCATTGACTTCAATGGGGTTCGGTGTCCGGGAAAAGTTCGGTAAAAGTCCGGGACACGGACCCGGACTTTTTTTTAAAGTTCGGCCGAACCCGTCGAACACGGACATCTAGGTGTTCGCTCAACCCTAGTCTCCAACTGTATTTTAGTCTCCAACGGCCTGAAATTTTTTTGGTCAAATTGACTGTATTTTGGTCTTTTAGAGTCGTAAAAAGCCGGTTTTAGACAGGATAACTGCACTGAAATTGTTTTTTGTCAAAATGCATGTATTTTGGTCTCAAAGTGTATAAAAAGCCTTTTTTTGTCAAAATAACTGCATTTGGTCACCAAAGGTCTGACATTTTTTGTCAAAATGACTGTATTTTTGTCTTTTAGAGTCTTGAAACACCGGTTTTAGACAGGATAACTGCACTGAAATTTTTTTGTCAAAATGCATGTATTTTGGTCTCCAAGTGTATAAAAAGCCTTTTCTTGTCAAAATAACTACATTTTTGGTCTCCAATGGTCCTGAAAATTTTTTTGGTCACAATGACTGTATTTTGGTCTCCAAGTGTCTCAAAAGCTTTTTTTTAGTCAAAATAACTGCATTTGGTAACCAAAGGTCTGAGAATTTTTTTAGTCATAAATGACTGTATTTTTGTCATTTAGAGTCTTAAAAAGCCGGTTTTAGACAAGATAACTACATTTGGTCTCCAATTGCCTGAAAAAAATGTTTTGGTCAAAATAACTCTATTTTGGTCTCCAAGTGTCTAAAAAGCCCTTTTTAGTCAAAATAACTACATTTGGTCACCAAAGGTCTGAAAATTTTTTTAAGTCAAAATGACTATATTTTTGTCTTTTAGAGTCTTAAAAAGCCGGTTTTAGACAAGAAAACTGCATTTGGTCTTTAATGGTCTGAGAAAATGTTTGTGTTCAAAATGACTTTATTTTGGTCTCCAACTGTATTTTAGTCTCCAACGGCCTGAAAAAAAATTTTTATGGTCAAAATGACTGTAGTTTGGTCTCCAAGTGTCTAAAAAGCTTTTTTTGTCAAAATAACTGCATTTGGTAACCAAAGGTCTGATACATTTTTTTAGTCATAAATGACTGTTTTTTTGTCTTTTAGAGTCTTAAAAAGCCGGTTTTAGACAAGATAACTGCATTTGATCTCCAAAAGCCATAAAAAAATTTTAGTCAAAATGATTGTAATTTTGTTCTCCAAGTGTCTAAAAATCTTTTTTTGATCAAAATAACAGCATTTGGTCACCAACGGTCTGAAACATTTTTTTTAGTCAAAATGACTATTTTTGTCTTTTAGAGTGTTAAAAAGCCGGTTTTTGAAAAGATAACTGCATTTGGTCTCCAATGGCCTGAAAAAATTTTTTTTGTTCAAAATGACTATTTTGGTCTCCAAGTGTTTAAAAAGCCATTTATTAGTCAAAATAACTGCATTTGGTCTCCAATGGTCTGAGAAAATGTTTTTGTTCAAAATGACGGTATTTTGGTCTCCAACTGTAGTTTGGTCTCCAATGGCCTGAAAAATTTTTTTGGTCAAAATGACTGTATTTTGGTCTTTTAGAGTTGTAAAAAGCCAGTTTTAGACAGGATAACTGCACTGAATTTTTTGTCAAAATGCATGTATTTTGGTCTCCAAGTGTATAAAAAGCATTTTTTTAGTCAAAATAAATGCATTTGGTCACCAAAGGTCTGAAAATGTTTTTCTCGAAATGACTGTAAAAAATGACATTTTTGTCTTTTAGAGTCTTGAAAAGCCGGTTTTAGACAGGATAAATTTTTTGTCAAAATGCATGTATTTTGGTCTCCAAGTGTATAAAAAGCCTTTTTTTGTCAAAACAACTGCATTTGTTCACCAAAGGTCTGAATTTTTTTAGTCAAAATGACTGTATTTTTGTCTTTTAGAGTCTTAAAAAGCCAATTTTAGAAAAGATAACTGCATTTGGTCTATAATGGTCTAAATTTTTTTTTCAAAATTACTGTATTTTGGTCTCCAAGTGTCTAAAAAGCCATTTTTAGTCAAAATAACTGCATTTGGTCACCAAAGGTATGACATTTTTTTGTCAAAATGACTATTTTTGTCTTTTAGAGTCTTTAAAAGCAGGTTTTAGACAAGATAACTGCATTTAGTCAATAGATGGTCTGAATTTTTTTGTCAAAATTACTCTATTTTGGTCTCCAAGAGTCTAAAAAGCCTTTTTTAGTCAAAATAACTGCATTTGGTCACCAAAGGTATGAAATTTGTTTGTCAAAATGACTGTATTTTTGCCTTTTAGTCTTAAAAAGCCAGTTTTAGACAAGATAACTGCATTTGGTTTCCAATGGCCTGAAAAAACTTTTAAGTGAAAATGATTATTTTGGTCTTCCAAGTGTCTAAAAAGCCTTTTTTTAGTGAAAATAACTGCATTTGGTCACCAAAGGTCTGAAATTTTTTTTAGTCAAAATGACTGTTTTTTGTCTTTTAGAGTCTTAAAAAGCCAGTTTTAGACAAGATAACTGCATTTGGTCTATAATGGTCTGAAATGTTTTTGTCAAAATTACTGTATTTTGGTCTCCAAGTGTCTAAAAAGCCTTTTTAGTCAAAATAACTGCATTTGGTCACCAAAGGTATGACATTTTTTTGTCAAAATGACTATTTTTGTCTTTTAGAGTCTTTAAAAGCAGGTTTTAGACAAGATAACTGCATTTAGTCAATAGATGGTCTGAATTTTTTTGTCAAATTGACTCTATTTTAGTCTCCAAGTGTCTAAAAAGCCTTTTTTTAATCAAAATAACTGCATTTGGTCACCAAAGGTATGAAATTTGTTTGTCAAAAT
This sequence comes from Pelophylax lessonae, assembly GCF_965119305.1. NCBI lineage: Eukaryota > Metazoa > Chordata > Amphibia > Anura > Ranidae > Pelophylax > Pelophylax lessonae. The sequence goes on from NC_138779.1 coordinate 164,808,398, forward strand.
GAATGCATTTTTGTCTTTTAGAGTCTTAAAAATCCGGTTTTAGACAAGATAACTGAATTTGGTTTCCAATGGCCTGAAAAAAACTTTTAAGTAAAAATGACTATTTTGGTCTTCCAAGTGTCTAAAAATTCTTTCTTTAGTGAAAATAACTTCCTTTGGTCACCAAAGGTCTGAAATTAATTTTTAGTCAAAATGACTGTATTTTTGTCTTTTTGAGTCTTAAAAATCCGATTTTAGAAAAGATAACTGCATTTATGGTCTCCAATGGTCTGATTTTTTTGCTCAAAATGACTGTATTTTGGTCTCCAAGTGTATAAAAAGCCTTTTTTATCAAAATAACTGCATTTGGTCACCAAACATCTGAAATTTTTTTATCAAAATGACTGTATTTTTGTCTTTTAGAGTCTTGAGAATCCAGTTTTAGACAGGATAACTGCACTGAATTTTTTTGTCAAAATGCATGTATTTTGGTCTCCAAGTGTATAAAAAGCATTTTTCAGTCAAAATAACTGCATTTGGTCACCAAAGGTCTGAAAATGTTTTTGTCAAAATTACTGTATTTTTGTCTTTTAGAGACTTGAAAAGCCGGTTTTAGACAGGACAAATTTTTTTGTCAAAATGCATGTATTTTGGTCTCCAAGTGTATAAAAAGCCCTTTCTTTGTCAAAATAACAGCATGTTTTGTTTCTAATGGTCTGAAAAAAGTTTGGGCCAAAATGACTGTATTTTGGTCTGAAAGTATCTAAAAAGCCTTTTGTAGTCAAAATAACTGCATTTGGTCACCAAAGGTCTGAAAATTTTTTTTAGTCAAAATTACTGTATTTTTGTCTTTTGGAGTCTTAAATAGCCGGTTTTGGACAAGATAACTGCATTTAGTCAATAGATGGTCTGAATTTTTTTGTCAAAATTACTCTATTTTGGTCTCCAAGTGTCTAAAAAGCCTTTTTTAGTCAAAATAACTGCATTTGGTCACCAAAGGTATGAAATTTGTTTGTCAAAATGACTGTATTTTTGTCTTTTAGAGTTTAAAAAAGCCGGTTTTAGACAAGATAACTGCATTTGGTTTCCAATGGCCTGAAAAAAAACTTTTAAGTGAAAATGACTATTTTGGTCTCCAAGTGTATAAAAAGCCTTTTTTTTTCAAAATAACTGCATTTTTGGTCTCCAATGGTCCTGAAAATTTCTTTGGTTAAAATGACTGTATTTTCGTCTCCAAGCGTCTAAATAGCTTTTTTTTAGTCAAAATAACTGCATTTGAAAATCAAAGGTCTGAAAAAATTTTTTAGTCATAAATGACTTTTTTTCTTTTAGAGTCTTAAAAAGCCGGTTTTAAACAAGATAACTACATTTAGTCAATAGATGGTCTGAATTTTTTCGTCAAAATGACTCTATTTTGGTCTCCAAGTGTCTAAAAAGCATTTTTAGTCAAAATAACTGCATTTGGTCACCAAAGGTCTGATATTAATTTTTAGTCGAAATGACTGTATTTTTGTCTTTTAGAATCTTAAAAAGCCGGTTTTAAAAAAGATAACTGCATTTATGGTCTCCAATGGTCTGAAATTTGTTTTGCTCAAAATGACTGTATTTTGGTCTCCACGTGTCGAAATAGCTCTTTTTAGTCAAAATAACTGCATTTGGTCACCAAAGGTCTAAATAAAATTTAATTTAAAATTATTGTATTTTTATCTTTTAGAGTATTAAAAGGCCGGTTTTAGACAAGAAAACTGCATTTGGCCTTCAATGGTCTGAGAAAATGTTTGTGTTCAAAATGACTGTATTTTGGTCTCCAACTGTATTTTGGTCTCCAATGGCCTGAAAAAAATGTTTTGGTCAAAATTACTGTATTTTGGTCTTTTAGAGTTGTAAAAAGCCAGTTTTAGACAGGATAACTGCACTAAATTTTTTTGTCAAAATGCATGTATTTTGGTCTCCAAGTGTATAACAAGCATTTTTTAGTCAAAATAACTGCATTTGGTCACCAAAGGTCTGAAAATGTTTTTTTAGTCAAAATGACTGTATTTTCATCTTTTAGAGTCTTTAAAAGCAGGTTTTAGACAAGATAACTGCATTTAGTCAATAGATGGTCTGAATTTTTTTGTCAAAATGACTCTATTTTGGCTCCAAATGTCTAAAAAGCCTATTTTAGTCAAAATAACTGCATTTGGTCACCAAAGCTATGAAATTTGTTTGTCAAAATGACTGTATTTTTGCTTTTAGAGTCTTAAAAAGCCGGTTTTAGACAAGATAACTGCATTTGGTTTCCAATGGCCTGAAAAAAACTTTTAAGTGAAAATGACTACTTTGGTCTCTAAGTGTCTAAAAAGGATTTTTTAGTCAAAATAACTGCATTTGGTCACCAAAGGTCTGAAATTAATTTTTAGCCGAAATGACTGTATTTTTGTCTTTTAGAGTCTTAAAATGCCGGTTTTAGACAAGATAACTGCATTTATGGTCTCCAATGGTCTGAAATTTGTTTTGCTCAAAATGACTGTATTTTGGTCTCCAAGTGTCTAAAAAGCCTTTTGTTGTCATGATAACTGCATTTGGTCTCCAATGGTCTGAAATTTTTTTGTCAAAATTACTGTATTTTGGGCTCCAGCCTCCAAGTGTCTAAAAAGCCATTTTTAGTCAAAATAACTGCATTTGGTCACCAAAGGTATGACATTTCTTTTGTCAAAATGACTGTATTTTTGTCTTTTAGTGTCTTAAAAAGCAGGTTTTAGACAAGATAACTGCATTTGGTCAATAGATGGTCTGAATTTTTTTGTCAAATGACTCTATATTGGTCTCCAAGTGTCTAAAAAGCCTTTTTTGGTAAAAAAAATACCTTATTTGGTCACCAACGGTCTGAAACATTTTTTTTACTCAAAATGACTGTATTATTGTCTTTCAGAGTCTTAAAGCGGTTGTAAACCCAAAAATTGAAAAACAAACCCTGCAAGACAAAGGCATAATGAGCTAGTATGCATCGCATACTAGCTCATTATGTATTTCTTACCCTAGAAGGAAGCCCCGATACAGACCCCCGGACATCGCTGTGGGCGCTGCCATGATCCCTCGTTGTCTCTTCCGGGTTCGGCTCCGGCCAATCATAGCGCCGGAGCCGGGCCGACGTCGCTCCCGCACATGCGTGCGGGAGTGATTTTCCGGCAAGCTCCCAGCAAGTAAAACTGAAGGTCCCCTGGACTCTCAGAGCGCATGCGCCGCTCGCGTGAGCGGCAGCATGCACTGCAAATATCTCCTAAACTGTGCCGGTTTAGGAGATATTAATTGTACCTACAGGTAAGCCTTATTATAAGCTTACCTGTAGGTAAAAGTGTCAAAAAGCGGGAAACTACCATTTTAAAAAGCCGGTTTTAGTCAAGAAAACTGCATTTGGTCACCAAAGGTCTGAAATTAATTTTTAGTCAAAATGATTGTATTTTTGTCTTTTAGAGTCTTAAAAAGCATTTTTTAGTCAAAATAACGGCATTTGGTCACCAAAGGTCTGAAAATGTTTTTGTCAAAATTACTGTATTTTTGTCTTTTAGAGTCTTGAAAAGCCGGTTTTAGACAGGATAACTGCACTGAATTTTTTTGTCAAAATGCATGTATTTTGGTCTCCAAGTGTATAAAAAGCCTTTTTTGTCAAAATAACTGCATGTTTTGTTTCCAATGGTCTGAAAAAAAATTTGGGCCAGAATGACTGTATTTTGGTCTCCAAGTGTCTAAAAAGCCTTTTGTAGTCAAAAATAACTGCATTTGGTCACCGAAGGTCTGAAAAAATTTTTTAGTCAAAATGACTGTATTTTTGTCTTTTAGAGTTTTAAAAAGCCGGTTTTAGATAAGATAACTACATTTGGTCTCCAATGGCCTGAAAAGTTCTTTTTGGTCAAAATTACTCTATTTTGGTCTCCATGTGTCTAAAATGCCCTTTTTAGTCAAAATAACGGCATTTGGTCAACAAAGGCCTGAAAAAAGTTGCCTTAAAAAGACGGTTTTAGACAAGAAAACTGCATTTGGTCTCCAATGGTTTGAGAAAATGTTTGTGTTTTCATTATGACTGTATTTTGGTCTCCAACTGTATTTTGGTCTTCGATGGCCTGAAAATTGTTTTGGTCAAAATGACTGTATTTTGGTCTTTTAGAGTCGTAAAAAGTCGGTTTTAGACAGGATAACTGCACTGAAATTGTTTTTTGTCAAAATGCATGTATTTTGGTCTCCAAGTGTATAAAAAGCCTTTTTTTTTGGCAAAATAACTGCATTTGGTCACCAAAGGTCTGAATTTTTTTGGTCAAAATGACTGCATTTTTCTCTTTTAGAGTCTTGAAAAGTCGGTTTTAGACAGGATAACTGCACTGAAATTGTTTTTTGTCAAAATGCATGCATTTTGGTCTCCAAGTGTATAAAAAGCATTTTTTTTGTCAAAATAACTGCATTTTTGGTCTCCAATGGTCTGAAAAAAATATCTTGGTCAAAATGACTCTATTTTGGTCTCCAAGTGTCTAAAAAGCCTTTTTTTGGTCAAAATAACTGCATTTGGTCACCAACGGTCTGAATCATTTTTTTAGTCCAAATTACTGTATTTTTGTATTTTAGAGTCTTAAAAAGCCGGTATTAGACAAGATAACTACATTTGGTCTCCAATGGCCTGAAATGTTTTTTTTTCTTCAAAATTACTCTATTTTGGTCTCCAAGTGTCTAAAAAGCCTTTTTTAGTCAAAATAACTGCATTTGGTCACCAAAGGTTGGAAAAAAAATTTTAGTCAAAATTACTTTATTTTTGTCTTTTAGAATCTTAAAAAGCCAGTTTTAGACAAGATAGCTGCCTTGGGGGTCTCCAATGGTCTGAATTTTTTTTTTCAAAATGACTGTATTTTGGTCTCCAAGTGTCTTAAAAGCATTTTTTAGTCAAAATAACTGCATTTGGTCACCAAAGGTCTGAAATTAATTTTTATTCAAAATAACTGCATTTGGTCACCCAAGGTTGGAAAAAAAATTAGTCAAAATAGACAAAATAGTCAAAAAGACAAGATAACTGCATTTAGTCTCCAATGGCCTGAAAAAACATTTTTTGATCAAAATGGCTGTATTTTGGTTTCCAAGTGTCTAAAAAGCCCTTTTTAGTCAATATAACTACATTTGGTCACCAAAGGTCTGAAAAAATTTTTAAGTCAAAATGACTATATTTTTTGTCTTTTAGAGTCTTAAAAAGCCGGTTTTAGACAAGAAAACTGCATTTGGTCTTTAACCGCTTCCATACAGAGCAGTTAGACCCCCTTCCTGCCCAGACCAATTTTCAGCTTTCAGCACTCTCACACTTTGAATAACAATTGCTCAGTCATGCTACACTGTAACCAAACAAAATTTTTATCATTTTTTTCACACAAATAGAGCTTTCTTTTGGTGGTATTTGATCACAACTGGGGTTTTTTTTTTCGTGATATAAGCAAAAAAAAGAGCAAAAATTTTGCAAAAAAAAAACACTTTTTTTAGTTTCTATTATAAAATTTTGCAAAAAATTAATTTTTCTTCATACATTTGGGCCAAAATTTATACTGCTACATATCTCTGGTAAAATTAACCCAAATTAGTGTATATTATTTAGTCTGTGTGAAAGTTATTGAGTCTAGAAGCTATGGTACCAATTACTGAAAATTTATCACACCAGATGTACTGATGGCCTATCTCCTTTCTTGAGGCCCTGAAATGTCAGGACAGTACAAATACCCCCCAAATGACCCCTTTTTGTAAAGTAGACAGTCCAAGGTATTTAGTAAGAGGCATGGTGAGTTTTTTGAAGTTATAATTTTTTCCCACAATTCTTGGGAAAATGAAGAAAACATTTTTTTTTCTTTTTTTTTCCCAAAACGTTGTCAATTTATAAGCTATTTCTAACACATAGCATGTACACAGCAAAAATGACACCCCAAAATTCATTCTGCTACTCCTTCTGAGTATGGTGATACCACATGTGTGAGACTTTTACACAGCCTGGCCACAAAAAGAGACTCCACGTCCAAGTAGCACCATAAGGCGTTTTAGGAGCATAAATACACATAAAACTTTCTTACTACCTATCACACTTTTCAAGGCCCTAGAGCACCAATACAATGGAAAAGTCCACAAAATGACCCCATTTTGGAAAGCAAACACTCCAACGTATATTCTATGAGGCATTATGGGTCCTTTGAACATGTCATTTTTTTCCACAAGTTTTTGGAAAATGTGGGAAAAAAATGAAAAAAAAATTTTTTTACACAAAGTTGTAAATTTATAGAATATTCCTAACACATAGCATGTACATAGCAAAAATGACACCCCAAAATACATTCTGCCACTCCTCCTGAGTATGGCAATACCACATGTGTGAGACTTTTTCACAGCCTAGCCATATAGAGGGGCCTAAACATCCAAGGAGCATCATCATGCATCCTAGCCACTTGCCTAGGCCTATTTTTGACATTTGGTGTTTACAAGCTAAAATCAGTTGTTTTTGCTAGAAAACTACTTAGAACCCCAAAACATTATATATTTTTTTTAGCAGAGACCCTAGAGAATAAAATGGAGATTATTGCAATATTTTTTATCACACCGTATTTGCGCAGCGGTCTTCCAAACGCATTTTTTTGGGAAAAAAATAACTTTTTTTAATTAAAAAATAAGAAAACAGTAAAGTTAGCCCAATTGTTTTCCAAAATGTGAAAGATAATGTTACGCCGAGTAAATAGATACCCAACATGTCATGCTTCAAAATTGCGCACGCTCACAGAATGGTGACAAACTTTGGCACTTAAAAATCCCCATAGGCGACATTTTAAAAATTTCTACAGGTTGCTATCTTAGAGTTACAGAGGAGGTCTAGGGCTCAAATTATTGCTCTTGCTCTAACGATCGCGACGATACCTCACATGTGTAGTTTGAACACTGTTTACATATGTGGGCGGGGTTTCCGTATGTGTTCGCTTCTGTGCGCGAGCTCGCGGGGACAGGGCGCTTTAATTTTTTTTTTTTTTTTTACTATTTATTTTATTTATTATTTTTTATTTTTACACTGTTTTTTAAAAAAAAAATTGATCATTTTTATTTCTATTACAAGAAATGTAAACATTACTTGTAATAGAAATAGGCACGACAGGACCTCTTTTTTGTGAGATCTGGGGTCAAAAAGTCCTCAGATCTCACAAGTACACTAAAAGATAGAAAAAAAAAAAAAAAATTAAATAAAATGAAAAAAAAAGGGACCTTTAAACTGGTTGCTAGGCAATGACGTTTGCCGTAGCTCCGGTCCTCCAAGACCATAGAGTCAAGTGAGGGCAAGCTTGCCCTCACTCGACATCCTGTCTGTGAGGATCTGGGACCGGATCGTTTTCCCCGCTGCCGGCGGGTCCGGTAAATGGGGAAAAGGACCAGAATGCAGCGGGAGGGGGGGGGGCACCTCTTTCGCCATCCCGGAAGGGTGATCCGCGGCGAATCTGCCGCTGGGACCACCCTTATCAGAAAGCCAACCGTCCACCGTTTAAAATAATACCAGGGTTATGGCAGCTATCTGCTGCCATAACACCGGTATTTAGGTTTAAACGGAAGATGTATATAAACCTTTTTGGACTTGGACATGGTGGCTGTATGAAGGGTGACAGGTACTCGGGTACTTTGCTGGGCAGGTGACAGGTACTCTGGTACTGATGAGCAAGTGGCAGGTACTCGAGTACTCCGATAGGCAGGTGACAGGTACTCGGGTACTCTTATGGGCAGGTGACAGGCAGGTGATAGGTACTGATGAGTAGTACTGATACTGATAGGTGATACTGATACTGTACTGATGATGGGTACTGATGATCAGTACTGATACTAATAGGTGATAGGTACTGATGGGTACTGATGAGTACTGATGAGTAGTGATGGGTAATGATGAGCAGGTGGCAAGTACTCGGGTACTTCAGGTGTCAGGTACTCTGATGAGCAGGTGGAAGGTACTCGGGTACTCTGTTGGGTAGGTGACAGGTACTTGGGTACTCTGATGGGTAGGTGACAGGTACTCGGGTACTCCGATGACGGGTACTCAAAGTACCAGAGTACCTGTCGTCAGAGTACCCGAGTACCTGTCATCAGAGTACCCGAGTACCCATCATCAGAGTATCCGAGTACCCGTCATCAGCGTACCCGAGTACCTGTCATCAGAGTACCCGAGTACCCGTCATCAGCTTACCCGAGTACCCGTCATCAGAGTACCCGAGTACCCGTCATCAGAGTACCCGAGTACCTGTCATCAGAGTACCCGAGTACCTGTCATCAGAGTACCCGAGTACCCGTCATCAGAGTACCCGAGTACCCGTCATCAGAGTACCCGAGTACCTGTCACCAGCCCATCAGAGTACCTGTCATCAGAGTACCCGAGTACCTGTCGTCAGAGTACCCGAGTACCTGTCATCAGCCCATCAGAGTACCTGTCATCAGAGTACCTGATGGGCTGGCGACAGGTACTCGGGTACTTTGATGGGCTAGTGACAGGTGCTCTTTATTGGGGGGGGGGCAATCAGTGTGTTTAGGGTGCACTGTAGTTGGTAACTAGCTGTTACCACAATCTCCTCCTCACACAGGATCAGTGTGTGAGGAGGAGAACACGGTGACAGCTAGTTTCCGTGTTCTCTGATGACATTTGTGACCGGCTGTGATTGGACACAGCCGGTCACGTGGTAAAGAGCCAATTTCATTGGCTCTTTACCTAGATCGGGGATCGACTCTGTCCGAGGGACGAGCCTCGTCCTCGATCGCCGCGCTGCGCGCCCCCGGGGCCGCGCATTAAGGAAGGAACGAGCGGCTCGCGCTGGAGCCGCTCATGTGATCGGCTGTGATTGACACAGCCGATCACATGGTAAACAGCCAATTTCATTGGCTGTTTACCTTGATCGGGGTTGGGCTCAGTCCGAGGGACGAGCCTCACCCCCGATCGCCGCGCTGCGCGCCCCCCGGGGGCGCGCAGTAGCGGGGAGATCCGGGCGCCGTCATATGACGTCCGCCCGGATCGAGAAAGGATTTGTGCCGACGTCATTTGACATGACGCGGTACGGAAGGGGTTAATGGTCTGAGAAAATGTTTGTGTTCAAAATGACTTTATTTTGGTCTCCAACTGTATTTTAGTCTCCAACGGCCTGAAAAAAAAATTTTATGGTCAAAATGACTGTAGTTTGGTCTCCAAGTGTCTAAAAAGCTTTTTTTTGTCAAAATAACTACATTTTTGGTCTCCAATGGTCCTGAAAATTTTTTTGGTCACAATGACTGTATTTTGGTCTCCAAGTGTCTCAAAAGCTTTTTTTTAGTCAAAATAAATGCATTTGGTAACCAAAGGTCTGAGAATTTTTTTAGTCATAAATGACTGTTTTTTTGTCTTTTAGAGTCTTAAAAAGATGGTTTTAGACAAGATAACTACATTTGGTCTTCAATGGCCTGAAAAAAATGTTTTAGTCAAAATGACTCTATTTTGGTCTTCAAGTGTCTAAAAAGCCTTTTTTTAGTCAAAATAAATGCATTTGGTCACCAAAGGTCTGAACAGTTTTTTTTCAAAATGACTGTATTTTTGTCATTTAGAGTCTTAAAAAGCCGGTTTTAGACAAGATAACTACATTTGGTCTCCAATTGCCTGAAAAAAATGTTTTGGTCAAAATAACTCTATTTTGGTCTCCAAGTGTCTAAAAAGCCCTTTTTAGTCTAAATAACTACAATTGGTCACCAAAGGTCTGAAAAAATTTTTAAGTCAAAATGACTATATTTTTGTCTTTTAGAGTCTTAAAAAGCCGGTTTTAGACAAGAAAACTGCATTTGGTCTTTAATGGTCTGAGAAAATGTTTGTGTTCAAAATGACTTTATTTTGGTCTCCAACTGTATTTTAGTCTCCAACGGCCTGAAAAAAAATTTTTATGGTCAAAATGACTGTAGTTTGGTCTCCAAGTGTCTAAAAAGCTTTTTTTTGTCAAAATAACTGCATTTGGTAACCAAAGGTCTGATACATTTTTTTAGTCATAAATGACTGTTTTTTTGTCTTTTAGAGTCTTAAAAAGCCGGTTTTAGACAAGATAACTGCATTTGATCTCCAAAAGCCATAAAAAAATTTTAGTCAAAATGATTGTAATTTTGTTCTCCAAGTGTCTTAAAAGCTTTTTTTGATCAAAATAACAGCATTTGGTCACCAACGGTCTGAAACTTTTTTTAGTCAAAATGACTATTTTTGTCTTTTAGAGTGTTAAAAAGCCGGTTTTTGAAAAGATAACTGCATTTGGTCTCCAATGGCCTGAAAAAATTTTTTTTGTTCAAAATGACTATTTTGGTCTCCAAGTGTTTAAAAAGCCATTTATTAGTCAAAATAACTGCATTTGGTCTCCAATGGTCTGAGAAAATGTTTTTGTTCAAAATGACGGTATTTTGGTCTCCAACTGTAGTTTGGTCTCCAATGGCCTGAAAAATTTTTTTTGGTGAAAATGACTGTATTTTGGTCTTTTAGAGTTGTAAAAAGCCAGTTTTAGACAGGATAACTGCACTGAATTGTTTTGTCAAAATGCATGTATTTTGGTCTCCAAGTGTATAAAAAGCATTTTTTAGTCAAAATAAATGCATTTGGTCACCAAAGGTCTGAAAATGTTTTTGTCAAAATGACTGTAAAAAATGACATTTTTGTCTTTTAGAGTCTTGAAAAGCCGGTTTTAGGCAGGATACATTGATTGTCAAAATGCATGTATTTTGGTCTCCAAGTGTATAAAAAGCCGGTTTTAGACAAGATAACTACATTTGGTCTCCAATGGCCTGAAAAAAATGTTTTGGTTAAAATAACTCTATTTTGGTCTCCAAGTGTCTAAAAAGCCTTTTTTAGTCAAAATAACTGCATTTGGTCACCAATGGTCTGAACAGTTTTTTTTTCAAAATGACTATATTTTTGTCTTTTAGAGTCTTAAAAAGCCGGTTTTAGACAAGAATACTGCATTTGGCCTCCAATGGTCTGAGAAAATGTTTGTGTTCAAAATGACTTTATTTTGGTCTCCAACTGTATTTAGTCTCCAACGGCCTGAAATTTTTTTTGGTCAAATTGACTGTATTTTGGTCTTTTAGAGTCGTAAAAAGCCGGTTTTAGACAGGATAACTGCACTGAAATTGTTTTTTGTCAAAATGCATGTATTTTGGTCTCAAAGTGTATAAAAAGCCTTTTTTTGTCAAAATAACTGCATTTGGTCACCAAAGGTCTGACATTTTTTGTCAAAATGACTGTATTTTTGTCTTTTAGAGTCTTGAAAAGCCGGTTTTAGACAGGATAACTGCACTGAAATTTTTTTGTCAAAATGCATGTATTTTGGTCTCCACGTGTATAAAAAGCCTTTTTTTGTCAAAATAACTACAATTTTGGTCTCCAATGGTCCTGAAAATTTTTTTGGTCACAATGACTGTATTTTGGTCTCCAAGTGTCTCAAAAGCTTTTTTTTAGTCAAAATAACTGCATCTAGTAACCAAAGGTCTGAGAATTTTTTTTAGTCATAAATGACTGTATTTTTGTCATTTAGAGTCTTAAAAAGCCGGTTTTAGACAAGATAACTACATTTGGTCTCCAATTGCCTGAAAAAAATGTTTTGGTCAAAATAACTCTATTTTGGTCTCCAAGTGTCTAAAAAGCCCTTTTTAGTCAAAATAACTACATTTGGTCACCAAAGGTCTGAAAATTTTTTTAAGTCAAAATGACTATATTTTTGTCTTTTAGAGTCTTAAAAAGCCGGTTTTAGACAAGAAAACTGCATTTGGTCTTTAATGGTCTGAGAAAATGTTTGTGTTCAAAATGACTTTATTTTGGTCTCCAACTGTATTTTAGTCTCCAACGGCCTGAAAAAATTTTTTTATGGTCAAAATGACTGTAGTTTGGTCTCCAAGTGTCTAAAAAGCTTTTTTTGTCAAAATAACTGCATTTGGTAACCAAAGGTCTGATACATTTTTTTAATCATAAATGACTGTTTTTTTGTCTTTTAGAGTCTTAAAAAGCCGGTTTTAGACAAGATAACTGCATTTGATCTCCAAAAGCCATAAAAAATTTTTAGTCAAAATGATTGTAATTTTGTTCTCCAAGTGTCTAAAAAGCTTTTTTTGATCAAAATAACAGCATTTGGTCACCAACGGTCTGAAACATTTTTTTAGTCAAAATGACTATTTTTGTCTTTTAGAGTGTTAAAAAGCCGGTTTTTGAAAAGATAACTGCATTTGGTCTCCAATGGCCTGAAAATTTTTTTTGTTCAAAATGACTCTACTTTGGTCTCCAAGTGTTTAAAAAGCCATTTATTAGTCAAAATAACTGCATTTGGTCTCCAATGGTTTGAGAAAATGTTTTTGTTCAAAATGACGGTATTTTGGTCTCCAACTGTAGTTTGGTCTCCAATGGCCTGAAAAAAAATTTTTTGGTCAAAATGACTGTATTTTGGTCTTTTAGAGTTGTAAAAAGCCAGTTTTAGACAGGATAACTGCACTGAATTTTTTGTCAAAATGCATGTATTTTGGTCTCCAAGTGTATAAAAAGCATTTTTTAGTCAAAATAAATGCATTTGGTCACCAAAGGTCTGAAAATGTTTTTCTCGAAATGACTGTAAAAAATGACATTTTTGTCTTTTAGAGTCTTGAAAAGCCGGTTTTAGACAGGATAAATTTTTTGTCAAAATGCATGTATTTTGGTCTCCAAGTGTATAAAAAGCCTTTTTTTTGTCAAAATAACTGCATGTTTTGTTTCCAATGGTCTGAAAAAAGAGTTTTTGGCCAAAATGACTGTATTTTGGTCTCCAAGTGTCTAAAAATCCTTTTGTAGTCAAAACAACTGCATTTGTTCACCAAAGGTCTGAAATTTTTTTAGTCAAAATGACTGTATTTTTGTCTTTTAGAGTCTTAAAAAGCCAATTTTAGACAAGATAACTGCATTTGGTCTATAATGGTCTAAATTTTTTTTTCAAAATTACTGTATTTTGGTCTCCAAGTGTCTAAAAAGCCATTTTTAGTCAAAATAACTGCATTTGGTCACCAAAGGTATGACATTTTTTTGTCAAAATGACTATTTTTGTCTTTTAGAGTCTTTAAAAGCAGGTTTTAGACAAGATAACTGCATTTAGTCAATAGATGGTCTGAATTTTTTTGTCAAAATTACTCTATTTTGGTCTCCAAGAGTCTAAAAAGCCTTTTTTAGTCAAAATAACTGCATTTGGTCACCAAAGGTATGAGATTTGTTTGTCAAAATGACTGTATTTTTGCCTTTTAGTCTTAAAAAGCCGGTTTTAGACAAGATAACTGCATTTGGTTTCCAATGGCCTGAAAAAACTTTTAAGTGAAAATGATTATTTTGGTCTTCCAAGTGTCTAAAAAGCCTTTTTTTTAGTGAAAATAACTGCATTTGGTCACCAAAGGTCTGAAAAATTTTTTAGTCAAAATGACTGTTTTTTGTCTTTTAGAGTCTTAAAAAGCCAGTTTTAGACAAGATAACTGATTTGGTCTATAATGGTCTGAAATGTTTTTGTCAAAATTACTGTATTTTGGTCTCCAAGTGTCTAAAAAGCCTTTTTAGTCAAAATAACTGCATTTGGTCACCAAAGGTATGACATTTTTTTGTCAAAATGACTATTTTTGTCTTTTAGAGTCTTTAAAAGCAGGTTTTAGACAAGATAACTGCATTTAGTCAATAGATGGTCTGAATTTTTTTGTCAAATTGACTCTATTTTAGTCTCCAAGTGTCTAAAAAGCCTTTTTTTAATCAAAATAACTGCATTTGGTCACCAAAGGTATGAAATTTGTTTGTCAAAATGAATGTATTTTTGTCTTTTAGAGTCTTAAAAATCCGGTTTTAGACAAGATAACTGAATTTGGTTTCCAATGGCCTGAAAAAAAACTTTTAAGTAAAAATGACTATTTTGGTCTTCCAAGTGTCTAAAAATTCTTTCTTTAGTGAAAATAACTTCATTTGGTCACCCAAGGTCTGAAATTAATTTTTAGTCAAAATGACTGTATTTTTGTCTTTTTGAGTCTTAAAAATCCGATTTTAGAAAAGATAACTGCATTTATGGTCTCCAATGGTCTGAATTTTTTTGCTCAAAATGACTGTATTTTGGTCTCCAAGTGTAGAAAAAGCCTTTTTTATCAAAATAACTGCATTTGGTCACCAAACATCTGAATTTTTTTTTGTCAAAATGACTGTATTTTTGTCTTTTAGAGTCTTGAGAATCCAGTTTTAGACAGGATAACTACACTGAATTTTTTTGTCAAAATGCATGTATTTTGGTCTCCAAGTGTATAAAAAGCATTTTTCAGTCAAAATAACTGCATTTGGTCACCAAAGGTCTGAAAATGTTTTTGTCAAAATTACTGTATTTTTGTCTTTTAGAGACTTGAAAAGCCGGTTTTAGACAGGACAAATTTTTTTGTCAAAATGCATGTATTTTGGTCTCCAAGTGTATAAAAAGCCCTTTCTTTGTCAAAATAACAGCATGTTTTGTTTCTAATGGTTTGAAAAAAGTTTGGGCCAAAATGACTGTATTTTGGTCTGAAAGTATCTAAAAAGCCTTTTGTAGTCAAAATAACTGCATTTGGTCACCAAAGGTCTGAAAAATTTTTTTAGTCAAAATTACTGTATTTTTGTCTTTTGGAGTCTTAAAAAGCCGGTTTTGGACAAGATAACTGCATTTAGTCAATAGATGGTCTGAATTTTTTTGTCAAAATTACTCTATTTTGGTCTCCAAGTGTCTAAAAAGCCTTTTTAGTCAAAATAACTGCATTTGGTCACCAAAGGTATGAAATTTGTTTGTCAAAATGACTGTATTTTTGTCTTTTAGAGTTTTAAAAAGCCGGTTTTAGACAAGATAACTGCATTTGGTTTCCAATGGCCTGAAAAAAAACTTTTAAGTGAAAATGACTATTTTGGTCTCCAAGTGTATAAAAAGCCTTTTTTTTCAAAATAACTGCATTTTTGGTCTCCAATGGTCCTGAAAATTTCTTTGGTTAAAATGACTGTATTTTCGTCTCCAAGCGTCTAAATAGCTTTTTTTAGTCAAAATAACTGCATTTGAAAATCAAAGGTCTGAAAAAAATTTTTAGTCATAAATGACTTTTTTTCTTTTAGAGTCTTAAAAAGCCGGTTTTAAACAAGATAACTACATTTAGTCAATAGATGGTCTGAATTTTTTCGTCAAAATGACTCTATTTTGGTCTCCAAGTGTCTAAAAAGCATTTTTAGTCAAAATAACTGCATTTGGTCACCAAAGGTCTGAAATTAATTTTTAGTCGAAATGACTGTATTTTTGTCTTTTAGAATCTTAAAAAGCCGGTTTTAAAAAAGATAACTGCATTTATGGTCTCCAATGGTCTGAAATTTGTTTTGCTCAAAATGACTGTATTTTGGTCTCCACGTGTCTAAATAGCTCTTTTTAGTCAAAATAACTGCATTTGGTCACCAAAGGTCTAAATAAAATTTAAGTCAAAATTATTGTATTTTTATCTTTTAGAGTATTAAAAGGCCGGTTTTAGACAAGAAAACTGCATTTGGCCTTCAATGGTCTGAGAAAATGTTTGTGTTCAAAATGACTGTATTTTGGTCTCCAACTGTATTTTGGTCTCCAATGGCCTGAAAAAAATGTTTTGGTCAAAATTACTGTATTTTGGTCTTTTAGAGTTGTAAAAAGCCAGTTTTAGACAGGATAACTGCACTAAATTTTTTTGTCAAAATGCATGTATTTTGGTCTCCAAGTGTATAACAAGCATTTTTTAGTCAAAATAACTGCATTTGGTCACCAAAGGTCTGAAAATGTTTTTTTAGTCAAAATGACTGTATTTTCATCTTTTAGAGTCTTTAAAAGCAGGTTTTAGACAAGATAACTGCATTTAGTCAATAGATGGTCTGAATTTTTTTGTCAAAATGACTCTATTTTGGTCTCCAAATGTCTAAAAAGCCTATTTTAGTCAAAATAACTGCATTTGGTCACCAAAGCTATGAAATTTGTTTGTCAAAATGACTGTATTTTTGTCTTTTAGAGTCTTAAAATGCCGGTTTTAGACAAGATAACTGCATTTATGGTCTCCAATGGTCTGAAATTTGTTTTGCTCAAAATGACTGTATTTTGGTCTCCAAGTGTCTAAAAAGCCTTTTGTTGTCATGATAACTGCATTTGGTCTCCAATGGTCTGAAATTTTTTTGTCAAAATTACTGTATTTTGGGCTCCAAGTGTCTAAAAAGCCATTTTTAGTCAAAATAACTGCATTTGGTCACCAAAGGTATGACATTTCTTTTGTCAAAATGACTGTATTTTTGTCTTTTAGTGTCTTAAAAAGCAGGTTTTAGACAAGATAACTGCATTTGGTCAATAGATGGTCTGAATTTTTTTGTCAAAATGACTCTATATTGGTCTCCAAGTGTCTAAAAAGCCTTTTTTGGTAAAAAAATAACTTCATTTGGTCGCCAACGGTCTGAAACATTTTTTTTACTCAAAATGACTGTATTATTGTCTTTCAGAGTCTTAAAGCGGTTGTAAACCCAAAAATTGAAAAAAAAACCCTGCAAGACAAAGGCATAATGAGCTAGTATGCATCGCATACTAGCTCATTATGTATTTCTTACCCTAGAAGGAAGCCCCGATACAGACCCCCGGACATCGCTGTGGGCGCTGCCATGATCCCTCGTCGTCTCTTCCGGGTTCGGCTCCGGCCAATCATAGCGCCGGAGCCGGGCCGACGTCACTCCCGCACATGCGTGCGGGAGTGATTTTCCGGCAAGCTCCCAGCAAGTAAAACTGAAGGTCCCCTGGACTCTCAGAGCGCATGCGCCGCTCGCGTGAGCGGCAGCATGCACTGCAAATATCTCCTAAACTGTGCCGGTTTAGGAGATATTAATTGTACCTACAGGTAAGCCTTATTATAAGCTTACCTGTAGGTAAAAGTGTCAAAAAGCGGGACACTACCGTTTTAAAAAGCCGGTTTTAGTCAAGAAAACTGCATTTGGTCACCAAAGGTCTGAAATTAATTTTTAGTCAAAATGATTGTATTTTTGTCTTTTAGAGTCTTAAAAAGCATTTTTTAGTCAAAATAACGGCATTTGGTCACCAAAGGTCTGAAAATGTTTTTGTCAAAATTACTGTATTTTTGTCTTTTAGAGTCTTGAAAAGCCGGTTTTAGACAGGATAACTGCACTGAATTTTTTTGTCAAAATGCATGTATTTTGGTCTCCAAGTGTATAAAAAGCCTTTTTTGTCAAAATAACTGCATGTTTTGTTTCCAATGGTCTGAAAAAAAAATTTGGGCCAGAATGACTGTATTTTGGTCTCCAAGTGTCTAAAAAGCCTTTTGTAGTCAAAATAACTGCATTTGGTCACCGAAGGTCTGAAAAAATTTTTTAGTCAAAATGACTGTATTTTTGTCTTTTAGAGTTTTAAAAAGCCGGTTTTAGACCAGATAACTACATTTGGTCTCCAATGGCCTGAAAAGTTCTTTTTGGTCAAAATTACTCTATTTTGGTCTCCATGTGTCTAAAATGCCCTTTTTAGTCAAAATAACGGCATTTGGTCAACAAAGGCCTGAAAAAAGTTGCCTTAAAAAGACGGTTTTAGACAAGAAAACTGCATTTGGTCTCCAATGGTTTGAGAAAATGTTTGTGTTTTCATTATGACTGTATTTTGGTCTCCAACTGTATTTTGGTCTTCGATGGCCTGAAAATTGTTTTGGTCAAAATGACTGTATTTTGGTCTTTTAGAGTCGTAAAAAGTCGGTTTTAGACAGGATAACTGCACTGAAATTGTTTTTTGTCAAAATGCATGTATTTTGGTCTCCAAGTGTATAAAAAGCCTTTTTTTGGCAAAATAACTGCATTTGGTCACCAAAGGTCTGAATTTTTTTGGTCAAAATGACTGCATTTTTCTCTTTTAGAGTCTTGAAAAGCCGGTTTAAGACAGGATAACTGCACTGAAATTTTTTGTCACAATGCATGCATTTTGGTCTCCAAGTGTATAAAAAGCATTTTTTTTGTCAAAATAACTGCATTTTTGGTCTCCAATAGTCTGAAAAAAATATCTTGGTCAAAATGACTCTATTTTGGTCTCCAAGTGTCTAAAAAGCCTTTTTTTGGTCAAAATAACTGCATTTGGTCACCAACGGTCTGAATCATTTTTTTAGTCCAAATGACTGTATTTTTGTATTTTAGAGTCTTAAAAAGCCGGTATTAGACAAGATAACTACATTTGGTCTCCAATGGCCTGAAATGTTTTTTTTTTCTTCAAAATTACTCTATTTTGGTCTCCAAGTGTCTAAAAAGCCTTTTTTATTCAAAATAACTGCATTTGGTCACCAAAGGTTGGAAAAAATTTTTTAGTCAAAATGACTTTATTTTTGTCTTTTAGAATCTTAAAAAGCCAGTTTTAGACAAGATAGCTGCCTTGGGGGTTTCCAATGGTCTGAATTTTTTTTCAAAATGACTGTATTTTGGTCTCCAAGTGTCTTAAAAGCATTTTTTAGTCAAAATAACTGCATTTGGTCACCAAAGGTCTGAAATTAATTTTTATTCAAAATAACTGCATTTGGTCACCCAAGGTTGGAAAAAAAATTAGTCAAAATAGACAAAATAGTCAAAAAGACAAGATAACTGCATTTAGTCTCCAATGGCCTGAAAAAACATTTTTTGATCAAAATGGCTGTATTTTGGTTTCCAAGTGTCTAAAAAGCCCTTTTTAGTCAATATAACTACATTTGGTCACCAAAGGTCTGAAAAAAATTTTAAGTCAAAATGACTATATTTTTTGTCTTTTAGAGTCTTAAAAAGCCGGTTTTAGACAAGAAAACTGCATTTGGTCTTTAATGGTCTGAGAAAATGTTTGTGTTCAAAATGACTTTATTTTGGTCTCCAACTGTATTTTAGTCTCCAACGGCCTGAAAAAAAATTTTTATGGTCAAAATGACTGTAGTTTGGTCTCCAAGTGTCTAAAAAGCTTTTTTTTATCAAAATAACTGCATTTGGTAACCAAAGGTCTGATACAATTTTTTAGTCATAAATGACTGTTTTTTTGTCTTTTGATCTCCAAAAGCCATAAAAATTTTTTAGTCAAAATGATTGTAATTTTGTTCTCCAAGTGTCTAAAAATCTTTTTTTGAATAAAATAACAGCATTTGGTCACCAACGGTCTGAAACATTTTTTTAGTCAAAATGACTATTTTTGTCTTTTAGAGTGTTAAAAAGCCGGTTTTTGAAAAGATAACTGCATTTGGTCTCCAATGGCCTGAAAAAACATTTTTTTGTTCAAAATGACTATTTTGGTCTCCAAGTGTTTAAAAAGCCATTTATTAGTCAAAATAACTGCATTTGGTCTCCAATGGTCTGAGAAAATGTTTTTGTTCAAAATGACGGTATTTTGGTCTCCAACTGTAGTTTGGTCTCCAATGGCCTGAAAAATTTTTTTTGGTCAAAATGACTGTATTTTGGTCTTTTAGAGTTGTAAAAAGCCAGTTTTAGACAGGATAACTGCACTGAATTGTTTTGTCAAAATGCATGTATTTTGGTCTCCAAGTGTATAAAAAGCATTTTTTAGTCAAAATAAATGCATTTGGTCACCAAAGGTCTGAAAATGTTTTTGTCAAAATGACTGTAAAAAATGACATTTTTGTCTTTTAGAGTCTTGAAAAGCCGGTTTTAGACAGGATACATTGATTGTCAAAATGCATGTATTTTGGTCTCCAAGTGTATAAAAAGCCGGTTTTAGACAAGAAAACTACATTTGGTCTCCAATGGCCTGAAAAAAATGTTTTGGTCAAAATAACTCTATTTTGGTCTCCAAGTGTCTAAAAAGCCTTTTTTAGTCAAAATAACTGCATTTGGTCACCAATGGTCTGAACAGTTTTTTTTTCAAAATGACTGTATTTTTGTCTTTTAGAGTCTTAAAAAGCCGGTTTTAGACAAGAATACTGCATTTGGCCTCCAATGGTCTGAGAAAATGTTTGTGTTCAAAATTACTTTATTTTGGTCTCCAACTGTATTTTAGTCTCCAACGGCCTGAAATTCTTTTTTGGTCAAATTGACTGTATTTTGGTCTTTTAGAGTCGTAAAAAGCCGGTTTTAGACAGGATAACTGCACTGAAATTGTTTTTTGTCAAAATGCATGTATTTTGGTCTCAAAGTGTATAAAAAGCCTTTTTTTGTCAAAATAACTGCATTTGGTCACCAAAGGTCTGACATTTTTTGTCAAAATGACTGTATTTTTGTCTTTTAGAGTCTTGAAAAGCCGGTTTTAGACAGGATAACTGCACTGAAATTTTTTTGTCAAAATGCATGTATTTTGGTCTCCAAGTGTATAAAAAGCCTTTTTTTGTCAAAATAACTACATTTTTGGTCTCCAATGGTCCTGAAAATTTTTTTGGTCACAATGACTGTATTTTGGTCTCCAAGTGTCTCAAAAGCTTTTTTTAGTCAAAATAACTGCATTTGGTAACCAAAGGTCTGAGAATTTTTTTAGTCATAAATGACTGTATTTTTGTCATTTAGAGTCTTAAAAAGCCGGTTTTAGACAAGATAACTACATTTGGTCTCCAATTGCCTGAAAAAAATGTTTTGGTCAAAATAACTCTATTTTGGTCTCCAAGTGTCTAAAAAGCCCTTTTTAGTCAAAATAACTACATTTGGTCACCAAAGGTCTGAAAAATTTTTTAAGTCAAAATGACTATATTTTTGTCTTTTAGAGTCTTAAAAAGCCGGTTTTAGACACGAAAACTGCATTTGGTCTTTAATGGTCTGAGAAAATGTTTGTGTTCAAAATGACTTTATTTTGGTCTCCAACTGCATTTTAGTCTCCAACGGCCTGAAAATTATTTTTTTTGGTCAAAATGACTAAGCCATAAAAAAATTTTAGTCAAAATGATTGTAATTTTGTTCTCCAAGTGTCTAAAAAGCTTTTTTTGATCGAAATAACAGCATTTGGTCACCAACGGTCTGAAACATTTTTTTAGTCAAAATGACTATTTTTGTCTTTTAGAGTGTTAAAAAGCCGGTTTTAGACAAGAATACTGCATTTGGCCTCCAATGGTCTGAGAAAATGTTTGTGTTCAAAATTACTTTATTTTGGTCTCCAACTGTATTTTAGTCTCCAACGGCCTGAAATTCTTTTTTGGTCAAATTGACTGTATTTTGGTCTTTTAGAGTCGTAAAAAGCCGGTTTTAGACAGGATAACTGCACTGAAATTGTTTTTTGTCAAAATGCATGTATTTTGGTCTCAAAGTGTATAAAAAGCCTTTTTTTGTCAAAATAACTGCATTTGGTCACCAAAGGTCTGACATTTTTTGTCAAAATGACTGTATTTTTGTCTTTTAGAGTCTTGAAAAGCCGGTTTTAGACAGGATAACTGCACTGAAATTTTTTTGTCAAAATGCATGTATTTTGGTCTCCAAGTGTATAAAAAGCCTTTTTTTGTCAAAATAACTACATTTTTGGTCTCCAATGGTCCTGAAAATTTTTTTGGTCACAATGACTGTATTTTGGTCTCCAAGTGTCTCAAAAGCTTTTTTTAGTCAAAATAACTGCATTTGGTAACCAAAGGTCTGAGAATTTTTTTAGTCATAAATGACTGTATTTTTGTCATTTAGAGTCTTAAAAAGCCGGTTTTAGACAAGATAACTACATTTGGTCTCCAATTGCCTGAAAAAAATGTTTTGGTCAAAATAACTCTATTTTGGTCTCCAAGTGTCTAAAAAGCCCTTTTTAGTCAAAATAACTACATTTGGTCACCAAAGGTCTGAAAAATTTTTTAAGTCAAAATGACTATATTTTTGTCTTTTAGAGTCTTAAAAAGCCGGTTTTAGACACGAAAACTGCATTTGGTCTTTAATGGTCTGAGAAAATGTTTGTGTTCAAAATGACTTTATTTTGGTCTCCAACTGCATTTTAGTCTCCAACGGCCTGAAAATTATTTTTTTTGGTCAAAATGACTAGTTTGGTCTCCAAGTGTCTAAAAAGCTTTTTTTGTCAAAATAACTGCATTTGGTAACCAAAGGTCTGATACATTTTTTTAGTCATAAATGACTGTTTTTTTGTCTTTTAGAGTCTTAAAAAGCCGGTTTTAGACAAGATAACTGCATTTGATCTCCAAAAGCCATAAAAAAATTTTAGTCAAAATGATTGTAATTTTGTTCTCCAAGTGTCTAAAAAGCTTTTTTTGATCGAAATAACAGCATTTGGTCACCAACGGTCTGAAACATTTTTTTAGTCAAAATGACTATTTTTGTCTTTTAGAGTGTTAAAAAGCCGGTTTTTGAAAAGATAACTGCATTTGGTCTCCAATGGCCTGAAAAATTTTTTTTGTTCAAAATGACTCTACTTTGGTCTCCAAGTGTTTAAAAAGCCATTTATTAGTCAAAATAACTGCATTTGGTCTCCAATGGTTTGAGAAAATGTTTTTGTTCAAAATGACGGTATTTTGGTCTCCAACTGTAGTTTGGTCTCCAATGGCCTGAAAAAAATTTTTTGGTCAAAATGACTGTATTTTGGTCTTTTAGAGTTGTAAAAAGCCAGTTTTAGACAGGATAACTGCACTGAATTTTTTGTCAAAATGCATGTATTTTGGTCTCCAAGTGTATAAAAAGCATTTTTTAGTCAAAATAAATGCATTTGGTCACCAAAGGTCTGAAAATGTTTTTCTCGAAATGACTGTAAAAAATGACATTTTTGTCTTTTAGAGTCTTGAAAAGCCGGTTTTAGACAGGATAAATTTTTTGTCAAAATGCATGTATTTTGGTCTCCAAGTGTATAAAAAGGCTTTTTTTTTGTCAAAATAACTGCATGTTTTGTTTCCAATGGTCTGAAAAAAGAGTTTTTGGCCAAAATGACTGTATTTTGGTCTCCAAGTGTCTAAAAATCCTTTTGTAGTCAAAACAACTGCATTTGTTCACCAAAGGTCTGAATTTTTTTTAGTCAAAATGACTGTATTTTTGTCTTTTAGAGTCTTAAAAAGCCAATTTTAGACAAGATAACTGCATTTGGTCTATAATGGTCTAAATTTTTTTTTCAAAATTACTGTATTTTGGTCTCCAAGTGTCTAAAAAGCCATTTTTAGTCAAAATAACTGCATTTGGTCACCAAAGGTATGACATTTTTTGTCAAAATGACTATTTTTGTCTTTTAGAGTCTTTAAAAGCAGGTTTTAGACAAGATAACTGCATTTAGTCAATAGATGGTCTGAATTTTTTTGTCAAAATTACTCTATTTTGGTCTCCAAGAGTCTAAAAAGCCTTTTTTAGTCAAAATAACTGCATTTGGTCACCAAAGGTATGAAATTTGTTTGTCAAAATGACTGTATTTTTGCCTTTTAGTCTTAAAAAGCCGGTTTTAGACAAGATAACTGCATTTGGTTTCCAATGGCCTGAAAAAACTTTTAAGTGAAAATGATTATTTTGGTCTTCCAAGTGTCTAAAAAGCCTTTTTTTTAGTGAAAATAACTGCATTTGGTCACCAAAGGTCTGAAATTTTTTTTAGTCAAAATGACTGTTTTTTGTCTTTTAGAGTCTTAAAAAGCCAGTTTTAGACCAGATAACTGCATTTGGTCTATAATGGTCTGAAATGTTTTTGTCAAAATTACTGTATTTTGGTCTCCAAGTGTCTAAAAAGCCTTTTTAGTCAAAATAACTGCATTTGGTCACCAAAGGTATGACATTTTTTTGTCAAAATTACTATTTTTGTCTTTTAGAGTCTTTAAAAGCAGGTTTTAGACAAGATAACTGCATTTAGTCAATAGATGGTCTGAATTTTTTTGTCAAATTGACTCTATTTTAGTCTCCAAGTGTCTAAAAAGCCTTTTTTTAATCAAAATAACTGCATTTGGTCACCAAAGGTATGAAATTTGTTTGTCAAAATGAATGTATTTTTTCTTTTAGAGTATTAAAAATCCGGTTTTAGACAAGATAACTGAATTTGGTTTCCAATGGCCTGAAAAAAACTTTTAAGTAAAAATGACTATTTTGGTCTTCCAAGTGTCTAAAAATTCTTTCTTTAGTGAAAATAACTTCATTTGGTCACCAAAGGTCTGAAATTAATTTTTAGTCAAAATGACTGTATTTTTGTCTTTTTGAGTTGTAAGAATATTTAATAATAAATATCTCGCGCTCGTACTTATGTCAGAATATTTATACTGCTCTGAATATAGCAGTGTATTTATTTATGGTTAATAAGCAAAGATCTATGAAAAAGGAGAGTCTTCACCTATTGCCATAAATCAATGTCGTGAATTCTTTTTAATTGATTAATTTCTTTTTAAAAGCATATACCAATCTTAGTGAGTACAGTCTACAGTGTGGAATATATATAAAAATATTTATTCTCAAGACATGCAAACACAATATATGATCAAACAAGAAATGACACATAAAGATAACTTCTACATAAAAATGCTAACTTCAAATAATCAATGCAATGTGATGTTTAGCTCAATAATGAAAGTGAAACTGAAACAAAGTGAAACAAAACAAAGTGAAAGTGAAACCAAAGTAAAAGCAGGATTACCATTTCTTCCCAGGTATAGTATAAGCCATAAATTAATGTTCTATATAAACAGACTACAATGGTCTGCGAATCACACGGCCCAAAGTCATTCCACTGCAGAAGGAATGAGAATAAGCCATGCAAAACGGAAGACTTAAAATTGCAAATAATGCACTTAATCTGATATTAATAATAATGTATAAAAACAAAAATCAGCTTTTTAGAGAAAAATCTACCATGGCTTATACGGCTGGGATTGTAATCTCATTACCCTTTAAATATGCAATATAAAACATATAAGGAAGGAATAAACAATTGTTGAATAAAATCAAATAACATAGCAAGGCATAATTACCACACTTAAGATAGCCGCTAGCTTCAAATCGTTACCAGAGTCCTAAGATGGATGCCTTTCTTAAGATGGTGGATTCCCTTCAAGTTTCAGATGAATGATGGACCAGGAAGTATGTCTGGATGAGTCTATTGAAAAATGTAATAGCGTGTGTGGTGTAAGTGTGAGGTGTGTTGTCAGTAGTGTAATGTGTGTCCTCTCTCTCATCTGGGTTGGTCTTTTATATGGTAAGAACAAAGAGCTATAAAAATTACCATAAGTAAAACCCAGAGGGATGAAACATTATCCCTATTGGTCGGGATATTCTATACCTAAACTGATGAGGTCAGAGACACACCCCTTTTTATAATTAACCCCATATTTGGTCTAATAAAATTAAGGATGATTTCTCTATATGTGAGATTAATCATATAACACAACATAAAACTTTCTCCAGACTCCCAGTACATACATAAATGTCCACCTGTATTTCCATTATTCATCTTGGCAAGTAATGCCATTTCAATAATTATATTATTTAACACAATATAATATTTTTATATTGGAATATCTCAAATTATCTCAAGACTGCACCTGGTATTTCGTCTCCAGAGGGCAGTATTGTACCGTTCATTAGATTTTGTATTTAATATAATTAAAACAATTTGTTATCTGATGACCTATTGACCTGTCGGCTAGTGAAAAGCAATTACTTATTTGACTTGTGACACAACTGTCAGACATCCAGACTAGGATAGGAAGATCTATAGTGTCATAAAAACTTACACCAGACCTACACAGAAACTTCTCTGAAATGAGGTAACTAGTGACGAGATACATATGTCCTTACACTTATTAGAAAAAGAATTCTAAGTAAGATTATTACTGAGAATATAAACCCAAAATGTGATATAACATTCCTAAATATATATGTATATGCCTTACATAATATAATGACATAATTATGGCTTATATCTTCTCACATATGATAATGTATCTATAAAAACTTATATGGTTCATCTTTAAATGTATGCTGAAAAACACTGAGGTATTGTCCATTGTTATATACAGATAAGATTACAGGCCAGACTAGCCATGAGTGACTAGTACGATGTCTCGCCAATTGATTCTTATCTGATGAAATGTATGTATTACCTTATTTACGATCACATAGATACAAAGATCTCTGTTGAAACTATAAGACCCTATTGTTGAAATTCTATGCTCTCTTGTAAGCTTGTGAGAGACATTTTGCAACAAGACATATATGAACCTTCTTTCACCTTAAAAACAAGATGGATCCTGTCCTGTTCAGAATCTCTTATATGCATAATACAAAATATACATGGCTTTTAAAATCATTTTTCTTTTTACCTATTATTATTTTAATCAACCCCCAATAACCCCGACATATCCCCCCCTTTCTTCCCAGTAGACAAGTGAGCAACTTAGGCCTATCTGGAAAGAAAGCTTTTTAAGGAGTAGTAAAAGGAAAAAAAAATGTCTTGTTCTCTTTTTGTAAGAGAATAGTTCATATTGGGAATTGTTCATTACTTTTAAGTAAAGCGGTAAAAATGAGAGAAAAAAAAAATCAGTTCAAAATATCAGTTCGTAGCGATTTTGCAATGTTAGCTATGTCACCAACTGTTCCTTGTTAGTCTCTTTGAATTCTGATCTCCTGGTAAAGAAACACAAATGTTCCTTGAAATCTGCATCTCCAGCTTGCAAAGTCTTGATGGAGACAGAAATTAACTGCTGCAATGGCATTGACAATTACCATTCAAAGCGCAGTAAAACAATGTTGGCAATCAGGAATCCGAGAAATCTGTTTGGACGTTCAACCTTGGATGTTGGTTGGATAATGAATGGTTTCAGCACGGTCTAGAGTGTTATACACCTCGACTGAGGTTTTCTCACATGTGCAATGCACCATTCTCACATCTCCTTCAACTGAAAACAGGAGGTAGTGCGATTCCTCTCAATGGATTTCCTTGGATCAAATGCACAAAGATCTGTTGAAACAAATCTTCCTCTCCGTCAACAAGAATCTGGGGCGTCTCGCAGCTTGATTCCTGTAGAGGGATCCGATTCAATGAGGGGTTCCGTCCTGAGCTGTGCTCTAGGGAGAGATGACCGATCCGATCGCTGTGTCTTTGGCAAACATCATCGTCTGTACCATTCAACGACCTGGCATGGAAGGTTAATCTCTTCCTATTGGATGAAACATATAGTATGAATATACATTCTTATCAATTGACATTTCAATGCGATGTAGGTACCCTAAGCTTTCTCAGAGTTCTCCTTTAGACCACCATGTGATCAGCCCTTTTATATGACACCAGGGAAGGTGAGACTATATATGTGACCTTTCCTAGGACGACTGACTTCTGGGGCTTATTAACATGGGGATGTA
Organism: Pelophylax lessonae; assembly: GCF_965119305.1. Lineage (NCBI taxonomy): Eukaryota > Metazoa > Chordata > Amphibia > Anura > Ranidae > Pelophylax > Pelophylax lessonae. The sequence goes on from NC_138779.1 coordinate 164,835,618, forward strand.
TTTATCGCCATGGATACTACGCATTGGACAATAATACAATGATCTAATATTTTGTTATAATTTTACCTACTACTTAGGAGAAAAAAAAAAATATCTCCCCCTTTGGGGCATCAATGCAATTTATTGGAGGCAACAAACTACCTGGCATTGAGGATTCCTTCTTGGTTACCGTATACAACCTTTAACCTCTTGACTGCATTACGTCAGTAGGGTTTGATCCTCCTTGTATCACCGTCATTGGCGATTTTTCAAAATGTGTCCGCTTTGAGCGACCTGTTTGAGTCAGAGGGATGAAGTGACCACTGAAAAATAGGAGGGTAGTTATTATCTAACAACCAAGAATCCCCTGATAGGGTTTCAGGATCCTCAATGCTGTGACCTGGGAATAAAATGGTGTTAGAACCTCTGTATCCTATGCCTCTATTCAGTGTATCCCTTCTGATTCCTGCCACTTGGGCATTAAAGGATTTTATGGCCTTTGGCTGGCCATAGGATTTGTTCCTGAAAAGGAATTTATTTTAATTCTGGGCTGCAGTGCCCAAAGTGAACCAAGTGATCAGCTGATCAATTTGGCATCTGCTATGTTGAAAACTTTTACAAAATTGAATTATTGGCTCCGCCTCCTGCGGTGCCTGTGTCTCTCGGGTTCAGACAGATGGGACAGATCCCCATCAGAACCAGTTACTTGGTTCTGGCGTGAGGTCTGGGCCTTAATGTCACTCTAACTTCCCGAGGATTTTGGGGAACCCTAGGATGGGGCAAATCCCTATTTATTTGTGGGTGTCCCCCCCCCTTGTTAATGGGATGTCCGGTGTCCTCCTTAAGGTATCCGGTGTTCCCCTTGGGGCCTAGGTGGCATATCTTGCTCCTTTGCCAAACTTATTATTATGTACATGGGCAATGCCTCAAAGCACAGGGATTTAAATTACAGGTGGTTGCACTCAGGCTCTTTCATTGAAGGGTGTTAGGCACTTTTTAGTACAGTAAAAAAAATCAATGGGGCTTTGGTGCTGTGTACATTTTAAATTGTAGATAACAGCTCTAGCAGCAGTAAAGTTTTTGTATGGGCTGCATTTAAATGACACCCTGCAGGCACAACACAGAAAGTTGTTTTCATAGGCCTCAGGGTGATCAATAATGTTTAAGGACCTTTTTCATGACAAAAATCAGGACAGTACTCTTTTTAAAACTTTTTTAAAAAAAAACTGGAGGTGCATGGTGTCTTTTTAGGGGTGCTAGTCTTTTTGCAGTGACCTGATATGACTCATACCTATTTATGCATGGCTGCCCAATTTCTGCCCTCCTATATTAGAAGATGGCTGGGGTAGGACATGGACTCTTTGCCTGACTCCCCCCCTTTGTCTGGGTCATAACCAACAGACTGGGAATCATATCTGGGTCAATGAATAATTACATGATATTTAAAATGCAGGACTAATAAAGCATTACCCTTTTGCATGGACACCATGACCTTATGGAACTCTGCTATGTATTTACTGGTGAGTTCCTGTCAAGACTTGAATTGTTACATTTTTATTATTTTATTTTTCAAAATTTTCCACTGCTGGTTACTCGGCAACTTTCGCTAGAAAAACATTTTTCCTTGCTTAAAACTTCCTAATTATTGCATAAATCATTAACATTTCTCTTTCACATGATTACTTTCATTACAGCTTACTTGATAAGACTTTTGCCACAATTCTACTTTATTTTGCAGTTTCACGCTACATTCTCTTAACTGATGTGTCCCAATAGAGGTTACTTTCACCTGCTCAAGGAGGTTCCTAATCTCATACTCTCATTTATTTGGAGTGGAGATTGAAACTTTACTAAACTCCTTTTTGCTGAGCCTTCTGGTGCAGTTCCTCACAAAGATACAGTAAGATTGGCCATGACTCAAAAAGTATGTGATCACGCTTCCTGACGTCTTTTGGTGTTAGATAAGCTTATTGGTGAGTTCATACATACAGGTTGTCCTCTACCCATGTCAGATGCCCTTTATTGGCCCGACTTCTGAGGATTTTGATATATGACTCTAACCAGCATTTACATGTTCCACCATTTCAGACTCAGAGAGGTGTTTCCACACATTTATGATCTGTGCCAAATCTACTGGGGTTGTGGCATTACCACTAGGGACTCACACCTTGCCAGAGTTGGCAGCGTGAACATTACCTGCTATAAACATTTTTAAGGCATTTCTATTACATTCATAATTAATAAAAAAAAAAAAAAATCCAAAAAAAAAATTTTTTTTTTTTCAAAGTTATTGATTATGTCACATGATCAATATTTATGATTGGCATATGTAAGAAATCAATAATTATCTCGCTGGGGCCTCCATTATATGTAAGAATATTTAATAATAAATATCTCGCGCTCGTACTTATGTCAGAATATTTATACTGCTCTGAATATAGCAGTGTATTTATTTATGGTTAATAAGCAAAGATCTATGAAAAAGGAGAGTCTTCACCTATTGCCATAAATCAATGTCGTGAATTCTTTTTAATTGATTAATTTCTTTTTAAAAGCATATACCAATCTTAGTGAGTACAGTCTACAGTGTGGAATATATATAAAAATATTTATTCTCAAGACATGCAAACACAATATATGATCAAACAAGAAATGACACATAAAGATAACTTCTACATAAAAATGCTAACTTCAAATAATCAATGCAATGTGATGTTTAGCTCAATAATGAAAGTGAAACTGAAACAAAGTGAAACAAAACAAAGTGAAAGTGAAACCAAAGTAAAAGCAGGATTACCATTTCTTCCCAGGTATAGTATAAGCCATAAATTAATGTTCTATATAAACAGACTACAATGGTCTGCGAATCACACGGCCCAAAGTCATTCCACTGCAGAAGGAATGAGAATAAGCCATGCAAAACGGAAGACTTAAAATTGCAAATAATGCACTTAATCTGATATTAATAATAATGTATAAAAACAAAAATCAGCTTTTTAGAGAAAAATCTACCATGGCTTATACGGCTGGGATTGTAATCTCATTACCCTTTAAATATGCAATATAAAACATATAAGGAAGGAATAAACAATTGTTGAATAAAATCAAATAACATAGCAAGGCATAATTACCACACTTAAGATAGCCGCTAGCTTCAAATCGTTACCAGAGTCCTAAGATGGATGCCTTTCTTAAGATGGTGGATTCCCTTCAAGTTTCAGATGAATGATGGACCAGGAAGTATGTCTGGATGAGTCTATTGAAAAATGTAATAGCGTGTGTGGTGTAAGTGTGAGGTGTGTTGTCAGTAGTGTAATGTGTGTCCTCTCTCTCATCTGGGTTGGTCTTTTATATGGTAAGAACAAAGAGCTATAAAAATTACCATAAGTAAAACCCAGAGGGATGAAACATTATCCCTATTGGTCGGGATATTCTATACCTAAACTGATGAGGTCAGAGACACACCCCTTTTTATAATTAACCCCATATTTGGTCTAATAAAATTAAGGATGATTTCTCTATATGTGAGATTAATCATATAACACAACATAAAACTTTCTCCAGACTCCCAGTACATACATAAATGTCCACCTGTATTTCCATTATTCATCTTGGCAAGTAATGCCATTTCAATAATTATATTATTTAACACAATATAATATTTTTATATTGGAATATCTCAAATTATCTCAAGACTGCACCTGGTATTTCGTCTCCAGAGGGCAGTATTGTACCGTTCATTAGATTTTGTATTTAATATAATTAAAACAATTTGTTATCTGATGACCTATTGACCTGTCGGCTAGTGAAAAGCAATTACTTATTTGACTTGTGACACAACTGTCAGACATCCAGACTAGGATAGGAAGATCTATAGTGTCATAAAAACTTACACCAGACCTACACAGAAACTTCTCTGAAATGAGGTAACTAGTGACGAGATACATATGTCCTTACACTTATTAGAAAAAGAATTCTAAGTAAGATTATTACTGAGAATATAAACCCAAAATGTGATATAACATTCCTAAATATATATGTATATGCCTTACATAATATAATGACATAATTATGGCTAATATCTTCTCACATATGATAATGTATCTATAAAAACTTATATGGTTCATCTTTAAATGTATGCTGAAAAACACTGAGGTATTGTCCATTGTTATATACAGATAAGATTACAGGCCAGACTAGCCATGAGTGACTAGTACGATGTCTCGCCAATTGATTCTTATCTGATGAAATGTATGTATTACCTTATTTACGATCACATAGATACAAAGATCTCTGTTGAAACTATAAGACCCTATTGTTGAAATTCTATGCTCTCTTGTAAGCTTGTGAGAGACATTTTGCAACAAGACATATATGAACCTTCTTTCACCTTAAAAACAAGATGGATCCTGTCCTGTTCAGAATCTCTTATATGCATAATACAAAATATACATGGCTTTTAAAATCATTTTTCTTTTTACCTATTATTATTTTAATCAACCCCCAATAACCCCGACAGAGTCTTAAAAAGCCGATTTTAGAAAAGATAACTGCATTTATGGTCTCCAATGGTCTGAATTTTTTTGCTCAAAATGACTGTATTTTGGTCTCCAAGTGTATAAAAAGCCTTTTTTTATCAAAATAACTGCATTTGGTCACCAAACATCTGAAATTTTTTTGTCAAAATGACTGTATTTTTGTCTTTTAGAGTCTTGAGAATCCAGTTTTAGACAGAATAACTGCACTGAATTTTTTTGTCAAAATGCATGTATTTTGGTCTCCAAGTGTATAAAAAGCATTTTTCAGTCAAAATAACTGCATTTGGTCACCAAAGGTCTGAAAATGTTTTTGTCAAAATTACTGTATTTTTGTCTTTTAGAGACTTGAAAAGCCGGTTTTAGACAGGACAAATTTTTTTGTCAAAATGCATGTATTTTGGTCTCCAAGTGTATAAAAAGCCCTTTCTTTGTCAAAATAACAGCATGTTTTGTTTCTAATGGTCTGAAAAAAGTTTGGGCCAAAATGACTGTATTTTGGTCTGAAAGTATCTAAAAAGCCTTTTGTAGTCAAAATAACTGCATTTGGTCACCAAAGGTCTGAAAATTTTTTTAGTCAAAATTACTGTATTTTTGTCTTTTGGAGTCTTAAAAAGCCGGTTTTGGACAAGATAACTGCATTTAGTCAATAGATGGTCTGAATTTTTTTGTCAAAATTACTCTATTTTGGTCTCCAAGTGTCTAAAAAGCCTTTTTTAGTCAAAATAACTGCATTTGGTCACCAAAGGTATGAAATTTGTTTGTCAAAATGACTGTATTTTTGTCTTTTAGAGTTTTAAAAAGTCGGTTTTAGACAAGATAACTGCATTTGGTTTCCAATGGCCTGAAAAAAAACTTTTAAGTGAAAATGACTATTTTGGTCTCCAAGCCTTTTTTTTTCAAAATAACTGCATTTTTGGTCTCCAATGGTCCTGAAAATTTCTTTGGTTAAAATGACTGTATTTTCATCTCCAAGCGTCTAAATAGCTTTTTTTAGTCAAAATAACTGCATTTGAAAATCAAAGGTCTGAAAAAAAATTTTAGTCATAAATGACTTTTTTTCTTTTAGAGACTTAAAAAGCCGGTTTTAAACAAGATAACTACATTTAGTCAGTAGATGGTCTGAATTTTTTCATCAAAATGACTCTATTTTGGTCTCCAAGTGTCTAAAAAGCATTTTTAGTCAAAATAACTGCATTTGGTCACCAAAGGTCTGAAATTAATTTTTAGTCGAAATGACTATATTTTTGTCTTTTAGAATCTTAAAAAGCCGGTTTTAAAAAAGATAACTGCATTTATGGTCTCCAATGGTCTGAAATTTGTTTTGCTCAAAATGACTGTATTTTGGTCTCCACATGTCTAAATAGCCCTTTTTAGTCAAAATAATTGCATTTGGTCACCAAAGGTCTAAATAAAATTTAAGTCAAAATTATTGTATTTTTATCTTTTAGAGTATTAAAAGGCCGGTTTTAGACAAGAAAACTGCATTTGGCCTTCAATGGTCTGAGAAAATGTTTGTGTTCAAAATGACTGTATTTTGGTCTCCAACTGTATTTTGGTCTCCAATGGCCTGAAAAAAATGTTTTGGTCAAAATTACTGTATTTTGGTCTTTTAGAGTTGTAAAAAGCCAGTTTTAGACAGGATAACTGCACTAAATTTTTTTGTCAAAATGCATGTATTTTGGTCTCCAAGTGTATAACAAGCATTTTTTAGTCAAAATAACTGCATTTGGTCACCAAAGGTCTGAAAATGTTTTTTTAGTCAAAATGACTGTATTTTCGTCTTTTAGAGTCTTTAAAAGCAGGTTTTAGACAAGATAACTGCATTTAGTCAATAGATGGTCTGAATTTTTTTGTCAAAATGACTCTATTTTGGTCTCCAAATGTCTAAAAAGCCTATTTTAGTCAAAATAACTGCATTTGGTCACCAAAGCTATGAAATTTGTTTGTCAAAATGACTGTATTTTTGCTTTTAGAGTCTTAAAAAGCCGGTTTTAGACAAGATAACTGCATTTGGTTTCCAATGGCCTGAAAAAAACTTTTAAGTGAAAATGACTACTTTGGTCTCTAAGTGTCTAAAAAGGATTTTTTAGTCAAAATAACTGCATTTGGTCACCAAAGGTCTGAAATTAATTTTTAGCCGAAATGACTGTATTTTTGTCTTTTAGAGTCTTAAAAAGCCGGTTTTAGACAAGATAACTGCATTTATGGTCTCCAATGGTCTGAAATTTGTTTTGCTCAAAATGACTGTATTTTGGTCTCCAAGTGTCTAAAAAGCCTTTTGTTGTCATGATAACTGCATTTGGTCTCCAATGGTCTGAAATTTTTTTGTCAAAATTACTGTATTTTGGGCTCCAAGTGTCTAAAAAGCCATTTTTAGTCAAAATAACTGCATTTGGTCACCAAAGGTATGACATTTCTTTTGTCAAAATGACTGTATTTTTGTCTTTTAGTGTCTTAAAAAGCAGGTTTTAGACAAGATAACTGCATTTGGTCAATAGATGGTCTGAATTTTTTTGTCAAAATGACTCTATATTGGTCTCCAAGTGTCTAAAAAGCCTTTTTTGGTAAAAAAAATAACTTCATTTGGTCACCAACGGTCTGAAACATTTTTTTTACTCAAAATGACTGTATTATTGTCTTTCAGAGTCTTAAAGCGGTTGTAAACCCAAAAATTGAAAAAAAAAACCCTGCAAGACAAAGGCATAATGAGCAAGTATGCATAGCATACTAGCTCATTATGTATTTCTTACCCTAGAATGAAGCCCCGATACAGACCCCCGGACATCGCTGTGGGCGCTGCCATGATCCCTCGTCGTCTCTTCCGGGTTCGGCTCCGGCCAATCATAGCGCCGGAGCCGGGCCGACGTCACTCCCTCACGATTTTCCAGCAAGCTCCCAGCAAGTAAAACTGAAGGTCCCCTGGACTCTCAGAGCGCATGCGCCGCTCGCGTGAGCGGCAGCATGCACTGCAAATATCTCCTAAACTGTGCCGGTTTAGGAGATATTAATTGTACCTACAGGTAAGCCTTATTATAAGCTTACCTGTAGGTAAAAGTGTCAAAAAGCGGGAAACTACCGTTTTAAAAAGCCGGTTTTAGTCAAGAAAACTGCATTTGGTCACCAAAGGTCTGAAATTAATTTTTAGTCAAAATGATTGTATTTTTGTCTTTTAGAGTCTTAAAAAGCATTTTTTAGTCAAAATAACGGCATTTGGTCACCAAAGGTCTGAAAATGTTTTTGTCAAAATTACTGTATTTTTGTCTTTTAGAGTCTTGAAAAGCCGGTTTTAGACAGGATAACTGCACTGAATTTTTTTGTCAAAATGCATGTATTTTGGTCTCCAAGTGTATAAAAAGCCTTTTTTGTCAAAATAACTGCATGTTTTGTTTCCAATGGTCTGAAAAAAATTTGGGCCAGAATGACTGTATTTTGGTCTCCAAGTGTCTAAAAAGCCTTTTGTAGTCAAAATAACTGCATTTGGTCACCGAAGGTCTGAAAAAATTTTTTAGTCAAAATGACTGTATTTTTGTCTTTTAGAGTTTTAAAAAGCCGGTTTTAGACCAGATAACTACATTTGGTCTCCAATGGCCTGAAAAGTTATTTTTGGTCAAAATTACTCTATTTTGGTCTCCATGTGTCTAAAATGCCCTTTTTAGTCAAAACAAAGGCCAACAAAGTCTGGTCTCCAGTTTGGTCTCCTTCTCCATCTCTAGTTTGGTCTCCAATGGCCTGAAAAAAATTTTTTGGTCAAAATGACTGTATTTTGGTCTTTTAGAGTTGTAAAAAGCCAGTTTTAGACAGGATAACTGCACTGAATTGTTTTGTCAAAATGCATGTATTTTGGTCTCCAAGTGTATAAAAAGCATTTTTTAGTCAAAATAAATGCATTTGGTCACCAAAGGTCTGAAAATGTTTTTGTCAAAATGACTGTAAAAAATGACATTTTTGTCTTTTAGAGTCTTGAAAAGCCGGTTTTAGACAGGATACATTGATTGTCAAAATGCATGTATTTTGGTCTCCAAGTGTATAAAAAGCCGGTTTTAGACAAGATAACTACATTTGGTCTCCAATGGCCTGAAAAAAATGTTTTGGTCAAAATAACTCTATTTTGGTCTCCAAGTGTCTAAAAAGCCTTTTTTAGTCAAAATAACTGCATTTGGTCACCAATGGTCTGAACAGTTTTTTTTTTCAAAATGACTGTATTTTTGTCTTTTAGAGTCTTAAAAAGCCGGTTTTAGACAAGAATACTGCATTTGGCCTCCAATGGTCTGAGAAAATGTTTGTGTTCAAAATTACTTTATTTTGGTCTCCAACTGTATTTTAGTCTCCAACGGCCTGAAATTCTTTTTTGGTCAAATTGTCTGTATTTTGGTCTTTTAGAGTCGTAAAAAGCCGGTTTTAGACAGGATAACTGCACTGAAATTGTTTTTTGTCAAAATGCATGTATTTTGGTCTCAAAGTGTATAAAAAGCCTTTTTTTGTCAAAATAACTGCATTTGGTCACCAAAGGTCTGACATTTTTTGTCAAAATGACTGTATTTTTGTCTTTTAGAGTCTTGAAAAGCCGGTTTTAGACAGGATAACTGCACTGAAATTTTTTTGTCAAAATGCATGTATTTTGGTCTCCAAGTGTATAAAAAGCCTTTTTTTGTCAAAATAACTACATTTTTGGTCTCCAATGGTCCTGAAAATTTTTTTGGTCACAATGACTGTATTTTGGTCTCCAAGTGTCTCAAAAGCTTTTTTTAGTCAAAATAACTGCATTTGGTAACCAAAGGTCTGAGAATTTTTTTAGTCATAAATGACTGTATTTTTGTCATTTTGGGCCTGATTCATAGTACGGCGAATTGGCGTTTCGGCGTGATTTTGCGAAGCGGCGATTATTTAAGTCTGAAATTGGCATTCAAAGAACGGCGGGCGGAAAATAGCGCCTAGTGTGAGATTCATTAAGATGCAATATGGTCAGAGCGCGACTTAAAACCACGCCAGCTAAAAGCTCGACTAAAGTTTAGCCAAATTTTCCCCTGTACCCCCAAAAATCCCAAATCACTGTGGAAGGTGTGGAAGTCAATTTGGAGATGACTTGCGTTTAAAAAATCTCAAAAACTGACTTAGAAAGAGAGATATCTGCGAAAGTGTGGAAAGGTTAAACAGCTCCTCCAGCCGCGAGCTGCGAACTCGTGAATGTGCGCATACGCAACGCCAAATTGGCTCAAAAAATTTCGCCAGCGCGATTTTGGGTCATTTTTTTTTTGAATACCGCTTGCAAATCCGCTGTCTCGCCCATAGAAAATGGCAAAAACCGGCGGAATTGGAAAAACATGCACACTTCCAACAAGGGATCCTTTAGTAAACACCATCACATTCCATACACCTTTCCTGCTAACTCCGAAATCATAGCAGTCAAATCTACAGTGTTTATATAGAACCTCCACATTCTCTGAAAAAACCCACAAAATATTACATTGGGGAATTGGTCGTCAGATAGAAAAAAAATAGATGTAAAACATATTTCAAAGAAAGATTATTAGCATTTCACACATATCAAGGAAATGTCACAATTTTGACAATATTTTATGTGTTTCCAAAGAATGTTTTTAGAAATATATTGCAAATACTACCTTTTCTTCCATATGGGTATGGCCAAGTGTTACCATTTTACTACACATTTAACTGAAGGTATATATATATATATCCCTTATACTTGGCTAATTAGCAAAGTATGCCCAACAAACAAATAGAGCTTTAGCTCACAATATTGCTACATATTGACTTTATGTGGCATCTTTTGTATTTTGTTCATGTCTTTAGATTAAAAGTTTGCTGATACACATGCCTTTTTCAAACATGAACAAAATTAATGATGTCAACATTTGGAGGATTGGAGATATCCAAGTGTTGCCCATACAGAGGGCACCTTCCGGATTCGAACTTACAAACCTACAGCAGGAAGGCAGACTCCCTAATCATTGTGCTATTTCTCAGTGAGCGTTGGGTGTTTTCCTCATGCCGTCAAAATGCTCACATGGGAACAGGGGCCATTGAACTGAATAGGATTGCATTTTTTGCCTGTTTTGGGAGCTGATCCTTGAGCTGGACAAATCCCCCTCAAACGCCCCCAAACGGGCTACGTTCACATGTACGTGTTTGTGGTCTGTTTTTGGGGCTTTTGTAGGTGATTTCATATAACAATGCCTGCCCAAAAAATGCATGTCAAAACGCCTGTGAAAACGCCAGCCAAAATGCACATAAGAACGCCTGATATAATTGCCACGCCAAATTTAGGGATGTTCATGAGTGATGAGTCAGATTGTTGGCTTACATATCTGGTCAATTGTCACAATCTCACTTCCCAAATCCCAAAAGGTGTGTTTCAATTGTTTACCTAAATATATATTTCTCTCTCTCTCACGTAATTGTATATATATGTATGTATTCCTGTATCTAAACATTCTAAATAATGACTAGCAAACTTCAAGAGAGAATTTTTTCAATTCACATATACTATACACACCTACATACATTTCTATTCCTCATTTCTATTTCCCTTGTTTTGGCAACTGAGCATGCTCCAAAACACACAGGACACACACAGTTAATTTTTGGACTGGGCGTTACCATTCTGGGTGTGTTTGCTTGGATTATATATAGCTCACTCAGACATCAGGAAAGATTTGACCTACGAAGAGGTCCAATATATTTGTGTGTCACATGTTTTATGGGTAACATTTTTGGCCCTTTGTTATTTATGGAGGTGAGATTTGGCTGTGTTGTGTGTTGACTCTCTGTAAGTATTTATTGCTGTTAACATAATTCTGTCAATCTGCACATGCATCTGTTGATTATGGGCTCTTTGTCGATGTATATGGTCTAAATGTTGTACAAAGGTTGTTTTGGTTTGAAAAATACAAATGTAATAAACAGCATGTTTCCAATTTTTTTTTTAAATGTCTTCATGTGTCTAAATAAAGTTTTCTGGTGTCCACAAATGTATGTATTTGTATTTCTTTTTCTAAGTTAAATCTGCTTAATGGTTGTGTATGTTCACTATTCGCGAATTCGCGAATATACAAAACCGCGTTCTCACATTTATACATGAAACCGGAAACGAAACTTTTGGTGCGTGCACACGTTTCCGGAAATTGTCCAGGCCCTGTCGTAAGTGTGCATCATGGCTCCTGCACTGTTTACAGCCGAAATAGTGGCATTTGTGTGTAAGGTAAGGAGGGGGTGTGAATGTGCAGGGTGCGGGATGGGGGATGAGGGATGGTGGCTGGGTGGGTCGCTTATCTAGCGGGTGTGCAAGAAACTTTTGGTCTGCTGATCTGCGCATGCACTTTCTGCCTATTAGACGTGATCTAGAAGCTTCCTGTTATAGAAACTTCCTAGATGTGAACCTGTTCCCTATATATATATATATATATATATATATATATATATATATATATGTGTATGTGTGTATATATATATATATGTATGTATATATATATATATATATATATATATATATATATATATTATGTATGTATGTATGTATGTATGTATGTATGTATATATATATGTATGTATGTATGTATGTGTATCTAAAAAATATATATTATACAAAATATATATATTAGACAATATATATACTATGTATATATTATATACAATATATATACATTAGATACATTATAGAATGTTATATACCATATATTAGTGTATATAATAGGGAACAGGTTCACATCTCTGAACTTTCTATATAGATATAGATAGGCATACCCTGCTTTAAGTACACTCACTTTATATACAATCGTGAGTAAGGACACAGCTTGTTCAGCTTGCCATGACACTGCTCACAAACCATAAGTGACAGGGATAACAAACTTAGGGAGCAACGACAGGGTACCCAGGTACCCAGGACTACACCATATCCATTTTGTGGCTGGCCAGCTTGCCTAGGTAATCTATCATGTCATAGTCCTGGATCCCCTTAACATGCTCCCACATGGTTTGGGAGTAAGGCTATGTCAATGTGGCCAAAATTTACAATGGAGCTGGTGTATTTTCATGCATCGAGAAAAGAAAAAAGGGATTGCTTCACTTTAAGTACATTTTCAGTTTCCATACATGCCCTGGTCCCATTGTGTACTTAAAGTGGGCTATGCCTGTATATAGATAGATTTGATTCGTTTCAACTTTTACACAAAATGAAACCCAATTATCTGTGACAGATTGCTCTGACGCTTTGGAATCTGTCTAGATAAAGACAAATGTATTGACCCTTTTCATATATGCAAGATTAGAAACATTATATTCCCTAAATGCATAATGCCAAAAATTATTGCCTTACATACATCCATACACACTGCAAGCTCGGCCCCGTTTGTCTTGTCTGACACTCTTACCATCATAAGCTGGATCTGCACACAGCAGCTAATTGGTTCACCTGAGATGGAATCAGTGATCACAAAAATCTGGAATGGTCATGTCTTCAAAGGATTGCCTTGAACAAATCACCTCTAAAAGAAACACATGAGTGTATAATCACTTGTCTCAATGGATCACATTCCCAACACACCCATCTCACACTGCCATATGATAATGAATGGGGGTGTCCATTGCAAGTTAAATACACCCCCAGATCACATTGCTTTGTTAATTTACAGATCTAACTGGAATCTGATGGCACTGCTGTGAACCACTATGCCATCAAATTCTGCTGGGGACCTTTAAAAAGGATTATGTGTGATTGTGTGGATAATTATGCCACCTTAAATTTGCATCTCCCACATACCATGTGCAACTCTTGCAGGAATTGTGAATCAAGGATAATTCAGCACAGCTTAATGAACAGACACATTGAGGAGTGTAGGAACACACCGTCAGATTACCCGATCACACTATGGGGTTTTAACTCCTCCATAATTTTGCCACTTTGGAAACCAAGTGCTTACTTTATGTATACTTTTTAGACGGAACTACAATTTCTAGTAGGGTGATATCATTGCATGAGATTTTCCCTCACTTCCTGTCTTAGTGTCACCAAGACAGGAAGTGAGGGGAATATCACTGTGGGGAAATAGCTTGCAATTGTTGCCTTATAATGTCCATAGTATATATAAAAGGAAAGAATTGCTGGCTATATCCCCACGGGAGATTCCCTCACTTCCTGTCCTGGTGACACCAAGACAGGAAGTGAAGGGAAATCTCCTGCAATGATATAACACTGTTACATGTTCTAGTTATGTAGCAAACTTAAGAATATACAAAGCAAACATCTTTTTTTTTCCATTTTGGCAAAATCATGGATTCATTAAAAAACTATCTTTGTTTGTCCCGTGGCTTGCAGGAAAAACATTTTGCCTTGATTCCACCATCAACACAGACAGGGGAAACCCTCCTGCGGAGCCATTGTGTTCTCCTGGTGCTGCCCCTGCCAGGAAAACACAGTGATTATTGCTAGTGGCTACAAGAGATGCTAGCGATAAGTGTGTGTAAAATCTGACAGACTGGTTGTACGTTGTCCTCCAGGTGATCGACCAATCAACTTGGGTACCTTCAGCCTGGCCATACACAGTTTAAATCTGCATCTCAAATGAAGCAATCCCATTTACATATAACACTCCATAAAGGAGAATTGAGGGGCTTATCAGGTCTGCGTTAAAAATTAACAGCCACACCCAATCAGACAGCTCGTGTTAAAAGGGACCTGAAAAGCAATCTGCATGGCTTGCTTTTCCAAGCATTGGCTAGTTTAGTGAGCCTGGACTAATAACAGTCACTGTAATGCTACCCATACTGCTGTCCTTTTAACATGGTGACAAAAGTTGATACCTATGCTACATGTGTGTAAAGTTACTTGCACCCTGCTAAATGGACAGCAATAAGGTTGTAAATACAGTGACTGCCTGTCCCCCCCTGATGGCGGCCCTGGGTGTGTCATGAAAGGCCAATTGAGAAAATGGCTATATCATGTAGAGGAAATCACCAGTGTGGGGCAACCTATGTCATGGAGGTAGATTTGGACATCGATGTATATGTATCACCAGAAATGGAATTCTTTGTTCTACAATATCTCAAAGACGACCTAGCATGTTATTTGAAGACTGTACTATTTTGGACATACTTGGACTCAAACATACACTGCTCTTTCCACAGCTCCTCCTCCTCTGGGGGTATGATAAAGTTTATACGCATCTTCACCAAAAGCACAAGATGATGTGTCGTCTCCGGATGAGGCTGCAGCGGAGATTTCAGTTCCTGCCTGATATAGTGGATCTGCAGCGGGCCTGGAGTGATGCCAAAAGGCGCTCACCCAGGCTCCTGCTAAAGGCTGTGGAGCAAATCTCCGGTAAGTAAAAATATACATTACATGTGACCAGATAGGTTACAATTTTTTGGGTAGGTGGACATGTGTTTAGCTATGCAACAACACTAATACCAACACCCCCCCCCCTCCCTCTCGCTCCTACCTTTCCTACCTCCATCAAGTGTCTCTTCACAACCTTTAATACTACTATGTACATTCGTATTTTTTATGTTTCTTTTTTTTCTTCTGCTTCTAGCCAAAGCGGACGGACGGCACCCTCTTGTGCTTTTGGTGAAGAAGGGGAGGAGGAGGACGGCCACACTCCAATACGCAATCAGAGGCAGCGAGCCATTTGAGCAGCTGAAAATTGTGGATCGTAAGTAGAAAATAAAAATGTTAGAAATTTCTAATCTCTAATCACATTTTACAGAGCCCCCTTTACATCGGAGTCTCCAGACTTACTACACTGTAAGAGGGAAGTGTGAAGACTCTGATATAAGGAGAGTTTGGGAACCATTATTTGAGGGGGGAAGCTGGGGACTCTGGTGTAAAAGGGAACTCTGTGTTCCCCAAAGCTCCCCCATACATCTGAGCTTACAGAGACCCTCTTACACTTCCCTTCCTCAGTCCACCACAGTCAAGGGCACAACAAGTCCCACTGCAGAAGGCTACCTGCTTGGACTTGTAATCCTCTCTGTAGGGGAATGAGGAAATACTGCCTGCTATGCTAAGACTTGTAGTGCCCTCTGTTAGGGACTAAGGATTCCTCAGTCCTCAACATTCTAGGGCACTATAAGTCTCAGCATAGTGGGCTGTCATACCTCAGTCCCTCACAGCTCGGGTCAAAAGCAACACAGTTAAACATCTAAAGGACAACTCCAAACAAAACTACCAATAATGGACAGAGTCCATATGCTCTATAATGTCAAAGACCCGCTACCACTCACCTTCCACCTCTGGTGCTGTCATTGTGTAGGGCAAAGGGCTCCATCTACACCATGTTTGGCTTTCAGGTCAGATAGGCAGGACTTGCTCAGCTCCACTCTCTTCCTTGGCAATTGACTCTGGCGTCATTGTGGATCTTTCCTCCTCTAGAAAACACCCAGGGGCCCTCTCCTTGTCCCCCAGCCACCCAGGGCCTTCTTCTCCTCCTCCTCCACCAACCATTTTCAGACTCTTCCAACTTCCCTTGGGCAACTCAACCCCTTTGCATAGTGGACACAACAAATCTATGACCAGCCTGCAAAATATCAAGTCTGGGCCTGGTTACCTGTATGTTCCGGGTCCAGGGCGGAGCTCTCCTCCCAGAGCAACAAATGATGATAGCAGAGTGAGTTGACCGGCCAGTCACTTCCTACTGGTGCAGGTACACACCTACCGATTCCTCCACATCTTAGGATAACATGATCAGACGGCCAATCCCCAGGCAGAGAAGGAGGAGTAAGTGTCAGCGGACAACAGACACCTGGCAGACGCAGTGAAGGGACTGCAGCACACTGCTGCAACTTTTTGATCCGAGGATTGAAAGCAATCTTTTACTTGGGAGATTTCCCTGACTGCGCCCTTCGAAATGTTGGTGCTCCGCCACTGGCCGCAAGGCCCCTGTAGGTGCGAGGCCTTAGGCGCCCGCTTAATTTGCATGGTGCCCTCCTGTTTTAAAACATGGTCAATGCATCTCATTGGTGTAAGTGCACTTCTATGTTCTGAATTGTAGGGGCATTGAGTATGGTGCTAGCATGATGAGAGGTTACTGCCTATTTGTGTCCATAAATAATATATAATGTTTTTCTTTTATTTTAGAAACCAGTGATCAGGATGTTGCGGCTCAGCCTTCTCAGGCCCCCTGTAAGTAATGTGGATGTGCTGGTGTGTTGTGTATTAGGTCGAACTTGGAGGAATGATTGTTTGTTTTGTTTTCTTTTGTGGTTGATGTAACTTCAGCAAGAGAGGAGCCTCAGGCAGGGCCAAGTCGCCTGGATCCGGGCCAGGAACACATTGGTGCCCAAGAAGAGGCCAATTGGTCTCAAGCGGATGAGGACCTGGGCTCTCCTCAAATGGGAAGTAAGTATTCTACATGTGTTTGTGTGTTCAATGTGTCCTGGGAAATCTAAGGGCTGTAATATCTATATTTTGCCATTGGGGTTATGTAGCAGCTGACATTGAGGATGTTAGTTGTGGAGGACTGGGGAAGAGGGGCTGCTGCTTACCCAGTCCAAAGTAACTACTACCTTCAATGTTTCCCAACTACTTTCTGTGTGCCTTTATCAAATAGCTTTGGTTAAAGGATTGTATTTGTGTCTTTGTGTTTCTAGGAGATACGACGCCATCCCCCCATGAAGGGACACCATCCCCCCATGTAGGGTCTCCCCCATCCTCCCCCACTCCAGGCTCCCCTGAACTAGTCTGTAAGTACCTAAAATTAGATTCTCACATGAATTGTGTGTGCTAGGATGATGTGTATCTAGGATAATCTAAGTTGGAGTCTAAGCAAGTGTAGTTTTGCTATATGTGACAGGAAGGTTGGTCATGAAACACTCTTGCTTAACCTTCATGTTTGCAAGGTGGTTTTGGGGAGCTTTACAGGACATGTTATCTTTTGTAAGTTATCTCAAGCCACCCTATTCTAAATTGGTGTTAGTTTCTCTACATTGGAAATGGTGTGCTTTGTACTTGTAAATTTTTTGTGGACATTGTAATTTAATCATGTCCTGATTTAGTCAACACTGAAAATGTGTGTTTGTCAATCTTTCATAAATACTCTTCCTCGGTAATGTACCACATTCCAGTTCACAATTTGTGTTCTTTTTGTGCAGTTTCTCCCGAGCCAGCCACGCCATCAACTTCGGGGGCCCAAAAAAAAACTGATGATGGTAAGTTGTGTGCTTTTCCAGTAATGTGTCTACTTAGTAAGTGGAGAAATGCTAACTGTGTATGTCCCCGCTCAGGCTTCAAGTTCCTCTAAAGGCAGCAGGTTCTTTATGTGAATGCATTCTATGCATTAGTATTCCAAGTGATAGGTGTGCATATTCCCCCTCAGACTTACTGGGACCATTTTTTACTGTCCACATTTTTGCACTAATACTTGTCTGGAACAGACTCCCCCTCCTCCTTAACTGAGGTGACAGCATGCCAATATTGCCTCCTGATGCTGTCACTCCTAATCATTGAGACCATCGGAAGGGAGGGGGGCAAGGCTGGCTCACAGTTAGGTGCCTGAACAGGCACAGGGTGCTTGGCTTCATCTCATGTGCCTCCATAGCAAGCTGCCTGCTGTGGGGTCAACCAACAGGAGGGAGGTGCCTAGAGGTGTGTACAGGGGCCATGTAAAAAGGAGGATTGTTATTTATCTTGTCCCCAAAAACCTAGAGAGTGTAAGTCTAACCTGATTAGTTTTCCACAGCCCTCCCAAAATATGTTTCCAACACTTAGAACAGGCAGGGCTGAGGCACCAAAAACATCCGAAAAACACAATCAGCACAAAAGCAGGGAGTACGTATCCTTAACGCTACAAGCTTCACCCAGTAGAATGACGCTTGCACTGTACAAATCTGCATCACCACCATATCAAAGTCTAAATAAAACTTTCAGGGAAATGTGGAGGGGTAATGAGTGGGTGTTAGAGCGTTTTCATGACTGCCTAACCTACAGTTAGCGTGAGTCCATTTGTTGATAAACTTTTTCTTCTCTCTTAACACAGCTGGGATGGCGGAAAGGAGATCAGGGGAGCAGACACATCTGCTCCGTCCACAACTGGCCCTCCGAATTCCAAAGGGTAAGTCTCTACTATGTGTCAGGTTCAATCTATAGACAGTAAGAGGGAGAGAGAACGCTACACAAACTCCAATGGTGATAGAGATAAATGTGTGCACATGTATCGTGTTGACCAATTGAACCCAAAACACCTTACATTCTTCTAAATGATTGCTTGTGTTGACATGAAGAAAAGCCTTTTACTTAGCTTTGGTGAAACTGCTACTAACATTCCAAGCCATCTTATGTAACCTTTTGAACAATTTGCTGTGAAAGTTTGAGTTTAAGGTTTACACCAGCAATTTAGCATATTTGCTTCAGAGTGTTGATAAAAGCCAACCAATAGACTCCTAAGCATATTTGTTGAGGCACATTAATTACAATCGTTGTTTGGATCATTTTGCATAAAACTAATTGTCATGTCTTTTTCTACCCAGGACACACGCACCTCACCTATGAGGTCCTTTTGGAATACGTAACATGGTGCATCGACAGAATCTTGGTTTTGGAAGAAACTTATGGGGCCGATCCAGCCCCTCAGGAGCCATTTGTCAGGAATGTTTCCCCCTTAAAAAGATTATAGTTTTTATTTTTTAATTTGTTTGGTTAATTTTACAATGTTTTTTAACTGTCACATTTCGACATTCTAAAAAAAATATAACAAAAAAATTAAAAAATTAAAAACCCTTTTTTTTGGGACCAAAAAAAAAAAAAATAAAAAAAACCTCGTTTTTGGGAAACAAAAAAATTAAAAAATTAAAAACCCTTTTTTTTGGGACCAAAAAAAAAAAAAATTAAAAAAACCCTCGTTTTTGGGAAACAAAAAAAATAAAAAATTAAAAACCCTTTTTTTTGGGACCAAAAAAAAAAAAAATTAAAAAAACCCTCGTTTTTGGGAAACAATAAAAATATAAAAATTTAAAAAAAACCCTTTTTTTGGGCACCAAAAAAAAAAAAAAAATAACAAAAAAGCCTTGTTTTTGGCAACCAAAAAAAATATAAAAATTTAAAAAAAACCCTTTTTTTGGGACCCAAAAAAAAATAAAAAAAAAAAAAAGCCTTGTTTTTGGCAACCAAAAAAAAAATGTTTACAAAAAAGCCTTGTTGTTTTTGGTAACAAACTAAACCAAAAATGTTTACAAAAAAGCCTTGTTGTTTTTATGGCAACGGAAAAAACCAAAAATGTTTACAAAAAAGCCTTGTTGTTTTTGGTAACAAACTAAACCACAAATGTTTACAAAAAAGCCTTGTTGTTTTTATGGCAACCGACAAAACCACAAATGTTTACAAAAAAGCCTTGTTGTTTTTATGGCAACCGACAAAACCACAAATGTTTACAAAAAATCCTTGTTGTTTTTATGGCAACCGACAAAACCACAAATGTTTACAAAAAAGCCTTGTTGTTTTTATGGCAACGGAAAAAACCAAAAATGTTTACAAAAAAGCCTTGTTGTTTTTGGTAACAAACTAAACCAAAAATGTTTACAAAAAAGCCTTGTTGTTTTTAGGGCAAACGACAAAACCACAAATGTTTACAAAAAAGCCTTGTTGTTTTTATGGCAACGGAAAAAACCACAAATGTTTACAAAAAAGCCTTGTTGTTTTTGGTAACAAACTAAACCAAAAATGTTTACAAAAAAGCCTTGTTGTTTTTATGGCAACCGACAAAACCACAAATGTTTACAAAAAAGCCTTGTTGTTTTTATGGCAACCGACAAAACCACAAATGTTTACAAAAAAGCCTTGTTGTTTTTATGGCAACGGAAAAAAACACAAATGTTTACAAAAAAGCCTTGTTGTTTTTGGTAACAAACTAAACCAAAAATGTTTACAAAAAAGCCTTGTTGTTTTTAGGGCAAACGACAAAACCACAAATGTTTACAAAAAAGAATTGTTTTTGTGAAAACCTTCCAAAAAATGATGTCAAAACATAAAAAATGTTTAAAATGTTTATCTAAATTAAATTTAAGTATGTTGCTCTTTGCAACACAAATGTTACATTGGCAATTTAGTTCATTCTATTATATATTGTAATATATTTTTTGTACGCTACAGTTGGTAGACACCCACATGTGTTATTAAAACATTTATTTTATTACCCAAGTTTTCTTTTTGGTGTACACATCGAATGTCTTTTGTGTTGTATTTGTTTACTTGAGTGGTGTGGTCTGTAATTGTTAGTATGTTGGCTTTGGTTTATGTTAGCCTTGAGACTTGTTTTGAAGCTACATTTGAAGGGAGACCTTTTCTTGGGTCGTTATGTGAACATTGAGTTATCTAAATTTACATGAAATCATATGTTTGGAGATAGAGAAGCACGTGTGTATAAATGCCTACATTAACCAGGGCCATTACTTGGCCACCAACACTCCTAAAAAACCAAAGAGCAAACACAAACTAATCATTTTGCATAAAATTTTATTTCATCCCCAAAAGAAGCACTATAATAAATCATATTGTGCCACCCTCAAATTAAAAAAAAAAATGGCCCAAAAAATTGGCCAATGTAAATCATTAACAAAACTAAACCAAATTAAACAAAAAAACAAATAATCAAGTTGGTGGTCGTGCCTGAAGCAGTGTGGTGAGCACTGTTAAGTTTCCTGCCATCAAATGGTGGGCCAATAGTTCCATCTGGTCTGGGGTTAACTGTAGAGTTGTGCTCAAGTGGCCCATTAGGATCATATCTTCTGTCTGAGGCTGCTGATGATGCAGGGTGTTGAACGTTGGAAATGTCCCAGACAGAAGATGTTCGGCCAAGTGTCATCTGCTCTGGGGTCAGCCTAAGCATTTGGGCAACGTGTGCCATTACCATGAGATGGGATCGTTGCTGCTCCAAGGCTATTTGATGCTGCTGGTGGTGCAAGGGTTGTGAAGATGTGTGGGGAGTGGTGGTTGATTGTTTGTTGTGGTCCACGGTGCGGGGGCAAACGACATGTCGCATTGGTGACAAAAAAGAAGAACGGCCTGGGGAGGAGTGAAGTGATAAAGGTGTGGAGGGAATGTAGTCAGGTGGAAGGGGTACTGTGGAACCAGTGCGCATTGAGGTTGTGCAGGAGGATTGCTCATTGAGGGGTGTGGGAGTCCGAACGGAGTGTGAAGTGCTAGGAGTGGCTACAGGAGGAATTGTCCCATCCCCAGCTGCCTGACAAGTGGCCAACACTGGCATTACCCTCCCACTACCACAACCTGCAGTGGCAGGTGAGTGAGATGTTTGGGAGGGCTCTGCCAATGGGGCATCTTCAGATCCAAACAGGCATTGGCGTGTGGCCAGCACCTGAGTGTCAACACTTTGCCGATCCCGTTGATGCTGGTCTGCTAAACTTACCAAGCTGTTACGCATATCCTGTTGAACCTGTAACATATCCTGGTGAACCTGTACCATTGTTGCTACAGATTCCTGTATGAGCCCGAGCAGACGTACTGCCTCAGTAGATTGCTGAGTACGCCTCCTTAACTCATTTTGGACCTGATACTCATCAAGCAGCCTCTCGGCTACATCCAGCATAGATGGACGAAGTTGGGTAGGTGACAATCCCTCTGCATCGAAGGCTACCTGAAAGCAGAAGAAATAGACCAAATCATTATCAAACATCATGACTAAATATTTCAGATTAGTTTGACAACTTAACACCCCAAGCAGAACGTTGAAAAGTTTGATGTGCTTCTAATGAGTACTTGTTCATTGTAAGATTATCCAAGCTAGCAACACTTCTGATAATGGGTACATATTATATTGGTATGACTAATATGACAAAGGCAAAAAAGATTCAACATGAAGGTGTTCCCAATTAACCCTGGTGTGGTAGGTTGTTTATGCTTTTGGTAAATCTGTTACTACACCAATGACTTTATACATCTACGTATGTTGTCTAAAATCTTGCCATCAATCGGCTAGAGGACAACCCAACCAAACGATACCCATGAATTTGGACCTGGAAAATCAAAGACGGGCCGGACTTTAAAGATCCTGGATGTTTTTGGAACATTAGTGGCACACCAAATTATAACATAATTCCCTGATGTTCAAGATAGAACTCTTGTTGTGCTGGTGCATCGTCAGAATGTCATAGCACTAATTTAACACACACAATGTAAGCCACATCTAGTCCAAAATCAATGCTACCATTGAAATGTTACATGTGCACCTTGTTCCCTTATATCACATACCACAGCACTGGATGCAGAATCATCGCCAGCTCCTGATCCAACTCCAGCTGCAACGTCAAGAGGGGCCTGATGTTCTTTTAAAAACAAAAAAAAAAAAAAGATGTTTAGTACATAACCTTAGTCAGTAATGATTATGGCCAGATTGCCCTCCTAGCTTCATGAATGAAGCATTGAGGCCAAACATTCAAAAGTGCTTTCCTGGGCTCATAGGACACTTGCTAAACCCTCCCAAAGGTTAAGAAGGCTTGGTCTGCCTACTAATGACGGCACCCATTAATGCTGTCAACTGTGTTTTGCAGGGTAAACATCTAAAAGGCAACACTCTTTCATAAGAAAAAACATGTGTGTTAATGGGGTTAATAAGATTCAAAAAAACATTATTTGACTAGACATACCAACACCTTCCTCCAGGCCTAGCTGCACTGGGTGTGTTCCCTGCTGCGGATCTTCTGTAAAGGACATAGCAATATGAGCTATCTTGGAAAAAAAAAACATCTACATTGTTTGGCACAGTATGATATTGGACCTACCAGGAGGAGGGTCAGCACTGATGTCAACACCTGTGAGTCCGTCTGGTTCGCCAAGCTGCATGGGCTGTGGAGGGGCTGAGATCCGTGCTACAGATGAACAAATTGCAGGTTGGGGAAAACAAAAAAAGGACAATTGGAAGGGCAAGTATCACATTCTCTTAATGTCACACATAGGATAGTAGTTAATCTTTTCCAAACAACTCACACAATTGACATCCAAGATAATATCCTACCTCGGTGCAAAGCATCCGAATCTAAGTCCTCTCTGGGAAAGATGGTATCGGGTCCTATGATGTTCAAGAAAGGTAATTGATAATCCCAGAGAGAACTTCGTGCACGTTCATCCAGCCGACCTTGACGGTCATAAAGACCCTCCGCAGCCCATGCAATTAGCTTCTTCCGAACGGACCCACAGATGTCGTTGACCTTCTTCCGCACACTGTCACGGTGGCGAGGTGCTTCACCCAGTGCATTTACAGCATCCCGGATTTCATCCCACAATCTGTTCTTCTCTGTTACTGAGTAAGACGCGGCCCTGGTCCCATGTATCGCCTGATATCTGGCCAAATAGGCGTGGACCAGGGCACAGCACTGATTGTGGGTGAAACGGGGAAGCCGGGGTAATGTGGACAAGCTGACTCTGGTGGACGGACCCGCTCCAGGACTACTGTCAGAAGAGCCAGCTTGTCCACTTGGTGTGTTAACACCTCCCCCGGCTTCCTCCTCCGGGATGGGGATGGTGGACTCCCTCATGGATACAGCTGGAGCCTCCCTCACACCAGAGCCAGACGATCTGCCCACCCTGCCCCCCCTGCCCCCCCTGCCCCCCCTGGCCCCCCTGGCCACCCTGCCCCTTCTCATCCTTCCAGTGGGTGGGGCCATGGGAGCACGAGGTGGGCAGAGAATCTGGCTGTCCAGCAGCAGCAAAGAGCCCCAAACTCCTAAATCTGAAATGACAAAAGAGAAAACAGAAAAAACAGGATTTGCAGATTGCTCTTCATATACAGTATAATTAGTGAACAGTTACAGAACACACTTACCTAATGGCACAAACAGACTTGGTGGTGGTGGTGG
Organism: Pelophylax lessonae; assembly: GCF_965119305.1. Taxonomy (NCBI): domain Eukaryota; kingdom Metazoa; phylum Chordata; class Amphibia; order Anura; family Ranidae; genus Pelophylax; species Pelophylax lessonae. The sequence goes on from NC_138779.1 coordinate 164,859,950, forward strand.
TGGTAGTAGTGGGCAAAGAGCAGAAGAGGCTGCAAAGAAAAGGAAAAAAAAAACACATAAGAAAACGCATATGGGTACAAATCACACGAGGCCCTCCAAACACTTACCTAATGGCACAAACACAGTGGTGGTGGTGGTGGTGGTGGTGGTGGCAAAGAGCAGAAGAGGCTGCAAAGAAATGGAAAAAAAAAACACATAAGAAAACGCATAGGGGTACAAATCCCACGAGGCCCTCCAAACACTTACCTAATGGCACAAACACAGTGGTGGTGGTGGCAAAGAGCAGAAGAGGCTGCAAAGAAATGGAAAAAAAAAAACACATAAGAAAACGCATAGGGGTACAAATCACACGAGGCCCTCCAAACACTTACCTAATGGCACAAACACAGTGGTGGTGGTGGTGGTGGTGGTGGTGGTGGTGGTGGCAAAGAGCAGAAGAGGCTGCAAAGAAATGGAAAAAAAAAAACACATAAGAAAACGCATAGGGGTACAAATCACACGAGGCCCTCCAAACACTTACCTAATGGCACAAACACAGTGGTGGTGGTGGTGGTGGTGTAATCCTTTATAGGCAAAAGGAGGCTGCAAACATTAAACATACATGAGAAATCGCATGACCTACATACGTGCACATAATAAATTACAGTTATCAGGAAAGCAAAAATGGTGTCTTTGGAAGCTGGGAAGGTAAGGGGGCAGGTTTAGATGCCAAATCTAGACTGCACACCTTTAACAAACATGAGAAAACACATGTCCAAACCACATGCACATGGGGCCAACTGCCAATGATTAAAAGACACTTGAGGGGTTCCCAAGCTATTGTGGGTTGGAGGGGATTCACCATAGACAACTTAAGCACACCCAAGATAAGTACAAATTGTCTCCTTCCTTTTTTTTGGGAGAGAGAGATACAATTGTCTTACCTCCAGATAATGTAGGTTGTGGGTCACAGGGTCTTGCTAGCACATAAGAAACATCGATCTATAACATCCAGCAGCCATATTGGCCATGTGCTCCTTTTATAGCTGGCTCACAGGTGTGATAATTAGCGGCCGTTTCTATATATATCTGCGCATTCGCGAATTTGCGCGTTCAAAATGGAGGACGATATCCCAGACGCATTAGATGGTGCAATGCTGGCATTTATTGGTGCCTTGTTTGAGGAGGCCCTGGCACAGGAGGCAGCAGAAGGTGGGGAAGCTGCAGCAGCAGCAGCAGCACCTCCAGCAGCAGCACCTCCAGTCCGTGTGCCCTTACCTCGCCAGCCACGCATTTTTGCTCCAAGGATCTATTTGGACAAGCTGCGGGATTCTGATGTCAGGAGGAAGTTCCGGCTCGAGCGAGGAACTATTCTACACCTCTACCAGCTCATAGCAGAGAAAATTGACCCGGACACACAGCGCGGCCATGCGGTGCCCGGCATGGCCAGATTGCTGGCCACTTTGTATATTTTAGGGCGTGGCAGCTTCCAAGCCACTTCGGGAAGTATCATGGGCATTAGCCAGCCCACAGTTTCAAGGGTGTTCATGTTGGTCATTAATGCCATAGTGGATATAGTGCCCAATTTTATCCACTGGCCACAGAATGAAAATGAGTGGAATGAAGTCAAGTTGGGTTTCTACCGGCGGGCACACATGCCGCAAATCCTAGGGGCAATCGATGGCACCCACATAGCCATTAGGCCCCCAAGGAGCCACGAAAGTGAATACCGGAACCGCAAGCAGTACCACTCCGTGAACGTCCAATTAGTGTGTGACGCCAAACAGCGCATCATGAGTGTCAACACTGGTCACCCAGGGTCGTGCCATGATTCCAGTATGTTAAGAACAAGTACTCTGTACGAGGTGTTTGAAAGTGGACAAATGCCCGAAGGGTGGCTTATTGGTAAAGTATTTTGTCTTAACAACATAAACTGTAAGATTACATAGACATAGGAATAAGCTACATCGGTGTACACCCTGATTTAAGCAAAGCCTACCTAAAATGGATGTGTTAGGAGTTGTCAGGCTGTTCACACACAACCAGATCAGCAGCTTAGCAGCTCACAAAAGAAAGATTTGCAAAGTTGTCTTTGAGTCCAATGAAGGTGGTTAACCAATGTGTAAATGGTGTCCTCTAGCCACCCAAAGAAAACCGACAAATGATTCCAATGGTATTGCCATTTCCCCAAAGTACTTTGCATAAGTGAGTCAATATTGGTTTCCTCACTCTAGTTGCAGATATATTCCAGAAGTAAGACCTAGGCTAATGTAATAGGAACAAAATAGGGGCCAAGTTGTAACTTGCAAGAGAAACCCACCACTTTGTGTGTCCTTTTTCCCATTTGTATTAGTGATTTAGGCAGTTAGACAGAGTTGAGATGTTTCATATGATTTTTTGCAAACAGACGAGCAGGTTGTTTAGTAAAATGCCTAATTGTCTCCCATTTTGAGGAGTCATCTAAAGTCACATGATATGAATAACTAATGTATATTTTTCTTATTTTTCAGGGGATGCTGGTTACCCGCAGCTGACGTGGCTGATGGCTCCAATCAGGTACCCCCAGGGCCCAGCAGAGAGGAATTACAACAGGGCCTTGCGGAGAAGCCGGAGTATCATTGAGTTGACCATAGGTCTTCTCAAGTCCCGGTTTCTCTGCTTGGCCCGGCCTGGGGGTGAACTCCTGTACTCTCCTACAAAGGCTTCCAAGATCATCCTGGCGTGCTGCGTGTTGCACAACATGTGCGTTGCCCGGGATGATTCTTGGGAGCTGACGGAGGAGAGGGAGCCAGAGGTCCGTCAGCCGGCGGCCCCCAGGCGGCGGAGCACCGCTGCCGGTATGGCCACCCGGAATACCCTGGTTGCTAGCCACTTTACATGTAAGTACTGTAACCGGTCAAGATAGGGCATGTGTATTAATTAGCTAGTTAGCAGAGGTGCCACTCACAGGGAGACAGAGGGTGATTATCATCTGCCAATGACACTTGCCATTGTAGATAAAGTGTAGTCAACATTGGTAAAATTGTGTTACTTGAGCAAAAACATGCACCTCTAACCATAAACATGTTGGTATTGTGAATAGTGTAAAGGGCTGAGAAGAGCTGGCAGGTGTTTATTTGTGTCTATGCCACCTGTGTAGTTATTGATAACATGAACGGCTGCTTGGTATCTTATGGTGTTGTAATTTTCCAGAACATCAACATCTTGGAATCATGGCACGTACCATGGGAAGCCTGTGGTGATGGGCTGTCTGGCGTCACAGGTGTGTATTCAAATGTTTACATTAATGATTTCTGGTTTGTGTAAGTTGGCATAAAATGTGTTATTTCACTCGTGATGTCGAAATTAAATGAAGTTCAGAATGAAGCAAACAGGCATTAAGATGTGATTTTCATTATGAAATGTCTTATCCTTTGTTTTATTTTTCCAGGAGTGGTACTGCTTGCGGGTGTAGGTGGTAGAAACCCACCTTGATGGACTCCACTCATTTTCTTTTGTGGTCAGTGGATATTTGGTAAGGCACATGGCCAATGACCAACATGAACACCCTGGAACTTCGAAAGTGGCTTGGAAGCTGCCCAGCAACCTTGCCATGCCTGTCCCCTATGAGCTGGTAGAGGTGCAGAATTCTGAACTCTGCCGGAAGTTGTGGAAGACATCAGAATCCCGTAGCCATGGAGCAAAGATCGTGGTCTGGCGCTGTAAAGGCACACGGACTGGAGAGTGACAATATTCTTTTGCTGCATCCCTCCTTCTGCTGTCATTCTCAAATAAATAAATACATTAGAATTGAACATGTGTTTTTTTGTTTTGTGTGGGTGCCTACAGACAAAAGGGCCATCCACACTGTAAGATTTAGAGAAGACTTTATCCTTCAGATTGACATTTTCTATGTAGTGCAAGGGCCTGCCTGATTGCATCCAAATTGAAAGTGTTGAGGTTTGAGCTTCTATTATATGGTTTGGTTAAGTCTACAGGAAAAAGTCTAGACAAATTGTTAGTGTATGGCCCATTAAGCTGCCAAGGCCGGAGTTTTGCACTTTGCATGCTGCTTGTACTGGTGATGTGAGGGGTTGTAATGTAGAGTAGGGATGTGACAGTGTTGTGTTGAGGTGTGAGGCAAATGTAGTGTTGGACTATGAGGGTCTGTGTTGTTGAAATATGGAGAGAGTCCAATATCAGACACCTATGTTTATTGGTCAAGAAATTGTAAGAACCATGGTAAATATGTAAAGAATTGCATCTCGATAAAACTAGGACCACACTCATAAAATCAAAATTGTGTTGTTTCCATTGATGTGCTTGAAATTTGGGTAGGACACCCCCCTCCCCCCCCAAATTCAAGATAGTTTAAAAAAACTGTTTAAAAAAATGAGAGTGAAAAGAGATCCCAAGTGTAGTGATGTGATTTGAACCCATGACGTTGTGAACTGCAGTGAAGTTGCAAAGCACTTAGCTATTGTGCAGAATAAAGCTGTATGGTGGAAAAAAAGGAGTGTGTTAAGGCTAAAAAGCACATATAGCTAAAGAACTAAACATTGTATGGAATGTGGGAAGAAGACCATGGTAAAATTGTGAGGTTTCATCTTGCCCTGAAGTAGGGTAGGGGTTTGGTCACTTGCCTTTGGTACTTTCCTTCATAAGATCGATTCGACACACAGACAAGATCAAAAAAACACTTAAAATGGTGTAAGCTTGCAAGCGCTTCTGAGTGTAACATTATTTAGCAATATATATATGATGTAATCCGTTACATTTTAGCAATATAAACAAAAAAAGAAAATAAAAAAGTAGGTGGAGATGGTAAGCCTCGAACCTACAGCAGAGGGAGATGAATTACAGACATGTGATGTGTGCACTAATCCACTAGCCCACATCGCTATGTGAAACTGCTATAAGCACGAAGACATAAGTTTGCGAATTGGCGAAGCCGCGATCGTAAGTGAATCCCGCTGACGGCGGAATTCATTATTGCTGTTTTACTCGCCAATTCGCCGCAGCGCCAGTTAATTGATTTGAACGCGGCGAAACTGAAACACGTCATAGATGTTTGAAGCTGCAGTTTCTTTAAATCCGGCCCCCCGAGTCTTAAAAAGCCGGTTTTAGACAAGATAACTACATTTGGTCTCCAATTGCCTGAAAAAAATGTTTTGGTCAAAATAACTCTATTTTGGTCTCCAAGTGTCTAAAAAGCCCTTTTTAGTCAAAATAACTACATTTGGTCACCAAAGGTCTGAAAAATTTTTTAAGTCAAAATGACTATATTTTTGTCTTTTAGAGTCTTAAAAAGCCGGTTTTAGACAAGAAAACTGCATTTGGTCTTTAATGGTCTGAGAAAATGTTTGTGTTCAAAATGACTTTATTTTGGTCTCCAACTGTATTTTAGTCTCCAACGGCCTGAAAATTTTTTTTTTTGGTCAAAATGACTAGTTTGGTCTCCAAGTGTCTAAAAAGCTTTTTTTGTCAAAATAACTGCATTTGGTAACCAAAGGTCTGATACATTTTTTTAGTCATAAATGACTGTTTTTTTGTCTTTTAGAGTCTTAAAAAGCCGGTTTTAGACAAGATAACTGCATTTGATCTCCAAAAGCCATAAAAAAATTTTAGTCAAAATGATTGTAATTTTGTTCTCCAAGTGTCTAAAAAGCTTTTTTTTGATCAAAATAACAGCATTTGGTCACCAACGGTCTGAAACATTTTTTTAGTCAAAATGACTATTTTTGTCTTTTAGAGTGTTAAAAAGCCGGTTTTTGAAAAGATAACTGCATTTGGTCTCCAATGGCCTGAAAAATTTTTTTTGTTCAAAATGACTCTACTTTGGTCTCCAAGTGTTTAAAAAGCCATTTATTAGTCAAAATAACTGCATTTGGTCTCCAATGGTTTGAGAAAATGTTTTTGTTCAAAATGACGGTATTTTGGTCTCCAACTGTAGTTTGGTCTCCAATGGCCTGAAAAAATTTTTTTGGTCAAAATGACTGTATTTTGGTCTTTTAGAGTTGTAAAAAGCCAGTTTTAGACAGGATAACTGCACTGAATTTTTTGTCAAAATGCATGTATTTTGGTCTCCAAGTGTATAAAAAGCATTTTTTAGTCAAAATAAATGCATTTGGTCACCAAAGGTCTGAAAATGTTTTTCTCAAAATGACTGTAAAAAATGACATTTTTGTCTTTTAGAGTCTTGAAAAGCCGGTTTTAGACAGGATAAATTTTTTGTCAAAATGCATGTATTTTGGTCTCCAAGTGTATAAAAAGCCTTTTTTTTGTCAAAATAACTGCATGTTTTGTTTCCAATGGTCTGAAAAAAGAGTTTTTGGCCAAAATGACTGTATTTTGGTCTCCAAGTGTCTAAAAATCCTTTTGTAGTCAAAACAACTGCATTTGTTCACCAAAGGTCTGAATTTTTTTTAGTCAAAATGACTGTATTTTTGTCTTTTAGAGTCTTAAAAAGCCAATTTTAGACAAGATAACTGCATTTGGTCTATAATGGTCTAAATTTTTTTTTTCATAATTACTGTATTTTGGTCTCCAAGTGTCTAAAAAGCCATTTTTAGTCAAAATAACTGCATTTGGTAACCAAAGGTATGACATTTTTTGTCAAAATGACTATTTTTGTCTTTTAGAGTCTTTAAAAGCAGGTTTTAGACAAGATAACTGCATTTAGTCAATAGATGGTCTGAATTTTTTTGTCAAAATTACTCTATTTTGGTCTCCAAGAGTCTAAAAAGCCTTTTTTAGTCAAAATAACTGCATTTGGTCACCAAAGGTATGAAATTTGTTTGTCAAAATGACTGTATTTTTGCCTTTTAGTCTTAAAAAGCCGGTTTTAGACAAGATAACTGCATTTGGTTTCCAATGGCCTGAAAAAACTTTTAAGTGAAAATGATTATTTTGGTCTTCCAAGTGTCTAAAAAGCCTTTTTTTAGTGAAAATAACTGCATTTGGTCACCAAAGGTCTGAAATTTTTTTTAGTCAAAATGACTGTTTTTTGTCTTTTAGAGTCTTAAAAAGCCAGTTTTAGACCAGATAACTGCATTTGGTCTATAATGGTCTGAAATGTTTTTGTCAAAATTACTGTATTTTGGTCTCCAAGTGTCTAAAAAGCCTTTTTAGTCAAAATAACTGCATTTGGTCACCAAAGGTATGACATTTTTTTGTCAAAATGACTATTTTTGTCTTTTAGAGTCTTTAAAAGCAGATTTTAGACAAGATAACTGCATTTAGTCAATAGATGGTCTGAATTTTTTTGTCAAATTGACTCTATTTTAGTCTCCAAGTGTCTAAAAAGCCTTTTTTTAATCAAAATAGCTGCATTTGGTCACCAAAGGTATGAAATTTGTTTGTCAAAATGAATGTATTTTTTCTTTTAGAGTCTTAAAAATCCGGTTTTAGACAAGATAACTGAATTTGGTTTCCAATGGCCTGAAAAAAACTTTTAAGTAAAAATGACTATTTTGGTCTTCCAAGTGTCTAAAAATTCTTTCTTTAGTGAAAATAACTTCATTTGGTCACCAAAGGTCTGAAATTAATTTTTAGTCAAAATGACTGTATTTTTTGTCTTTTTGAGTCTTAAAAAGCCGATTTTAGAAAAGATAACTGCATTTATGGTCTCCAATGGTCTGAATTTTTTTGCTCAAAATGACTGTATTTTGGTCTCCAAGTGTATAAAAAGCCTTTTTTTATCAAAATAACTGCATTTGGTCACCAAACATCTGAAATTTTTTTGTCAAAATGACTGTATTTTTGTCTTTTAGAGTCTTGAGAATCCAGTTTTAGACAGAATAACTGCACTGAATTTTTTTTGTCAAAATGCATGTATTTTGGTCTCCAAGTGTATAAAAAGCATTTTTCAGTCAAAATAACTGCATTTGGTCACCAAAGGTCTGAAAATGTTTTTGTCAAAATTACTGTATTTTTGTTTTTTAGAGACTTGAAAAGCCGGTTTTAGACAGGACAAATTTTTTTGTCAAAATTCATGTATTTTGGTCTCCAAGTGTATAAAAAGCCCTTTCTTTGTCAAAATAACAGCATGTTTTGTTTCTAATGGTCTGAAAAAAGTTTGGGCCAAAATGACTGTATTTTGGTCTGAAAGTATCTAAAAAGCCTTTTGTAGTCAAAATAACTGCATTTGGTCACCAAAGGTCTGAAAATTTTTTTAGTCAAAATTACTGTATTTTTGTCTTTTGGAGTCTTAAAAAGCCGGTTTTGGACAAGATAACTGCATTTAGTCAATAGATGGTCTGAATTTTTTTGTCAAAATTACTCTATTTTGGTCTCCAAGTGTCTAAAAAGCCTTTTTTAGTCAAAATAACTGCATTTGGTCACCAAAGGTATGAAATTTGTTTGTCAAAATGACTGTATTTTTGTCTTTTAGAGTTTTAAAAAGTCGGTTTTAGACAAGATAACTGCATTTGGTTTCCAATGGCCTGAAAAAAAACTTTTAAGTGAAAATGACTATTTTGGTCTCCAAGCCTTTTTTTTCAAAATAACTGCATTTTTGGTCTCCAATGGTCCTGAAAATTTCTTTGGTTAAAATGACTGTATTTTCGTCTCCAAGCGTCTAAATAGCTTTTTTTAGTCAAAATAACTGCATTTGAAAATCAAAGGTCTGAAAAAAAATTTTAGTCATAAATGACTTTTTTTCTTTTAGAGACTTAAAAAGCCGGTTTTAAACAAGATAACTACATTTAGTCAATAGATGGTCTGAATTTTTTCATCAAAATGACTCTATTTTGGTCTCCAAGTGTCTAAAAAGCATTTTTAGTCAAAATAACTGCATTTGGTCACCAAAGGTCTGAAATTAATTTTTAGTCGAAATGACTATATTTTTGTCTTTTAGAATCTTAAAAAGCCGGTTTTAAAAAAGATAACTGCATTTATGGTCTCCAATGGTCTGAAATTTGTTTTGCTCAAAATGACTGTATTTTGGTCTCCACGTGTCTAAATAGCCCTTTTTAGTCAAAATAACTGCATTTGGTCACCAAAGGTCTAAATAAAATTTAAGTCAAAATTATTGTATTTTTATCTTTTAGAGTATTAAAAGGCCGGTTTTAGACAAGAAAACTGCATTTGGCCTTCAATGGTCTGAGAAAATGTTTGTGTTCAAAATGACTGTATTTTGGTCTCCAACTGTATTTTGGTCTCCAATGGCCTGAAAAAAATGTTTTGGTCAAAATTACTGTATTTTGGTCTTTTAGAGTTGTAAAAAGCCAGTTTTAGACAGGATAACTGCACTAAATTTTTTTGTCAAAATGCATGTATTTTGGTCTCCAAGTGTATAACAAGCATTTTTTAGTCAAAATAACTGCATTTGGTCACCAAAGGTCTGAAAATGTTTTTTTAGTCAAAATGACTGTATTTTCATCTTTTAGAGTCTTTAAAAGCAGGTTTTAGACAAGATAACTGCATTTAGTCAATAGATGGTCTGAATTTTTTTGTCAAAATGACTCTATTTTGGTCTCCAAATGTCTAAAAAGCCTATTTTAGTCAAAATAACTGCATTTGGTCACCAAAGCTATGAAATTTGTTTGTCAAAATGACTGTATTTTTGCTTTTAGAGTCTTAAAAAGCCGGTTTTAGACAAGATAACTGCATTTGGTTTCCAATGGCCTGAAAAAAACTTTTAAGTGAAAATGACTACTTTGGTCTCTAAGTGTCTAAAAGGATTTTTTAGTCAAAATAACTGCATTTGGTCACCAAAGGTCTGAAATTAATTTTTAGCCGAAATGACTGTATTTTTGTCTTTTAGAGTCTTAAAAAGCCGGTTTTAGACAAGATAACTGCATTTATGGTCTCCAATGGTCTGAAATTTGTTTTGCTCAAAATGACTGTATTTTGGTCTCCAAGTGTCTAAAAAGCCTTTTGTTGTCATGATAACTGCATTTGGTCTCCAATGGTCTGAAATTTTTTTGTCAAAATTACTGTATTTTGGGCTCCAAGTGTCTAAAAAGCCATTTTTAGTCAAAATAACTGCATTTGGTCACCAAAGGTATGACATTTCTTTTGTCAAAATGACTGTATTTTTGTCTTTTAGTGTCTTAAAAAGCAGGTTTTAGACAAGATAACTGCATTTGGTCAATAGATGGTCTGAATTTTTTTGTCAAAATGACTCTATATTGGTCTCCAAGTGTCTAAAAAGCCTTTTTTGGTAAAAAAAAATAACTTCATTTGGTCACCAACGGTCTGAAACATTTTTTTTACTCAAAATGACTGTATTATTGTCTTTCAGAGTCTTAAAGCGGTTGTAAACCCAAAAATTGAAAAAAAAAACCCTGCAAGACAAAGGCATAATGAGCTAGTATGCATAGCATACTAGCTCATTATGTATTTCTTACCCTAGAATGAAGCCCCGATACAGACCCCCGGACATCGCTGTGGGCGCTGCCATGATCCCTCGTCGTCTCTTCCGGGTTCGGCTCCGGCCAATCATAGCGCCGGAGCCGGGCCGACGTCACTCCCGCACGATTTTCCGGCAAGCTCCCAGCAAGTAAAACTGAAGGTCCCCTGGACTCTCAGAGCGCATGCGCCGCTCGCGTGAGCGGCAGCATGCACTGCAAATATCTCCTAAACTGTGCCGGTTTAGGAGATATTAATTGTACCTACAGGTAAGCCTTATTATAAGGTAAAAGTGTCAAAAAGCGGGAAACTACCGTTTTAAAAAGCCGGTTTTAGTCAAGAAAACTGCATTTGGTCACCAAAGGTCTGAAATTAATTTTTAGTCAAAATGATTGTATTTTTGTCTTTTAGAGTCTTAAAAAGCATTTTTTAGTCAAAATAACGGCATTTGGTCACCAAAGGTCTGAAAATGTTTTTGTCAAAATTACTGTATTTTTGTCTTTTAGAGTCTTGAAAAGCCGGTTTTAGACAGGATAACTGCACTGAATTTTTTTGTCAAAATGCATGTATTTTGGTCTCCAAGTGTATAAAAAGCCTTTTTTGTCAAAATAACTGCATGTTTTGTTTCCAATGGTCTGAAAAAAATTTGGGCCAGAATGACTGTATTTTGGTCTCCAAGTGTCTAAAAAGCCTTTTGTAGTCAAAATAACTGCATTTGGTCACCGAAGGTCTGAAAAAAATTTTTAGTCAAAATGACTGTATTTTTGTCTTTTAGAGTTTTAAAAAGCCGGTTTTAGACCAGATAACTACATTTGGTCTCCAATGGCCTGAAAAGTTATTTTTGGTCAAAATTACTCTATTTTGGTCTCCATGTGTCTAAAATGCCCTTTTTAGTCAAAATAACGGCATTTGGTCAACAAAGGCCTGAAAAAAGTTGCCTTAAAAAGACGGTTTTAGACAAGAAAACTGCATTTGGTCTCCAATGGTTTGAGAAAATGTTTGTGTTTTCATTATGACTGTATTTTGGTCTCCAACTGTATTTTGGTCTTCGATGGCCTGAAAATTGTTTTGGTCAAAATGACTGTATTTTGGTCTTTTAGAGTCGTAAAAAGTCGGTTTTAGACAGGATAACTGCACTGAAATTGTTTTTTGTCAAAATGCATGTATTTTGGTCTCCAAGTGTATAAAAAGCCTTTTTTTGGCAAAATAACTGCATTTGGTCACCAAAGGTCTGAATTTTTTTGGTCAAAATGACTGCATTTTTCTCTTTTAGAGTCTTGAAAAGCCGGTTTAAGACAGGATAACTGCACTGAAATTTTTTGTCACAATGCATGCATTTTGGTCTCCAAGTGTATAAAAAGCATTTTTTTGTCAAAATAACTGCATTTTTGGTCTCCAATGGTCTGAAAAAAATATCTTGGTCAAAATGACTCTATTTTAGTCTCCAAGTGTCTAAAAAGCCTTTTTTTGGTCAAAATAACTGCATTTGGTCACCAACGGTCTGAATCATTTTTTTAGTCCAAATGACTGTATTTTTGTATTTTAGAGTCTTAAAAAGCCGGTATTAGACAAGATAACTACATTTGGTCTCCAATGGCCTGAAATGTTTTTTTTTCTTCAAAATTACTCTATTTTGGTCTCCAAGTGTCTAAAGAGCCTTTTTTAGTCAAAATAACTGCATTTGGTCACCAAAGGTTGGAAAATTTTTTTTAGTCAAAATGACTTCATTTTTGTCTTTTAGAATCTTAAAAAGCCAGTTTTAGACAAGATAGCTGCCTTGGGGGTCTCCAATGGTCTGAATTATTTTCAAAATGACTGTATTTTGGTCTCCAAGTGTCTTAAAAGCATTTTTTAGTCAAAATAACTGCATTTGGTCACCAAAGGTCTGAAATTAATTTTTATTCAAAATAACTGCATTTGGTCACCCAAGGTTGGAAAAAAAATTAGTCAAAATAGACAAAATAGTCAAAAAGACAAGATAACTGCATTTAGTCTCCAATGGCCTGAAAAAACATTTTTTGATCAAAATAGCTGTATTTTGGTTCCAAGTGTCTAAAAAGCCCTTTTTAGTCAATATAACTACATTTGGTCACCAAAGGTCTGAAAAAAATTTTAAGTCAAAATGACTATATTTTTTGTCTTTTAGAGTCTTAAAAAGCCGGTTTTAGACAAGAAAACTGCATTTGGTCTTTAATGGTCTGAGAAAATGTTTGTGTTCAAAATGACTTTATTTTGGTCTCCAACTGTATTTTAGTCTCCAACGGCCTGAAAAAAAATTTTATGGTCAAAATGACTGTAGTTTGGTCTCCAAGTGTCTAAAAAGCTTTTTTTTTATCAAAATAACTGCATTTGGTAACCAAAGGTCTGATACCATTTTTTAGTCATAAATGACTGTTTTTTTGTCTTTTAAAGTCTTAAAATGCCGGTTTTAGACAAGATAACTGCATTTGATCTCCAAAAGCCATAAAAAATTTTTAGTCAAAATGATTGTAATTTTGTTCTCCAAGTGTCTAAAAATCTTTTTTTGATCAAAATAACAGCATTTGGTCACCAACGGTCTGAAACATTTTTTTAGTCAAAATGACTATTTTTGTCTTTTAGAGTGTTAAAAAGCCGGTTTTTGAAAAGATAACTGCATTTGGTCTCCAATGGCCTGAAAAAAATTTTTTTGTTCAAAATGACTATTTTGGTCTCCAAGTGTTTAAAAAGCCATTTATTAGTCAAAATAACTGCATTTGGTCTCCAATGGTCTGAGAAAATGTTTTTGTTCAAAATGACGGTATTTTGGTCTCCAACTGTAGTTTGGTCTCCAATGGCCTGAAAAAATTTTTTTGGTCAAAATGACTGTATTTTGGTCTTTTAGAGTTGTAAAAAGCCAGTTTTAGACAGGATAACTGCACTGAATTGTTTTGTCAAAATGCATGTATTTTGATCTCCAAGTGTATAAAAAGCATTTTTTAGTCAAAATAAATGCATTTGGTCACCAAAGGTCTGAAAATGTTTTTGTCAAAATGACTGTAAAAAATGACATTTTGTCTTTTAGAGTCTTGAAAAGCTGGTTTTAGACAGGATACATTGATTGTCAAAATGCATGTATTTTGGTCTCCAAGTGTATAAAAAGCCGGTTTTAGACAAGATAACTACATTTGGTCTCCAATGGCCTGAAAAAAATGTTTTGGTCAAAATAACTCTATTTTGGTCTCCAAGTGTCTAAAAAGCCTTTTTTAGTCAAAATAACTGCATTTGGTCACCAATGGTCTGAACAGTTTTTTTTTTCAAAATGACTGTATTTTTGTCTTTTAGAGTCTTAAAAAGCCGGTTTTAGACAAGAATACTGCATTTGGCCTCCAATGGTCTGAGAAAATGTTTGTGTTCAAAATGACTTTATTTTGGTCTCCAACTGTATTTTAGTCTCCAACGGCCTGAAATTTTTTTGGTCAAATTGACTGTATTTTGGTCTTTTAGAGTCGTAAAAAGCCGGTTTTAGACAGGATAACTGCACTGAAATTGTTTTTTGTCAAAATGCATGTATTTTGGTCTCAAAGTGTATAAAAAGCCTTTTTTTGTCAAAATAACTGCATTTGGTCACCAAAGGTCTGACATTTTTTGTCAAAATGACTGTATTTTTGTCTTTTAGAGTCTTGAAAAACCGGTTTTAGACAGGATAACTGCACTGAATTTTTTTTGTCAAAATGCATGTATTTTGGTCTCCAAGTGTATAAAAAGCCTTTTCTTGTCAAAATAACTACATTTTTGGTCTCCAATGGTCCTGAAAATTTTTTTGGTCACAATGACTGTATTTTGGTCTCCAAGTGTCTCAAAAGCTTTTTTTTAGTCAAAATAACTGCATTTGGTAACCAAAGGTCTGAGAATTTTTTTAGTCATAAATGACTGTATTTTTGTCATTTAGAGTCTTAAAAAGCCGGTTTTAGACAAGATAACTACATTTGGTCTCCAATTGCCTGAAAAAAATGTTTTGGTCAAAATAACTCTATTTTGGTCTCCAAGTGTCTAAAAAGCCCTTTTTAGTCAAAATAACTACATTTGGTCACCAAAGGTCTGAAAATTTTTTTAAGTCAAAATGACTATATTTTTGTCTTTTAGAGTCTTAAAAAGCCGGTTTTAGACAAGAAAACTGCATTTGGTCTTTAATGGTCTGAGAAAATGTTTGTGTTCAAAATGACTTTATTTTGGTCTCCAACTGTATTTTAGTCTCCAACGGCCTGAAAAAAAATTTTATGGTCAAAATGACTGTAGTTTGGTCTCCAAGTGTCTAAAAAGCTTTTTTTGTCAAAATAACTGCATTTGGTAACCAAAGGTCTGATACATTTTTTTAGTCATAAATGACTGTTTTTTTGTCTTTTAGAGTCTTAAAAAGCCGGTTTTAGACAAGATAACTGCATTTGATCTCCAAAAGCCATAAAAAAATTTTAGTCAAAATGATTGTAATTTTGTTCTCCAAGTGTCTAAAAATCTTTTTTTGATCAAAATAACAGCATTTGGTCACCAACGGTCTGAAACATTTTTTTAGTCAAAATGACTATTTTTGTCTTTTAGAGTGTTAAAAAGCCGGTTTTTGAAAAGATAACTGCATTTGGTCTCCAATGGCCTGAAAAATTTTTTTTTGTTCAAAATGACTATTTTGGTCTCCAAGTGTTTAAAAAGCCATTTATTAGTCAAAATAACTGCATTTGGTCTCCAATGGTCTGAGAAAATGTTTTTGTTCAAAATGACGGTATTTTGGTCTCCAACTGTAGTTTGGTCTCCAATGGCCTGAAAAATTTTTTTGGTCAAAATGACTGTATTTTGGTCTTTTAGAGTTGTAAAAAGCCAGTTTTAGACAGGATAACTGCACTGAATTTTTTGTCAAAATGCATGTATTTTGGTCTCCAAGTGTATAAAAAGCATTTTTTTAGTCAAAATAAATGCATTTGGTCACCAAAGGTCTGAAAATGTTTTTCTCGAAATGACTGTAAAAAATGACATTTTTGTCTTTTAGAGTCTTGAAAAGCCGGTTTTAGACAGGATAAATTTTTTGTCAAAATGCATGTATTTTGGTCTCCAAGTGTATAAAAAGCCTTTTTTTGTCAAAATAACTGCATGTTTTGTTTCCAATGGTCTGAAAAAAGAGTTTTTGGCCAAAATGACTGTATTTTGGTCTCCAAGTGTCTAAAAATCCTTTTGTAGTCAAAACAACTGCATTTGTTCACCAAAGGTCTGAATTTTTTTTAGTCAAAATGACTGTATTTTTGTCTTTTAGAGTCTTAAAAAGCCAATTTTAGAAAAGATAACTGCATTTGGTCTATAATGGTCTAAATTTTTTTTTCAAAATTACTGTATTTTGGTCTCCAAGTGTCTAAAAAGCCATTTTTAGTCAAAATAACTGCATTTGGTCACCAAAGGTATGACATTTTTTTGTCAAAATGACTATTTTTGTCTTTTAGAGTCTTTAAAAGCAGGTTTTAGACAAGATAACTGCATTTAGTCAATAGATGGTCTGAATTTTTTTGTCAAAATTACTCTATTTTGGTCTCCAAGAGTCTAAAAAGCCTTTTTTAGTCAAAATAACTGCATTTGGTCACCAAAGGTATGAAATTTGTTTGTCAAAATGACTGTATTTTTGCCTTTTAGTCTTAAAAAGCCAGTTTTAGACAAGATAACTGCATTTGGTTTCCAATGGCCTGAAAAAACTTTTAAGTGAAAATGATTATTTTGGTCTTCCAAGTGTCTAAAAAGCCTTTTTTTAGTGAAAATAACTGCATTTGGTCACCAAAGGTCTGAAAAATTTTTTAGTCAAAATGACTGTTTTTTGTCTTTTAGAGTCCTAAAAAGCCAGTTTTAGACAAGATAACTGCATTTGTTCTATAATGGTCTGAAATGTTTTTGTCAAAATTACTGTATTTTGGTCTCCAAGTGTCTAAAAAGCCTTTTTAGTCAAAATAACTGCATTTGGTCACCAAAGGTATGACATTTTTTTGTCAAAATGACTATTTTTGTCTTTTAGAGTCTTTAAAAGCAGGTTTTAGACAAGATAACTGCATTTAGTCAATAGATGGTCTGAATTTTTTTGTCAAATTGACTCTATTTTAGTCTCCAAGTGTCTAAAAAGCCTTTTTTTAATCAAAATAACTGCATTTGGTCACCAAAGGTATGAAATTTGTTTGTCAAAATGAATGTATTTTTGTCTTTTAGAGTCTTAAAAATCCGGTTTTAGACAAGATAACTGCATTTAGTCAATAGATGGTCTGAATTTTTTTGTCAAAATTACTCTATTTTGGTCTCCAAGAGTCTAAAAAGCCTTTTTTAGTCAAAATAACTGCATTTGGTCACCAAAGGTATGAAATTTGTTTGTCAAAATGACTGTATTTTTGCCTTTTAGTCTTAAAAAGCCGGTTTTAGACAAGATAACTGCATTTGGTTTCCAATGGCCTGAAAAAACTTTTAAGTAAAAATGACTATTTTGGTCTTCCAAGTGTCTAAAAATTCTTTCTTTAGTGAAAATAACTTCATTTGGTCACCAAAGGTCTGAAATTAATTTTTAGTCAAAATGACTGTATTTTTGTCTTTTTGAGTCTTAAAAAGCCGATTTTAGAAAAGATAACTGCATTTATGGTCTCCAATGGTCTGAATTTTTTTGCTCAAAATGACTGTATTTTGGTCTCCAAGTGTATAAAAAGCCTTTTTTATCAAAATAACTGCATTTGGTCACCAAACATCTGAAATTTTTTTGTTAAAATGACTGTATTTTTGTCTTTTAGAGTCTTGAGAATCCAGTTTTAGACAGGATAACTGCACTGAATTTTTTTGTCAAAATGCATGTATTTTGGTCTCCAAGTGTATAAAAAGCATTTTTCAGTCAAAATAACTGCATTTGGTCACCAAAGGTCTGAAAATGTTTTTGTCAAAATTACTGTATTTTTGTCTTTTAGAGACTTGAAAAGCCGGTTTTAGACAGGACAAATTTTTTTGTCAAAATGCATGTATTTTGGTCTCCAAGTGTATAAAAAGCCCTTTCTTTGTCAAAATAACAGCATGTTTTGTTTCTAATGGTCTGAAAAAAGTTTGGGCCAAAATGACTGTATTTTGGTCTGAAAGTATCTAAAAAGCCTTTTGTAGTCAAAATAACTGCATTTGGTCACCAAAGGTCTGAAAATTATTTTTTAGTCAAAATTACTGTATTTTTGTCTTTTGGAGTCTTAAAAAGCCGGTTTTGGACAAGATAACTGCATTTAGTCAATAGGTGGTCTGAATTTTTTTGTCAAAATTACTCTATTTTGGTCTCCAAGTGTCTAAAAAGCCTTTTTTAGTCAAAATAACTGCATTTGGTCACCAAAGGCATGAAATTTGTTTGTCAAAATGACTGTATTTTTGTCTTTTAGAGTTTTAAAAGCCGATTTTAGACAAGATAACTGCATTTGGTTTCCAATGGCCTGAAAAAAACTTTTAAGTGAAAATGACTATTTTGGTCTCCAAGTGTATAAAAAGCCTTTTTTTTCAAAATAACTGCATTTTTGGTCTCCAATGGTCCTGAAAATTTCTTTGGTTAAAATGACTGTATTTTCGTCTCCAAGCGTCTAAATAGCTTTTTTTAGTCAAAATAACTGCATTTGAAAATCAAAGGTCTGAAAAAAAATTTTAGTCATAAATGACTTTTTTTCTTTTAGAGTCTTAAAAAGCCGGTTTTAAACAAGATAACTACATTTAGTCAATAGATGGTCTGAATTTTTTCGTCAAAATGACTCTATTTTGGTCTCCAAGTGTCTAAAAAGCATTTTTAGTCAAAATAACTGCATTTGGTCACCAAAGGTCTGAAATTAATTTTTAGTCGAAATGACTGTATTTTTGTCTTTTAGAATCTTAAAAAGCCGGTTTTAAAAAAGATAACTGCATTTATGGTCTCCAATGGTCTGAAATTTGTTTTGCTCAAAATGACTGTATTTTGGTCTCCACGTGTCTAAATAGCCCTTTTTAGTCAAAATAACTGCATTTGGTCACCAAAGGTCTAAATAAAATTTAAGTCAAAATTATTGTATTTTTATCTTTTAGAGTATTAAAAGGCCGGTTTTAGACAAGAAAACTGCATTTGGCCTTCAATGGTCTGAGAAAATGTTTGTGTTCAAAATGACTGTATTTTGGTCTCCAACTGTATTTTGGTCTCCAATGGCCTGAAAAAAATGTTTTGGTCAAAATTACTGTATTTTGGTCTTTTAGAGTTGTAAAAAGCCAGTTTTAGACAGGATAACTGCACTAAATTTTTTTGTCAAAATGCATGTATTTTGGTCTCCAAGTGTATAACAAGCATTTTTTAGTCAAAATAACTGCATTTGGTCACCAAAGGTCTGAAAATGTTTTTTTAGTCCAAATGACTGTATTTTCGTCTTTTAGAGTCTTTAAAAGCAGGTTTTAGACAAGATAACTGCATTTAGTCAATAGATGGTCTGAATTTTTTTGTCAAAATGACTCTATTTTGGTCTCCAAATGTCTAAAAAGCCTATTTTAGTCAAAATAACTGCATTTGGTCACCAAAGCTATGAAATTTGTTTGTCAAAATGACTGTATTTTTGCTTTTAGAGTCTTAAAAAGCCGGTTTTAGACAAGATAACTGCATTTGGTTTCCAATGGCCTGAAAAAAACTTTTAAGTGAAAATGACTACTTTGGTCTCTAAGTGTCTAAAAAGGATTTTTTAGTCAAAATAACTGCATTTGGTCACCAAAGGTCTGAAATTAATTTTTAGCCGAAATGACTGTATTTTTGTCTTTTAGAGTCTTAAAAAGCCGGTTTTAGACAAGATAACTGCATTTATGGTCTCCAATGGTCTGAAATTTGTTTTGCTCAAAATGACTGTATTTTGGTCTCCAAGTGTCTAAAAAGCCTTTTGTTGTCATGATAACTGCATTTGGTCTCCAATGGTCTGAAATTTTTTTGTCAAAATTACTGTATTTTGGGCTCCAAGTGTCTAAAAAGCCATTTTTAGTCAAAATAACTGCATTTGGTCACCAAAGGTATGACATTTCTTTTGTCAAAATGACTGTATTTTTGTCTTTTAGTGTCTTAAAAAGCAGGTTTTAGACAAGATAACTGCATTTGGTCAATAGATGGTCTGAATTTTTTTGTCAAAATGACTCTATATTGGTCTCCAAGTGTCTAAAAAGCCTTTTTTGGTAAAAAAATAACTTCATTTGGTCACCAACGGTCTGAAACATTTTTTTTACTCAAAATGACTGTATTATTGTCTTTCAGAGTCTTAAAGCGGTTGTAATCCCA
This sequence comes from Pelophylax lessonae, assembly GCF_965119305.1. Classification (NCBI taxonomy): domain Eukaryota; kingdom Metazoa; phylum Chordata; class Amphibia; order Anura; family Ranidae; genus Pelophylax; species Pelophylax lessonae. Next base: position 164,879,526 of record NC_138779.1, read on the forward strand.
AAAATTGAAAAAAAAACCCTGCAAGACAAAGGCATAATGAGCTAGTATGCATCGCATACTAGCTCATTATGTATTTCTTACCCTAGAATGAAGCCCCGATACAGACCCCCGGACATCGCTGTGGGCGCTGCCATGATCCCTCGTCGTCTCTTCCGGGTTCGGCTCCGGCCAATCATAGCGCCGGAGCCGGGCCGACGTCACTCCCGCACATGCGTGTGGGAGTGATTTTCCGGCAAGCTCCCAGCAAGTAAAACTGAAGGTCCCCTGGACTCTCAGAGCGCATGCGCCGCTCGCGTGAGCGGCAGCATGCACTGCAAATATCTCCTAAACTGTGCCGGTTTAGGAGATATTAATTGTACCTACAGGTAAGCCTTATTATAAGCTTACCTGTAGGTAAAAGTGTCAAAAAGCGGGAAACTACCGTTTTAAAAAGCCGGTTTTAGTCAAGAAACCTGCATTTGGTCACCAAAGGTCTGAAATTAATTTTTAGTCAAAATGATTGTATTTTTGTCTTTTAGAGTCTTAAAAAGCATTTTTTAGTCAAAATAACGGCATTTGGTCACCAAAGGTCTGAAAATGTTTTTGTCAAAATTACTGTATTTTTGTCTTTTAGAGTCTTGAAAAGCCGGTTTTAGACAGGATAACTGCACTGAATTTTTTTGTCAAAATGCATGTATTTTGGTCTCCAAGTGTATAAAAAGCCTTTTTTGTAAAAATAACTGCATGTTTTGTTTCCAATGGTCTGAAAAAAAATTTGGGCCAGAATGACTGTATTTTGGTCTCCAAGTGTCTAAAAAGCCTTTTGTAGTCAAAATAACTGCATTTGGTCACCGAAGGTCTGAAAAAAAATTTTAGTCAAAATGACTGTATTTTTGTCTTTTAGAGTTTTAAAAAGCCGGTTTTAGACCAGATAACTACATTTGGTCTCCAATGGCCTGAAAAGTTCTTTTTGGTCAAAATTACTCTATTTTGGTCTCCATGTGTCTAAAATGCCCTTTTTAGTCAAAATAACGGCATTTGGTCAACAAAGGCCTGAAAAAAGTTGCCTTAAAAAGACGGTTTTAGACAAGAAAACTGCATTTGGTCTCCAATGGTTTGAGAAAATGTTTGTGTTTTCATTATGACTGTATTTTGGTCTCCAACTGTATTTTGGTCTTCGATGGCCTGAAAATTGTTTTGGTCAAAATGACTGTATTTTGGTCTTTTAGAGTCGTAAAAAGTCGGTTTTAGACAGGATAACTGCACTGAAATTGTTTTTTGTCAAAATGCATGTATTTTGGTCTCCAAGTGTATAAAAAGCCTTTTTTTGGCAAAATAACTGCATTTGGTCACCAAAGGTCTGAATTTTTTTGGTCAAAATGACTGCATTTTTCTCTTTTAGAGTCTTGAAAAGCCGGTTTAAGACAGGATAACTGCACTGAATTTTTTTGTCACAATGCATGCATTTTGGTCTCCAAGTGTATAAAAAGCATTTTTTGTCAAAATATTTGCATTTTTGGTCTCCAATGATGGTCTGAAAAAAATATCTTGGTCAAAATGACTCTATTTTGGTCTCCAAGTGTCTAAAAAGCCTTTTTTTGGTCAAAATAACTGCATTTGGTCACCAACGGTCTGAATCATTTTTTTAGTCCAAATGACTGTATTTTTGTATTTTAGAGTCTTAAAAAGCCGGTATTAGACAAGATAACTACATTTGGTCTCCAATGGCCTGAAATGTTTTTTTTTTCTTCAAAATTACTCTATTTTGGTCTCCAAGTGTCTAAAAAGCCTTTTTTAGTCAAAAAAACTGCATTTGGTCACCAAAGGTTGGAAAAATTTTTTTAGTCAAAATGACTTTATTTTTGTCTTTTAGAATCTTAAAAAGCAAGTTTTAGACAAGATAGCTGCCTTGGGGGTCTCCAATGGTCTGAATTTTTTTTCAAAATGACTGTATTTTGGTCTCCAAGTGTCTTAAAAGCATTTTTTAGTCAAAATAACTGCATTTGGTCACCAAAGGTCTGAAATTAATTTTTATTCAAAATAACTGCATTTGGTCACCCAAGGTTGGAAAAAAAATTAGTCAAAATAGACAAAATAGTCAAAAAGACAAGATAACTGCATTTAGTCTCCAATGGCCTGAAAAAACATTTTTTGATCAAAATGGCTGTATTTTGGTTTCCAAGTGTCTAAAAAGCCCTTTTTAGTCAATATAACTACATTTGGTCACCAAAGGTCTGAAAAAAATTTTAAGTCAAAATGACTATATTTTTTGTTTTTTTAGAGTCTTAAAAAGCCGGTTTTAGACAAGAAAACTGCATTTGGTCTTTAATGGTCTGAGAAAATGTTTGTGTTCAAAATGACTTTATTTTGGTCTCCAACTGTATTTTAGTCTTCAACGGCCTGAAAATTTTTTTTTTATGGTCAAAATGACTGTAGTTTGGTCTCCAAGTGTCTAAAAAGCTTTTTTTTATCAAAATAACTGCATTTGGTAACCAAAGGTCTGATACAATTTTTTAGTCATAAATGACTGTTTTTTTGTCTTTTAGAGTCTTAAAATGCCGGTTTTAGACAAGATAACTGCATTTGATCTCCAAAAGCCATAAAAAATTTTAGTCAAAATGATTGTAATTTTGTTCTCCAAGTGTCTAAAAATCTTTTTTTGATCAAAATAACAGCATTTGGTCACCAACGGTCTGAAACATTTTTTTAGTCAAAATGACTATTTTTGTCTTTTAGAGTGTTAAAAAGCCGGTTTTTGAAAAGATAACTGCATTTGGTCTCCAATGGCCTGAAAAAAATTTTTTTGTTCAAAATGACTATTTTGGTCTCCAAGTGTTTAAAAAGCCATTTATTAGTCAAAATAACTGCATTTGGTCTCCAATGGTCTGAGAAAATGTTTTTGTCAAAATGACTCTATTTTGGTCTCCAAGTGTCTAAAAAGCCTTTTTTTAGTCAAAATAAATGCATTTGGTCACCAAAGGTCTGAACAGTTTTTTTTTCAAAATGACTGTATTTTTGTCATTTAGAGTCTTAAAAAGCCGGTTTTAGACAAGATAACTACATTTGGTCTCCAATTGCCTGAAAAAAATGTTTTGGTCAAAATAACTCTATTTTTGTCTCCAAGTGTCTAAAAAGCCCTTTTTAGTCAAAATAACTACATTTGGTCACCAAAGGTCTGAAAATTTTTTTAAGTCAAAATGACTATATTTTTGTCTTTTAGAGTCTTAAAAAGCCGGTTTTAGACAAGAAAACTGCATTTGGTCTTTAATGGTCTGAGAAAATGTTTGTGTTCAAAATGACTTTATTTTGGTCTCCAACTGTATTTTAGTCTCCAACGGCCTGAAAAAAATTTTTTATGGTCAAAATGACTGTAGTTTGGTCTCCAAGTGTCTAAAAAGCTTTTTTTGTCAAAATAACTGCATTTGGTAACCAAAGGTCTGATCCTTTTTTTAGTCATAAATGACTGTTTTTTTTGTCTTTTAGAGTCTTAAAAAGCCGGTTTTAGACAAGATAACTGCACTTGATCTCCAAAAGCCATAAAAAAATTTTAGTCAAAATGATTGTAATTTTGTTCTCCAAGTGTCTAAAAAGCTTTCTTTGATCAAAATAACAGCATTTGGTCACCAACGGTCTGAAACATTTTTTTAGTCAAAATGACTATTTTTGTCTTTTAGAGTGTTAAAAAGCCGGTTTTTGAAAAGATAACTGCATTTGGTCTCCAATGGCCTGAAAAAAATTTTTTTGTTCAAAATGACTATTTTGGTCTCCAAGTGTTTAAAAAGCCATTTATTAGTCAAAATAACTGCATTTGGTATCCAATGGTCTGAGAAAATGTTTTTGTTCAAAATGACGGTATTTTGGTCTCCAACTGTAGTTTGGTCTCCAATGGCCTGAAAAATTTTTTTTGGTCAAAATGACTGTATTTTGGTCTTTTAGAGTTGTAAAAAGCCAGTTTTAGACAGGATAACTGCACTGAATTGTTTTGTCAAAATGCATGTATTTTGGTCTCCAAGTGTATAAAAAGCATTTTTTAGTCAAAATAAATGCATTTGGTCACCAAAGGTCTGAAAATGTTTTTGTCAAAATGACTAAAAAAATGACATTTTTGTCTTTTAGAGTCTTGAAAAGCCGGTTTTAGACAGGATACATTGATTGTCAAAATGCATGTATTTTGGTCTCCAAGTGTATAAAAAGCCGGTTTTAGACAAGATAACTACATTTGGTCTCCAATGGCCTGAAAAAAATGTTTTGGTCAAAATAACTCTATTTTGGTCTCCAAGCCTTTTTTAGTCAAAATACCTGCATTTGGTCACCAATGGTCTGAACAGTTTTTATTTCAAAATGACTGTATTTTGGTCTTTTAGAGTCGTAAAAAGTCGGTTTTAGACAGGATAACTGCACTGAAATTGTTTTTTGTCAAAATGCATGTATTTTGGTCTCCAAGTGTATAAAAAGCCTTTTTTTGGCAAAATAACTGCATTTGGTCACCAAAGGTCTGAATTTTTTTGGTCAAAATGACTGCATTTTTCTCTTTTAGAGTCTTGAAAAGCCGGTTTAAGACAGGATAACTGCACTGAATTTTTTTGTCACAATGCATGCATTTTGGTCTCCAAGTGTATAAAAAGCATTTTTTTGTCAAAATATTTGCATTTTTGGTCTCCAATGATGGTCTGAAAAAAATATCTTGGTCAAAATGACTCTATTTTAGTCTCCAAGTGTCTAAAAAGCCTTTTTTTGGTCAAAATAACTGCATTTGGTCACCAACGGTCTGAATCATTTTTTTAGTCCAAATGACTGTATTTTTGTATTTTAGAGTCTTAAAAAGCCGGTATTAGACAAGATAACTACATTTGGTCTCCAATGGCCTGAAATGTTTTTTTTTCTTCAAAATTACTCTATTTTGGTCTCCAAGTGTCTAAAAAGCCTTTTTTAGTCAAAATAACTGCATTTGGTCACCAAAGGTTGGAAAAAATTTTTTAGTCAAAATGACTTTATTTTTGTCTTTTAGAATCTTAAAAAGCAAGTTTTAGACAAGATAGCTGCCTTGGGGGTCTCCAATGGTCTGAATTTTTTTTCAAAATGACTGTATTTTGGTCTCCAAGTGTCTTAAAAGCATTTTTTAGTCAAAATAACTGCATTTGGTCACCAAAGGTCTGAAATTAATTTTTATTCAAAATAACTGCATTTGGTCACCCAAGGTTGGAAAAAAAATTAGTCAAAATAGACAAAATAGTCAAAAAGACAAGATAACTGCATTTAGTCTCCAATGGCCTGAAAAAACATTTTTTGATCAAAATGGCTGTATTTTGGTTTCCAAGTGTCTAAAAAGCCCTTTTTAGTCAATATAACTACATTTGGTCACCAAAGGTCTGAAAAAAATTTTAAGTCAAAATGACTATATTTTTTTTTTTTAGAGTCTTAAAAAGCCGGTTTTAGACAAGAAAACTGCATTTGGTCTTTAATGGTCTGAGAAAATGTTTGTGTTCAAAATGACTTTATTTTGGTCTCCAACTGTATTTTAGTCTTCAACGGCCTGAAAAAAAAATTTTATGGTCAAAATGACTGTAGTTTGGTCTCCAAGTGTCTAAAAAGCTTTTTTTTATCAAAATAACTGCATTTGGTAACCAAAGGTCTGATACAATTTTTTAGTCATAAATGACTGTTTTTTTGTCTTTTAGAGTCGTAAAATGCCGGTTTTAGACAAGATAACTGCATTTGATCTCCAAAAGCCATAAAAATTTTTTAGTCAAAATGATTGTAATTTTGTCTAAAAATCTTTTTTTGATCAAAATAACAGCATTTGGTCACCAACGGTCTGAAACATTTTTTTAGTCAAAATGACTATTTTTGTCTTTTAGAGTGTTAAAAAGCCGGTTTTTGAAAAGATAACTGCATTTGGTCTCCAATGGCCTGAAAAAAATTTTTTTGTTCAAAATGACTATTTTGGTCTCCAAGTGTTTAAAAAGCCATTTATTAGTCAAAATAACTGCATTTGGTCTCCAATGGTCTGAGAAAATGTTTTTGTCAAAATGACTCTATTTTGGTCTCCAAGTGTCTAAAAAGCCTTTTTTTAGTCAAAATAAATGCATTTGGTCACCAAAGGTCTGAACAGTTTTTTTTTCAAAATGACTGTATTTTTGTCATTTAGAGTCTTAAAAAGCCGGTTTTAGACAAGATAACTACATTTGGTCTCCAATTGCCTGAAAAAAATGTTTTGGTCAAAATAACTCTATTTTGGTCTCCAAGTGTCTAAAAAGCCCTTTTTAGTCAAAATAACTACATTTGGTCACCAAAGGTCTGAAAAATTTTTTAAGTCAAAATGACTATATTTTTGTCTTTTAGAGTCTTAAAAAGCCGGTTTTAGACAAGAAAACTGCATTTGGTCTTTAATGGTCTGAGAAAATGTTTGTGTTCAAAATGACTTTATTTTGGTCTCCAACTGTATTTTAGTCTCCAACGGCCTGAAAAAATTTTTTATGGTCAAAATGACTGTAGTTTGGTCTCCAAGTGTCTAAAAAGCTTTTTTTGTCAAAATAACTGCATTTGGTAACCAAAGGTCTGATACATTTTTTTAGTCATAAATGACTGTTTTTTTGTCTTTTAGAGTCTTAAAAAGCCGGTTTTAGACAAGATAACTGCATTTGATCTCCAAAAGCCATAAAAAAATTTTAGTCAAAATGATTGTAATTTTGTTCTCCAAGTGTCTAAAAAGCTTTCTTTGATCAAAATAACAGCATTTGGTCACCAACGGTCTGAAACATTTTTTTAGTCAAAATGACTATTTTTGTCTTTTAGAGTGTTAAAAAGCCGGTTTTTGAAAAGATAACTGCATTTGGTCTCCAATGGCCTGAAAAAAAATTTTTTGTTCAAAATGACTATTTTGGTCTCCAAGTGTTTAAAAAGCCATTTATTAGTCAAAATAACTGCATTTGGTCTCCAATGGTCTGAGAAAATGTTTTTGTTCAAAATGACGGTATTTTGGTCTCCAACTGTAGTTTGGTCTCCAATGGCCTGAAAAATTTTTTTTGGTCAAAATGACTGTATTTTGGTCTTTTAGAGTTGTAAAAAGCCAGTTTTAGACAGGATAACTGCACTGAATTGTTTTGTCAAAATGCATGTATTTTGGTCTCCAAGTGTATAAAAAGCATTTTTTAGTCAAAATAAATGCATTTGGTCACCAAAGGTCTGAAAATGTTTTTGTCAAAATGACTAAAAAAATGACATTTTTGTCTTTTAGAGTCTTGAAAAGCCGGTTTTAGACAGGATACATTGATTGTCAAAATGCATGTATTTTGGTCTCCAAGTGTATAAAAAGCCGGTTTTAGACAAGATAACTACATTTGGTCTCCAATGGCCTGAAAAAAATGTTTTGGTCAAAATAACTCTATTTTGGTCTCCAAGCCTTTTTTAGTCAAAATAACTGCATTTGGTCACCAATGGTCTGAACAGTTTTTATTTCAAAATGACTGTATTTTTGTCTTTTAGAGTCTTAAAAAGCCGGTTTTAGACAAGAATACTGCATTTGGCCTCCAATGGTCTGAGAAAATGTTTGTGTTCAAAATGACTTTATTTTGGTCTCCAACTGTATTTTAGTCTCCAACGGCCTGAAATTTTTTTGGGTCAAATTGACTGTATTTTGGTCTTTTAGAGTCGTAAAAAGCCGGTTTTAGACAGGATAACTGCACTGAAATTGTTTTTTGTCAAAATGCATGTATTTTTGTCTCAAAGTGTATAAAAAGCCTTTTTTTGTCAAAATAACTGCATTTGGTCACCAAAGGTCTGACATTTTTTGTCAAAATGACTGTATTTTTGTCTTTTAGAGTCTTGAAAAGCCGGTTTTAGACAGGATAACTGCACTGAAATGTTTTTTGTCAAAATGCATGTATTTTGGTCTCCAAGTGTATAAAAAGCCTTTTTTTGTCAAAATAACTACATTTTTGGTCTCCAATGGTCCTGAAAATTTTTTTGGTCACAATGACTGTATTTTGGTCTCCAAGTGTCTCAAAAGCTTTTTTTTTTGTCAAAATAACTGCATTTGGTAACCAAAGGTCTGAGAATTTTTTTAGTCATAAATGACTGTTTTTTTGTCTTTTAGAGTCTTAAAAAGATGGTTTTAGACAAGATAACTACATTTGGTCTTCAATGGCCTGAAAAAAATGTTTTAGTCAAAATGACTCTATTTTGGTCTCCAAGTGTCTAAAAAGCCTTTTTTTAGTCAAAATAAATGCATTTGGTCACCAAAGGTCTGAACAGTTTTTTTTTTCAAAATGACTGTATTTTTGTCATTTAGAGTCTTAAAAAGCCGGTTTTAGACAAGATAACTACATTTGGTCTCCAATTGTTTTGGTCAAAATAACTCTATTTTGGTCTCCAAGTGTCTAAAAAGCCCTTTTTAGTCAAAATAACTACATTTGGTCACCAAAGGTCTGAAAATTTTTTTAAGTCAAAATGACTATATTTTTGTCTTTTAGAGTCTTAAAAAGCTGGTTTTAGACAAGAAAACTGCATTTGGTCTTTAATGGTCTGAGAAAATGTTTGTGTTCAAAATGACTTTATTTTGGTCTCCAACTGTATTTTAGTCTCCAACGGCCTGAAAAAATTTTTTTATGGTCAAAATGACTGTAGTTTGGTCTCCAAGTGTCTAAAAAGCTTTTTTTGTCAAAATAACTGCATTTGGTAACCAAAGGTCTGATACATTTTTTTAGTCATAAATGACTGTTTTTTTTTGTCTTTTAGAGTCTTAAAAAGCCGGTTTTAGACAAGATAACTGCATTTGATCTCCAAAAGCCATAAAAAAATTTTAGTCAAAATGATTGTAATTTTGTTCTCCAAGTGTCTAAAAAGCTTTTTTTGATCAAAATAACAGCATTTGGTCACCAACGGTCTGAAACATTTTTTTAGTCAAAATGACTATTTTTGTCTTTTAGAGTGTTAAAAAGCCGGTTTTTGAAAAGATAACTGCATTTGGTCTCCAATGGCCTGAAAATTTGTTTTTTGTTCAAAATGACTCTACTTTGGTCTCCAAGTGTTTAAAAAGCCATTTATTAGTCAAAATAACTGCATTTGGTCTCCAATGGTTTGAGAAAATGTTTTTGTTCAAAATGACGGTATTTTGGTCTCCAACTGTAGTTTGGTCTCCAATGGCCTGAAAAAAATTTTTTGGTCAAAATGACTGTATTTTGGTCTTTTAGAGTTGTAAAAAGCCAGTTTTAGACAGGATAACTGCACTGAATTTTTTGTCAAAATGCATGTATTTTGGTCTCCAAGTGTATAAAAAGCCTTTTTTTTGTCAAAATAACTGCATGTTTTTTTTCCAATGGTCTGAAAAAAGAGTTTTTGGCCAAAATGACTGTATTTTGGTCTCCAAGTGTCTAAAAATCCTTTTGTAGTCAAAACAACTGCATTTGTTCACCAAAGGTCTGAAATTTTTTTAGTCAAAATGACTGTATTTTTGTCTTTTAGAGTATTAAAAAGCCAATTTTAGACAAGATAACTGCATTTGGTCTATAATGGTCTAAATGTTTTTTTCAAAATTACTGTATTTTGGTCTCCAAGTGTCTAAAAAGCCATTTTTAGTCAAAATAACTGCATTTGGTCACCAAAGGTATGACATTTTTTTGTCAAAATGACTATTTTTGTCTTTTAGAGTCTTTAAAAGCAGGTTTTAGACAAGATAACTGCATTTGGTTTCCAATGGCCTGAAAAAACTTTTAAGTGAAAATGATTATTTTGGTCTTCCAAGTGTCTAAAAAGCCTTTTTTTTAGTGAAAATAACTGCATTTGGTCACCAAAGGTCTGAAAAATTTTTTAGTCAAAATGACTGTTTTTTTGTCTTTTAGAGTCTTAAAAAGCCAGTTTTAGACAAGATAACTGCATTTGGTCTATAATGGTCTGAAATGTTTTTGTCAAAATTACTGTATTTTGGTCTCCAAGTGTCTAAAAAGCCTTTTTAGTCAAAATAACTGCATTTGGTCACCAAAGGTATGACATTTTTTTGTCAAAATGACTATTTTTGTCTTTTAGAGTCTTTAAAAGCAGGTTTTAGACAAGATAACTGCATTTAGTCAATAGATGGTCTGAATTTTTTTGTCAAATTGACTCTATTTTAGTCTCCAAGTGTCTAAAAAGCCTTTTTTTAATCAAAATAACTGCATTTGGTCACCAAAGGTATGAAATTTGTTTGTCAAAATGAATGTATTTTTGTCTTTTAGAGTCTTAAAAATCCGGTTTTAGACAAGATAACTGAATTTGGTTTCCAATGGCCTGAAAAAAACTTTTAAGTAAAAATGACTATTTTGGTCTTCCAAGTGTCTAAAAATTCTTTCTTTAGTGAAAATAACTTCATTTGGTCACCAAAGGTCTGAAATTAATTTTTAGTCAAAATGACTGTATTTTTGTCTTTTTGAGTCTTAAAAAGTCGATTTTAGAAAAGATAACTGCATTTATGGTCTCCAATGGTCTGAATTTTTTTGCTCAAAATGACTGTATTTTGGTCTCCAAGTGTATAAAAAGCCTTTTTTGTCAAAATAACTGCATTTGGTCACCAAACATCTGAAATTTTTTTGTCAAAATGACTGTATTTTTGTCTTTTAGAGTCTTGAGAATCCAGTTTTAGACAGGATAACTGCACTGAATTTTTTTGTCAAAATGCATGTATTTTGGTCTCCAAGTGTATAAAAAGCATTTTTCAGTCAAAATAACTGCATTTGGTCACCAAAGGTCTGAAAATGTTTTTGTCAAAATTACCGTATTTTTGTCTTTTAGAGTCTTGAAAAGCCGGTTTTAGACAGGACAAATTTTTTTGTCAAAATGCATGTATTTTGGTCTCCAAGTGTATAAAAAGCCCTTTCTTTGTCAAAATAACAGCATGTTTTGTTTCTAATGGTCTGAAAAAAGTTTGGGCCAAAATGACTGTATTTTGGTCTGAAAGTATCTAAAAAGCCTTTTGTAGTCAAAATAACTGCATTTGGTCACCAAAGGTCTGAAAATTTTTTTTAGTCAAAATTACTGTATTTTTGTCTTTTGGAGTCTTAAAAAGCCGGTTTTAGACAAGATAACTGCATTTAGTCAATAGATGGTCTGAATTTTTTTGTCAAAATTACTCTATTTTGGTTTTCAAGTGTCTAAAAAGCCTTTTTTAGTCAAAATAACTGCATTTGGTCACCAAAGGTATGAAATTTGTTTGTCAAAATGACTGTATTTTTGTCTTTTAGAGTTTTAAAAAGCCGGTTTTAGACAAGATAACTGCATTTGGTTTCCAATGGCCTGAAAAAAAACTTTTAAGTGAAAATGACTATTTTGGTCTCCAAGTGTATAAAAAGCCTTTTTTTCAAAATAACTGCATTTTTGGTCTCCAATGGTCCTGAAAATTTCTTTGGTTAAAATGACTGTATTTTCGTCTCCAAGCATCTAAATAGCTTTTTTTAGTCAAAATAACTGCATTTGAAAATCAAAGGTCTGAAAAAAATTTTTAGTCATAAATGACTTTTTTTCTTTTAGAGTCTTAAAAAGCCGGTTTTAAACAAGATAACTACATTTAGTCAATAGATGGTCTGAATTTTTTCGTCAAAATGACTCTATTTTGGTCTCCAAGTGTCTAAAAAGCATTTTTAGTCAAAATAACTGCATTTGGTCACCAAAGGTCTGAAATTAATTTTTAGTCAAAATGACTGTATTTTTGTCTTTTAGAATCTTAAAAAGCCGGTTTTAAAAAAGATAACTGCATTTATGGTCTCCAATGGTCTGAAATTTGTTTTGCTCAAAATGACTGTATTTTGGTCTCCATGTGTCTAAATAGCCCTTTTTAGTCAAAATAACTGCATTTGGTCACCAAAGGTCTAAATAAAATTTAAGTCAAAATTATTGTATTTTTATTTTTTATAGTATTAAAAGGCCGGTTTTAGACAAGAAAACTGCATTTGGCCTTCAATGGTCTGAGAAAATGTTTGTGTTCAAAATGACTGTATTTTGGTCTCCAACTGTATTTTGGTCTCCAATGGCCTGAAAAAAATGTTTTATTCAAAATTACTGTATTTTGGTCTTTTAGAGTTGTAAAAAGCCAGTTTTAGACAGGATAACTGCACTAAATTTTTTTGTCAAAATGCATGTATTTTGGTCTCCAAGTGTATAACAAGCATTTTTTAGTCAAAATAACTGCATTTGGTCACCAAAGGTCTGAAAATGTTTTTTTAGTCAAAATGACTGTATTTTCGTCTTTTAGAGTCTTTAAAAGCAGGTTTTAGACAAGATAACTGCATTTAGTCAATAGATGGTCTGAATTTTTTTGTCAAAATGACTCTATTTTGGTCTCCAAATGTCTAAAAAGCCTATTTTAGTCAAAATAACTGCATTTGGTCACCAAAGCTATGAAATTTGTTTGTCAAAATGACTGTATTTTTGCTTTTAGAGTCTTAAAAAGCCGGTTTTAGACAAGATAACTGCATTTGGTTTCCAATGGCCTGAAAAAAACTTTTAAGTGAAAATGACTACTTTGGTCTCTAAGTGTCTAAAAAGGATTTTTTAGTCAAAATAACTGCATTTGGTCACCAAAGGTCTGAAATTAATTTTTAGCCGAAATGACTGTATTTTTGTCTTTTAGAGTCTTAAAAAGCCGGTTTTAGACAAGATAACTGCATTTATGGTCTCCAATGGTCTGAAATTTGTTTTGCTCAAAATGACTGTATTTTGGTCTCCAAGTGTCTAAAAAGCCTTTTGTTGTCATGATAACTGCATTTGGTCTCCAATGGTCTGAATTTTTTTGTCAAAATTACTGTATTTTGGGCTCCAAGTGTCTAAAAAGCCATTTTTAGTCAAAATAACTGCATTTGGTCACCAAAGGTATGACATTTCTTTTGTCAAAATGACTGTATTTTTGTCTTTTAGTGTCTTAAAAAGCAGGTTTTAGACAAGATAACTGCATTTGGTCAATAGATGGTCTGAATTTTTTTGTCAAAATGACTCTATATTGGTCTCCAAGTGTCTAAAAAGCCTTTTTTGGTAAAAAAAATAACTTCATTTGGTCACCAACGGTCTGAAACATTTTTTTTACTCAAAATGACTGTATTATTGTCTTTCAGAGTCTTAAAACGGTTGTAAACCCAAAAATTGAAAAAAAAACCCTGCAAGACAAAGGCATAATGAGCTAGTATGCATCGCATACTAGCTCATTATGTATTTCTTACCCTAGAATGAAGCCCCGATACAGACCCCCGGACATCGCTGTGGGCGCTGCCATGATCCCTCGTCGTCTCTTCCGGGTTCGGCTCCGGCCAATCATAGCGCCGGAGCCGGGCCGACGTCACTCCCGCACATGCGTGCGGGAGTGATTTTCCGGCAAGCTCCCAGCAAGTAAAACTGAAGGTCCCCTGGACTCTCAGAGCGCATTCGCCGCTCGCGTGAGCGGCAGCATGCACTGCAAATATCTCCTAAACTGTGCCGGTTTAGGAGATATTAATTGTACCTACAGGTAAGCCTTATTATAAGCTTACCTGTAGGTAAAAGTGTCAAAAAGCGGGAAACTACCGTTTTAAAAAGCCGGTTTTAGTCAAGAAAACTGCATTTAAGGGACCAACTTGTACAAAGTGAATTTGTGGCCCAAAAAGGTAAAGACCATTGTAAGGTAAAAGGAACCTATATGTGTGGTACATGCAGGTACTGCAGATACATGCATACAACAAAAAACCCGATATTACCTAACGGCCAAATATTTAGGCCGCAACATTTTGCCAACTGCCGCACCCACGGGGTGGTATATTTACTCCTCTGTGGGTGCGGTTGTTTTTATGTTGGCAAAACGAAACTTGAGTTTACAAAGCGAGCATGTAGACACATAAAAAGTATGCAGACTGCACGCAATCCAGACCTTCCTTTGGGGCGCCATGCTGCTCTGGTCCACCCTGAAAAATTTCCAAAAATCAAATTTTTAATACTCGATAGAATCCACCCTAACCCCAGAGGAGGGGACTGGAACAAGACCCTCCTCCAAATGGAGTTACGTTGGATCTATCGTTTAAGGGCCACTGAGCCACCCGGACTAAATGATCTCATATCATTCAGACCTTTCCTTGAAGGTTTTTCGTCTGGAGGCATGGAAAGATAACTTTATTCCCCCACTTCATTGTAAAACCGCATTTTGAAGGGGGTCCTTCAGTATGCCCTGCGAGCAGATGATTGATATGACAAAAGTTCTTCCCTCCCTTCCCTTTTCTATGTCCCTCCCCTTTTCTCTCTGCTTTCCCATGATATAATGTTCTTATTGTACTATGTTTGTCTATATGACATATATTGCAATATTATGTTATGATAGTAATTATCTGTACCTATGCTGTGCTTTTTTCATATTTTCTTTTTTTGTTTCCAAATCTAGCACTTTTGTACACAAATGGTCCAACATATGCTGAGGTTAGTCCATCAGAAGCGAAGTCCGGTTCTCATATATTTTTCTTTTTTCTATTAGGAAAAGAATAATGTTCCAATCCAACTGCGGAAATTTTGGAATATTTTTACATATTGGGAGCTATGAAGGAGATATCTATGTTTTAGATGTACTCCAATTTCTTAGTTCCCAATTTATAATGAGGTTTTGGATCTTTTTGCCATGTTTAGCTCTCTTTATGTTTTATCCAAACACCGCTCTTGTTTAGTGCTCTTTTGTAGGATCAGCCCGGCACGGAAAGGCGGACGCCATCTACTGGCGCCCGCAGATATAGGCATCCACGTGTCCATCCCGTCCTCTTTCAGAGCGCGGCCGTATATGTCTAGTACACTGACCTGCGTTTCACACAGACCAGTGACGCTTCCGTGTCGGTGGAACGCATCGGCCGCTCACGCTTCCGCCGGACATCCGGTTAGGGGGCGTGTCCGGCCCTTACATTTCAGGGAACCTTTGACGGCGATCAGCTGAGAGCAAGCAATCCAGCTGATTCACCTTTCAGCTGATTGCCACGCTTTTTAAATCCTGTGTATCTGGCGTCAGAGCTATCTGCTCTTTTGCCGGATACGCAGGTCCTGTGAGGACTTCCATCCATTTTTTGTGAACAAGATACAGCTGTCCTCAAGGTAAGAAAAGACTTACACCCTTAAGAAACTACTACCTGAATACTGCTGATCTATGTGATCAGGGTGTTGGGGTTCTTTTGACTTCTTGATCTGTGCATGATGCCCAATAAGACTCTTTAGCCCTCACCATTTTTCTCAAAGTGCTTTATATGCCTGGCTATGGTCATAATACCTAGCACGACACATTTATACGGACATTTGGTCTTTATTTTGCTTATTTATCTCATCTGTTGATCTAATATGGTTGATAAATTTCTTTTTGACTTTATATGAGAGATATGGTGGGCAGAGGATATAAGTCTTTGGGCACCCTGCACATGTGCGGTCTTGTTTGATTGGACCTTGCAGTAATTATGCATTTTTTGCCCAGCAGACCTGCTGTCATTTGAGGTTCCAGTTGCTCCTACCCAGTCTTTTACCAAGACTTGGTTAGCACTAAAAGTCCTGAAACACTTCAAGACCTAAGATTTCTGGTTTTGACCTATAACACCACGAATACGGCACTCCTGATCGACAACAAGCATATGCGGCCCATTTGTTTTTAATCACCAGGCAGGCTATCCATGCTCATTCTCACAGTGAACTATGTAAGTTATTATTAAACTTTCTACTCAAATGCAATGTAACTATATTTATTATGTTGAAACTAATTTGTTATGTATTAATGATCCACAGACCACCCTCTAAGGGCGCACCCCTGAGGAAGGAGCCCAAAAGACTCCGAAACGCGTCGGGTCACAGCCCGGGGGTTATGTGGTATTATGTTCTAGCTTGCCCTTTTGTTTTAATCTTTTTTCTGCATCAACTAATAAAGAATTTAACTTTTATATAAATTGATTTACTGTATACAATTTATTGGTGCCTAAAAAGTCCCACCCCTAGGGGAAATTTTCCTTTCTGGTTTAGTAGCTATTCCCGGGATGTGGCACCGTTGGGATCTAGACTACATGAGCAATCTTTTTTGTAACAAGAAAACTGCATTTGGTCACCAAAGGTCTGAAATTAATTTTTAGTCAAAATGATTGTATTTTTGTCTTTTAGAGTCTTAAAAAGCATTTTTTAGTCAAAATAACGGCATTTGGTCACCAAAGGTCTGAAAATGTTTTTGTCAAAATTACTGTATTTTTGTCTTTTAGAGTCTTGAAAAGCCGGTTTTAGACAGGATAACTGCACTGAATTTTTTTGTCAAAATGCATGTATTTTGGTCTCCAAGTGTATAAAAAGCCTTTTTTGTCAAAATAACTGCATGTTTTGTTTCCAATGGTCTGAAAAAAAATTTGGGCCAGAATGACTGTATTTTGGTCTCCAAGTGTCTAAAAAGCCTTTTGTAGTCAAAATAACTGCATTTGGTCACCGAAGGTCTGAAAATTTTTTTTAGTCAAAATGACTGTATTTTTGTCTTTAGAGTTTTAAAAAGCCGGTTTTAGACCAGATAACTACATTTGGTCTCCAATGGCCTGAAAAGTTCTTTTTGGTCAAAATTACTCTATTTTGGTCTCCATGTGTCTAAAATGCCCTTCTTAGTCAAAATAACGGCATTTGGTCAACAAAGGCCTGAAAAAAGTTGCCTTAAAAAGACGGTTTTAGACAAGAAAACTGCATTTGGTCTCCAATGGTTTGAGAAAATGTTTGTGTTTTCATTATGACTGTATTTTGGTCTCCAACTGTATTTTGGTCTTCGATGGCCTGAAAATCTTTTTTGGTCAAAATGACTGTATTTTGGTCTTTTAGAGTCTTGAAAAGCCGGTTTTAGACAGGATAACTGCACTGAATTTTTTTGTCACAATGCATGTATTTTGGTCTCCAAGTGTATAAAAAGCATTTTTTGTCAAAATAACTGCATTTTTGGTCTCCAATGGTCTGAAAAAAATATTTTGGTCAAAATGACTCTATTTTGGTCTCCAAGTGTCTAAAAAGCCTTTTTTGGTCAAAATAACTGCATTTGGTCACCAACGGTCTGAATCACTTTTTTTAGTCCAAATGACTTTATTTTTGTATTTTAGAGTCTTAAAAAGCCGGTTTTAGACAAAATAACTACATTTGGTCTCCAATGGCCTGAAATGTTTTTTTTTTCTTCAAAATTACTCTATTTTGGTCTCCAAGTGTCTAAAAAGCCTTTTTTAGTCAAAATAACTGCATTTGGTCACCAAAGGTTGGAAAAATTTTTAGTCAAAATTACTTTATTTTTGTCTTTTAGAATCTTAAAAAGCCAGTTTTAGACAAGATAGCTGCCTTGGGGGTCTCCAATGGTCTGAATTTTTTTTCAAAATGACTGTATTTTGGTCTCCAAGTGTCTTAAAAGCATTTTTTAGTCAAAATAACTGCATTTGGTCACCAAAGGTCTGAAATTAATTTTTAGTTTAAAATATCTGCATTTGGTCACCCAAGGTTGGAAAAAATTAGTTAAAATAGACAAAATAGTCAAAAAGACCAGATAACTGCATTTAGTCTCCAATGGCCTAAAAAAAAAACATTTTTGGTCAAAATGGCTGTATTTTGGTTTCCAAGTGTCTAAAAAGCCTTTTTTGGTAAAAATAACTGCATTTGGTCACCAACGTTTTTTTTAGTCAAAATGACTGTATTTTTGACTTTCAGAGTCTTAAAGCGGTTGTAAACCCAAAAATTGAAAAAAAAACCTGCAAGACAAAGGCATAATGAGCTAGTATGCATTGCATACTAGCTCATTATGTATTACTTACCCTAGAACGAAGCCCCAACACGGACCCCCGGACATCGCTGCGGATGCTGCCATGATCCCTCGTCGTCTCTTCCGGGTTCGGCGGCTCCGGCACTGTGATTGGCCGGAAGCCGGGCCGACGTCACTCCCGCGCATGCGGCAAGTAAAACTGAAGGTCCCCCCATGCACTGCAAATATTTCCTAAACCGTGCCGGTTTAGGAGATATTAATTGTACCTACAGGTAAGCCTTATTATAAGCTTACCTGTAGGTAAAAGTGTCAAAAAGTGGGATACTACCGCTTTAAAAAGTCGGTTTTGGACATGAAAACTGCATTTGGTCTCCAATGGTCTGAGAAAATGTTTTTGTTCAAAATGACTGTATTTTGGTCTCCAACTGTATTTTGGTCTCCAATGGCCTGAAAAAAATATTTTGGTCTTTTAGAGTTATAAAAAGCCAGTTTTAGACAGGATAACTGCACTGAATTTTTTTGTCAAACTGCATGTATTTTGGTCTCCAAGTGTATAAAAAGCCTTTTTTTTGCAAAATAACTGCATTTGGTCACCAAAGGTCTGAAATTTTTTTGGTCAAAATGACTGTATTTTGGTCTTTTAGAGTCGTAAAAAGCCGGTTTTAGAAAGGATAACTGCACTGAAATTTTTTGTCACAATGCATGTATTTTGGTCTCCAAGTGTATAAAAAGAATTTTTTTATCAAAATAACTGCATTTTTGGTCTCCAATGGTCTGAAAAAAATATTTTGGTCAAAATGACTCTATTTTGGTCTCCAAGTGTCTAAAAAGCCTTTTTTGGTCAAAATAACTGCATTTGGTCACCAACGGTCTGAATCATTTTTTTTAGTCCAAATGACTGTATTTTTGTATTTTAGAGTCTTAAAAAGCCGGTTTTAGACAAGATAACTACATTTGGTCTAAAATGGCCTGAAATGTTTTTTTTTCTTCACAATTACTCTATTTTGGTCTCCAATTGTCTAAAAAGCCTTTTTTAGTCAAAATAACTGCATTTGGTCACCAAAGGTTGGAAAAAAATTTTAGTCAAAATTACTTTATTTTTGTCTTTTAGAATCTTAAAAAGCCAGTTTTAGACAAGATAGCTGCCTTGGGGGTCTCCAATGGTCTGAATTTTTTTTCAAAATGACTGTATTTTGGTCTCCAAAGGTCTGAAATGAATTTTTAGTCAAAATAACTGCATTTGGTCACCAAAGGTCTGAAATGAATTTTTAGTCAAAATAACTGCATTTGGTCACCCAAGGTTGGAAAAAATTAGTTAAAATAGACAAAATAGTCAAAAAGACAAGATAACTGCATTTAGTCTCCAATGGCCTAAAAAAAACATTTTTTGGTCAAAATGGCTGTATTTTGGTTTCCAAGTGTCTAAAAAGCCTTTTTTGGTAAAAAATAACTGCATTTGGTCACCAACATTTTTTTAGTCAAAATGACTGTATTTTTGACTTTCAGAGTCTTAAAGCAGTTGTAAACCCAAAAATTGAAAAAAAAACCCTGCAAGACAAAGGCATAATGAGCTAGTATGCATTGCATACTAGCTCATTATGTATTACTTACCCTAGAACGAAGCCCCAACACGGACCCCCGGACATCGCTGCGGGTGCTGCCATGATCTCTCGTCGTCTCTTCCGGGTTCGGCGGCTCCGGCACTGTGATTGGCCGGAAGCCGGGCCGATGTCACTCCCGTGCATGCGGCAAGTAAAACTGAAGGTCCCCCCATGCACTGCAAATATCTCCTAAACTCCTACCTAGGAGATATTAATTGTACCTACAGGTAAGCCTTATTATAAGCTTACCTGTAGGTAAAAGTGTCAAAAAGTGGGATACTACCGCTTTAAAAAGTCGGTTTTGGACATGAAAACTGCATTTGGTCTCCAATGGTCTGAGAAAATGTTTTTGTTCAAAATGACTGTATTTTGGTCTCAAACTGTATTTTGGTCTCCAATGGCCTGAAAAAAATATTTTGGTCTTTTAGAGTTATAAAAAGCCAGTTTTAGACAGGATAACTGCACTGAATTTTTTTGTCAAACTGCATTTATTTTGGTCTCCAAGTGTATAAAAAGCATTTTTTAGTCAAAATAACTGCATTTGGTCTCCAAAGGTCTGAAAATGTTTTTGTCAAAATGACTGTATTTTTGTCTTTTAGAGTCTTGAAAAGCCGGTTTTAGACAGGATAACTGCACTGAATTTTTTTGTCAAAATGCATGTATTTTGGTCTCCAAGTGTATAAAAAGCCTTTTTTTTTCAAAATAACTGCATGTTTTGTTTCCAATGGTCTGAAAAAAATGTTGGGCCAAAATGACTGTATTTTGGTCTCCAATTGTCTAAAAAGCTTTTTGTAGTCAAAATAACTGCATTTGGTCACCGAAGGTCTGAAAATGTTTTTTTTAGTTAAAATTACTGTAATTTTGTCTTTTAGAGTTTTAAAAAGCCGGTTTTAGACCAAATAACTACATTTGGTCTCCAATGGTCTGAATTTTTTTGTCAAAATTACTGTATTTTGGTCTCCAAGTGTCTAAAAAGCCTTTTTTAGTCAAAATAACTGCATTTGGTCACCAAAGGTATGACATTTTTTTGTCAAAATGACTGTATTTTTGTCTTTTAGAGTCTTAAAAAGCAGGTTTTAGACAAGATAACTGCATTTGGTCAATAGATGGTCTGGTTTTTTTTTCTAAATTACTCTATTTTGGTCTCCAAGTGTCTAAAAAGCCTTTTTTGGTAAAAATAACTGCATTTGGTCAACAACGGTCTGAAACATTTTTTTTAGTCAAAATGACTGTATTTTTGTCTTTCAGAGTCTTAAACCCAAAAATTGGAAAAAAAACCTGCAAGACAAAGGCATAATGAGCTAGTATGCATCGCATACTAGCTCATTTTGTATTACTTACCCTAGAACGAAGCCCGGACACAGACCCCCGGATATCGCTGCGGGCGCTGCCATGATCCCTCGTCGTCTCTTCTGGGTTCGGCGGCTCCGGCGCTGTGATTGGCCGGAGCCGGGCCGACGTCACTCCTGCGCATGCGTGCGGGAGTGATTTTCCGGCAAGCTCCCAGCAAGTTAAACTGAAGGTCCCCCCGGCACTTTTCCACTGCAAGTGCCGTGTTATGTGAGTGGTATGTGTGTGTGGTATGTGTGTGTGGTATGTGTGTGTGGTATGTTTGTGTGGTATGTGTGTGGTATATGTGTGTGTTGTGGTGTGGTATATGTGTGTGGTATATGTGTGTGTTGTGGTGTGGTATATGTGTGTGGTATGTGTGTGTGGTATGTGTGTGTGGTATATGTGTGTGGTATATGTGTGTGTTGTGGTGTGGTATATGTGTGTGGTATGTATGTGGTATATGTGTGTGGTATGTGTGTGGTATGTGTGTGTGTGGTATGTGTGTGTGGTATATGTGTGTGGTATATGTGTGTGTTGTGGTATATGTGTGTGGTATGTGTGTGTGTGTGTGGTATGTGTGTGTGTGTGGTATATGTGTGTGGTATATGTGTGTGGTATGTGTGTGGTATGTGTGTGGTATATGTGTGTGGGATATGTGTGTGGTATGTGTGTGGTCTGTGTGTGGCATATGTGTGTGGTATATGTGTGTGTTGTGGTGTGGTATATGTGTGTGTTGTGGTGTGGTATATGTGTGTGGTATGTGTGTGGTATGTGTGTGTGGTATGTGTGTGGTATGTGTGTTATATGTGTGTGGTGTGGTGTGTGTGTGTTATGTGTGTGTGTGTGGTATGTGTGTGGCGTGTGTGTGGTATGTGTGTGGTATGTGTGTTATATGTGTGTGTTATGTGTGTGTGGTATGTGTGTGGTATGTGTGTGGTATGTGTGTGTGTTATGTGTGTGTGGTATCATTTGTTAAAATGAGTATTCTGTGTATTTCAGATCCTTATGCTGCAAAGTCGCCACCACAGACCTTCTGTTTGGACTGTAAACCGAGCTTCTGATTGGTGGGATGTCATTGTTCCCAATTTTACAAACACTCAGTGGCTGGAGAACTTTCGAATGTCAGAAGAAACATTTGCATACTTGTGCAACAAAGTGTGTCCAGTGATGGAAAGACATGACACAAACTTTCGTGTTTGTGTTCCTTTAAAGAAGAGAGTAGCCATTGCACTGTGGAAGCTCGCAACTGGCTTTGAGTACAGAAGTGTTGAACATCTGTTTGGTGTAAGCATAACAACTGTTTGTCGATGTGTCCATGATTTCTGTGCAGCAGCAGAGATTTTGTTGGTACCAGAACAAATTCGTTTTCCAGATCAGGAGAAGTTTAAAGAAATAGCTGCCTACAATGAGAACAGGTGGGGGCTTCCACAGTGCATTGGTGCTATTGATGGATCTCACATACCCATCATAGCACCACAGGACTATCACTGTGACTATTTCAACCGTAAAGGCTGGCACTCCATCATCCTTCAAGGTGTTGTTGATGGAAAGGGACTCTTCTGGAATGTTTTTACTGGGCTGCCTGGAAGCCTGCATGATGCTCGGGTTTTGAGACTGTCCACACTGTGGGAACTGTTAATTCGTGGAACACACAAACCAGCTAACACTAGAAACATTGGTGGTGTGAATGTTGGCTACTACATCCTAGGAGATTCTGCCTATCCCTTGCAGCAGTGGCTCATAAAACCATTCAGTGACACTGGACGGCTGACAACAGAACAGCAGGTGTACAACATGAAAATCTCCAGAGCACGTGTAGTGGTAGAAAATGCATTTGGTAGATTAAAAGGAAGATGGCGTTGCCTTATGAAAAGAAATGACTGTGCAGTTGACCTTGTGAAATCTATGGTCCAGACATGTTGTGCACTACATAACCTTTGTGAGAGTCATGGGATTCACCTTCTTTACCAGAGCCTGTAGTGGCACTGGCACTGGCACAGGCTGTAGAGGAGGAGGGCAGGGATGTACATGAGGCTCTGATGCGTTACTTGAATAGTTGACTCCTGTCAAGCTATAGCAAAAATAGTACCAAGTATAATGTCTCGCTTCCCTTTTTTTTTTTAACGTGCTTTAATTATTGTGGTATGGTGATTTGACAGATCATCAGCACGGGAGGTGAGGAGGCTATCATCACCACCAAGCATCGCTGCTGACCACAGCACCTGCTACTGTATACCTGCTATGTCAAGTTGGTAAGCTGAAGGAATGTGTACAGTAGCAGGTGGTGTTGTCAGTAACGATGCTCGGTGCTGATGATAGCCTTCTCACCTCCCGTGTTGATGAACTGTCAAATCACCATACCACAATAAAAAGTTTGTTTTAAAAGGAAAAAAAAGTGAGACATCAATGGGCAGAAATAAAGTACTACTGTTGAATTTACATGCAAATATTATATGTATACATTTTTTTTTGGTCACCTCCTGCCACGTGTATAATGTTTTGCTTTCCTTTTTTTATAGTAAATATGCTTTCAGTAGCAATTGTTACAGTACATTCAAATAAAATATTAAATGAATCTAAAAGCAATGAACTACACATGTTTGTCCACTGTTTTGGATTTTTATTGTACAAAACCAGGTACAAAAATGTAAAAATATAAAACATTAAAACGCTAAAAAATGTAGCAAACTGTTTTTTTTGCAATATGTACTGCATGGGTTATGGCTGAGAATTCTGGTCTCGCCGGCCACTCAGCGCCTGTGCAAGCATACCCATGACATTGAGGAAGGCTTGGTTGAATGCAGCCATTTGAGAATTTTCCTGCATCCTTAAGGCCGCTTCCTGTTCCCTTGCTAGCCAGGCCTCCTCAATTGCCATTTGTACATGGCGCTCCCTCTGTGCCCGGTTAAGCTCCTGCTGCTCAATATCAGCCACCTGCATGTCTTTTAAAATAGCAACATGCTCCTGGCTCCGTTTCCTCTTGCCTGGACAAAAAAGAAGAAAAATTAAAGTGTTGTTTTGGAAAAAAAATCAATAGATGTATGTGTGTGTGTGTGTGTGAACATATATATATTATCCCTGAGACAACACGCTCTGATGCTGCGGTGTTGACGGAGGTTTATGGTGTTGGTGTCCGTGCTGGTGTTGGTGGTCGTACTGGTGGCGACACTGCTGCACCCACTTGTGAAGACGAGTCCTCATTCCACGGTGAAAGCGCAGAAGAATCAATAGTTAACAAATCTGAAAGAAAAAACAAATCATAAATACACATTTTATATGTATATATATATATATATATATATATATATATATATATACACACACACACACAGGAAAAGCAAGCTTTACAGCAGACGGTCAACTGTGATCACTTACCATCTTCTGTGTTCTCCAACAACACCGCGGATGAGTCCAGGGCACCCTCCCTTCCATTGCTCGCCGGTCTACTACCGTAAATAGCGTCCATTTGTTCAAACCATTTCCATTTTTTTCTGTTTGAACCACTCCGGCTGTTGTGGTCCTTTACGGTTCTATAATCACTTTTTAATTTTTTTAATTTGTCCCTGCACTGCTTAGAGGTGCGGTGGTAGCCGTGTGTGGCCAGCAGCTGAGCAAGTTCCAGAAACACCTTTTCATTCCTGGTCGCCCCATCCAGCTCTCGTTGTATCCGCTCCTCGGCTAACAATGAAAGGAATGTCTGCACCTCCTCCATTGACCAATTTTCAGACATCTTTTAACAAAATGGGCTCACTTCTGGTCTGGCAGCGAATCTGTTGGCAATCTGGGGATTGTGACAGTACAGTGTGACAGTACAGTGTGACAGTGGAATACAGTGTGACAGTACAGTGTGACAGTGGAGTACAGTGTGACAGTACAGTGTGACAGTGGAATACAGTGTGACAGTACAGTGTGACAGTGGAGTACAGTGTAACAGTGGAATACAGTGTGACAGTACAGTGTGACAGTACAGTGTGACAGTACAGTGTGACAGTGGAATACAGTGTGACAGTACAGTGTGACAGTACAGTGTGACAGTGGAATACAGTGTGACAGTACAGTGTGACAGTACAGTGTGCCAGTGGAGTACAGTGTGAACTAAAATGTTAATTTTATGGGTTACTAGTCAAAGGGGTTTAAAAAAAATAGCATGGGGGCAGAGCACTGGTACCAATGCAAAAATTACATTCAGCAAAGGAGCAATGGCTGACATTTACAAAAAAAGTGTTTAATTGGCCAATAAATTACATTTCTATGATAGCTTCATTAAAAAAAAGGGGGTCTGCTATTTATTTTTGGGGACCTTTGCATGAGCCATTTCTAGGAGCCATTTCTTCTTTTTTAGCAGGCAGAGAAACATTTGTCAGCAATAGGGTATCTTTATTTTTATGTCACTTTTGCTGTAGCACATCCGATGAAGAATGCTGAGCCTGGAACATTTAATAGCTGCACTACACAGCAGACAGGTCATTGGGGGGTTAACACATTTCTCACTACAATGACATTTCAGGCTTTTATTGCTGTGTGCTGGAACACAGGGGGTGTTTTATTACCTGCTACTACTCTGCAAGGCCAGTGCCCCTGAGTGCATGAACCTCTTCTATAAAAACGTCTACTCACAATCCTATGGCCTCTCAACACACGCTTCTCCCTGCAGTGGTGTCGCATAAACAATGACAGTGATGATTATTGACCAATCACTGCCTTGTAGTGAGGACCAATCAGGCTGCATGGGAGGGGTTGTGGATTTTAGTACCGGTACGGTACGCTTGGAACCACAATCGAGTAGGTACTGTTTTTCAGGGCCGTACCGTTCGGTTCCATGCAGTGGAAAAGCAAACCTATACCGTACCGTACCGAACAGTTCCGACCCTATACCATGCGGTACCAGCAGTGGAAAAGCACAAAAGCGTGCCGAGCCGATACGGTTCTATGCAGTGGAAAAGCGCCACAAGTGTATAAAAAGCCTTTTTTTTTTGCAAAATAACTGCATTTGGTCACCAAAGGTCTGAAATTTTTTTTGTCAAAATGACTGCATTTTTGTCTTTTAGAGTCTTGAAAAGCCGGTTTTAGACAGGATAACTGCACTGAAATTTTTTTGTCACAATGCATGTATTTTGGTCTCCAAGTGTATAAAAAGCCTTTTTTTTGTCAAAATAACTGCATTTTTGGTCTCCAATGGTCTGAAAAAAATATTTTGGTCAAAATGACTCTATTTTGGTCTCCAAGTGTCTAAAAAGCCTTTTTTGGTCAAAATAACTGCATTTGGTCACCAACGGTCTGAATCATTTTTTTTAGTCCAAATGACTGTATTTTTGTCTTTTAGAGTCTTAAAAAGCCTTTTTTAGTCAAAATAACTGCATTTGGTCACCAAAGGTTGGAAAATTTTTTTAGTCAAAATTACTTTATTTTTGTCTTTTAGAGTCTTAAAAAGACAGTTTTAGACAAGATAACTGCCTTGGGGGTCTCCAATGGTCTGATTTTTTTTTTCAAAATGACTGTATTTTGGTCTCCAAGTGTCTTAAAAGCATTTTTTCGTCAAAATAACTGCATTTGGTCACCAAAGGTCTGAAATTAATTTTTAGTCAAAATAACTGCATTTGGTCACCCAAGGTTGGAAAAAAATGAGTCAAAATAGACAAAATAGTCAAAAAGACAAGATAACTGCATTTAGTCTCCAATGGCCTGAAAAAAACATTTTTTGGTCAAAATGGCTGTATTTTGGTCTCCAAGTGTCTAAAAAGCCTTTTTTTGGTAAAAATAACTGCATTTGGTCACCAACGGTCTGAAACATTTTTTTAGTCAAAATGACTGTATTTTTGTCTTTCAGAGTCTTAAAGCGGTTGTAAACCCAAAAATTGAAAAAAAAAACCTGCAAGACAAAGGCATAATGAGCTAGTATGCATTGCATACTAGCTCATTATGTATTACTTACCCTAGAACGAAGCCCCGACACGGACCCCCGGACATCGCTGCGGGCACTGACATGATCCCTCGTCATCTCTTCCGGGTTCGGTGGCTCCGGCGCTGTGATTGGCCGGAGCCGGGCCGACGTCACTCCCGAGCATGCGTGCGGGAGTGATTTTCCGGCAAGCTCCCAGCAAGTAAAACTGAAGGTCCCCCGGACCTTCAGAGCGCATGCGCCGCTCGCGTGAGCGGCAGCAAGCACTGCAAATATCTCCTAAACCGTGCCGGTTTAGGAGATATTAATTGTACCTACAGGTAAGCCTTATTATAAGCTTACCTGTAGGTAAAAGTGTCAAAAAGCGGGATACTACCGCTTTAAAAAGCCGGTTTTGGACAAGAAAACTGCATTTGGTCTCCAATGGTCTGAGAAAATGTTTTTGTTCAAAATGACTGTATTTTGGTCTTTTAGAGTTGTAAAAAGCCAGTTTTAGACAGGATAACTGCACTGAATTTTTTTGTCAAAATGCATGTATTTTGGTCTCCAAGTGTATAAAAAGCATTTTTTAGTCAAAATAACTGCATTTGGTCACCAAAGGTCTGAAAATGTTTTTGTCAAAATGACTGTATTTTTGTCTTTTAGAGTCTTGAAAAGCCGGTTTTAGACAGGATAACTGCACTGAATTTTTGTTGTCAAAATGCATGCATTTTGGTCTCCAAGTGTATAAAAAGCCTTTTTTTGTCAAAATAACTGCATGTTTTGTTTCCAATGGTCTGAAAAAAATTTTGGGCCATAATGACTGTATTTTGGTCTCCAAGTGTCTAAAAAGCCTTTTGTAGTCAAAATAACTGCATTTGGTCACCGAAGGTCTGAAATTTTTTTTAGTCAAAATGACTGTATTTTTGTCTTTTAGAGTCTTAAAAAGCCAGTTTTAGACAAGATAACTGCATTTGGTCTCCAATGGTCTGAATTTTTTTGTCAAAATTACTGTATTTTGGTCTCCAAGTGTCTAAAAAGCCTTTTTTAGTCAAAATAACTGCATTTGGTCACCAAAGGTATGACATTTTTTTTGTCAAAATGACTGTATTTTTGTCTTTTAGAGTCTTAAAAAGCAGGTTTTAGACAAGATAACTGCATTTGGTCAATAGATGGTCTGAATTTTTTCGTCAAAATGACTCTATTTTGGTCTCCAAGTGTCTAAAAAGCCTTTTTTAGTTAAAATAACTGCATTTGGTCACCAAAGGTCTGAAATTAATTTTTAGTCAAAATAACTGTATTTTTGTCTTTTTGAGTCTTAAAAAGCCGGTTTTAGACAAGATAACTGCATTTATGGTCTCCAATGGTCTGAACATTTTTTGCTCAAAATGACTGTATTTTGGTCTCCAAGTGTCTAAAAAGCCTTTTTTAGTCAAAATAACTGCATTTGGTCACCAAAGGTCTGAACATTTTTTTGGTCAAAATGACTGTATTTTTGTCTTTTAGAGTCTTAAAAAGCCGGTTTTAGATCAGATAACTACATTTGGTCTCCAATGGCCTGAAAAAAATTGTTTGGTCAAAATGACTATATTTTGGTGTCCAAGTGTCTAAAAAGCCCTTTTTAGTCAAAATAACGGCATTTGGTCACCAAAGGCCTGAAAAAAGTTTTAAGTCAAAATGACTGTATTTTTGTCTTTTCGAGTCTTAAAAAGCCGGTTTTAGACAAGAAAACTGCATTTGGTCTCTAATGGTTTGAGAAAATGTTTGTGTTTTCATTATGACTGTATTTTTGTCTCCAACTGTATTTTGGTCTCCAATGGCCTGAAATTATTTTTTGGTCAAAATGATTGTATATTGGTCTTTTAGAGTCCTAAAAAGCTGGTTTTAGACAGGATAACTGCACTGAAATAGTTTTTTGTCAAAATGCATGTATTTAGGTCTCCAAGTGTATAAAAAGCCTTTTTTTTTTGCAAAATAACTGCATTTGGTCACCAAAGGTCTGAAATTTTTTATGACTGCATTTTTGTCTTTTAGAGTCTTTAAAAGCCGGTTTTAGACAGGATAACTGCACTGAAATTTTTTTGTCAAAATGCATGTATTTTGGTCTCCAAGTGTATAAAAAGCCTTTTTTTGTCAAAATAACTGCATTTTTGGTCTCCAATGGTCTGAAAAAAAGTTTTTGGTCAAAATGACTCTATTTTGGTCTCCAAGTGTCTAAAAAGCCTTTTTTAATCAAAATAACTGCATTTGGTCACCAAAGGTTGGAAACATTTTTTTGTCAAAATTACTTTACTTTTGTCTTTTAAGTCTTAAAAAGCCGGTTTTAGACAAGATAACTGCTTTTGGTCTCCAATGGTCTGATTTTTTTTCAAAATGACTGTATTTTGGTCTCCAAGTGTCTTAAAAGCATTTTTTTAGTCAAAATAACTGCATTTGGTCACCAAAGGTCTGAAATAAATTTTTAGTCAAAATGACTGTATTTTTGTCTTTTAGAGTCTTAAAAAGCCGGTTTTAGACAAGATAACTGCTTTTGGTCTCCAATGGTCTGATTTTTTTTTTCAAAATGACTGTATTTTGGTCTCCAAGTGTCTTAAAAGCATTTTTTAGTCAAAATAACTGCATTTGGTCACCAAAGGTCTGAAATTAATTTTTAGTCAAAATGACTGTATTTTTGTCTTTTAGAGTCTTAAAAAGCCGGTTTTTAGACAAGATAACTGCATTTGGTCGCCAATGGTCTGAAAATAGTTTTTTGTCAAAATGACTGCATTTTGGTCTCCAAGTGTATAAAAAGCCTTTTCTAGTCAAAATAACTGCATTTGGTCTCCAATGGCCTGAAAAAAATTGGTCAAAATGATTGTATTTTGGTCTCCAAGTGTCTAAAAAGCCTTCTTTAGTCAAAATAACTGCATTTGGTCACCAAAGGTCTGAAAAAGTTTTTTTAGTCAAAATGACTGTATTTTTGTCTTTTAGAGTATTAAAAAGCCGGTTTTAGACAAGATAACTGCATTTGGTCTCCAATGGCCTGAAAAAACATTTTTTGGTCAAAATGACGCTCCGACTTTAGAAAAGGGTCCTGTACTACTTTGAGCCGACTTGTATCCGACTTGTCCCAATAGACTTCAAGGGGAGTCGCCTCCAAGTCAGATCCTTATCTTATTTGAAGCGACTGTGAGGAGACTTTACAGGAAGAAGAATGTAAATTACCCAGGCATTCCACAGTGCAGCCACGCCTACACCATTATCTCTGCATTGTCTATAATATTGCCCTGCTAGCTTTGTCCTGCTCCAGTTGTATTTCAACTTCTCCAGCAATAATGTCCTCCAGAAGACACCGAGATGTGGTTAGGAGGGAGTTGGTGGACAATGAGCTGCTGATCTGGCTGGTCAAGCAGCGACCAGTTCTGTATGACACAACCAATCCAAACTACAAGGACCATAACAAGAGGGATCTGGCTTGGCTGGAGATAGGCCACATTATAGTGGACGAGTGGGAGATGCTGTCCCTTGAAGAGCACTCGGAAAAATGTAAGTTGAACTTCTTATTTCATTTCCTCTTTAATATGCACTGACATTGTCATCACTGGTGGACACAGATAGGTGTCACTGGAAGTCACTGGCTCTGATGGACACTGATAAGTGGCACTGGTAGTCACTGGCACTTGTGGACACTGATAAGTGGCAGTGGCACTGGTGGACACTGATCGGTGCCACTGGAAGTCACTGGCACTGATGGACACTGATAAGTGACACTGTTAGTCACTGGCACTTGTGGACACTGATAAGTGGCAGTGGCACTGGTGGACACTGATAGGTGGCACTGGTAGTCACTGGCACTTGTAGACACTGATAAGTGGCACTGGTAGTCACTGGCACTAGTGGACACTGATATGTGGCACTGGTGGACACTGTTACGTGGGCGTGGCACAAGTGGACACTGATACGTGGCACTGGTGGACACTGATACGTGGCCGTGGCACTAGTGGACACTGATACGTGGCACTGGTGGACACTGTTACGTGGCCGTGGCACTAGTGGACACTGATAGGATATATATATATATGGAGACAATGATTGTACTCATGAAATTTTTATTAAACAAAGAGAATAGCATAACATAAAAAGTTATAAACACGCAGTACAGGCCATATAACATAACTCTAAACACCCCAGCATCCAAAAATATATTTCCTTTATTATCCAACAACCTCCATTTGCAATTCTACTGCACCAGCCAGTAACATGAAGAAAGAGGTAAATTTATTTCTAATTGTGGCACCATCACTTGTCCACGAACAGGAGCCAATTGCGCTGTTTCCAGATCATGTTGAAGAGAATCCTCAAAATTGTACCCATCCCGTTGTCGTACAAAATTGTGGAGCATGCAAGCTGCTTTCACTGCAGTTATTGCGTTCTCTAAGTTTAAAGCAATAGGGGTGTGCAGTACGCGCCATTTATTGGCCAGAATGCCAAAAGTGCACTCGACCAGCCTTCTTGCCCTGGTTAGCTGATAATTGAAAAATTTTTTTGGTGTACAGATTACGGTTGGAGTAAGGCCTCATCCCAATGCAAACGCCTCATCTCCAACAAAGACATAAGGTAGCGGGGGTTCATCAGTCCCAGGTAAGGGACAGTTATGAGGAAGAAGTAGCTGATTGACTCGTAGCATTTGCCCAAAAGTTGAATTGGCAAAGATACGGGAATCAGAGCTGCTTCCATATGATCCAATGTCTATGTAGATGAAGCAATAGTTTGCGTCAGCCACAGCAAAACAAAGGAGAAAAACTTTTTGTAATTGAAGAAATGACTTCCACTACCAATTGGCATAACAACACGGATGTGCTTCCCGTCTTTAGCTCCAAGGCAATTTGGGAAATTGCACCGTTCCCAGAAACATTGGGCTATTGTCTTCCAGTCATCTTCATTCTGCTTCTTCATTACAATTCCATTGAGCACATCCCATAATATCTCACAGGTTTCAGTGATAATGTAGCTGAGTGTCGACTTGCCCACCATGAATTGATAACGTAAACTCACAATGGAATGTCCTGTTGCCAGGTACCTGAAAGACAAAATACATTTTATGTTTCTTGTAATGTTTTTCAGTGCAAGTAATACAGACAAGATGGAAAGGGTTGCATGATTGTTACCAACGCCATCTAAGAAAGATCCGTGACCAGCGGAGTGGATCTGGGGCAAAGAGGGTGGCCCCCTATGTTCATGCCGATGAACTTGATTTCTTAAGACCCTTCATGGCATTGAGAGAGTGAGCTAACATCTGTAATGTTTGTAAAGTTTTGACTAGAATTATTGAATGGTGTGCCTAAAAAGTATTCCATTTTTATTCCAGAACACAAGCCAGTTGGGAGGGTCCAAGTGAGGCGCAGGGATAGAGTGGATAACCTGTTACTGCGGCCAATGCACCTCTTCGCAAAGAAGAGGGCAGCCAAGAGGTTGCTGAATATCTGCCGCCCCGCCCGAGTAATCAGAACAGATGGAGGAGCAAGCTGGGCCCAGCCAAATCCCAACACTGCGAGGAGGCATGAATCAAGAAGACCAGCAGGACCAAGTGGGGGGTGCCTGGACATGTTCATTAATGTAGTGGATAGGCTGCAGGAGACTCTAAAGAACATAGAAACAGAGGATCAGGGATTCAGGATCATGGTTGGGGGCATGATGACTCGTGTCCCAAAGGAGAGGAAACATAATGTAAAAAAACAAATTATGGATATAATTGAAAACAATGCCACTGAGGAACCCCCAAATGCTGCCCAAAATTTTGGACAATCAACATCATATGGCCCACCACCACCATCTGGGCCATATTATCCCCATCCTACCCCTCCACCACCTAGAACCCACCCTTACTATCCCCCTCGATACCACCCCTACCACGACGAATACGGCAATGTCCTGCAATCCTCCAGCACAATCCCATATCCATCCCCATCCCCCATTACATCCAATATTGGGACCCCAGTACCGGCCAGGCCATATGTACCGCCATCTTTTCCAACAATGGCACAAAATGACGGCCAGTCGGGAAGAATGACAGCCAGCAGTGGGTCAGGCAGTGAGCCCAGCTCTGTTTACCAGCAATTATGAAGCTCTTTTTTTATATTATTTTTTCTAATTGCCTTACCTTCTTGTTATAAAGTTATTTTTTTTTGTGTTTAAGTACAGCGCCACATTAAAAAACGATAGGATAAAAGAACACAGTCCATGAAGTCCGTCAAACTACAATGCCGAGGTGCAGAAACAAACGCAGACAAATTCCAACACCGTGCAGACACAACCCCGATGCTCACCATGTGCACAGAACAGTTATAAAGTTATTTTAAGTTATGTTTGTTACATTATTTAATTTACCTTCTTGTTATAAAGTTATTTTAAGTTATGTTTGTTACGTTATTTAATAAATATTCTTTTAGAATGAAAAGGCCAGTATTGTGGTTCATTTTTAAAATTAGTGTTTAGATGCTATATTGTGTAATATACGCTATCCTGAAATGGTAAAATATGCATAGTCCATCTGGTGAAGCTAACTGGCCTGCACAGAGTCCTGACCTCAACCCAATAGAACACCTTTGGGTTAAATTAGAGCGGAGACTGCGAGCCAGGCCTTCTCATCAGTGCCTGACCTCAGAAATTTGCTTCTGGAAGAATGGTCAAAGATTCCCATAGACACACTCCTAAACCTTATGGACAGCCTTCCCAGAAGATTTGAAGCTGTTATAGCTGCAAAGGGTGGGCCAACCCAATACTGAACCCTACGGACTAAAACTGGGATGCCAATAAAAAATTACACTTGCAGAGCATCCGAAAATATATTGCTGACAAAGTTTGCTCCAGAACCCCTATTTTCAAACAAAAAGGTGTTATAACTTTTTCTTTTGTTGAGCAAAAAAAAAATATTATGTCACTATAGTTTACCTGAGTGTTATTATCAATCGTTGAGTAGGTGAGATACTTTTACGAAAAGACGTGTTCTGCCGCTGCAAAGGGATGCTAACCAGACCAAGTAATTAATCAAAACTATTAGAAAAATAGGAAAATAAGAATTATGCCACTTGCTAAAATAAAAATTTAAAATTTTTATACAATGTTAGCTGAACAAAAAAAAATGTGTCCAAATCAGATCACCATACTGGTAACAGTCTAATGTGTAACACACTCAGCAGCGCTTAATCCTCCTATGACAATACAATGAAGGTTCATAATCCAAAACTGTCTCTTTCACCTCAAGAGGTGAAACGATGGTGTCCAATCTTTAAGCAAGGAAATAACTTTAAGGTTGAAAGGCTCCTGGCTTAAAAAAACACCCGTGTTCCTTAGCTTGAAATCAGCAGCCTTCACCACACCTTTTCGTGCTCCCCTTAGCAATGGACACTCACCACATCTCACACTGATAACAGCCTGTATGCATCAGCTGCATGAGCCCTTGCCCCCGGATAGCGGTCGTCTGCAAACTTCCACACCTCCTTTGTCCTGCTTCTAATCAGGGTCAGGTTCCAAGGCTCAGCTCACCAATCCCAATGAAAGCAAACAAGGAACAGAGGATAGTGTAATACTGATATGACTTTATTAAGCTCAATCAATCCCCTTACTTCCCTTCACTCAATCTGCTTACATTTGGTAAAACTTGTACAGGCATATAAATAATAGGACCGCGTGTACCATTGCTCACCGGCCGCAAGCTGACAGTATCTCCTTCACCGAGAGAACGGCAACCTCCGGCTCTGCGCTCGTTCCGGAACTCACGCTGACAAGCTTGGTCACACAACCGGTCTGCTGGGTAACGACGTACGAGCGTACTGCCGTGTTTCGTCACGTGGGACTTCAACTGAGGACGCTGGCATGTCGTAGATCATGGGATTATGTATGCAGCCGGGGACCGCCCCTTCGCATTCATTGGCTCCCAAACATTAGTCTCAGTTCAGACCGCCCCGAGTAGTATATCAGGGACGGTGCTGCAAATCTTGTTACATATCTTTATAGGGCATAGCAGAATATGGATATTATTATCAATCAGCCATTGCAAACTTAAACCTGGATGACTATGTCATTTACTAGAGGCAGCGACGAGCCGACTCCCAATTCTGTATGCAATTTAGCCTATTATCATCTATATTGCTCATTGGATCGTACTACGATCAGATTGAAACCCAATCTGATTGTGTATGGTCTCTCATTACGGAAAACATGTTCACTATTATTCCTTCAAATATGTCAATCTTTTCCTTAGGCTTTCTAGTTTGCAATGCCTACTCGAAATAATCCTAAATGCATATGATATTCCATATCTAAAAACACTTATAATAAAAAAAAAAGACAGATGTTGACATCGTTCGACGATTGCAAACTGAAATATGAATCTATATATCGTCTGCTAGGGGCAGCATCAAGCCGGCTCCCGATAGAATATATAAGATTTAGCATATTATTGTCTATATTGATTAATAAATTGTTTGGTAATCAGATTGGTCACGGACCTGGAAAAAATTAGTAAGACATGCCAACCCAAAATATATTCAGGAAGGAATAGAATCCCTGGAAAATAGGAAAGATGTGGTGATCCGGCCTGTGGACAAGGGCGGAGGTGTGGTGATTTTAAAGAAACAATTTTATCACGAACAATTAATGGAAATGCTTGGAGATTTTAATACCTACAAGGTTTTATCTGAAGATCCCACATTATCATACAGGAGAGATTTGAATAACTTGATCGAATTTGGTTTTAATAAAAGAATTTTAACCTTGAAAGAGAAAAAATATTTATTTCCTACTTTTAGTCGAGTACCAACTATTTATACCCTGCCCAAAGTGCACAAGAACCAATCTAATCCCCCTGCAAGACCTATTGTGAACAGCATAGGATCAGTAACAACACGAGTGGGTGAATATTTGGATTGTTTCCTACAGAAAAGCGTTGTGCAGCTAAAAGCATATCTGAAGGATACAAAAGACTTTTTATGCTTGCTTGATGATCTGATTTTACCGGAGGCACCGGAAATTTATATGGTTACAGCAGACGTGGCTTCTCTGTATACCATCATACAGCATGACGACGCACTTTTAGCTTTAAACTGGGCATTAAGTAAGCGGGAAGATATACCCCACGTACAAAAGAAATTTCTGGGAATAGTTATGGAGTTTTGCCTCTCACATAGCTATTTCTGGTACGGAGGACAATTTTATAAACAACTAAGAGGTGTGGCGATGGGCGCAAAGTATGCGCCTAGCCTCGCTAACCTCTTCATGGGAGAATGGGAGGACAGGAAAGTGTATGCCCATCAGAGAAGCCAGTTGTTGATTTATAAAAGGTATATCGATGACCTGTTCTTCATCTGGGCAGGGACAGGGTCATCTTTGATAGAATTTACCGAATACCTGAACGCCAACACACAGAATATTAAGCTCGAGTATACGTGGAGTAAGAAAGAGATTAATTATCTGGACGTGACAGTGATGATAGAAAATAACAAGATCAAAACTACTGCCTACATCAAAACGACAGACAGGAATGGGTATCTTCCCATACAAAGTGGACATCATCCGTCTTGGTTGCGAAGATTTTCTCATGCAATCAAGTGTCATAACTAATAGGTTTATAGAAAAAGGCTATAGGCCAGAGTCTTTGGAGCAAACGGTGAGGGATGTCTTGGCCATCCCACACACTTCCTGTTTAGTCTCTTCTAATAAAACACCGAATGAAACACAACAGTGGGGTTTCGTGACCAATTATAACATCCAATATAAGGAATTTGAAGAGGTGATGAAGAAACACTGGGGAGTATTAAAATTGGATAAAGTCTTGGGTTCGGCATTACCTGAGAATCCACTGTTTATCTATAGAAGAGCACCCACTGTAGGGGACAAAATAGTTTAAAAGGTGCTAGACCCTCCCAGCATACCTAAAATGTTTTGGAACATGACAGGATTTCACGCATGTAGAAGATGTAAGTCATGCCAGCAGGTGAATACACATTTTAGAGGCCTAACGGAGTTTACATCAAGCGCTAATAATCGCACATTCGAGATTAAGGAATTCATTTCATGTGTATATACAAATGTAGTCTATGGGATGGAATGCCCGTGCGGCCTATTATATATAGGTCGCACAAAAAGAAAATTGGGCATCCGAATCTCGGAACACATCTATAAAATTACGACTGGCTTTAAAGAGCACAGTGTCCCATTGCACTTTAGGGAGAAACATTCCAGGGACCCCTCAGGCTTGAAGTTTTGGGGCATAGAAGAAAAATGCCACCTAACTGGAGAGGGGTGAATAGAGTGAGGGAACTCTCGAAAAAAGAGACACAATGGATTTACAGAATGAATTCCTTGACGAAAAAACGGCTTGAACATAGACCTGGATTTGAATTGCTTTTTAAGTAATTACTGAGGTTTTAACGTTTGTTGAGAGTTTTTATGAAGTGTTTTATGACGATAGTTTTAGCATTTTATGAGATTTTATGAAGAGATTTTACCTCTTAATAATAACAACGGATGGAAAGTTTATATTATATAAATTTTAGGATACATGATATATGTTTTATGGCAACTTTTTATTATTATGAACACAGCAATCAATTTTATGTAGACCTACACGTAACCAGTTCCAATTTTATCTTATTTCATATTTTATGTGCGAAATGTTTTATGGATTGAAATATATCGTATTTATTGATGTTTTTTAGGTTGCATCTATAGGGTATTGCAAATGAAAAATCCTAAAGAGTAGATTGACACATTTGAAAGAATAATAGTGCAAAAAATAATTTTTTTCCGAAACATGACACCATACATGATCAGATTTGTGACCAATCTGATTGTCAAACAATGTATTAATCAATATAGACAATAATGTGCTAAATCTTATATATTCTATCGGGAGCTGGCTTGATGCTGCCCCTAGCAGGCGATATATAGATTCATATTTCAGTTTGCAATCGTCGAACGATGTCAACATCTGTTTTTTTGAAAAGTGTTTTTGGATATGGAATATCATATGCATTTAGGGTTACTCCGAGTAGGCATTGCAAACTAGAAAGCCTAAGGAAAAGATTGACATATTTGAAGGAATACTAGTGAACATGTTTTCCGTAATGAGAGACCATACACGATCAGATTGGGTTTCAATCTGATTGTAAAAAAACATGTTTTTTAGGTTGCATCTATAGGGTATTGCAAATGAAAAAACTTAAAGAGTAGATTGACACATTTGAGACAATAATAGTGTAACAAATAATTTTTTTCCGAAACATGACACCATACATGATCAGATTTGTGACCAATCTGATTGCCAAACAATTTATTAATCAATATAGACAATAATATGCTAAATTTTATATATTCTATCGGGAGCCGGCTTGATGCTGCCCCTAGCAGACGATATATAGATTCATATTTCAGTTTGCTATCGTCGAACGATGTCAACATCTGTGGTTTTTTTTTATTATAAGTGTTTTTAGATATGGAATATCATATGCATTTAGGATTATTTCGAGTAGGCATTGCAAACTAGAAAGCCTAAGGAAAAGATTGACATATTTGAAGGAATAATAGTGAACATGTTTTCCGTAATGAGAGACCATACACGATCAGATTGGGTTTCAATCTGATCGTAATACGATCCAATGAGCAATATAGATGATAATAGGCTAAATTGCATACAGAATTGGGAGTCGGCTCGTCGCTGCCTCTAGTAAATGACATAGTCATCCAGGTTTAAGTTTGCAATGGCTGATTGATAATAATATCCATATTCTGCTATGCCCTATAAAGATATGTAACAAGATTTGCAGCACCGTCCCTGATATACTACTCGGGGCGGTCTGAACTGAGACTAATGTTTGGGAGCCAATGAATGCGAAGGGGCGGTCCCCGGCTGCATACATAATCCCATGATCAATGACATGCCAGCGTCCTCAGTTGAAGTCCCACGTGACGAAACGCGTCAGAACACTCGTAAGTCGTTACCCAGGAGACCGGTTGTGTGACCAAGCTTGTCAGCGTGAGTTCCGGAACGAGCGCAGAGCCGGAGGTTGCCATTCTCTCGGTGAAGGAGATACTGTCAGCTTGCGGCCGGCGAGCAATGGTACACGCGGTCCTATTATTTATATGCCTGTACAAGTTTTACCAAATGTAAGCAGATTGAGTGAAGGGAAGTAAGGGGATTGATTGTGCTTAATAAAGTCGTATCAGTATTACACTATCCTCTGTTCCTTGTTTGCTTTCATTGGGATTGGTGAGCTGAGCCTTGGAACCTGACCCTGATTAGAAGCAGGAGGACAAAGGAGGTGTGGAAGTTTGCAGACGACCGCTATCCGGGGGCAAGGGCTCATGCAGCTGATGCATACAGGCTGTTATCAGTGTGAGATGTGGTGAGTGTCCATTGCTAAGGGCAAAACCAAAAAAGGAGAGGGGTTCCCCTAGGGGTGGGACTTTTTAGGCACCAAAGTAAAAGACAATCAATTATATAAAATCAATTCTTTATTTTATTTGATCATACAAAAAGATATAAAAACATAAGGCAAGCTAAAGAATACTTCACAGCTAACAGTCGGATTAAAGACCACACGACCCCTGGGTTTGAACCCGACGCGTTTCGGAGTCTCTTGGAACTCCTTCCTCAGGGGTACCCTTGGAGGGTGGTCTGTGGGTGATCAATACAAAACAAATTAGTTTCAATATTTAACATATAAGTCTATTCATACATTAAGCAGAGTGTTTTAACAATGACTTACATAATCCACTGTGGTGGTAGGTATAAATGGCCTGCCTGGACGGTTTAAAAACAAATGGTCAGCATATCACTGTTGTCCATAGAGAGTGCCGTTTTTGAGATGAAAAAAGGTTTCTGCCAGAATCCTAGGTATTCAGAGTTTATGTGCCAACCAGTCTCAGTTGGAGGCTGGGTAGGAGTAGCTGGAACCCCAAGAAACAGCAGATCTGCTGAATAGAGATCGCATGATTATTGCAAAGGCTAATTTAAAGAATAGGCATGTATAGTACGCCGGCAGAAAAAAAGGGGGGGGAAGGAATAGACAAATAACCTCCAGCCTTGTCTGCTTTCAATAGGGCATATCAAGACGTAAAAATAAATATGAAATTGTATGGAATAAAATCAAAATAAATATAAGCAGTATATGTATATATAGTGCCAAGTAGTAAAACACTAGCCATGGGAAGATTCCAATTAGTTATAGTTAGTTAGTTAGTTTCAATTCCAATTAGTTAGTTATAAGGAGGCTGGAGGGTTCCATTAAGCGTAGTATACATAGCCAATTTCAGAGAGGCTGATAAAGATGAATCATCAGTATCTAAGTAGACCTAGTAAAATAGAATTTCTTTCTTACCTTTGATAGAGCAAAAAAACGTTCACAGAGGGAGGGAGTCCCTCACAAGACCTGTGTGTCCGGCAATAAGAGCAAGCAGCTCTGATGGCAGGTACACAGGGCTTAAATAGCGTGATAATCAGCTGAAACATATTTCAGCTCGATTACACGCATCCAGCTGAGCGCCGTCAAGGTTCCCTGGAACATAGGTGCCGGACACGCCCCCTGCCGGATATCCGGCGGAAGCGTGAGCGGCCGATGCGTTCCACCGACACGGAACACTACCCATCTGCGTGGACCGCAGATCAGTGTGTTAGGCGTGCATCGCTGACCTCACAGGGAGGTAGGGATGGACTGATGAACGTCTAGTGTGCGGGCGCCACTAGGTTGGCGACCGCCTTGCCGTGCCGGGCTATTCCTAACGCACATCTAGAGACAGTAATTGTCTCAGACATTTAAACTCTGAATCCTAGTGGGAAAAAAAACTAATTACATTATTGAAAAAAAGAGAAACAGTTTATATATAAACAGACTGCCTTGGAGTTTATAAACCTTATAATTGGATACATATTTTATTAGTACATAAAAAACAGACTTAGCTCCTGATTGGACAATTCATGAATATACTGCAACATTTGTGTACAATAGCGCTAGGGTATAGGAGCAGAGTATTTACAAAGCACATATATATGTTTATATGCAGGAGATTACGAAAACATTCTTTAAAGTAATAACATAGTATAACAACAATAACAAATGATTAATAAGATAATAAG
This sequence comes from Pelophylax lessonae, assembly GCF_965119305.1. Classification (NCBI taxonomy): domain Eukaryota; kingdom Metazoa; phylum Chordata; class Amphibia; order Anura; family Ranidae; genus Pelophylax; species Pelophylax lessonae. The sequence goes on from NC_138779.1 coordinate 164,920,133, forward strand.
AAAAACATAGTGATAGAGGAAATGAAGAGAGAAAAGAGCAAAAAACGCATAATTATAGTGATGATGATCACTAATGTATAAACAAGAAAAAAAGGAAAAAATATGAAAAGAATATCATGGGATATATAGGGTTCAATTGGTCTAGTTACTCATTAATCATTGGCCTGTCAGCAAAGCACATTCAAACAGGTCACCATAGTATTACAAAAATCTTTTTATGTTCAAATCAGGGGCATGGTTTATCTTTCCATACCTCCAGATGCGAAACCCTCTAGGAACGGTCTGAATGAGAGGAAATCATTCAGTCCTGGTGGCTCAGTGGCCTTTAATTGGTAGATCCATCGTAACTCCATTTGGAGGAGGGTCTTGTTCCAGTCCCCTCCTCTGGGGTTAGGATGGATTCTATCCAATATCAAAAATTTGATTTTGGGATATTTGTCGGGATGGATCAAAGCGGCATGGCGTCCCAATGGAAGCTCTGGGTCACGTGTTTGTATGCTTTTTAAGTGTCTGCATGCGCGTTTAGTGAACTCGAGTTTGGTTTTCCCAACATAAAAACAACCGCACCCACAGAGGAGCAGATAAACCACTCCGTGGGTGCGGCAGTTGGCAAAATGTTGTGGCCTAAAGATCTGGCCGTTGGGTAAAATTGGGTCCTTGCTCGTGTGCATGTATCTGCAATATCTGCATGTACCGCAAATAAAAGTTCCTTTCACCTTACAATGGTCTTTCCCTTTTTGAGCCACAAATTCACTTTGTACAAGTTGGTCCCTTAAAGCGGGGACCTTCTTGTAGGTGAATTGAGGATATGTTGTAACATGTTTGCCCAAAATAGGGTCAAGAGAAAGCATATGCCAATATCTCGTGACGATCTTTTTAATTTCGGGATGTTGTTCCGAATATTTTGTTATGATTCTAAGGGTGTTTTCAGCAGGTTTAGAGGTTTTTGGTGCCAGTAGTACTGCTCTATCACTGGTTAAGGCCTTTTTATAGGCTTTTTTTAGGGTAGATTTTTTATACCCTCTCTTAAGCAATCTCTGTTGTAGATCGTCAGCAGCCTTTTGGAATTGCACCAGTTCGGTACAATTCCTCCTGGCCCTGAGATATTGGCTGTATGGGATTGACCTAACCAAACTTTGAGGATGGAAACTTGAAGCATGGAGTATGGTGTTTCCAGCAGTGGGCTTCCGGAAGAGCCCACTGTGGAGACCACCATCTTCGCCTTTGTGGATCTCTACGTCAAGAAAGGTTATTTTTTGTAGGTCACAGTTCATCGTGAAATTTAAACCAAAGTAATTTTTGTTCATCCTGTCCATCCATTTGTCCAGAAGGTCCCGTGGTCCATGCCATAACATAAAAATATCATCGATGTATCGGACCCACATAATGATGTGGTCCGTATACATCGAAGTCTCATCATCATCAAGGAGAGCATGTTCCCACTCCCCCAGGTACAAATTGGCGTAGGATGGGGCACAACAAGTGCCCATCGCTACGCCTTGCACCTGGAGGTAGTGGGAACCATTGAAGGTAAAAACGTTATGGAACAAGATGAACTGGAGGATGGACAGGATGAACTCCCCATATGCATCAAAAGTGGATCCCCGCGTTAACACGCGTCTGACTGCCGCCAACCCCCGATCGTGCGGGATAGAACTATATAACGCCTCGACGTCTATAGTAACTAATAGGCAATTGGCAGGAACAATTGTATCCTGAGTTTTCTGCAGGAAATGTATTGTATCCCGCACGAAAGAGGGTAGGGCAGTTACGAAAGGCTTTAAGAAAGTATCCACCAGTTTGCTGGCGTTGTCTGTTATTGAGCCAATCCCCGAGATAATTGGACGCCCTGGTGGATTCGTGGCGTCCTTGTGTATCTTGGGGAGGGCGTAAAAAGTAGGGGTAACAGGGAAGGCCGTACGAACATATTCCCAAGTGTGTTTGGGGATCACTGTATTGAAATATGCTGAGTCAACTAGGCTGTAGAATTCTAGCTGATATTTCGCAACAATATCAGCCGGAATCCTCCTGTACCAATTGAGGTTTTTAAGGATCCTCAAACACATTGCCACGTAGTCATCATTATTCATGATGACGACGTTGCCGCCTTTGTCGGCTTGTTTAATCGTAATAGATGGATTTTGCTTAAGTTTTTTAATCGCAAGCCTTTGTTTAAATGTAATATTTGTATTAGTTGGTTTTTTAATATGTAATTTTTCAACTTCTTTCGTTACTAATTTAACAAAGGCGGCAACGTGTGGGTTGAGGGTTTGGGGAAACTTATCCGACTTTTTCTTTAAAGATAAGCCCTGATTGGGGGGCTCAGGTTTCTGTGTATCCACACTCGCTAGTAGGGAGGGCAAATCTACTCGGTCAATGAGATCCTCATTTTCCTCGAGTAGTGAGATTAAGGTATCCAGGATCGGATTTTTCTTAGATTTTGAGATCTCAGAAGATTTATCATTATCATAGAGGATTTTGAAACTCAACTTTCGAGCGAAAAGATGCAAATCTTTTATAAAATCAAAACGATCTAATTTTGTACTAGGGCAAAAACTTAAACCTTTAGAGAGAACTTCTGTTTCCTCTGGAGACAGCTTATAGTCTGAAAGATTAATAATCGAAAAATCAGTGGAAGCTACAACAAAATCTTCAGAGTGTGGGGACAAAACAGTGGGTGCAGTGTAATTTAGGTAGAAGGGGTGGGAGTGATTGTGGGAGCTCTCAAGTGAATTAGTTCTAAAAAAGTTGTGTCTTGTAAGTTAAGAGTGGAGGCTAGTGAGGATGGTGTTGGATTAGACTTGGAGGAAGGGGTCTGTGTCTGAAAATTAGGGGGTGGGTTGGAATCTGATTCAGGTGGGGTGGATTGGATTTGAAAAGTGATAGGTGTTTGCCCACATTGTGTTGTAGGTTGGTTTTTTTGGTAGATTGGTTTATACTGTTGTCTTCTTGATAAGTGCGTTTAGTTTTCGTTGGAACTTTCTGTTTATTCAAATTTTGAGAATTAGTAGAGAGTGTCCCTTTCGGTGGAGTGAGGAGGGGAGGGGAGATGGGCGTTGATCTTTGTTAATTGAGAAAAAGGTTGTAGGTTTGGGTGCGTTCCATCTGTATGCCTTTTTGTGGGCAAAAGCGGTGGTATCGCGTCCAAACTTTTGTTGTTTTTTGATTAAAATATTACGATTATATACATCAAGGTGTTCCTTTAGTTGTTTCTCCTTAATTGGAAACAATTTGTGAAGTTTATATTTTTGCATCTTTTCGCAAAGAGCATTGATCTCAACATCCAGTTTGGATGTACGGATGGTATATTCTTCGATGAGTAATGTCATTAGGGTGGCTGAACATTGATTTAAGGTATTTTCCCAATCAGTCTTAAACTTAGGGCTTAGGTCCTCCAAAAGTGGAAAAACCTGCACCCTCAGGCCGATGGGGTTAATTTCTTTTTTAATGCAGTCCTGGAAAGACCTAATGTGCCAGAAATAGGCGGACTTTTTTTCTAACGTTTTTGATAACTGAAAAAATAATGCAGATAAATCCGCCTCGGCATATTCTTTCTCACCGAAGTCTTTTAGATATTTAGACATAAGAAGTTCCCATTCGTCACCTACATATAAAGACATAGTGAGTGTGGAAACAGTTAATCCCAATAAAGAGGAAGTGGACTAGATGTAGATAATTGTAAAAAAGAAAATAGGGGAGAAAAGAACTAACAATACAGTGCTCACAAAAAATTACCTAGCGCATTTTAAGATAAACAATAATTTTCAGAAAAAATATACAATATTTCTAGTCACAATATATACGTGACTGAATAGTATTCAAAAAATTATTACAGGGGAGACAAACAACATGAGCTGAGGCGGGGAGTGGTATCTACTACCTGGTAATAAGTAATTTTAAATATTGCTCATGTTGTGTATGTCTCCACGGTGCCACATCCCGAAAAGTACAAAACCAAAAAAGGAGAGGGGTTCCCCTAGGGGTGGGACTTTTTAGGCACCAAAGTAAAAGACAATCAATTATATAAAATCAATTCTTTTATTTTATTTGATCATACAAAAAGATATAAAAACATAAGGCAAGCTAAAGAATGCTTCACAGCTAACAGTCGGATTAAAGACCACACGACCCCTGGGTTTGAACCCGACTCGTTTCGGAGTCTCTTGGAACTCCTTCCTCAGGGGTACCCTTGGAGGGTGGTCTGTGGGTGATCAATACAAAACAAATTAGTTTCAATATTTAACATATAAGTCTATTCATACATTAAGCAGAGTGTTTTAACAATGACTTACATAATCCACTGTGGTGGTAGGTATAAATGGCCTGCCTGGACGGTTTAAAAACAAATGGTCAGCATATCACTGTTGTCCATAGAGAGTGCCGTTTTTGAGATGAAAAAAGGTTTCTGCCAGAATCCTAGGTATTCAGAGTTTATGTGCCAACCAATCTCAGTTGGAGGCTGGGTAGGAGTAGCTGGAATCCCAAGAAACAGCAGATCTGCTGAATAGAGATCGCATGATTATTGCAAAGGCTAATTTAAAGAATAGGCATGTATAGTACGCCGGCAGAAAAAAAGGGGGGGGGGGAAAGGAATAGACAAATAACCTCCAGCCTTGTCTGCTTTCAATAGGGCATATCAAGACGTAAAAATAAATATGAAATTGTATGGAACAAAATCAAAATAAATATAAGCAGTATATGTATATATAGTGCCAAGTAGTAAAACACTAGCCATGGGAAGATTCCAATTAGTTATAAGGAGGCTGGAGGGTTCCATTAAGCGTAGTATACATAGCCAATTTCAGAGAGGCTGATAAAGATGAATCATCAGTATCTAAGTAGACCTAGTAAAATAGAATTTCTTTCTTACCTTTGATAGAGCAAAAAAACGTTCACAGAGGGAGGGAGTCCCTCACAAGACCTGTGTGTCCGGCAAAAAGAGCAAGCAGCTCTGATGGCAGGTACACAGGGCTTAAATAGCGTGATAATCAGCTGAAACATATTTCAGCTCGATTACACGCATCCAGCTGAGCGCCGTCAAGGTTCCCTGGAACGTAGGGGCCGGACACGCCCCCTGCCGGATATCCGGCGGAAGCGTGAGCGGCCGATGCGTTCCACCGACACGGAACACTACCCATCTGCGTGGACCGCAGATCAGTGTGTTAGGCGTGCATCGCTGAACTCACAAGGAGGTAGGGATGGACTGATGAACGTCTAGTGTGCGGGCGCCACTAGGTGGCGACCGCCTTGCCGTGTCGGGCTATTCCTAACGCACATCTAGAGACAGTAATTGTCTCAGACATTTAAACTCTGAATCCTAGTGGGAAAAAAAAACTAATTACATTATTGAAAAAAAGAGAAACAGTTTATATATAAACAGACTGCCTTGGAGTTTATAAACCTTATAATTGGATACATATTTTATTAGTACATAAAAAACGGACTTAGCTCCTGATTGGACAATTCATGAATATACTGCAACATTTGTGTACAATAGCGCTAGGGTATAGGAGCAGAGTATTTACAAAGCACATATATATGTTTATATGCAGGAGATTACGAAAACATTCTTTAAAGTAATAACATAGTATAACAACCATAACAAATGATAATAAGAAAAACATAGTGATAGAGGAAATGAAGAGAGAAAAGAGCAAAAAACGCATAATTATGGTGATGATGATCACTAATGTATAAACAAGAAAAAAAGGAAAAAATATGAAAAGAATATCATGGGATATATAGGGTTCAATTGGTCTAGTTACTCATTAATCATTGGCCTGTCAGCAAAGCACATTCAAACAGGTCACCATAGTATTACAAAAATCTTTTTATGTTCAAATCAGGGGCATGGTTTATCTTTCCATACCTCCAGATGCGAAACCCTCTAGGAACGGTCTGAATGAGATGAAATCATTCAGTTCTGGTGGCTCGGTGGCCTTTAATCGGTAGATCCATCGTAACTCCATTTGGAGGAGGGTCTTGTTCCAGTCCCCTCCTCTGGGGTTTGGATGGATTCTATCCAATATCAAAAATTTGATTTTGGGAAATTTGTCGGGATGGATCAAAGCGGCATGGCATCCCAATGGAAGCTCTGGGTCACGTGTTTGTATGCTTTTTAAGTGTCTGCATGCACGTTTAGTGAACTCGAGTTTGGTTTTCCCAACATAAAAACAACCGCACCCACAGAGGAGCAGATAAACCACTCCGTGGGTGCGGCAGTTGGCAAAATGTTGTGGCCTAAAGATCTGGCCGTTGGGTAAAATTGGGTCCTTGCTCGTGTGCATGTATCTGCAATATCTGCATGTACCGCACATAAAAGTTCCTTTCACCTTACAATGGTCTTTCCCTTTTTGAGCCACAAATTCACTTTGTACAAGTTGGTCCCTTAAAGCGGGGACCTTCTTGTAGGTGAATTGAGGATATGTTGTAACATGTTTGCCCAAAATAGGGTCTTTTTGTATGATCAAATAAAATAAAGAATTGATTTTATATAATTGATTGTCTTTTACTTTGGTGCCTAAAAAGTCCCACCCCTAGGGGAACCCCTCTCCTTTTTTGGTTTTGTACTTTTCGGGATGTGGCACCGTGGAGACATACACAACATGAGCAATATTTAAAATTACTTATTACCAGGTAGTAGATACCACTCCCCGCCTCAGCTCATGTTGTTTGTCTCCCCTGTAATAATTTTTTGAATACTATTCAGTCACGTATATATTTTGTGACTAGAAATATTGTATATTTTTTCTGAAAATTATTGTTTATCTTAAAATGCGCTAGATAATTTTTTGTGAGCACTGTATTGTTAGTTCTTTTCTCCCCTATTTTCTTTTTTACAATTATCTACATCTAGTCCACTTCCTCTTTATTGGGATTAACTGTTTCCACACTCACTATGTCTTTATATGTAGGTGACGAATGGGAACTTCTTATGTCTAAATATCTAAAAGACTTTGGTGAGAAAGAATATGCCGAGGCGGATTTATCTGCATTATTTTTTCAGTTATCAAAAACGTTAGAAAAAAAGTCCGCCTATTTCTGGCACATTAGGTCTTTCCAGGACTACATTAAAAAAGAAATTAACCCCATCGGCCTGAGGGTGCAGGTTTTTCCACTTTTGGAGGACCTCAGCCCTAAGTTTAAGACCGATTGGGAAAATACCTTAAATCAATGTTCAGCCACCCTAATGACATTACTCATCGAAGAATATACCATCCGTACATCCAAACTGGATGTTGAGATCAATGCTCTTTGCGAAAAGATGCAAAAATATAAACTTCACAAATTGTTTCCAATTAAGGAGAAACAACTAAAGGAACACCTTGATGTATATAATCGTAATATTTTAATCAAAAAACAACAAAAGTTTGGACGCGATACCACCGCTTTTGCCCACAAAAAGGCATACAGATGGAAAGCACCCAAACCTACAACCTTTTTCTCAATTAACAAAGATCAACGCCCATCTCCCCTCCCCTCCTCACTCCACCCGAAAGGGACACCCTCTACTAATTCTCAAAATTTGAATAAACAGAAAGTTCCAACGAAAACTAAACGCACTTATCAAGAAGACAACAGTATAAACCAATCTACCAAAAAAAACAACCTACAACACAATGTGGGCCAACACCTATCACGTTTCAAATCCAATCCACCCCCACCTGAATCAGATTCCAACCCACCCCCTAATTTTCAGACACAGACCCCTTCCTCCAAGTCTAATCCAACACCATCCTCACTAGCCTCCACTCTTAACTTACAAGACACAACTTTTTTAGAACTGATTCACTTGAGAGCTCCCACGATCACTCCCACCCCTTCTACCTAAATTACACTGCACCCACTGTTTTGTCCCCACACTCTGAAGATTTTGTTGTAGCTTCCACTGATTTTTCGATTATTAATCTTTCAGACTATAAGCTGTCTCCAGAGGAAACAGAAGTTCTCTCTAAAGGTTTAAGTTTTTGCCCTAGTACAAAATTAGATCGTTTTGATTTTATAAAAGATTTGCATCTTTTCGCTCGAAAGTTGAATTTCAAAATCCTCTATGATAATGATAAATCTTCTGAGATCTCAAAATCTAAGAAAGATCCGATCCTGGATACCTTAATCTCACTACTCGAGGAAAATGAGGATCTCATTGACCGAGTAGATTTGCCCTCCCTACTAGCGAGTGTGGATACACAGAAACCTGAGCCCACCCAATCAGGGCTTATCTTTAAAGAAAAAGTCGGATAAGTTTCCCCAAACCCTCAACCCACACGTTGCCGCCTTTGTTAAATTAGTAACGAAAGAAGTTGAAAAATTACATATTAAAAAACCAACTAATACAAATATTACATTTAAACAAAGGCTTGCGATTAAAAAACTTAAGCAAAATCCATCTATTACGATTAAACAAGCCGACAAAGGCGGCAACGTCGTCATCATGAATAATGATGACTACGTGGCAATGTGTTTGAGGATCCTTAAAAACCTCAATTGGTACAGGAGGATTCCGGCTGATATTGTTGCGAAATATCAGCTAGAATTCTACAGCCTAGTTGACTCAGAATATTTCAATACAGTGATCCCCAAACACACTTGGGAATATGTTCGTACGGCCTTCCCTGTTACCCCTACTTTTTACGCCCTCCCCAAGATACACAAGGACGCCACGAATCCCCCAGGGCGTCCAATTATCTCGGGATTGGCTCAATAACAGACAACGCCAGCAAACTGGTGGATACTTTCTTAAAGCCTTTCGTAACTGCCCTACCCTCTTTTGTGCGGGATACAATACATTTCCTGCAGAAAACTCAGGATACAATTGTTCCTGCCAATTGCCTATTAGTTACTATAGACGTCGAGGCGTTATATAGTTCTATCCCGCACGATCGGGGGTTGGCGGCAGTCAGACGCGTGTTAACGCGGGGATCCACTTTTGATGCATATGGGGAGTTCATCCTGTCCATCCTCCAGTTCATCTTGTTCCATAACGTTTTTACCTTCAATGGTTCCCACTACCTCCAGGTGCAAGGCGTAGCGATGGGCACTTGTTGTGCCCCATCCTACGCCAATTTGTACCTGGGGGAGTGGGAACATGCTCTCCTTGATGATGATGAGACTTCGATGTATACGGACCACATCATTATGTGGGTCCGATACATCGATGATATTTTTATGTTATGGCATGGACCACGGGACCTTCTGGACAAATGGATGGACAGGATGAACAAAAATTACTTTGGTTTAAATTTCACGATGAACTGTGACCTACAAAAAATAACCTTTCTTGACGTAGAGATCCACAAAGGCGAAGATGGTGGTCTCCACAGTGGGCTCTTCCGGAAGCCCACTGCTGGAAACACCATACTCCATGCCTCAAGTTTCCATCCTCAAAGTTTGGTTAGGTCAATCCCATACAGCCAATATCTCAGGGCCAGGAGGAATTGTACCGAACTGGTGCAATTCCAAAAGGCTGCTGACGATCTACAACAGAGATTGCTTAAGAGAGGGTATAAAAAATCTACCCTAAAAAAAGCCTATAAAAAGGCCTTAACCAGTGATAGAGCAGTACTACTGGCACCAAAAACCTCTAAACCTGCTGAAAACACCCTTAGAATCATAACAAAATATTCAGAACAACATCCCGAAATTAAAAAGATCGTCACGAGATATTGGCATAAGCTTTCTCTTGACCCTATTTTGGGCAAACATGTTACAACATATCCTCAATTCACCTACAAGAAGGTCCCCGCTTTAAGGGACCAACTTGTACAAAGTGAATTTGTGGCTCAAAAAGGGAAAGACCATTGTAAGGTGAAAGGAACTTTTATGTGCGGTACATGCAGATATTGCAGATACATGCACACGAGCAAGGACCCAATTTTACCCAACGGCCAGATCTTTAGGCCACAACATTTTGCCAACTGCCGCACCCACAGAGTGGTTTATCTGCTCCTCTGTGGGTGCGGTTGTTTTTATGTTGGGAAAACCAAACTCGAGTTCACTAAACGCGCATGCAGACACTTAAAAAGAATACAAACACGTGACCCAGAGCTTCCATTGGGACGCCATGCTTTGATCCATCCCGACAAATTTCCCAAAATCAAATTTTTGATATTGGATAGAATCCATCCAAACCCCAGAGGAGGGGACTGGAACAAGACCCTCCTCCAAATGGAGTTACGATGGATCTACCGATTAAAGGCCACCGAGCCACCAGGACTGAATGATTTCATCTCATTCAGACCGTTCCTAGAGGGTTTCGCATCTGGAGGTATGGAAAGATAAACCATGCCCCTGATTTGAACATAAAAAGATTTTTGTAATACTATGGTGACCTGTTTGAATGTGCTTTGCTGACAGGCCAATGATTAATGAGTAACTAGACCAATTGAACCCTATATATCCCATGATATTCTTTTCATATTTTTTCCTTTTTTTCTTGTTTATACATTAGTGATCATCATCACTATAATTATGCTTTTTTTGCTCTTTTCTCTCTTCATTTCCTCTATCACTATGTTTTTCTTATTATCTTATTAATCATTTGTTATTGTTGTTATACTATGTTATTACTTTAAAGAATGTTTTCGTAATCTCCTGCATATAAACATATATATGTGCTTTGTAAATACTCTGCTCCTATACCCTAGCGCTATTGTACACAAATGTTGCAGTATATTCATGAATTGTCCAATCAGGAGCTAAGTCCGTTTTTTATGTACTAATAAAATATGTATCCAATTATAAGGTTTATAAACTCCAAGGCAGTCTGTTTATATATAAACTGTTTCTCTTTTTTTCAATAATGTAATTAGTTTTTTTTTCCCACTAGGATTCAGAGTTTAAATGTCTGAGACAATTACTGTCTCTAGATGTGCGTTAGGAATAGCCCGGCACGGCAAGGCGGTCGCCACCTAGTGGCGCCCGCACACTAGACGTTCATCAGTCCATCCCTACCTCCTTGTGAGGTCAGCGATGCACGCCTAACACACTGATCTGCGGTCCACGCAGATGGGTAGTGTTCCGTGTCGGTGGAACGCATCGGCCGCTCACGCTTCCGCCGGATATCCGGCAGGGGGCGTGTCCGGCCCCTATGTTTCAGGGAACCTTGACGGCGCTCAGCTGGATGCGTGTAATCGAGCTGAAATATGTTTCAGCTGATTATCACGCTATTTAAGCCCTGTGTACCTGCCATCAGAGCTGCTTGCTCTTTTTGCCGGACACACAGGTCTTGTGAGGGACTCCCTCCCTCTGTGAACATTTTTTTGCTCTATCAAAGGTAAGAAAGAAATTCTATTTTACTAGGTCTACTTAGATACTGATGATTCATCTTTATCAGCCTCTCTGAAATTGGCTATGTATACTACGCTTAATGGAACCCTCCAGCCTCCTTATAACTAATTGGAATCTTCCCATGGCTAGTGTTTTACTACTTGGCACTATATATACATATACTGCTTATATTTATTTTGATTTTGTTCCATACAATTTCATATTTATTTTTACGTCTTGATATGCCCTATTGAAAGCAGACAAGGCTGGAGGTTATTTGTCTATTCCTTCCCCCCCCCCCTTTTTTCTGCCAGCGTACTATACATGCCTATTCTTTAAATTAGCCTTTGCAATAATCATGCGATCTCTATTCAGCAGATCTGCTATTTCTTGGGGTTCCAGCTACTCCTACCCAGCCTCCAACTGAGACTAGTTGGCACATAAACTCTGAATACCTAGGATTCTGGCAGAAACCTTTTTTCATCTCAAAAACGGCACTCTCTATGGACAACAGTGATATGCTGACCATTTGTTTTTAAACCGTCCAGGCAGGCCATTTATACCTACCACCACAGTGGATTATGTAAGTCATTGTTAAAACACTCTGCTTAATGTATGAATAGACTTATATGTTAAATATTGAAACTAATTTGTTTTGTATTGATCACCCACAGACCACCCTCCAAGGGTACCCCTGAGGAAGGAGTTCCAAGAGACTCCGAAACGCGTCGGGTTCAAACCCAGGGGTCGTGTGGTCTTTAATCCGACTGTTAGCTGTGAAGTATTCTTTAGCTTGCCTTATGTTTTTATATCTTTTTGTATGATCAAATAAAATAAAGAATTGATTTTATATAATTGATTGTCTTTTACTTTGGTGCCTAAAAAGTCCCACCCCTAGGGGAACCCCTCTCCTTTTTTGGTTTTGTACTTTTCGGGATGTGGCACCGTGGAGACATACACAACATGAGCAATATTTAAAATTACTTAGTCCATTGCTAAGGGGAGCATGAAAAGGTGTGGTGAAGGCTGCTGATTTCAAGCTAAGGAACACGGGTGTTTTTTTAAGCCAGGAGCATTTCAACCTTAAAGTTATTTCCTTGCTTAAAGATTGGACACCATCGTTTCACCTCTTGAGGTGAAAGAGACAGTTTTGGATTATGAACCTTCATTGTATTGTCATAGGAGGATTAAGCGCTGCTGAGTGTGTTACACATTAGACTGTTACCAGTATGGTGATCTGATTTGAACACATTTTTTTTCATGAAGTGATCTGTTCACAGTGGCTGCTATTGCATGTTTGCACATCATAATTCGAGTATACAATATTTTGACCATCTATTGATTTATTTATATATTTATATATAAGAGCGCCGGGCGGGTGCATGTAGTTTTTTCTTCAGACACCTTTTTAAAATGTTAGCTGTACGCACATATCTCTATATTCTTTTACACATTTGACAATTTAATTTTACAAAGTTTAATTACCTTGCCATGGACATACGAGTAAAATTAAAAAACTTGTCCTCATGAGCACGCAAATTTGCATACATGGCCCAGAACTGCCCTCTGCTTTCCAGATTACGAGTGATAGGATGGATCCAGTATCGCCTTCTTCTTCTCATCCTCATCCTGTGTTTCCTCTGCGTCTTGAATTAATACTGCCATACTGGCTGTTATGTTATAACACCAGACATCAGATAGGCCAAGGCAAACATGGCTAAAATAGTTGTGCAATGACACACACACAGACAACACAGGACACATGGGAAACAGGAAAAAAGTAAAAAAAAAAACAGGAAAGGGAAATTAGGTCACAACACATCATATTCTGATTGGCCAAATACAAAGTCATACAAAGTCGTCTATCATATATGTCGCTTAAAATAATTCACAAGTCGCGATGAAGTCGCGCTGAAGTCACGCTGAAGTTGCGCTAAATTGTGCTGAAGTCACGCTGAAAGTCACGCAAACAAGTCACCCCTTATGAGGCAACTTTCTGGTCACGGTAGTGTGAACCGGCTCTTAGAGTCTTAAAAAGCCGGTTTTAGACAAGATAACTGCATGTGGTCTCCAATGGTCTGAAATTAGTTTTTTTGTCAAAATGACTGTTTTTTGGTCTCCAAGTGTCTAAAAAGCCTTTTTTAGTCAAAATTAGGGATGATCGAATGGTTCGGGTCGACCATCGGTTCGACCCGAACATTGGCTGTTCGAGGTTCAGCCGAATTTAGAACTTTTTGCCCAAAAAGATCGGAATTCGGCAACCAGAACCGACCAAAATGCAATGGGACAGGAAATGGGCTTTAAAAGCCCATGATTGGACCAGAACCATTAGCAAAAGCCAATTGAGGCGGCAGGAGAATGCTAGGAATGTGATTGGAGTGACTAGGGGGTCCATAGACCAATCATTAGTGAATACGCCCCCCAGTATATAAGATCCCGCCAAATTCCTAGCATTGTTATACAGGGACATGGAAGAGAGTGGAAGCAGTTCATGGACTTCTGCTTCAAAGTGTCATTTAGCATTTATTAGTGTGAGGAAAGGGATATCTAGTGTAGTTAGGGTGCTCTTTTACACTTTAGTTAGCTTTAATTATTTAGTTTCTGTAGGGAAAGTGTTAAGTGCCAGGGTGACCGTAGTGTAGTGTAGGGTGAACTGACAGTGACTGCTATGGCAGGGTGACCAAACCCTTCCATATCAGGGTGACCGCTATAGAGAAAAACTAGTTTCTCTGAAGTCACTTTCGCTGCAGTAATATGGCTTCGCCCCTGTCAGCTTGCTTTTTGGCTGATGGCGTTTATAGGGATTTTTTGAGCACATGTAGGCATGACATCTGAACATGTGTATAGGGGGTATATATACATCCACCCATGTATGTATATATACACCTGCACATATATCGGTGTGAAAGGAGCAGAAAACACTACTTGCGCTAATGAAATAATTAACACCAATATAGTTATGCTCCTATCACACCTATATATGTCTACATGTAAAATACATATAAGTATGTGTGTATATATACCACTATACACAAGTTCAGATGTTTTGCCTGCCTCCAAAGAACCCCAAAAAAAAATGCCCAAAAAAACGCTAGCGGCAAAAAAAAACGCCCAGGTGTGTTGTTGCAGGCATTTTTTTGGGGTTTTTGGAGGCAGGCAAAACATCTGAACTTGTGTATACGGGTATATATTCACACATACTTATATGTATATATACACCTAGACATATATAGGTGGGATTTCAATGGGGTTCTGAAATCCGGGCCGAACTTTTGGGAGGTTCGGGTGTTCTGGTCGAACCGAACTTTTCAAAAGTTCGATCATCCCTAGTCAAAATAACTGCATTTGGTCACCAAAGGTCTGAAAATTTTTTTTGTCAAAATGACTGTATTTTTGTCTTTTAGAGTCGTAAAAAGCCGGTTTTAGACAAGATAACTGCACTGAAATTTTTTTTGTCAAAATGCATGTATTTTGGTCTCCAAGTGTATAAAAAGCCTTTTTTAGTGAAAATAACTGCATTTGGTCACCAAAGGTCTGAATTTTTTTGTCAAAATGACTGTATTTTTGTCTTTTATAGTCTTAAAAAGCCGGATTTAGACAAGATAACTGCTTTTGGTCTCCAATGGGCTGAAAAAAGTTTTTTTGGTCAAAATGACTCTATTTTGGTCTCCAAGTGTCTAAAAAGCCCTTTTTAGTCAAAATAACTGCATTTGGTCACCAAAGGTCTGAAAATTTTTTTAGTCAAAATGACTGTATTTTTGTCTTTTAGAGTCTTAACCGCTTGCTGACCGCCGCACGATTATTAAAGTCGGTGGTCAGCCCCTCACAGGCAGAGCGACGTAGTACTACGTTGCTAGCCTGTGAGGGTCTAGGGAGGCGCGCTCCCGCTCCGGCGCGGTCATGGACCCCCCCGCGCGTTTGACCGGCGGACCCGATGTCCGCCTGTCACTCGGCGATCGTCAGTGCAGAGGGAGAAAGGCAGGCGGCTGATGTAAACAACCTTCACTGCCAGTGTAATTTTACAGTAACAGTGCATATGTATAGCACTGATTACTGTAGAAATGTCACTGGTAACCCCAAAAGTGTCAAAAGTGTCAGTCAAGGATCCGATCTGTCCGCCGCAATGTCGCAGTACCGCAAAAAAAATCGCAGATCGCCACCATTACGCGTTAAAAAAAAACAACAAAAATGACAAAAATCTTTCCCTTTGTTAGTAAACGCTATTTTACGTTAGTAAAATAACTTTTGCGCAAACCAATCAAAATACGCTTTTTGCGATTTTTTTTACCAAGCATATGTAGCATAAAACAAATTGGCTGAAAATGTTAAAAAAATTTTGAGGGGGGCGTGGTTCATCAATGGCTCCGTGAGAGGCCGAGCAGTGAGTAGCCCTGCTTGGTGGAGGAGAGCACCGTGAAGTGAGTGAGTCGGCTCTCCCCCCCCCCCCCCCGCTAGGTGCAGAGCGGGGACCGAGGCTCACGGAGGACAGTAATGGTGAAATCCAGCCATAAAGCAGCAGTGGTGGCAAGGAAGCAGGCGGTCATACGTTGAATGTGCGGGACCCTACTTCAGAGTGAGAGAGGTACAGCATAGGGTGAAAGACCGTGCGGGTCGGCGTGGGGCTGAGGGGCTGTCGAGGAGGAAAGCCGGGGTCGAGTGCCAGCTGGGACAGTAGATGCGGAGGTCGCTGGTCTCCCCTGTATATATGACTCAAGCAGCCAGCCCGGAGCAGAAACAAGCCCTAGAGAGAAGGACAGACATTACCTCATATTTTCTGAGACACACAGTGGCATCACGAAGCACTGTTGGGACCAAGGTATCACAGGAACGCCAAACAAACTCAGGAATGGCAGTTCAGCAGAAAGGGCCCAAAGCTACAAACACTCAATCTATTGGGGTCTCTACTGGTGGGAAGAAGCCTTTAGTAATGGATATATCTCAGGAACGAAGAGCCCAAAGAGTCCCTGACTATGCCGCAACAACCCCAAATACCATCAACAGCGGAGTGGGGTGAGTTTGTAAAGCTGATCCCGACGAAACAGGATATCCAAGATATGGCTGCAGCAATCGTGAGTGACATTAAAATGGAAATATGTGGTTTAAAACAAAAAGTTGACCAAATTGAAGGCAGATTGGTGAATACAGAGTCAGTACAATGTGATTTTGAAGTCAGAATCTCTGAATTAGAAAGTTCACGAGCACATTTGCAAAAACAAGTCACCTGGTTGCGGCTGCAGCAGGATGATGGCGAGAACCGCAGGCGGAGGAATAATATTCGACTGCGGGGCTTGCCGGAATCCGTAAAGGGCCCAGAGCTCAGAACCACGGTAGTGGGTATTTTGAATGGTGAGTTGGAGAGACCCCAAATGGAAAAAATGGAAATTGACAGAGTACACAGGGTTAAAGCGCCCTGAAGGACAGTAACAGAACTAATCCCAGATGTCCTGAATAGGATTCACCTGTTTTCACTTAAAGAAGACATAATGAGACAAGCATGGGCAAAAGGGCAGATTGAGTATGAAGGTTCTCAGCTGAAACTGTTGCCAGATCTTTCACGGGGGACCCCAAAGATGAGAGCCGCAATTAAACCCCTCCTAGAGGTCATAAGAAAAGTGGGAGCAACCTATTTTTGGGGACACCCCTTCCATTTGAAAGTGGTGAAAGACAGAGAAACTTTCTTATTGAAATGGCCAGACCAGCTCCCCGGGCTCTTTACATTTTTGGGGTGCGCCCCGATCCATGTGAGTGACTGGATAGATGTCCTAGGAAACTCCGTGAACTATTACATGAATTAAGCCATACAACATGGGCGAAATTTGGAGCAGATAGGTTTGGGAGCAAAACAGATGCTCAGGTCAAGGAGACATTAATACAACGAACCTAAAAGTGCTGCACACAGGTTCCTGGCCTATTCCATGTTTTTTTTCTTTTTTGTATTTATTTTTCAAGGTTTTTCCCATGCGTTTTTTTTTGTTTGTTTGTTTCTGGGGTTCTCCCTATCTCCTCTTCTCCCTCTCTTTCTGGGAGGGGGGAAGGTTAAGATGTGTGGAGGTCCCTGGTATCCCCACACCCGCCTCGAACATTTGCTTTGTCAAGATATGGGCGTTTTTTCTGCATTTTTTCTGTTTTATTTTTTATATGTCCTTACTATCTGAGTCACCCTCGAAAGGGAAGGGGGGGGGTTACTTTTAGTGTGATTTGTGTTATTTTTTCATGTTTTTCTTATGGGGGATTTGTGGTGTGCGTTTTTGGATTTTTTTTTTTTTCTCACAGGAAAGTTGGATATTATATATTTGTATCTGTAGAAATCAACTATAACTTCACAAGGTGTTTTTTTTTATAAATTTTTTTTTCTTTTTTGCTTCTGTTCGTGCCCCCGCCAGCCATGGAGGGCCGGAGCTTAAGGGTTAAGAGGGAAGGGGGCACTGAGGTAGAGGTAATTTGAGAGTGTTCCCTCACTTCGTGCGGGACACGCTTAAGACATAAAAAAGAAGATATGTGAGACTTAATAATACCGAATTTAAATCACTATTAGGGTGTATACAGAGGATATAGTGACTCAGGGAATAGTTATGGTTAATAGCAACTAGAAGTGAGTAAGAGAGATCCTCCCAGGACCTAGCACAAGTCTGAAGGGTTAAGATGGAGTTGAGGGGAGGGTAGATGTTTTGCAGAAGGGGGGGTGAGGGGGCCCCGGGGCCCTCAGGAAGGGAGATGGGGGGAGGGGGAGGGGAATCTATAGAGTGATAGGAGTAGAAGGCACAAGCAAGGGATCTGACCATGTAGCAATCAAGTCCCCTTTATCTGCGACCTGGCTCGGGGTAGTTTGACTAGATTGGGAGGCGTAAGAGGGGGTCTCTGGGGCGGGGGGGGAGTAGGACATTGACATTATGTGAAGGGAGGTGATCGTCCGCCGAGTTAGAGCTCCTCTAGCTGGACACTTTAAATTTATAGTTTTACTGTCTGCCAGTGATAAGATAGGGACTGCATCCTTACCACCAAGGTAGGGGTGAGAGGGAGTAGAGCCCATTTTCTTAGCTCCAATTTTTGGAGCCCAGCCTTTTCTTCTTTTTTCTTCCCTCTTGTGTTCTTGAAGGAGAGTGTCCAGGTACAGTGGCTTGCTCGCAGGGTTTTGGGAACCATGGCCCCCTCAGTAGATAGCGCCTGGTTGCGCTGGTTTAGATAACCATTAGAGGGGGGTAGGGGTAGTGGGTATTAAACAGTATATACATACTTGTGTGGGTGAAGAGGGGTTTCTTTTCTTGTCAAATTTTTTTCTTTTTTCCTCGCATAGGTTGTGTGGCCGTAGGGGGCAGGGGACCGTCCACAATGGTGGCTGGAGGTGGGGCGACCCAGGGGGGGGGCAGCAGGTTGTAAGATTACGACCTATAATGTGAGGGGACTATCAACCCCACAGAAGCGTAGGAGACTTATGGGAGATCAAAAACGAGATGCTACACAAATAGCTTTCATTCAGGAGACCTACTTCCGCAAAGATGCAGTACCAAAATTGTACAATAAAGACTTTCCATGGGTTTACCACGCTACGTCCCCTATTGCCAAATCAAAGGGTGTGAGCATTTTAATATCAAGTGCTATGAATTGGACCCTGAAAGAAGAATTGGCTGACCCAATGGGTAGGTTTGTGTTGGTAAAGGGGTGGATAGGACGGGTCGAGGTAACCCTCGTAAATGTCTATTTTCCCAACTATGAGCATGTAATGTTTTTACAGAAAATGATTCCAGTTGTCTTGGAATTCCAGGAAGGGCACTTAGTGATGGGAGGTGACTTTAACCACTTGCCTACAGTGCACTTTCACCCCCTTCCTGCCCAGACCGATTTTCAGCTTTCAGCGCTCTCACACTTTGACTGAGAATTA
Organism: Pelophylax lessonae; assembly: GCF_965119305.1. Classification (NCBI taxonomy): domain Eukaryota; kingdom Metazoa; phylum Chordata; class Amphibia; order Anura; family Ranidae; genus Pelophylax; species Pelophylax lessonae. The sequence continues at coordinate 164,939,277 of NC_138779.1, forward strand.
CTCAGTCATGCAACACTGTACCCATACAAAAATTGTGTCCTTTTTTTCACACAAATAGAGCTTTCTTTTGATGGTATTTGATCAATACTGGGTTTTTTATTTTTTGTGCTATAAATAAAAAAAGACTGAAAATATCGTGAAAAAACGCATTTTTCTTTGTTTCTGTCATAAAATTTTGCAAATTAGTCATTTTTCTTCACAAATTTTGGCCAAAATTTATACTGCTACTTATCTTTGGTAAAAAAAACCCAAATAAGTGTATATTATTTGGTCTTTGTGAAAGTTATAGAGTCCACAAGTTATGGTGCTATTCATTGAAAATTGATCACACTTGATCACACCTGATGTACTGAAGGCCTATCTCATTTCTTGAGACACTAAAAGGTCAGGAAAGTACAAATACCCCCCAAATGACCCCTTTTTGGAAAGTAGACATTCCAAGGTATTTAATAAGGGGCATGATGAGTTTTTTGAAGTTGTAATTTTTTCCCACAATGCTTTGCAAAATGAAGATTTTTTTTTTTTTTTTTTTTTTTTTTTACAAATTGCCGTATTAACAGGTTATTTCTCTCACACAGCACATGTATACTTGCAACTACACCCCAAAACACATTCTACTACTCCGCCTGAGTATGGCGATACCACATGTGTGAGACTTTTTCACAGCCTGGCCACATACAGAGGCCTAACATCCGAGTAGCAGCGTCCGGCATTCTAGGAGCACAAATTACACATATCATTTCCTGACAACCTATCGCACTTTTGAAGGCCCTGGAGCACCAGGACAATGGAAACCCCCATAAAATGACCCCATTTTGGAAAGCAAACAGCCCAACGTATAATTTTTGAGGCATAATGAGTCTTTTGAATATGTCATTTTTTTCCACAAGTTTTTGGAAAATGTGGAAAGAAAATGAAAACACATTTTTTTTACACAAAGCTGTCCATTTATGCAATATTTCTAACACATCGCATGTACATAGCAAAACTTGCACCCCAAAATACATTCTGCTATTCCTCCTGAGTATGGCGATACCACATGTGTAACACTTTTTCACAGCCTGGCCACATACATAGGCCTAACATCCAAGTAGCGCTTTACACAAAGTTGTCCATTTATCCACTTTAAGACTGGGCCTATTTTTGACACTTGGTGTTTACAAGCTAAAATAATTTTTTTTGCTAGAAAACTACTTTGAACCCCCAAACATTATATATTTTTTTTTAGCAGAGACCCTAGAGAATAAAATGGAGATCGTTGCAATATTTTTTATCACACCATATTTGCGCAACAGTCTTCCAAATGCGATTTTTTTGAAAAAAATTCACTTTTTTGAACTAAAAAATAAGAAAACAGTAAATTTAGCCCAATTTTTTTCCATAATATAAAAGATAATGTTACGCCGAGTAATTAGATACCCAACATGTCATGCTTCAAAATTGCGCATGCTCACAGAATGGCGCCAAACATTGGTACTTAAAAATCCCCATAGGCAACATTTTAAAAATTTCTGCAGGTTACTAGCTTAGAGTTACAGAGGAGGTCTAGGGCTCAAATTATTGCACTCGCTCTAACGATCGCGGCGATACCTCACATGTATGGTTTGAACACCGTTTACATATGTGGGCGGGACTTGCGTATGCGTTTGCTTCTGCGCGCGAGCTAACGGGGACAGGGCGCTTTAATTTTTTTTTTTTTTTTTTATTCCTATTTATTTTATTTATTATTTTTTTATTTTTACACAGTTTAAAAAAAAAAAATGTTTTGATCATTTTTATTCCTATTACAAGGAATGTAAACATCCCTTGTAATAGAAATTGGCATGACAGGTCCTCTTTATTGTGAGATCTGGGGTCAAAAAGACCTCACACCTCACAACTACACTAAAAAAGAAAAAAAAAAAAAAAAAATTGTTGAAAGAGGGAAAAAAAAAAAGCAAAAAAAAAAAAGCGGCCCTTTAAACCGGTTGCTAGGCAACGTCTTTTGACGTAGCTCCGGTCCTCCAAGACCATAGAGTTGAGTGAGGGCCATCTTGCCCTCACTCGACTTCCTGTCTCTGAGGATCCGGGACCGGATAGTTTTCCCCGCTGCCGGCGGGTCCGGTAAGCTGGGAAAACGTCTGGGACGCGGCAGGAGGGGGGGGGGCACCTCTTCCCCTGCACCGTAAGGGTAATTCCGCGGCGAATCCGCCACTGGGACCACCCTTATCTGAAAGCCGACCGCCCGCCGTTTCAAAAAATACCGGGGTTATGGGGGCTATCTGCTGCCATAACCCCAGTATTTAGCTTTTAATGGCCGACGCATATAGTCGTTAGGCGGTCAGTAAGTGATTGCATGTATATGGCAAACAGGTGACGATGACTGACGGGGTGACAGGTGACGATGACTGACGGGGTGACAGATGACGATGACTGACGGGGTGACAGGTGACGATGACTGATGGGGTGACAGGTGACGATGATTGATGAGGTGACAGGTGATGATGATTGATGAGGTGACAGGTGACGATGATTGATGGGGTGACAGGTGACGATGATTGATGAGGTGACAGGTGATGATGATTGATGGGGTGACAGATGACGATGATTGATGGGGTGACAGATGACAGTCACTGACGGGGTGACATGTGATGATGATTGATGGGGTGACAAGTGACGATGACTGATGGGGTGTCAAGTGACGATGACTGATGGGGTGACAGGTGACGGTGATTGATGGGGTGACAGGTGACGGGCGATGGTCACTGATGGGTGACAGGTGACGGGCGATGGTGCACGGCGGTACTGATGGCAGTCTCTGGTGACCGGTGAACTTTAGGCTATGTTCACATGTGAGCGTAGCGATCACGGTCAGAATCACTGCGATTCTGCCCGTGATCCAGAAATCATTGCAAATTGCGGGGCGCCTGTGCAATGCCTGTGATTTGCAATAGCACCCCAAATGCTGTGCGATGTTGCTGCGATTTCCGCCTGCCGAATCGCGGTAACATCGCGCAAACAACGCATGACGCCCCAAAGAAACTCTTCTACCTTTTTTGGGCGTCATGCGATGTTTGCGCGATGTTACCGCGATTCGGCAGGCGGAAATGGCGGCAACATCGCACAGCGTTTGGGGTGCTATTGCAAATCAGGGGCAACGCACAGGCGTCCCGCGATATGCAATGATTTCCGGATCGCGGGCAGAATCGCAGTGATTCTGCCTGCGATCGCTGCGCTCACATGTGAACGTTATGGGTGTCAATTTCTGGGCACTGATGAGGTGACTGTTGGGTGACAGGTGACATTGGGGGGGGCTGAGGACTGTGTGGGGGGACCTTTATTTGTGTGATTTTTACTTTGTGACATGTGTACAGAGCAGTAACTCACTATTTCTAGCTCTTCTCCCCTCATACTGGAAGCTGTATGAGGAGAGAAGAGCTAGTAACACTGAGTTACTGCTCTTTGTTTACATTTTCTGATCGGCTGTGAATGGATTCACAGCCGATCACATAGTAAACAGTCACTATCAGTGACTGTTTACTACCGCCGGTGACAGCTGTGTTCCTACGGAACACAGTGCCACCGACATGACCGCGCTGCGCGCTCCCGATCGCGCATGCGCGGTCATCTAGTGGGCGCCTTCATTGTGATCGGCTGTGTCATTGGAACACAGCCGATCACGTGGGAAACAGCCGCGCCCATTGGCTGTTTCCCCCCTGCCGGTGACGGGGGGTGTCCCGGGGACACCCCGACACCGGCAGTGCAGGGCGGCGCGCCCGCGATCGCGCGCCTGCCCTGCTTAAAGTGCCGCCGTCATATGACGGCGGCCCAGGATAATGGTCGCACCGCTCCGCCGTCATATGACGGCGGGCGGGCGGCAAGCGGTTAATTATGCCCCAGAACCTCTGTTGGATACCTCCAAAAGAAGCTCATATATGTCATTTGCTAAATTACGAAGGCTACAAAAAGAGATCTCCCTCCTGGGCCTCATCGACCCATGGAGGTTGATGAACCCAGGGGAGAGAAATTACACTTTCTACTCTCCAATCCACAAGGCATATAGTAGGATAGACAGAATCCTGGTTACCCAGGCAGACCTGCCGTTAATGACAGACTCAGATATCGGAGATTTTTCAATCTCTAACCATTTTCCGGTGTATGTGAGTATAGAGTAGGAATCAAAAAACTGTAGTCCGAGATCATGGCGCATAAATGAGGCCTTATTACAATCCTCGGAAACGGAGGGGAAGATAGATGAGGCGTTACATAACTACTTTTTGGAAAATACATCGGAGTCGTTCTCACCTTCCACGATCTGGGAAGCGCACAAGTGCGTGATAAGAGGGGTTCTGATACAGTTGGGTGCACAGCGTAAAAGAGAGCGAGAGGCGAAAATTAAAGAATATCTAACTTAAATTGAACATCTGTGTAGACAGCATAAGAGAATGCTTGTGGAAGCTCACTTGTTCCCTCTCATGCGGGTAAGAGAGGAATTGAATCAGATACTTTTCCAAAAGACAGTACGAAATATGTTATGGTTGAAAAGACACCTGTATGAATATGCAAATAAACCAGGGGCGATGCTGGCACGAGCATTGAGGGGCCCAAAAAGATCAACTCAAATTTTACGTCTTAGAAATACAAAAGGTGGGGAGGTTCACACTTCAGCTGACATAGCAGAAGAGTTCTGCTCTTTCTATCGGTCACTATATAACCTACCGGAAATAGGGAGTAAGAAAAGTCCAGAAAAGGGGAAGCAGATAGAGGAGTATTTACGAGACTCGGGCATGCGTACACTTTCAGAAGACCAAGTATTGACTTTGTAAGGCGAGATATCGGGGGAAGAGCTGGCCGCTGCGATTTCACAGACCAAGGCACATAAGGCACCTGGCCCAGATGGCTTTACTTTAAGTTATTACAAGAAATTTGTTGAGCGTTTAAAGAACCCCCTACTATCACATTTCAATGAAGTGGGAAGAAGAGCGGCGTTCCCGTCGGATTCTTTATGGGCGCATATTACTCTAATACTTAAAGAGGAGAAGGACCCCCTGTGTTGTGGCAGCTATCGCCCGATATCTTTGATAAATGTAGACACGAAACTATACGCAAGAATATTAGCAAATCGGCTCTTACCACATATGGCAGACTTGGTCCATTTCGACCAAGTGGGCTTTATTCCTACCCGGGAGGCCCGGGACAATACAATCCGAGCCATAGATTTAATACATCGGGCACGTACATCACGGAAGAAGATGGTTCTCTTCGCAGCAGATGCGGAAAAGGCCTTTGACAGGGTGGCGTGGGATTTTATCCGGGCAACCCTGTCATACATAGGCCTGGGACCACAAATGCTGCAATTTATACTGGCACTTTATACGGTCCCTACGGCTGCGGTTAGGGTAAATGAATGGAGGTCGAGTTACTTCCCTATCTCTAATGGCACACGGCAGGGGTGCCCTTTATCCCCGCTTATATTCATGTTGTGTCTGGAACCCCTATTGTGCAGAATTCGGAGTTCTCTGGATATAGCGGGAATCCAAAGCGGGGGGGGGGGAACAACACAAGGTGGCCGCGTTTGCGGATGACCTGCTGTTTTTTGCTACTAACCCTTCTCTTTCATTACCAAGTATTCTAGACGCCCTGAAAACATACAGTGGGTTCTCTAATTATAAAATTAAAGTAACTAAATCAGCGGCACTCAACATATCGTTATCTGACCAAGAAGAGAGAGCACTTCGAACAGCGTTCCCGTTTCAATGGCCTCAGATACGCTGAAATACTTAGGGATACAGTTAACGGCAGATCCCGTGGATCTCTATAGAAATAATTACCTTCCGCTTGTAGGAAAGATTAAAGCAGATCTTAGAATATGGCAGCTGTTGGCAGTGACGTGGTTTGGGCGCTGTAGCGTTATTAAAATTAATGTGTTACCCCGTATCTTGTATTTAATGCAGACAATTCCAATAGCAGTTCCAAAAGAATTCTTTCAATCAATCAAGGGCATACTCCGCGCCTATATTTGGGCAAACAAATCCCAGAGAATTAAGATGCAGACATTGGCCTTACCCAAAGTAAGAGGTGGGATGGGATTACCAGATATCCTGAGATATTACAGGGCGGTCCATATAGTAAGGGTGGTAGACTGGCACTGCAATAAACTTACCAAACGATGGGTGGATTTAGAGAATGAGGAAACAGGTCAGCTACCCCCCCCCCCAGCCCCATGGTCGGTGTTCGAATCAAAATACTCAAACATCCTACAGTGGGAGCGACTATAAAAGAAACTAAGAGAATTCAGTCGCATTGGAGGGTAGCCCCGGGTATATCTCCGATGACACCGATCTTGGGGAAACCGGATTTTCCCCCGGGGTGTATAAATGCCAGACTCCGTAGGTGGGCTCAGAATGGTAAAAGGCGCCTAGGTGATATATGGCAAAATGGGCCTATGCCCTCCCTAGAAGAACTTAGGATAGGTGCAGGAGAATCGCTAGATTATTTCAGCCTTTATCAGTTGTATAATTATATTAGATCAGTTCGGCAGAAAGGGTATGCACCACGAGAGCTAACGGATCTGGAAAATATGTGTAGAACAGGTAACGCGACGGGCCATTTGATCTCAAGGTTCTATACACAATTGTCAGAAGATGAGGGAGACCAACAATTGCCGTTTATCCAAAAATGGGAGCAGGAGTTAAATACTGTGTGGTCAAAAGAGCAGATAAATAAGATCCTGAGATTAGTTCACCAATCGTCACTAGATTGTAAGATCCAAGAGACAGGGTATAAAATTCTAACCAGATGGTATAGAGTCCCATCACTATTACACAGAATAAAAGAGGCGGTCTCAGGAAAATGCTGGCGGTGTGGATTGGAGGATGGAAATATGGTACATATTTTTTGGGATGTAAAAGAGTGCGGCCATTTTGGAATAAGATAGCAGTGGCTATAAAACATATAGCCAACGTGGATATACTAGAGGACCCCGCGTTGTGCTTGCTGCATTTGACAGGAAGCTCAGTGCGGAGCTAAAGGAAGTCCCTGACTCTGCGTCTGTTGAATGCAGCAAGGGCATGCATACCTATTTTCTGGAAACAGACAGTGATCCCAACTTACGAGTTGTGGTGTGGGAAGGTCAACGAGATTTTTAAGATGGAAGAACTGTCTGCCATATTGGGAAATTCAGAGGATCAAGTTAAGTTGAGATGGAGACCCTGGGTGCAATACTTGGAAGCCAATTCTTCTTAACCACTTAAGCCCCGGAGGATTTGGCTGCTAAAGGACCAGGGGTTTTTTTGCGATTTTTTACTGCGTGAGTTTAACGGACAATTGCGCGGTCGTGCGACGCTGTACCTAAACGATTTTGACGTCCTTTTTTTCCCACAAACAGAGCTTTCTTTTGGTGGTATTTGATCACCTGTGCGATTTTTTGATCACGCGCTATAAACAAAAAAAGAGCGTAAATTTTGCAAAAATAACAATATTTTTCAAATTTTTTTATATGAAATTCCCCCAAAAAAAATGTAAAAATCAAAATTTTTTAACATTTTTCGGCCAATTTGTTTTATGCTACCTATGTTTGGTAAAAAAAAATCGCAAAAAGCGTATTTTGATTGGTTTGCGCAAAAGTTATCGCGTTTACTAACAAAGGGAAAGTTTTTTGTCATTTTTGGTGTTTTTTTTTTTAACGCGTAATGGCGACGATCTGCGATTTTTTTTTCGGTACTGCGACATTGCGGCGGACAGATCGGACCCTTGACTGACATTTTTGACACTTTTGGGGGTACCAGTGACATTACTGCAGTAATCAGTGCTATACATATGCACTGTTACTGCAAAAATGACACTGGCAGGGAAGGGGTTAACTTTATTGGACAGGGAGGGGTTAAGTGTGTCCTAGGGGCATGATTTTAACTGTGCAGGGACATTGCTATTGGTGTAAAAGCAAAGATCAACAGTTCTACATAGTAGAACGGTCAGATCTTCACTTTTACACAGGGAGAACTGACAGGCAGCTTGTTTACACAAGCCGCTCTGTCTTTCTCCCTTCACAGGAGCGATCGTAGTGTGACTGGCGGACATCGAGTCCGCCGGTCACACGCACTGACTTGTCTGTGAACGAGCCGCGGCGGGCACGCGCCTCGGCGGGCGCGCGCCCGCCGGCAATAGGCTCGCAAGTCAGTGACAGGCGAGTGACGTATCGATACGTCACTCTGCCTGGCCGGGGCTGACCGCCGCAGTATATAGTCATGCGGCGGTCGGCAACCGGTTAAAGGGAGTTTAAGAGAGGGTCACCCTGGGCGGAGCCTGGTCCAGGCTGCGGGGGGACGGTCCCCATACCCCTTCTGGCGTACGGTAATATAGTATGGAATACATCTTCATACGAAGAAATGTTGGGAATGAGTGCATAAAAGTATAAAAAACTTTCTTTTTTTTGTGTTTTTTGGTTTAATTGGGGGGAGGAGGGAGGGGGAGGTAAGGGGGGTGTGGTCAGATCATGACAATGTTTGTTTGAAATGTATGTATATATAAAAAATCACCAATAAAGATATAAATTAAAAAAAAATTGATTTTTACATTTTTTTGGGGGGAAAAATATTGTTATTTTTGAAAAATTTACGCTCTTTTTTTGTTTATAGCTCATGATCAAAAAATCGCACAGGTGATCAAATACCACCAAAAGAAAGCTCTGTTTGTGGGAAAAAAAGGACGTCAAATTCGTTTAAGTACAGCGTCACATGACCGCGCAATTGTCCATTAAAGTCACGCAGTGCCGAATCGCAAAAAGGTCCTGGTCAGGAAGGGGGTAAAATCTTCCGGGGCTTAAGTGGTTAAAAAGCCGTTTTTAGACAAGATAACTGCATTTGGTCTCCAATGGCCTGAAAAAAATTTTTGGGTCAAAATGACTGTATTTTGGTCTCCAAGTGTCTAAAAAGCCTTTTTTAGTCAAAATAATTGCATTTGGTCACCAAAGGTCTGAAAACTTTTTTTAGTCAAAATGACTGGATTTTTGTCTTTTAGAGTCTTAAAAAGCCGGTTTTAGACAAGAAAACTGCATTTGGTCTCCAATTGTCTGAGAAATTGTTTTTGTTCAAAATGACTGTATTTTGGTCTCCAACAGTATTTTGGTCTCCAATGGATAAAAAATTTTTTTTTAGTCAAAATGACTGTATTTTGGTCTTTTAGAGTCGTAAAAAGCCGGTTTTAGACAAGATAACTGCACTGAATTTTTTTTTTGGTCAAAATGCATGTATTTTGGTCTCCAAGTGTATAAAAAGCCTTTTTTAGTCAAAATAACTGCATTTGGTCACCAAAGGTCTGAAAAAAATCTTTAAGTCAAAATGACTGTATTTTCGTCTTTTAGAGTCTTAAAAAGCCGGTTATAGACAAGATAACTTGCATTTGGTCTCCAATGGTCTGGAAATTTTTTTGTCAAAATGACTGTATTTTTGTCTTTTAGAGTCTTAAAAAGCCAGTTTTAGACAAGATAACTAGAGTTGAGCGGACACCTGGATGTCCGTGTTCGGCGGGTTCGGCCGAACTTGAAAAAAAAGTCCGGGTCCGGGTCCGTGTCCCGGACTTTTTCCGTACTTTACCCGGACACCCGAACCCCATTGAAGTCAATGGGGACCCAAACTTTCAGGCACTAAAATGGCTCTAAAACACCAATGGAAAGGGCTAGAGTGCTGCAAATGGCAGCAAAATGTAGTTAAGAGCATGGCAATTGCTCTGCAAACAAATGTGGATAGGGAAATAACTTAAAACAACAAAAAAAACAGAAAAATGGAGTAGGAGAGAGGTTGAGGTGGTGGTGGATGTGGCGGTGTAGGTGGAAGCGGCGGTGGAGGAGGACAAGGTAGCCAACACTGCTTTTTTTCAGTCATTTTAAATGAGGGTACACCCCAAAAGAGTGAGAAAGATCAAAAGTAGAACAATGGCTGGGTAAGGTCGGTATCCATCTCTATTCTGCACAAGGTACAGAAAAGTCCTGTGGGATCCATGCCTGGTTCATTTTAATGAACGTGAGCTTGTCCACATTGTCTCTGGACAGGTGGCTGCGCTTGTCTATGATAACGCCCCCAGCCATGCTAAATACACGTTCAGATAATACACTGGCTGCAGGGCACGCCAGCACCTCCAAGGAGTAAAGGGCAAGCTCAGGCCATGTGCCTAATTTGGAGACCCAGAAGTTGAAGGGGGCAGACCCGTCATTCACTACATGTAGGCGTGTGCACACATACTGCTCCACCATGTTGGTGAAATGCTGCCTCCTGCTAAGACATTTCATATGAGCTGCTGGTGCTGCTGTTTGTTGTGGCGTGCTGACAAAGCTTTTCCACATTTCGGCCATGCTAACCCTGCCTTCTGAGGTGCTGGCGGTGCCCTGGTTGCGTTGGCGACCTCTTCCTCCTCCTCCTCTGCCTTGGCCTTGTGCTTCCACTGTGGCCCCGCTGTCAGGTGGGAATGCCAGCAGCATCACGTCTACCAGCGTGCGCTTGTACTCGCGCATCTTGCGATCGCGCTCCAGTGAGTGAATTAAGGACGGTACGTTGTCCTTGTAACGGGGATCCAGCAGCGTGGCCACCCAGTAATTAGCACAAGTTAGAATGTGGGCAACTCGGCGTTCGTTGTGGAGACACTGCAGCATGTAATCGCTCATGTGTGCCAGGCTGCCCATAGGCAATGAAAGGCTGTCCTCTGTGGGAGGTGTATCGTCTGTGTCCTCTGTATCCCCCCAGCCACGCACCAGTGATGGCCATGAGCTGGCCTGGGTGCCACCCTGCTGTGAACATGGTTCCATCTCGTCCTCCATCTCCTCCTCCTCATCCTCCAGAACTGTGCCCCTGCTGGACAATTGTGTCCCTGGCGTTTGTGGGTGCAGGAACCCACCCTCGGAGCCACTTGCGAATGACTGCCCTGAAAGCCTTGGAAATGTTACTTCTTCATCCTCCTCCTCCTCCTGTGCCACATCCTCTTCCATCATCGCCCGAATCGTTTTTTGAAGGAGGCATAGAAGTGGGATAGTTAAGCTGACAACGGCGTCATCGGCACTGGCCATGTTGGTGGAGTACTCAAAACAGCGCAACAAGGCACACAGGTCTCGCATGGAGGCCCAGTTATTGGTGGTGAAGTGGTGCTGTTCCGCAGAGCGACTCACGCGTGCGTGCTGCAGCTGAAACTCCACTATGGCCTGCTGCTGCTCGCACAGTCTTTCCAGCATGTGCAAGGTGGAGTTCCACCTTGTGGGCACGTCACATATGAGGCGGTGAGCGGGAAGGCCGAAGTTACGCTGCAGCGCTGACAGGCGAGCAGCAGCAGGGTGAGAACGCTGAAAGTGCGCACAGGCGGCCCGCACTTTCTGCAGCAGCTCTGACATATCGGGGGAATTTTTAAGGAACCTCTGCACCACCAAATTCAGCACATGCGCTAGGCAAGGGATGTGCGTCAAACCGGCTAGGCCCAGAGCTGCTATGAGATTTCGCCCGTTATCGCACACCACCAGGCCGGGCTTGAGGTTTGCTGGCAGCAGCCACTCATTTGTCTGCTGTTCCATGCTCCTCCACAACTCCTGCGCGGTGTGTGGTTTTTTCCCCCAAACAGGCAAGTTTTAAAACTGCCTGCTGTCGTTTACCCCTGGCTGTGCTGAAGTTGGTGGTGAAGGTGTTACGCTGACCGGATGAGGAGGCGGTAGAGGATGAGGAAGCGGAGTAGGAGGAGTTAGGAACAGGAGGCAAACTGAAGCGCCCTGCAATCCTCGGTGGTGAAAGGACATGCGCCAAATTGCTATCCGCCTCAGGCCCATCCGCCACTGCATTTACCCAGTGTGCCGTTAGGGAGATATAACGCCCCTGACAGTGCTTACTGGTCCACGTATCGGTAGTTAGGTGGACCTTGGCACAGATGGCGTTGCGCAGTGCACACCTGATTTTTTCCCCCACTTGGTTGTGCAGGGAAGGGATAGCTTGCCTGGAAAAGTAGTGGCGGCTGGGCACGACGTACTGTGGGACAGCCACCGACATAAGGCTTTTAAAACTGTGCGTCTCCACCAGACAGAATGACAGCCTTTCAAAGGCCAAGAATTTTGAAATGCTGGCATTCAGGGTCAGGGATCGCGGGTGGGTAGGGGGGTACTTCCTCTTCCTCTGAAGTGTTTGGGAGATGGAAAGCTGAACGCTTCCACGGGACATCGTGGAGATGGTTGGTGACCCAGGTGGTGGTGTTGCTGACAGATCGTCTGTTTGCGGGGTATCACTACAGAGGTGGATGGAGAGGCCGAGACTGCAGCAGAAGAGGAAGCAGGAGGAGCCAGAGACCTTTCTTGGTTTTGAAGGTGTCTACTCCACTGCAGCTCGTGCTTTGCACTTGGATGCCTGATCATGCAGGTTGTGCTCAGGTTGAGAAGGTTTATGCCTCGCTTCAGGCTCTGATTGCACAGGGTGCAAACCACTCGTGTCCTGTCATCAGCACATTTTCTGAAGAACTTCCACGCTAGAGAACTCCTTTGAGCTGGCTTTGGTGCGCTCGGTGCCTTGCTGCGTTGGGCAGTAGCAGGTGTAGTGTCTAGGGCACGGCCGCTCCGCTTCTGCACCCTGCTCCCTCTTCTGCTGTGCTGGTGGCTCTGTGCGACCACCGCCTCTTCCTCCAAACTACTCAGGTCACCTGCATCACCTTCATTCCATTTGGGGTCGAGGACCTCATCGTCCTCCACATCACCTTCCACCCAGTCTTCACCCCTGCCCTCCTTGTCGGTCTCCACAATTCTGAGTGCCGCAGCAGTTGGCACCTGCGTTTCGTCATCATCGGAGACGTGCTGCGATGGTCCTTCCATGTACTCATCTTGAGAAATAAGTGGTTGGGCATTGCTGCACTCAATCTCTTCCACTTCTGGGGCAGGGCTAGGTGGATGGCCCTGGGAAACCCTGCTGACAGAGTCATCAAAAAGAAGAAGAGACTGCTGCATGACTTGGGGCTCAGACTGCTTGCCTGATTTGCAAGGGGGTGAGGTGAAAGACGATTGGACATTTGCTGCAGGTGCCAACTCTGACCTTTCTGCAGTAGACTGGGTGGGAGACAATGTGAAGGAACTGAAGGCACTGTCAGCAACCCAATCTACTATCGCCTGTACTTCTTCTGGCCTCATCACCTCTAGAGGCACATGATGCCCTACCAAATGCTGCTGCAGGTTCTGTCGCCTACTCACACTTGAGGAAGGTGTTTCACTTGTGCGTGTAGCTGGCACAGATCGACAACAGGAGCTCTACCAGCAGCACCACGACCCAGGCCACCGCCCCTATTTGACGGCCTCCAGATATTTCTGTAATTTATGATATTGCCCTAGAAAGGTGTTTATTGAATAGCGGAACAAAACAACAACAGTATCGCACGGGTGTATCTCACAGTCAAATATGCAAACTATGTCGCAATTTAATTTTTTTTACCCCAAAAGGGTGTTTATTAAATAGCGGAATAGAAAAACAGTATACAAATACAACGGGTGTATCTCACAGTCAAATATGCAAAGTATGACGCAAATTAAATTTTTTCACCCCAAAAGGGTGTATATTGAATAGCGGAATAGAAAAAAGGATATAAAACGGTGTATCTCATGCGTACAAACACAGACTAGGCCCCAAATACAATTTTTGTACCCTAAAGGGAGGATGAGGAAGAGGAGTAGGAGGAGTTCGGAACAGGAGGCAAACTGAAGCGCCCTGCAATCCTTGGCGGTGGAAGGAGATGCGCCAAACAAATTTAAAAGGTGTATCTCACACGTACCGATACAGACTATGCCATAATTTATTTTTTTACACTCAAACAGGGTGTATATTGAATAGCGGAATAGAAAATTTTTTATAAAACAGTGTATCTCACACGTACAAACACAGACTAGGACCCGATTACAATTTTTTGTACCCTGAAGGCAGGATGAGGATGAGGAGTAGAAGGAGTTCGGAACAGGAGGCAAACTGAAGCACCCTGCAATCCTCGGTGGTGGAAGATGCGCCCCAAAAGATTGGAAGGTGTATCTCACACGTACCGATACAGACTATGCCGCAATTTAATTATTTTTACCCCAAAGGGTGTAGATTGAATAGCAGAATAGAAACATTTTTATAAAACGGTGTATCTCCCACGTACAAACACAGACTAGGCCCCAATTACAATTTTTTGTACCCTAAAGGCAGGATGAGGATGAGGAGTAGGAGGAGTTCGAAACAGGAGCCAAACTGAAGCACCCTGCAATCCTCGGCGGTGGAAGATGCGCCCCAAAAGATTGGAAGGTGTATCTCACACGTACCGATACAGACTATGCCGCAATTTAATTATTTTTACCCCAAAGGGTGTATATTGAATAGCGGAATAGAAAAAATTTTATAAAACGGTGTATCTCACACGTACAAACACAGATTAGGCCCCGATTACAATTTTTTGTACCCTAAAGGCAGGATGAGGATGAGGAGTAGGAGGAGTTAAGAACAGGAGGCAAACTGAAGCACCCTGCAATCCTCGGCGGTGGAAGATGCGCCCCAAAAGATTGGAAGGTGTATCTCACACGTACCGATACAGACTATGCCGCAATTTAATTCTTTTTACCCCAAGGGTGTAGATTGAATAGCGGAATAGAAAAAACTTTATAAAACGATGTATCTCACATGTACAAACACAGACTAGGCCCCGATTACAATTTTTTGTACCCTAAAGGCAGGATGAGGATAAGGAGTAGGAGGAGTTAAGAACAGGAGGCAAACTGAAGCACCCTGCAATCCTCGGCGGTGTAAGATGAGCCCCAAAAATTAGAAAGGTGTATCTCACACGTACCGATACTGACTATGTGTAATGTTCTGGTACCTCTGGTACCCCTTATTTCACCATTCATGTATGCGTCCCACCATTCTCTTTTGGTAGGTGCGCCTACACCTTTAAGACCGATGCTGTCATCACTGAGCGCCGCAGAGCGGCTATTTCAACCGCCGGCGTTCTCACTCACATGTTCGTTCAACCTGCCTTGAAGCTCATATGCTCACAAGCGTACCTCGCTGTCGGAACCTCGCTACTGATCCCTGAATCCCGCTACCGGATCACTCGCTCATACCGAACCTCTCTACTACTGCTTGCTATTAGTGATAAGTACCCCGCAGGGGAATCCTCCATAAACCTTCCTACTAAGCTTACACTATCTAGCTCTGCATATTAAGGACTGTTACTATCATCTGCACTGTTGTTTAGATTGCTAGCTCTTGAGCCTACTAACATCTATCCTTGCACTGGGTTAGTCTCTCCTGTATGTCATCTGCTATCTTACCACCTACTACCATACATCATTGCTAACCTATCTGCATCCTACCTGTTTCCATCTATACTCTCATGAACATTTCTCTCAAGTGCTGTTCACCTATTGTCACTGTTCATACCTGCCTCTTAGCTCATCACCACTATACTGCTATATACATCTATCACTCCAGGAACATCTTATTGAGTGTGTATATTTGTATGCTGAATCAGACAGGCCACAGTGATGAGTCTTGGGAGTTGGAATTGGTATTTCAACGTATATCTACATGACTGCTGAGTGGAGTTTTTCTGCAGCTGCAAATCCATCTTGTTTCAGAAAACGCAGGAGCGTTACAGATTGAACGAACCCAAAATGGATTCAGCAGATTTACCCACTCAAGTGACACAATTAAAACAACAAGTGACTGCGTTAATACACGCTCTTACTGAATTAAAAGAAGACAATCAGGCTCTGAAGCAGCAGGTAACCCGTCTATCACAACTTGCCACTGCTCAGCCCCCTGAACCCAAAATAAATTCTTCTCTAGTGTTTACAGGTGATCGCAAAAAATTTAGTGAATTCAAAAACGCCTGTCAGTTACTTTTCTTGCTAAAACCTCGTACCTACCTTACTGATCATATCAAAGTCTGTACTATTATTTCATACCTAACGGGTGATCCACAGGCCTGGGCAGACTCTCTCTTTGAGAAAAATGATCAGCTTCTCAACTCCTATGCTTTATTCCTAGCGGAACTCGCTAGTCTATATGATGACCCCAATAGGCAGAGTACTGCCGATATTCAATTGAGGTCCTTGAAACAAGGTAGGAGACCTGTAGAAGACTTTGTAGCAGAGTTCAAAAGATGGACCCTTGATTCAGGGTGGAATGATACATCTCTGAGAACTCAATTTAGACTCGGCCTATCAGAAGCCGTTAAAGACGAGCTCGCCCGAGCGGATTGTCGGGGTTATTGGGGGTTGATTAAAATAATAATAGGTAAAAAGAAAAATGATTTTAAAAGCCATGTATATTTCGTATTATGCATAAGAGATTTTGAACAGGATGGCGTCCATCTTGTTTTTAAGGTGAAACAAAGTTCATATATACTTGTTAAACAAAATGTCTCTCACAGGCTTACAAAGGGTCTATGGTTTCAACAGAGATCTTTGTATTTCTATGTAATCGTAAATAAGATCCCTTTTGACATCTCGATCAGATAAAACTTAGTCAGTCTGACGCTATGTTAAAGGGGGTGATATCTCAGTCTGTCTATAAGTATTTAACAATAGACAATGGCTCCGTGTTTCTCATCAAACATTTAAAGATGAACTATATAAGTTTTTTTAAAGGTACATCATTATATGTGAGACGATATTAGCCATAATTATGTTATTATATTATGTAAGGCATATACATATATATTTAGGAACATTGTGTCACGTTTTAGGTTTATATTCTCAGTAATAATCTTACTTAGAATTCTTTTTCTAATAAGTGTAAGGACATATGTATCTCGTCACTAGTTGCCTTATTTCAGAGAAGTCTAGTCTAAGTGCTCAAGGTGTTGTAAATCCTACAGGCCAGACATCTTAATTGACAGTGTAAGACATGGTCAAAGAAGTAATGGCTATTCACTAGCCGACAGGTCAATAGGTCATCAGATAACAAATTGTTTTAATTATATTAAATACAAAATCTAATGAACGGTACAATACTGCCCTCTGGAGACAAAATACCAGGTGCAGTCTTGAGATAATTTGAGATATTCCAATATAAAAATATTATATTGTGTTAAATAATATAATTATTGAAATGGCATTACTTGCCAAGATGAATAATGGAAATACAGGTGGACATTTATGTATGTACTGGTAGTCTGGACAAAGTTTTATGTTGTGTTATATGATTAATCTCACATATAGAGAAATCATTTAACTTTATTAACCAAGTTTTGGGTTAATTATCAAAAGGGGTGTGTCTCTGACCTCACTAGTTTAGGTATAGAATATCCCGTCCAATAGGGATAATGTTTCATCCCTCTGGGTTTTACTTATGGTAATTTTTATAGCTCTTTGTTCTTACCATATAAAAGACCAACCCAGATGAGAGAGAGGACACACACTTTACACTACTGACAACACACCTCACACTTACACCACACACGCTATTAGATTCCTCAACAGACTCATCCAGACATACTCCATATTTGTCCAATCATTCATCTGAAACTTGAAGGGAAGCCACCATCTTAAGAAAGGCATCCATCTTAGGACTCTGGTAACGATTTGAAGCTAGCAGCCATAAGTGTGGTAAATATGCCTTGCTATGTTATTTGATTTTATTCAACAATTGTTTATTCCTTCCTTATATGTTTTATATTGCATATTTAAGGGTAATGAGATTACAATCCCAGCCGTATAAGCCATAGTAGATTTTTCTCTAAAAAGCTGATTTTTGTTTTTATACATTTTTATTAATATCAGATTTCATGCATTATTTGCAATTTTAAGTCTTCCGTTTTGCATGGCTTATTCTCATTTCATCTGCAGTGGAATGACTTTGGCTATGTGATTACGCAGACCATTGTAGTCTGTTTATATAGAACATTAATTTATGGCTTATACTATACCTGGGAAGAAATGTTAATCTTGCTTTCATTTTGTTTTGGTTTCACTTTGTTTTAGTTTCACTTTGTTTCAGTTTCACTTTCGTTATTGAGCTAAACATCACATTGCATTGATTATTTGAAGTTAGTATTTTTTCTGTAGAGTTATCTTTTTGTGTCACTTCTTGTTTGATCATATATTGTGTTTGCATGTCTTGAGAATAAATATTTTTATATATATTCCACGCTGTAGACTGTACTCACTAAGATTGGTATATGCTTTTAAAAAGAAATTAATCAATTAAAAAGAATTCTCGACATTGATTTATGGAATAAGTGGAGACTCTCCTACAGCACAGATCTTTGCTTATTAACCATAAATAAATACACTGCTATATTCAGAGCAGTATAAATATACTGACGAAATTAAGTACGAGCGCAAGATATTTATTATTAAATATTCTTACATATAATGGAGGCCCCAGCGAGATAATTATTGATTTCTTACATATGCCAATCATAAATATTGATCAGGTGACATAATCAATAACTTTGAAAAAAAAATTTTTTTTTTGTTTTTTTTTGGATTTTTTTTTTTTTATTAATTATGAATGTGATAGAATGTCTACAGCAGGTAATGTTCATGCTGCCAACTCTGGCAAGGTGTCAGTCCCTAGTGGTAATGCCACAACCCCAGTAGATTTGGCACAGATCATAAATGTGTGGAAACACCTCTCTGAGTCTGAAATGGTGGAATATGTAAATTCTGGTTAGAGTCATATATCAAAATCCTCAGAAGTCGGGCCAATAATGGGCATCTGACATGGGTAGAGGACAACCTGTATGTATGAACTCACCAATAAGCTTATCTAACACCAAAAGACGTCAGGAAGTGTAATCACATACTTTTTGGTCATGGCTAATCTTACTGTATCTTTATGAGGAACTGCACCAGAAGGCTCAGCAAAAAGGAGTTTAGTAAAGTTTCAATCTTCACTCCAAATAAATGAGAGAATGAGATTAGGAACCTCCATGAGCAGGTGAAAGTAACCTCTATTGGGACACCTCAGTTAAGAGAATGTAGCGTGAAACTGAAAAATAAAGTAGAACTTTGGCAGAAGTTTTATCAAGCAAGCTGTAATGAAAGTAATCATGTGAAAGAGAAATGTAAATGATTAATGCAATAATTAGGAAGTTTTAAGCAAGGAAAAATGTTTTTCTAGCAAAAAGTTGCAGAGTAATCAGCAGTGGAAAATTTTGAAAAAATAAAAAAAAAAAAAAAATAATGTAACAGTTCATGTCATGACAGGAACTCATCAGTAAATAAATAGGAAAATTCCACAAGGTCATGGTGTCCATGTAAAAGGGCAATGCTTTATTAGTCCTGCATTTTAAATATGATATAATTATTCATAGACCCAGACATGACTCCCAGTCTGTTGGTCATGACCCAGACAAAGGGGAGGGGAGTCAGGCAAAGAGTCCATGTCCTACCCCAGCCATATTCCTAATATAGGAGGGCAGAAATTGGGCAGCCATGCATAAATAGGTATGAGTCATATCAGGTCAATGCAAAAAGACTAGCACCCCTAAAAAGACACCATGCACCTCCAGAATTTAAAAGTTTTAAAAAGAGTACTGTCCTGTATATTTTTTTTTGTTAATAAAAGGTCCTTAAACTTTATTGATCATCTTGAGGCCTATGAAAACAGCCTGTCTGTGTTGTGCCTGCAAGATGTAATTTAAAATTAAGCCCATACAAAAAACCTTACTGCTGCTAGAGCTGTTATCTACAATTTAAAATGTACACAGCACCAAAGCCCCATTGAATTGTTTTGCTGTACTCAAAAGTGCCTAACACCCTTCAATGAAGGAGCTGAGTACAACCACCTGTAATTTAAATCCCTATGCTTTGAGGCATTGCCCATGTACGTAATAATAAGTTTGGCAAAGGAGCAAGATATGCCACCTAGGCCCCAAGGGGACACCGGATACCTTAAGGAGGACACCGGACATCCCATTAACAAGGGGGGGGGGACACCCACAAATAAATAGGGATATGCCCCATCCTAGGGTTCCCCAAAATCCTCGGGAAAATCAAGAGCCATTTAGGCCCAGACCTCACGCCAGAACCACGTAACTGGTTCTGATAGGGATCTGTCCCAATATGTCTGAACCCAAGAGATATAGGCACCGCAGGAGGCGGAGCCAATAATTTAATTCTGTTAAAGTTTTCAGCAGAATAGAAGCCAAGTTGGATCAGCTGATCAATTGGTTCACTCAGGGCACTGCAGCCCAGAACTAAAATAAAATTCCTCTTTAGGAACCAATCCTATGGCCAGCCAAAGGCCACAAAATCCTTAAATGCCCAAGTGGCAGGAATCAGTAGGGATACACTGAATAGAGGCATAGGATACAGAGGTTCTAACACCATTTTATTCCCAGGTCACAGCATTGAGGATCCTGAAATCCCTGCCAGGGGGGGGATCTTGGTTGTAGATACTAACTACCCTCCTATTTTTCAGTGGTCACTTCATCCCTCTGACTCAAACAGGTCGCTTAAAGCGGGCACATTTTGAAAAATCGCCAATGACGGTGATACCAAGGAGGATCAAACCCTAATGACGTAATGCAGTCAAGAGGTTAAAGGTTGTATACGGTAACCAAGAAGGAATCCTCAATGCCAGGTAGTTTTGTTGCCTCCAATAAATTGCATTGATGCCCCAAAGGGGGAGATATTTTTTTTTTTTCTCCTAAGTAGTAGGTAAATTTTAAACAAAATATTAGATCATTGTATAATTGTTTAATGCATAGTATCCACGGTGATAAATACATCCCCATGTTAATAAGCCCCAGAAGTCAGTGGCCCTGGGAAAGGTCGCAAATGTAGTCTCACCTTCCATGGTAGTCATATGAAAGGACTGATCACACGGTGGATTAAAGGAGAACTCTGAGAAAGCTTAGGGTACCTACATCGCATTGAAATGTCAATTGATAAGAATGTATATTCATACTGTATGTTTCATCCAATAGGAGGAGATTAACCTCCCATGCCAGGTCGTTGATTGGTACAGACGGTGATGTTTGCCAAAGACACAGCGATCGGATGGGTCATCTCTCCCTAGAGCACAGCTCAGGACGGAACCCCTCATTGAATCGGATCCCTCTTCAGGAATCATGCTGCGAGATGCCCCAGATTCTTGTTGATGGAGAGGAAGATTGTTTCTACAGATCTTTGTGCATTTGATCCGAGGAAATCCCTTAAGAGGAATCACATTACCTCCTGTTTTCAGTTGAAGGTGATGTGAGAATGGTGCATTGCGCATGTGAGCAAAACCTCAGTCTAGGTGTATGACACTCTAGGCCATGCTGAAACCATTCATTATCCAACCAACGTCCAAGGTTGAATGTCCAAACAGATTTCTCTGATTCCTGATTGCCAACATTGTTTTACTGCGCTTTGAATGGTAGTTGCCAATGCCATTGCAGCAGTTAATTTCTGTCTCCATCAAGACTTTACAAGCTGATGTTGCAGATTTTCAGGAACATTTGTGTTTCTTTACCAGGAGATCAGAATTCAAAGAGACTAATAAGGAACAGTTTGTGACATAGCTAACACCAGCAAAGTCGCTACGAACTGACATTTTGAACTGATTTTTTTTTCTAAAATTTTTTTTTTTTACCGCTGTACTTAAGAGTTATGAACAATTCCCAATATGAACTATTCTCTTACAAAAAGAGAACTACTCCTTAAAAAGCTTTCTTTCCAGATAGGCCTAAGTTGCTCACTTGTCTACTGGGAAGAAAGGGGGGGGATATGTCGGGGTTATTGGGGGTTGATTAAAATAATAATAGGTAAAAAGAAAAATGATTTTAAAAGCCATGTATATTTCGTATTATGCATAAGAGATTTTGAACAGGATGGCGTCCATCTTGTTTTTAAGGTGAAACAAAGTTCATATATACTTGTTAAACAAAATGTCTCTCACAGGCTTACAAAGGGTCTATGGTTTCAACAGAGATCTTTGTATTTCTATGTAATCGTAAATAAGATCCCTTTTGACATCTCGATCAGATAAAACTTAGTCAGTCTGACGCTATGTTAAAGGGGGTGATATCTCAGTCTGTCTATAAGTATTTAACAATAGACAATGGCTCCGTGTTTCTCATCAAACATTTAAAGATGAACTATATAAGTTTTTTTAAAGGTACATCATTATATGTGAGACGATATTAGCCATAATTATGTTATTATATTATGTAAGGCATATACATATATATTTAGGAACATTGTGTCACGTTTTAGGTTTATATTCTCAGTAATAATCTTACTTAGAATTCTTTTTCTAATAAGTGTAAGGACATATGTATCTCGTCACTAGTTGCCTTATTTCAGAGAAGTCTAGTCTAAGTGCTCAAGGTGTTGTAAATCCTACAGGCCAGACATCTTAATTGACAGTGTAAGACATGGTCAAAGAAGTAATGGCTATTCACTAGCCGACAGGTCAATAGGTCATCAGATAACAAATTGTTTTAATTATATTAAATACAAAATCTAATGAACGGTACAATACTGCCCTCTGGAGACAAAATACCAGGTGCAGTCTTGAGATAATTTGAGATATTCCAATATAAAAATATTATATTGTGTTAAATAATATAATTATTGAAATAGCATTACTTGCCAAGATGAATAATGGAAATACAGGTGGACATTTATGTATGTACTGGTAGTCTGGACAAAGTTTTATGTTGTGTTATATGATTAATCTCACATATAGAGAAATCATTTAACTTTATTAACCAAGTTTTGGGTTAATTATCAAAAGGGGTGTGTCTCTGACCTCACTAGTTTAGGTATAGAATATCCCGTCCAATAGGGATAATGTTTCATCCCTCTGGGTTTTACTTATGGTAATTTTTATAGCTCTTTGTTCTTACCATATAAAAGACCAACCCAGATGAGAGAGAGGACACACACTTTACACTACTGACAACACACCTCACACTTACACCACACACGCTATTAGATTCCTCAACAGACTCATCCAGACATACTCCATATTTGTCCAATCATTCATCTGAAACTTGAAGGGAAGCCACCATCTTAAGAAAGGCATCCATCTTAGGACTCTGGTAACGATTTGAAGCTAGCAGCCATAAGTGTGGTAAATATGCCTTGCTATGTTATTTGATTTTATTCAACAATTGTTTATTCCTTCCTTATATGTTTTATATTGCATATTTAAGGGTAATGAGATTACAATCCCAGCCGTATAAGCCATAGTAGATTTTTCTCTAAAAAGCTGATTTTTGTTTTTATACATTTTTATTAATATCAGATTTCATGCATTATTTGCAATTTTAAGTCTTCCGTTTTGCATGGCTTATTCTCATTTCATCTGCAGTGGAATGACTTTGGCTATGTGATTACGCAGACCATTGTAGTCTGTTTATATAGAACATTAATTTATGGCTTATACTATACCTGGGAAGAAATGTTAATCTTGCTTTCATTTTGTTTTGGTTTCACTTTGTTTTAGTTTCACTTTGTTTCAGTTTCACTTTCGTTATTGAGCTAAACATCACATTGCATTGATTATTTGAAGTTAGTATTTTTTCTGTAGAGTTATCTTTTTGTGTCACTTCTTGTTTGATCATATATTGTGTTTGCATGTCTTGAGAATAAATATTTTTATATATATTCCACGCTGTAGACTGTACTCACTAAGATTGGTATATGCTTTTAAAAAGAAATTAATCAATTAAAAAGAATTCTCGACATTGATTTATGGAATAAGTGGAGACTCTCCTACAGCACAGATCTTTGCTTATTAACCATAAATAAATACACTGCTATAAATATACTGACGAAATTAAGTACGAGCGCAAGATATTTATTATTAAATATTCTTACAGGATTTACCGGACACCCTGGATGCTTTGATACAACTCAGTATCAACATAGACAGGAGGCTGCGAGAAAGAAAGGCTGAAAAAATGGGAATGGCATTGCCCAGTCCTTCTCGGATTTCGGCCGCTGACCCTACTCCTATGGAGGTAGGAACCATACACCCACCTTTATCAACTACTGAAAGAGCCAGGAGACGATCCAGTAATCTTTGCTTGTACTGCGCATCCCCGGATCACAAGATAAGCGTCTGTCCCCTTGTCCGCAAAAAAGAGGGTGAGTGTTCACATGTCCTCCTAGGGGGATTGACAACTTCATTTACTAACCCTTATCTTTTTGTTCGTTTGACATTGCAGTGGGACCAGACTAGGATTACCACTAAAGCCATGATCGACACAGGATCTTGCGGAAATTATATCGATATACGTTTTGCTACTTTAAATAAAGTACCTATTATTTCAAAACCTAAGCCTGTCTCTGTGAGTCTTATTAACGGTATCCCGTTATCTTCTGGCCCAATCACTAATCAGACACAAGCACTCCTAGTCACCACTAACGAGTCTAATACGGAGACCACTACCTTCGACCTTTTATCTTCGCCCCACTTTCCCATTGTTTTGGGACTTCCCTGGTTACACACACATCAACCAACTATAGATTGGAAGAAACGGACCCTAACCTTCCTCTCTTACTATTGCGAGAGTACATGTAACCTCCCGTCTTATGGAAAGATCCTGTCTGTGGTGTCAGATGAGATTGCACCACTATGCTATCAGGATCTGTCCGAAGTTTTTCTTGAGAAAAATGCTCAAGTACTGCCTCCCCATAGGGATTATGATTGCACTATTGATCTACTCCCAAATAGTAAATTGCCCTTTGGTCATGTTTATCCTCTTTCGCAGGATGAACTTTCCCATCTCAAGGAATACTTGAATGAGAATTTGACAAAAGGTTTTATTAGACCTTCCACTTCTTCCACAGCTGCAGGACTTTTTTTTGTCCGCAATAAAGACTCAAGTCTCAGGCCTATTATCGACTACAGGCAATTGAACGCCATAACAGTAAAAGATCGCTATCCTTTGCCGCTTATCCCTGAACTCATTGAACAAGTGCGTGGAGCTACCTACTTTTCAAAATTGGACCTGAAAGGGGCATACAATCTAATCAGAATCCGTGATGGAGATGAGTGGAAGACAGCATTCAGAACCAGATACGGATTGTTCGAATATCTTGTAATGCCATTTGGGCTATGTAACGCTCCCGCAGCCTTCCAACGATTCATAAACGATATCTTTAGAGACTTACTTGATGTCTGTGTTGTGGTATATCTGGACGATATACTTATTTATTCACGATCCTTGTCTGAACATATAAAACATGTAAGACTTGTGTTATCCAGATTACTCACACACAATCTATACGTGAAACTAAAAAAATGCTTATTTCATAAAGAAGAAGTATTATTCCTAGGATACATCATATCCAAAACAGGAATCAAGATGGATATGAGTAAGATATCCTGCATTCAGGATTGGCCTATACCAACCACCCGCAAAGCTATACAGCGATTCCTTGGATTTTCAAACTTCTATAGGAAGTTCATCAAGAACTTCTCTGCCATTGTGAGACCTCTCACACAACTCACAAGTATTAAGAAACCATTTAAATGGTCAGATGAAGCAAATGAAGCTTTTCGCTTGTTAAAAACAAGCTTTACCTCTGCTCCCATACTACGCCATCCAGACCCATCCCTCCAATACATTCTGGAAGTAGATGCATCAAATATGGCAGTAGGAGCAGTACTCTCCCAACGACCAACGAATACTTCACCACTCCATCCAGTCGCCTTCTTCTCTAAATCTCTAAGCAGCCCAGAGGTGAATTACCCAGTGGGTGAAAAGGAACTGCTTGCTATAAAACTGGCTCTGGAGAATTGGCGACATCTACTTGAAGGCACCTGATTACCAATACTCATATATACAGATCATAAAAATCTTCAATATCTTCAGACTAACAAAACCCTCTCCCACCGGCAGGTACGATGGTCACTATTCTTCCTAAGATTTAACTTCCTAGTGACCTACACACCTGCAGACAAGAATAAAAAAGCGGATGCGCTATCACGATTAACTGAAGATAATCGCTCCGAAATCCCTTCCGTTCCTATAATACCCTACAAGCGTATTATTGGGGTTGTCCGTTCCTTGAAGGAAGAGATTCTGCACAGTATAGGTTTGGATTCACCTCCACCACAACTAAGTGCTGATGCAGAAGGCTTCCTCTACTACAACGACAAACTCTACATACCCCCTACTATGCGCACCAAGATCTTGGAATTGTCACATGATGTGCCTATGGCAGGACATATGGGTATAACAAAGACCCTTAATTTGCTTACCAGGCAGTTTTGGTGGCCTGATATGAAGACATCTATACAAAAATTTGTCTCTTCATGCAACGTCTGTGCCAGGTCCAAAATTGACACTACAAAACCATCCGGTCTACTATGCAGTCTACCAATACCCCAGACTCCATGGGAAGTTGTGTCCTTGGACTTTATAGTAGAACTACCACCTTCCAAAGGATTTAATACCATTTTAGTGTCAGTGGACCATCTGACAAAGATGGCACATTTCGTTGCTATTCGCAGACTACCTTCGTCCAAACAAACAGCGGAACTACTGATGAAACATGTCTTTAAGTTACATGGAATTCCAAAAACTCTTTTGTCTGACCGTGGATCACAATTCATCTCCAAGTTTTGGCAAGAACTATGTCACATACTACGAATTGAGCGAAAGCTCACTTCACCCTACCATCCTCAGACCAACGGACAGACTGAAAGAGTCAACCAGTGCATCGAGCAATATTTACGTTGCTACACATCATACCTACAGGATGATTGGGTGGATCTCCTCCCTCTGGCAGAATTTGCCTACAACAAAGCAACCCACAGTACGACCAAACAGAGTCCGTTCTACTTGAACTATGGGTTTCATCCCACTATTCTTCCACCACGCATCCTTCCATCAAGTAACCCAGTAGCCTCAGACTATCTTACCCAAATAAAAGACTCTCTGGGTTTACTTAATACTACCATCTCACACGCTCATAGTCAACAAAAAAAGTACTATGACCTTCGTAGAAGACCTTCTCCTCAGTATGCTATTGGGGACCTCGTTTGGCTATCAACAAAAAACTTAAGATTAAAGATCCCTAGCAAAAAGCTTGGGCCTCTATTCTTGGGACCCTTCCCAATCAGGAAACTTATTGGAAAAGCTGCAGTAAAGCTAACATTACCAACAGACCTCAAGATACATCCCATCTTCCATGTGTCGCTACTGAAGCCCCATGTTCCTGACCAAGGAATAAGACCTACCATCCCACCTCCACCTCCTGTACAAGTTGAAGGCGGAGAAGAATATGAGTTAAGGAGATTCTGGATTCTCGTATCCACAGAAGAAGACTCCAATATCTAGTACGATGGAAGAACTATGGGCCCCAAGACGACACCTGGCTGGATACCTCTGATATACATGCCCCTAGACTGATTCGCAATTTTCATGCGAAATACCCGGAAAAACCAGCTCTAGAGGCCTTCAGGAGCTGGCCTTAAGGGGGGGTACTGTAATGTTCTGGTACCTCTGGTACCCCTTATTTCACCATTCATGTATGCGTCCCACCATTCTCTTTTGGTAGGTGCGCATACACCTTTAAGACCGATGCTGTCAACACTGAGCGCCGCAGAGCGGCTATTTCAACCGCCGGCGTTCTCACTCACATGTTCGTTCAACCTGCCTTGAAGCTCATATGCTCACAAGCGTACCTCGCTGTCGGAACCTCGCTACTGATCCCTGAATCCCGCTACCGGATCACTCGCTCATACCGAACCTCTCTACTACTGCTTGCTATTAGTGATAAGTACCCCGCAGGGGAATCCTCCATAAACCTTCCTACTAAGCTTACACTATCTAGCTCTGCATATTAAGGACTGTTACTATCATCTGCACTGTTGTTTAGATTGCTAGCTCTTGAGCCTACTAACATCTATCCTTGCACTGGGTTAGTCTCTCCTGTATGTCATCTGCTATCCTACCACCTACTACCATACATGATTGCTAACCTATCTGCATCCTACCTGTTACCATCTATACTCTCATGAACATTTCTCTCAAGTGCTGTTCACCTATTGTCACTGTTCATACCTGTCTCTTAGCTCATCACCACTATACTGCTATATACATCTATCACTCCAGGAACATCTTATTGAGTGTGTATATTTGTATGCTGAATCAGACAGGCCACAGTGATGAGTCTTGGGAGTTGGAATTGGTATTTCAACGTATCTCTACATGACTGCTGAGTGGAGTTTTTCTGCAGCTGCAAATCCATCTTGTTTCAGAAAACGCAGGAGCGTTACACTATGCCGCAATTTAATTCTTTTTACCCCAAGGGTGCAAATTGAATAGCGGAATAGAAAAGATTGGAAGGTGTATCTCACACGTACTGATACAGACTATGCCGCAATTTAATTCTTTTTACCCCAAAGGGTGTAGATTGAATAGCGGAATAGAAAATTTTTTATAAAACGGTGTATCTCACACGTACAAACACAGACTAGGCCCCAATTACAATTTTTTGTACCCTAAAGGCAAGATGAGGATGAGGAGTAGGAGGAGTTCGGAACAGGAGGCAAACTGAAGCACCCTGCAATCCTCAGCGGTGGAAGATGTGGCCCAAAAGATTGGAAGGTGTATCTCACACGTACCGATACAGACTATGCCGCAATTTAATTCTTTTAACCCCAAAGGGTGTAGATTGAATAGCGGACTAGAAAAATTTTTATAAAACGTGAATCTCACACGTACAAACACAGACTAGGCCCCGATTACAATTTTTTGTACCCTAAAGGCAGGATGAGGATGAGGAGTAGGAGGAGTTTGAAACAGGAACCAAACTGAAGCACCCTGCAATCCTCGGCGGTGGAAGATGCGCCCCAAAAGATTGGAAGGTGTATCTCACACGTACCGATACAGACTATGCCGCAATTTAATTCTTTTTACCCCAAAGGGTGTAGATTGAATAGCGGAATAGAAAATCTTTTATAAAACAGTGTATCTCACACGTACAAACACAGACTAGGCCCCGATTACAATTTTTTGTACCCTTAAGGCAGGATGAGGATGAGGAGTAGGAGGAGTTCGGAACAGGAGGCAAACTGAAGCACCCTGCAATCCTCGGTGGTGGAAGATGCGCCCCAAAAGATTGGAAGGTGTATCTCACACGTACCGATACAGACTATGCCGCAATTTAATTCTTTTTACCCCAAAGGGTGTAGTTTGAATAGCGGAATAGAAAAAATTTTATAAAACGGTGTATCTCACACGTACAAACACAGATTAGGCCCCGATTACAATTTTTTGTACCCTAAAGGCAGGATGAGGATGAGGAGTAGGAGGAGTTCGGAACAGGAGGCAAACTGAAGCACCCTGCAATCCTCGGCGGTGTAAGATGAGCCCCAAAAATTGGAAAGGTGTATCTCACACGTACCGATACTGACTATGCCGCAATTTAATTCTTTTTACCCCAAGGGTGTAGATTGAATAGCAGAATAGAAAATATGATATCAAAAGGTGTATCTATCTCACACGTACAGACCCAGACTAGGCCCCGATTACTATTTTTTGTACCCCAAAGGCAGGATGAGGAGTAGGAGGAGTTCGGAACAGGCAGGAGGCAAACTGAAACACCCTGCAATCCTCGGCGGTGTAAGATGAGCCCCAAAAATTGAAAAGGTGTATCTCACACGTACCGATACAGACTATGCCGCAATTTAATTCTTTTTACCCCAAGGGTGTAGATTGAATAGCGGAATAGAAAATATGATATCAAAAGGTGTATCTATCTCACACGTACAGACCCAGACTAGGCCCCGAATAGTATTTTTTGTACCCCAAAGGCAGGATGAGGAGTAGGAGGAGTTCGGAACAGGCAGGAGGCAAACTGAAACACCCTGCAATCCTCGGCTGTGTAAGATGAGCCCCAAAAGTTGGAAAGGTGTATCTCATACGTACCGATAAAGACTATGCCGCAATTTTATTCTTTTTACCCCAAAGGGTGTAGATTGAATAGCGGAATAGAAAAAAAATTATAAAACGGTGTATCTCACACGTACAAACACAGACTAGGCCCCGATTACAATTTTTTGTATCCTAAAGGCAGGATGAGGAGTAGGAGGAGTTCGGAACAGGAGGCAAACTGAAGCACCCTGCAATCCTCGGTGGTGGAAGATGCGCCCCAAAAGATTGGAAGGTGTATCTCACACGTACCGATACAGACTATGCCACAATTTAATTCTTTTTACCCCAAAGGGTGTAGATTGAATAGCGGAATAGAATTTTTTTTATAAAACAGTGTATCTCACACGTACAAACACAGACTAGGCCCCGACTACAATTTTTTGTACCTAAAGGCAGGATGAGGATGAGGAGTAGGAGGAGTTCAGAACAGGAGGCAAACTGAAGCACCCTGCAATCCTCGGCGGTGGAAGATGCGCCCCAAAAGATTGGAAGGTGTATCTCACACATACCGATACAGACTATGCCGCAAATTAATTCTTTTTACCCCAAAGGGTGTAGATTGAATAGCGGAATAGAAAATATGATATCAAAAGGTGTATCTATCTCACACGTACAGACCCAGACTAGGCCCCGATTACTATTTCTTGTACCCCAAAGGCAGGATGAGGAGTAGGAGGAGTTCGGAACAGGCAGGAGGCAAACTGAAACACCCTGCAATCCTCGGCGGTGTAAGATGAGCCCCAAAAATTGGGAAGGTGTATCTCACACGTACCGATACTGACTATGCCGCAATTTAATTATTTTTACCCCAAGGGTGTAGATTGAATAGCGGAATAGAAAATATGATATCAAAAGGTGTATCTATCTCACACTTACAGACCCAGACTAGGCCCTGATTACTATTTTTTGTACTGCAAAGGCAGGATGAGGAGGAGGAGGAGTTCGGAACAGGCAGGAGGCAAGCTGAAATACCCTGCAATCCTCGGCGGTGTAAGATGAGCCCCAAAAATTGGAAAGGTGTATCTCACACGTACTGATACAGACTATGCCGCAATTTAATTCTTTTTACCCCAAAGGGTGTAGATTGAATAGCGGAATAGAAAAAAATTTATAAAACGGTGTATCTCACACGTACAAACACAGACTAGGCCCCGATTACAATTTTTTGTACCCTAAAGGCAGGATGAGAATGAGGAGTAGGAGGAGTTCGGAACAGGATGCAAACTGAAGCACCCTGCAATCCTCGGCGGTGGAAGATGCGCCCCAAAAGATTGGAAGGTGTATCTCACACGTACCGATACAGACTATGCTGCAATTGAATTCTTTTTACCCCAAAGGGTGTAGATTGAATAGCGGAATAGAAAATTTTTTATAAAACGGTGTATCTCACACGTACAAACACAGACTAGGCCCCGATTACAATTTTTTGTACCCTAAAGGCAGGCTGAGGATGAGGAGAAGGAGGAGTTCGGAACAGGAGGCAAACTGAAGCACCCTGCAATCCTCGGCGGTGGAAGATGCGCCCCAAAAGATTGGAAGAAAATATGATATCAAAAGGTGTATCTATCTCACACGTACAGACCCGCCTCGCCCTAATATTCTTGATAAGATCGTTCACTGGCACTGCACAACCAACCCCCCACACAGCAAAATCGATGTAGAACACTGACCTTGCCCATTCTCCAGCCTCGCCCTAAAATGCCCTAATAACTCGCCCTGCCTGCACTCCGACCTGTCCCTGCATTCTTTTTCGGACACAATACAATTTTTCACTGTCTGTCCCTAATCAGCAGCCAGCACGTATGATGTGTGCTCTCTCCCTAATACTACAGCAGAATGACGCAGCGCGTTGGGTCTCAAACTTATAAAGACATGGTCACATGCTTCAGATGGCCAATCACAGCTACTAATACATTAGTAGGCATGGCTGGGATGGCTTAAGGCACACCAGTTAAACGCTTGTTGATTGGCTGTTGAAAGCCCGCCATTAAAAGCGCGCCATTACATACAAAACAGGAAGTAAAATGACCGAACACGGATTTTAAACCCGAACATACAGTAACAAAAATCCAATTATTCGGTATGAACACGAATAATACAGTCCGTGTTCGCTCAACACTAAAGATAACTGCATTTGGTCTCCAATGGTCTGGAATTTTTTTTTGTCAAAATGAATGTATTTTGGTCTCCAAGTGTCTTTTGGTAGTTTAGAGCTCTAGAGAACCTATTTGAAAGGTTGTTAGTGTAGGTAGATGATTCCTAAAAGTAGTTGCGCCAACATCCCTGGTATGTATACAAAGAAGTATTTGGTTCCTCAGGCCAGTAAGTGGGACTTTAAGGCAATAAAGAAAACGTATCAGCATAGGAGCGTTTTTTAGATTTTATCGTAAAAGATACATGAGTTACAACATGTTTGCTTCATAATTTATATAGTGCAGGGTGGGTGAGAGACCCATCCGTGATAGTGCAAGAAGGTAAAGAAGTGACACTTGTGAGTATTTGGTGACTTTAGAAACACAAAAATCCTGCCATCCGTCGGTATTGGATATTGCAGGTAGCGTCTCAATTTCCCACGCGTTTCGGCTTGCCTAAAGCGGCTATGCCTTTTTCAAGGTATCACCATATCTAAAATGATATTTAGACATTTTAGACATTATAAGTGTCATTATGCACTGAATACTTAGTTTGTGTAATATAGGTTGAATAAATAGCTTACATTTTGTTTTTTGTATATACAGTTTCTCGGTCGTTGTTATTGGAACATTCCCCTCTTTTTCCCAAGGTAGTCACAAGATCCCCATAAAGGAAAGGAGTAATAGTGATGCAGGCACTAGAAAGACCAAATTGCTGTTCCATAAATATCCATGACATATATAGAATATATAGATTCTTAACCACTTAGAATTCTCAGGGGTACTCACATGGTCCAGAGTAACTGGTTCCCTCATTCGCAGTCCCTGATGGAAGTGGTAACTGTCCCTGGAATTATATATTTATATAATATATCCAAGGATTATGTGTTGGACAGAACATAATGGGCTTAACAGAAAAATGAATGAAATTACCTCCTCTGTTGCAGGTCTCAGGGAAAAGCAGGGCGGTATCTCCTCTGCTTCAGTCTTGGGGGTATAAGGCCGTATCTGTATAAACATTATACATGGAGATTTGGGAATTTGTTCCATGTAGTTGGTATATAATTTCGCTAAAAGAAGTTTCGGCGTAAAAATACCTTTGTCCAGTGGGGGTAGGCCAAGTAAGATATACGGGACCGGTGCTTGTTGTTCCCTTCCAATCTCCAAGCTGCAGGACTGTATCTGTATTGCAAAATGTGATTTGCAAGTTTAAGGAAAAAATTCCCTGTAAAAGTCTAACAGAATTGTCCTAAAAAAGCTTGTAGTGAAATTCTACCTTAGTCCTGCAGGGGGAGACCATGTGCTGTACAGGGAGGCTGGTAGCGTCACCGTCGTCCAGGAGTGTTTCCTCTCCGGCATCCGGAGATGAATGGCACTCTTCCGGGGATCCCCGGCGCCTTATATATAGGCCGCGCATGCGCATTGCTGCGCAGCGTGGTGCTATATGTCAGGGCGGAAGGGTTTCAACGTCGCATACTGCGCATGTGCCGAAGCTCCTGCGCGAGTTGCGGCGAGGATTCCCCTCGCTGCCTGGCAACTAAGGACGCCGCCGACACGGAAAGGAGGGGCCATCCGCGATGCCGTCAGGCATTGGTCAACAAGCCATCGGGCTCAGGTGGAATGCTGGTGACCCAAAACAGTGCCCCGCCTCGGAGGGCGGGGCTTACCGTGCCGGGGACTACTATTGGGTATTCGGGGGGGGAAAAAGGATTCCATAACGATCCGAGTCTGTTTAACATCGAGTGTACATATTCATCTCAGCAGTATATCTATATTGTATATATATATATATGTATAAGTCTTTTCCATTTGGCAGCAATAACGTACAATCATTTAAAAGTAGGAGACAAAAAAGAAACATAGATGAAAAATTATGTTAAAAGAAAGACAGTCCCCAGAGCGGGCATATAAGTGGCTGGGGATTGTATGGATATCTGATGTCAGCCAATTGATATGAATGGTGTGTCATAGACTGTTGTTCTTGGGATGGTTAGGCCTGTCAGGTGGGGCCTTTATCTTGGGGCACAGTGATGTAGGAGATGGTGTGAGTGGTTGGATGAAAGTCATAACAATCTATATGAGAGTTGGATTGATAATAAATAAATAATTTGATGAAAGGGGTTCAAGATTTGTTTGTTTGAATTTTTAAGCCTAGATATAGGCTTGTAATGTTTGACTGGTACTGTTTATTTTCCCAGTACTATTAGTCGGTTTTGCCCGATACAAATCCTTCAAGGAAGGGTTTAAAGCTCTCTGCTTACTTGAGGCCAGGAGGTATGGTAGCTCTAAGGTGTCTAATCTACCTCATCTCTCTTTGTAGGAGGGTCTTATTCCAATCGCCCCCCCTCCCCGGGATATGTATCCTATCCAGGGCCATGAAGCTTACTTTGGGCATTTTTGATTGGTGTTTGTCTCTTACGTGCCTACCAAGTGGGAGATAGAAGTTACACATCTCCATAGTTGACATGTGTGTGCCAACTCTTTTGCGAAATTCTTGTTTCGTTTTCCCAACGTAATAGGCCCCGCAGTTGCATTCCATCAAGTAAACAATTGCTCGAGTTTTGCAGTTAACGAAATGGGCTGGCATGAACAGTTCCCCATTTGGTAAGATTTTGCTTGTACATTTAACAATGACATGGCATTGGGAACATCCTCCACATGGGTATGTCCCTTTGTCCTTGCAGGGATCCTTTCTAGATCCATTTTTAAATTCACTATGTACTAGTGATTGCTGGAGAGATCCAGCTTTCTTAAATGTGATTAAGGGGTTTTCTGGGAGTAGATGTCTAAGACTTGGATCACCGGTGAGAATGTGCCAGTTGTTTTTGATAATTTTCCTGATGGAGTCATGCTGGTTAGTATATCGCATGATGATCCTGTTGGCATTTTCAGGTGGTTTGTCAATTGGTTTCTTGAATAAGATTTCATGTCTCTCCTGCCCATTGGCTCGATTGAAGGCCTTTCTCAGGCAGGTTTTGGAGTACCCTCTCTGTCGAAGTCGTGCATATAGTTTGTCAGATTCAAGTTTAAAGTCATGTTGGAGGGTACAGTTCCTTTTTAGCCTTAAAAATTGACTGTATGGAATCGATTTGACTAGGGCTGTGGGGTGGAAACTGTCCGCGTGCAGAACAGTATTACCTGCAGTCTCTTTCCTGTATAGTGTTGTGTTGAGGTTAGCATCGGAATCTTTATAGATCCAGGTGTCAAGGAAGCTGATCTTGGTTTGACTATATTGCATAGTGAAATGCATATTGAAGGAGTTCCTATTCATACGTTCCAGGCATTTCTTCAAAAGGTCTTCGGGTCCGT
Source organism: Pelophylax lessonae (assembly GCF_965119305.1). Classification (NCBI taxonomy): domain Eukaryota; kingdom Metazoa; phylum Chordata; class Amphibia; order Anura; family Ranidae; genus Pelophylax; species Pelophylax lessonae. The sequence continues at coordinate 164,974,565 of NC_138779.1, forward strand.
TCCACAGGAGGAAGATATCATCTATATATCTCTGCCATAGTATTATATGGCAAGAGTATATAGAGTTCTCCTCGCTGTGGAGGAAGTCCTGCTCCCACATGCCCAGATATATATTGGCATATGATGGGGCACAGCTAGTGCCCATGGCAACACCGCAGATTTGTAAGAAATGAAGGCCATCGAAGCAAAAATAATTGTGATGTAGGATGAAGTGTAACATAGAGATAATGAAATCATTAAATTTATGCTCATAGCCACTTTGTTGGCTGAGTGCTTGTTGTACTGCAAGAATCCCTTTGTCATGCGGTATGTTGCTGTAGAGCGATTCTACGTCAATTGTAACAAGGTGCGTATCTGGTGGGATGGTCATGCCTTCCAGGATTTGCAAAAGGTGGATGGTGTCCTTCGTGTATGATGATAATTTGGTTACATGTGGTCGAAGGTGAGCATCTATGACTCTGCTCATGTTTTCTGAGATGTTCCCGTTCCCAGATATTATGGGTCTCCCTGGCGGATTGTTGGCGTCCTTATGTATTTTTGGCAAAGAATAGAACGTAGGTGTTCTCGGGTGTGTAGTTCTGATGTATTCCCATAAGGTTTTTGAGATGGCCCCTTCGTTCAAGGCCTTGTCCACTTTTTTATAGAATGTTTCATTATAGGATTTTATCATCAGTGGTGATATTTGTTTGTAGCATTGCCGATTATCCAAGATGTTCATGCACATCTCCTTATATTTCTTGTTGTCCATGATAACTATGTTCCCGCCTTTATCAGCTGGTTTTATGGTGATGTTGTCATAGCTTTTTAAGTCTTTAAGTGCTTTCCTTTGTGATTTGGATAGATTGTCCTTTGTTTTGTTCATACTAAGTCCTTCGATTTCCTTAGTCGTCTGTTTGACAAATAGGGCGACTGCTGGATTGAGGCTTAATGGGGGGAATTTCTGAGATTTTTTCTGGAAGCGGGGTGTTTCTGGATCTTCCTCTTCTTCCTCACTTTTGTCTTCTTCCGGTGGTAATGAGGGATCTTCCCAATCATCGTCGAGACCACCTTCCTCCAACAGGATATTTAAATCTCTGATCGTGCGAAATTCTGCAGCAGTGAGGCGGGGGTCTTTTGCTTCTGGAGGGGGTTTGTTATACATGGCTTGGAATAATGTTTTGCGTGCAAATAAGTTGATGTCTTTAATAACTTCAAATTTGTCTGCATTTTTTCATGGACAGAAGGAGAGGCCTAGCCGTAGTACCTCTTCTTCATGGGTGGTCAGGTTTTGTGATGAGAGATTGATTATGGATCGTCTCTCCTCTCCATCTGTTTCGATACTTGGGGGTCGGTGACCACGGGGAGTTTGGTTTGTTTCAAGGTCTTTCCTAAAAAAGCCTTTTGTTTTTTGGAGGGCTCCTCTCTATTTACTCGAAACCTTGTAGCCATTCCCTGGGTTTTTGTACCACCTTGTGTTTGACTCTCCAGTTCTTCACTTTCATTTTCAGTTCTGGCCTCTCCGTCTTCTCTCTCGTTGGGTGTTGGTGTTTGTCGTGGTAGCGGTCCTCTGGGTGGTTGCCCTCTCTTGCGGCTGTCTGACCCGGAGGCATGTGATGAGGAGTCTGATGAATAGTAGGTGTTGTCATAGTTGGTGTATTTAGTGCCAGGTTGTGATTTATTTTTGTAGGTCCTTCTAGGGTTGTTCCATCTGTAGGCTCTTCCTTGGGCGAAGGCATTCTTGTCTCGCCAATACTTTTTCTCCTTTTTACGGAGAATTTGTTTGCTGTAGTTTTCCAAGTGGTCCTTCAATTTTCTTTCTTCTTCGCTGTACATCTGGACAGTTTTTAATGGTGCTAATTTCAGGTATATCAGTTTCGTTTCTTCATCGATTTTTTTGATTTGACGTTCATATTCCTCCTGTAGTAGGATCATCAGGTTTTTGGAGCATATGTTTAGTTGTTCTTCCCATTGTTGTTTCATAAGTGCTGTTACATTGTCCATAGTTGGAAAGATCTGAATTCGAAGTCCCGCTGGGTTGATCTCCTCGGCAATATATCTTTCAAAAGACTTAATATGCCAATGAAGAGATGATTTATTTTCCAATTGTCGTCTGAGGGTATAAAAGAGAGCAAGTGTATCTGATTCCTGCTGTTCTTTGTTTTGAAAGCTTGTTTCAATCTTGGACATCAGGTTCTTCCATTCATCCCCCTGTAGGTCACCCATGGTCGTTTCTTGTTTTTTTGACCTCCTTTAGTAAGAGTGATCACTGAAAGGATCACTGATGCAATTTTCCTAATTTCCTTTCACTCTGCAATGCAGAGATTCGAATAAGGAAAAAGCGTTTAATTATATTCGTAGCTATCTGTCTTGTAGCTACAATTTGATTGGTACGTGTATTGCTGTGAGTCTCGATTTCTCAAACGAGAAATGCAGAGAAAAGTAAATAAAAGAGAAAAGAAAAAATGGGAATAGAGATTCCCTATGAGTGGTAAAGGTTTCTAGAGATCATGTGAGGAATTGGATGATTTCCATCCGTAATCTAGAAATGCGATTTGGTAGTTTAGAGCTCTAGAGAACCTATTTGAAAGGTTGTTAGTGTAGGTAGATGATTCCTAAAAGTAGTTGCGCCAACATCCCTGGTATGTATACAAAGAAGTATTTGGTTCCTCAGGCCAGTAAGTGGGACTTTAAGGCAATAAAGAAAACGTATCAGCATAGGAGCGTTTTTTAGATTTTATCGTAAAAGATACATGAGTTACAACATGTTTGCTTCATAATTTATATAGTGCAGGGTGGGTGAGAGACCCATCCGTGATAGTGCAAGAAGGTAAAGAAGTGACACTTGTGAGTATTTGGTGACTTTAGAAACACAAAAATCCTGCCATCCGTCGGTATTGGATATTGCAGGTAGCGTCTCAATTTCCCACGCGTTTCGGCTTGCCTAAAGCGGCTATGCCTTTTTCAAGGTATCACCATATCTAAAATGATATTTAGACATTTTAGACATTATAAGTGTCATTATGCACTGAATACTTAGTTTGTGTAATATAGGTTGAATAAATAGCTTACATTTTGTTTTTTGTATATACAGTTTCTCGGTCGTTGTTATTGGAACATTCCCCTCTTTTTCCCAAGGTAGTCACAAGATCCCCATAAAGGAAAGGAGTAATAGTGATGCAGGCACTAGAATGACCAAATTGCTGTTCCATAAATATCCATGACATATATAGAATATATAGATTCTTAACCACTTAGAATTCTCAGGGGTACTCACATGGTCCAGAGTAACTGGTTCCCTCATTCGCAGTCCCTGATGGAAGTGGTAACTGTCCCTGGAATTATATATTTATATAATATATCCAAGGATTATGTGTTGGACAGAACATAATGGGCTTAACAGAAAAATGAATGAAATTACCTCCTCTGTTGCAGGTCTCAGGGAAAAGCAGGGCGGTATCTCCTCTGCTTCAGTCTTGGGGGTATAAGGCCGTATCTGTATAAACATTATACATGGAGATTTGGGAATTTGTTCCATGTAGTTGGTATATAATTGCGCTAAAAGAAGTTTCGGCGTAAAAATACCTTTGTCCAGTGGGGGTAGGCCAAGTAAGATATACGGGACCGGTGCTTGTTGTTCCCTTCCAATCTCCAAGCTGCAGGACTGTATCTGTATTGCAAAATGTGATTTGCAAGTTTAAGGAAAAAATTCCCTGTAAAAGTCTAACAGAATTGTCCTAAAAAAGCTTGTAGTGAAATTCTACCTTAGTCCTGCAGGGGGAGACCATGTGCTGTACAGGGAGGCTGGTAGCGTCACCGTCGTCCAGGAGTGTTTCCTCTCCGGCATCCGGAGATGAATGGCACTCTTCCGGGGATCCCCGGCGCCTTATATATAGGCCGCGCATGCGCATTGCTGCGCAGCGTGGTGCTATATGTCAGGGCGGAAGGGTTTCAACGTCGCATACTGCGCATGTGCCGAAGCTCCTGCGCGAGTTGCGGCGAGGATTCCCCTCGCTGCCTGGCAACTAAGGACGCCGCCGACACGGAAAGGAGGGGCCATCCGCGATGCCGTCAGGCATTGGTCAACAAGCCATCGGGCTCAGGTGGAATGCTGGTGACCCAAAACAGTGCCCCGCCTCGGAGGGCGGGGCTTACCGTGCCGGGGACTACTATTGGGTATTCGGGGGGGGAAAAAGGATTCCATAACGATCCGAGTCTGTTTAACATCGAGTGTACATATTCATCTCAGCAGTATATCTATATTGTATATATATATACATATGTATAAGTCTTTTCCATTTGGCAGCAATAACGTACAATCATTTAAAAGTAGGAGACAAAAAAGAAACATAGATGAAAAATTATGTTAAAAGAAAGACAGTCCCCAGAGCGGGGATATAAGTGGCTGGGGATTGTATGGATATCTGATGTCAGCCAATTGATATGAATGGTGTGTCATAGACTGTTGTTCTTGGGATGGTTAGGCCTGTCAGGTGGGGCCTTTATCTTGGGGCACAGTGATGTAGGAGATGGTGTGAGTGGTTGGATGAAAGTCATAACAATCTATATGAGAGTTGGATTGATAATAAATAAATAATTTGATGAAAGGGGTTCAAGATTTGTTTGTTTGAATTTTTAAGCCTAGATATAGGCTTGTAATGTTTGACTGGTACTGTTTATTTTCCCAGTACTATTAGTCGGTTTTGCCCGATACAAATCCTTCAAGGAAGGGTTTAAAGCTCTCTGCTTCCTTGAGGCCAGGAGGTATGGTAGCTCTAAGGTGTCTAATCCACCTCATCTCTCTTTGTAGGAGGGTCTTATTCCAATCGCCCCCCCTCCCCGGGATATGTATCCTATCCAGGGCCATGAAGCTTACTTTGGGCATTTTTGATTGGTGTTTGTCTCTTACGTGCCTACCAAGTGGGAGATAGAAGTTACACATCTCCATAGTTGACATGTGTGTGCCAACTCTTTTGCGAAATTCTTGTTTCGTTTTCCCAACGTAATAGGCCCCGCAGTTGCATTCCATCAAGTAAACAATTGCTCGAGTTTTGCAGTTAACGAAATGGGCTGGCATGAACAGTTCCCCATTTGGTAAGATTTTGCTTGTACATTTAACAATGACATGGCATTGGGAACATCCTCCACATGGGTATGTCCCTTTGTCCTTGCAGGGATCCTTTCTAGATCCATTTTTAAATTCACTATGTACTAGTGATTGCTGGAGAGATCCAGCTTTCTTAAATGTGATTAAGGGGTTTTCTGGGAGTAGATGTCTAAGACTTGGATCACCGGTGAGAATGTGCCAGTTGTTTTTGATAATTTTCCTGATGGAGTCATGCTGGTTAGTATATCGCATGATGATCCTGTTGGCATTTTCAGGTGGTTTGTCAATTGGTTTCTTGAATAAGATTTCATGTCTCTCCTGCCCATTGGCTCGATTGAAGGCCTTTCTCAGGCAGGTTTTGGAGTACCCTCTCAGTCGAAGTCGTGCGGATAGTTTGTCAGATTCAAGTTTAAAGTCATGTTGGAGGGTACAGTTCCTTTTTAGCCTTAAAAATTGACTGTATGGAATCGATTTGACTAGGGCTGTGGGGTGGAAACTGTCCGCGTGCAGAACAGTATTACCTGCAGTCTCTTTCCTGTATAGTGTTGTGTTGAGGTTAGCATCGGAATCTTTATAGATCCAGGTGTCAAGGAAGCTGATCTTGGTTTGACTATATTGCATAGTGAAATGCATATTGAAGGAGTTCCTATTCATACGTTCCAGGCATTTCTTCAAAAGGTCTTCGGGTCCGTTCCACAGGAGGAAGATATCATCTATATATCTCTGCCATAGTATTATATGGCAAGAGTATATAGAGTTCTCCTCGCTGTGGAGGAAGTCCTGCTCCCACATGCCCAGATATATATTGGCATATGATGGGGCACAGCTAGTGCCCATGGCAACACCGCAGATTTGTAAGAAATGAAGGCCATCGAAGCAAAAATAATTGTGATGTAGGATGAAGTGTAACATAGAGATAATGAAATCATTAAATTTATGGTCATAGCCACTTTGTTGGCTGAGTGCTTGTTGTACTGCAAGAATCCCTTTGTCATGCGGTATGTTGCTGTAGAGCGATTCTACGTCAATTGTAACAAGGTGCGTATCTGGTGGGATGGTCATGCCTTCCAGGATTTGCAAAAGGTGGATGGTGTCCTTCGTGTATGATGATAATTTGGTTACATGTGGTCGAAGGTGAGCATCTATGACTCTGCTCATGTTTTCTGAGATGTTCCCGTTCCCAGATATTATGGGTCTCCCTGGCGGATTGTTGGCGTCCTTATGTATTTTTGGCAAAGAATAGAACGTAGGTGTTCTCGGGTGTGTAGTTCTGATGTATTCCCATAAGGTTTTTGAGATGGCCCCTTCGTTCAAGGCCTTGTCCACTTTTTTATAGAATGTTTCATTATAGGATTTTATCATCAGTGGTGATATTTGTTTGTAGCATTGCCGATTATCCAAGATGTTCATGCACATCTCCTTATATTTCTTGTTGTCCATGATAACTATGTTCCCGCCTTTATCAGCTGGTTTTATGGTGATGTTGTCATAGCTTTTTAAGTCTTTAAGTGCTTTCCTTTGTGATTTGGATAGATTGTCCTTTGTTTTGTTCATACTAAGTCCTTCGATTTCCTTAGTCGTCTGTTTGACAAATAGGGCGACTGCTGGATTGAGGCTTAATGGGGGGAATTTCTGAGATTTTTTCTGGAAGCGGGGTGTTTCTGGATCTTCCTCTTCTTCCTCACTTTTGTCTTCTTCCGGTGGTAATGAGGGATCTTCCCAATCATCGTCGAGACCACCTTCCTCCAACAGGATATTTAAATCTCTGATCGCGCGAAATTCTGCAGCAGTGAGGCGGGGGTCTTTTGCTTCTGGAGGGGGTTTGTTATACATGGCTTGGAATAATGTTTTGCGTGCAAATAAGTTGATGTCTTTAATAACTTCAAATTTGTCTGCATTTTTTCTTGGACAGAAGGAGAGGCCTAGCCGTAGTACCTCTTCTTCATGGGTGGTCAGGTTTTGTGATGAGAGATTGATTATGGATCGTCTCTCCTCTCCATCTGTTTCGATCCTTGGGGGTCGGTGACCACGGGGAGTTTGGTTTGTTTCAAGGTCTTTCCTAAAAAAGCCTTTTGTTTTTTGGAGGGCTCCTCTCTATTTACTCGAAACCTTGTAGCCATTCCCTGGGTTTTTGTACCACCTTGTGTTTGACTCTCCAGTTCTTCACTTTCATTTTCAGTTCTGGCCTCTCCGTCTTCTCTCTCGTTGGGTGTTGGTGTTTGTCGTGGTTGCCCTCTCTTGCGGCTGTCTGACCCGGAGGCATGTGATGAGGAGTCTGATGAATAGTAGGTGTTGTCATAGTTGGTGTATTTAGTGCCAGGTTGTGATTTATTTTTGTAGGTCCTTCTAGGGTTGTTCCATCTGTAGGCTCTTCCTTGGGCGAAGGCATTCTTGTCTCGCCAATACTTTTTCTCCTTTTTACGGAGAATTTGTTTGCTGTAGTTTTCCAAGTGGTCCTTCAATTTTCTTTCTTCTTCGCTGTACATCTGGACAGTTTTTAATGGTGCTAATTTCAGGTATATCAGTTTTGTTTCTTCATCGATTTTTTTGATTTGACGTTCATATTCCTCCTGTAGTAGGATCATCAGGTTTTTGGAGCATATGTTTAGTTGTTCTTCCCATTGTTGTTTCATAAGTGCTGTTACATTGTCCATAGTTGGAAAGATCTGAATTCGAAGTCCCGCTGGGTTGATCTCCTCGGCAATATATCTTTCAAAAGACTTAATATGCCAATGAAGAGATGATTTATTTTCCAATTGTCGTCTGAGGGTATAAAAGAGAGCAAGTGTATCTGATTCCTGCTGTTCTTTGTTTTGAAAGCTTGTTTCAATCTTGGACATCAGGTTCTTCCATTCATCCCCCTGTAGGTCACCCATGGTCGTTTCTTGTTTTTTTGACCTCCTTTAGTAAGAGTGATCACTGAAAGGATCACTAATGCAATTTTCCTAATTTCCTTTCACTCTGCAATGCAGAGATTCGAATAAGGAAAAAGCGTTTAATTATATTCGTAGCTATCTGTCTTGTAGCTACAATTTGATTGGTACGTGTATTGCTGTGAGTCTCGATTTCTCAAACGAGAAATGCAGAGAAAAGTAAATAAAAGAGAAAAGAAAAAATGGGAATAGAGATTCCCTATGAGTGGTAAAGGTTTCTAGAGATCATGTGAGGAATTGGATGATTTCCATCCGTAATCTAGAAATGCGATTTGGTAGTTTAGAGCTCTAGAGAACCTATTTGAAAGGTTGTTAGTGTAGGTAGATGATTCCTAAAAGTAGTTGCGCCAACATCCCTGGTATGTATACAAAGAAGTATTTGGTTCCTCAGGCCAGTAAGTGGGACTTTAAGGCAATAAAGAAAACGTATCAGCATAGGAGCGTTTTTTAGATTTTATCGTAAAAGATACATGAGTTACAACATGTTTGCTTCATAATTTATATAGTGCAGGGTGGGTGAGAGACCCATCCGTGATAGTGCAAGAAGGTAAAGAAGTGACACTTGTGAGTATTTGGTGACTTTAGAAACACAAAAATCCTGCCATCCGTCGGTATTGGATATTGCAGGTAGCGTCTCAATTTCCCACGCGTTTCGGCTTGCCTAAAGCGGCTATGCCTTTTTCAAGGTATCACCATATCTAAAATGATATTTAGACATTTTAGACATTATAAGTGTCATTATGCACTGAATACTTAGTTTGTGTAATATAGGTTGAATAAATAGCTTACATTTTGTTTTTTGTATATACAGTTTCTCGGTCGTTGTTATTGGAACATTCCCCTCTTTTTCCCAAGGTAGTCACAAGATCCCCATAAAGGAAAGGAGTAATAGTGATGCAGGCACTAGAAAGACCAAATTGCTGTTCCATAAATATCCATGACATATATAGAATATATAGATTCTTAACCACTTAGAATTCTCAGGGGTACTCACATGGTCCAGAGTAACTGGTTCCCTCATTCGCAGTCCCTGATGGAAGTGGTAACTGTCCCTGGAATTATATATTTATATAATATATCCAAGGATTATGTGTTGGACAGAACATAATGGGCTTAACAGAAAAATGAATGAAATTACCTCCTCTGTTGCAGGTCTCAGGGAAAAGCAGGGCGGTATCTCCTCTGCTTCAGTCTTGGGGGTATAAGGCCGTATCTGTATAAACATTATACATGGAGATTTGGGAATTTGTTCCATGTAGTTGGTATATAATTGCGCTAAAAGAAGTTTCGGCGTAAAAATACCTTTGTCCAGTGGGGGTAGGCCAAGTAAGATATACGGGACCGGTGCTTGTTGTTCCCTTCCAATCTCCAAGCTGCAGGACTGTATCTGTATTGCAAAATGTGATTTGCAAGTTTAAGGAAAAAATTCCCTGTAAAAGTCTAACAGAATTGTCCTAAAAAAGCTTGTAGTGAAATTCTACCTTAGTCCTGCAGGGGGAGACCATGTGCTGTACAGGGAGGCTGGTAGCGTCACCGTCGTCCAGGAGTGTTTCCTCTCCGGCATCCGGAGATGAATGGCACTCTTCCGGGGATCCCCGGCGCCTTATATATAGGCCGCGCATGCGCATTGCTGCGCAGCGTGGTGCTATATGTCAGGGCGGAAGGGTTTCAACGTCGCATACTGCGCATGTGCCGAAGCTCCTGCGCGAGTTGCGGCGAGGATTCCCCTCGCTGCCTGGCAACTAAGGACGCCGCCGACACGGAAAGGAGGGGCCATCCGCGATGCCGTCAGGCATTGGTCAACAAGCCATCGGGCTCAGGTGGAATGCTGGTGACCCAAAACAGTGCCCCGCCTCGGAGGGCGGGGCTTACCGTGCCGGAAGTATTGCAATTGAAAAAGTTGCCCTAAATTTTTAATTTTTTTTACAGCAAAATTTTTTTTTTTTCATAAATCAGCCAGAAATGACAGCAGCCGGTAAATACATTGTCTAATACATATAGGGTCCATTCACACATCTGTAAAATGGGTCCGCATCCATTCCACAATTTGGCGGAAACTTTACAGACCCATTGTTTTTAATTTCCAGTCTGAAAAATTAGGCATTCACAGGATAAAGAAGTGAGTGTCGGCCATTCCAGGCCCCAAAAATTAGCCCACGTGCGTTTACCTGACAGCTAAGAACGTAGTTTTCTGTGGCTGAAGGTACATTAGGCATTCACATGATACAGAAGTAAATGTCGGCCATAAAAGGCCCCAAAAATTAGCCCACATGGGTTTAACTGACAGCAAAGAACTTCATTTTTGATGGCTAGAGGTACAGTAGGCATTCACAGGATACATAAGTAAGTGTCGGGCTGTATAGGCTCCAAAAATTAGCTCACATGGTTTGAACTGACAGCAAAGAATTTCGTTTTTGATGGCTAGAGGTACAGTAGGCATTCACAGGATACAGAAGTAAGTGTCGGCCTGTATAGGCTCCAAAAATTAGCTCACATGGTTTGAACTGACAGCAAAGAACTTCATTTTTGATGACTAGAGGTACGGTAGGCATTCACAGTACACAGAACGGTAAGTGTCGGCATGTATAGGCTCCAATAATTAGCTCACATGGTTTAAACTGACAGCAAAGAACTTAGTTTTTGATGGCTAGAGGTGAGGTAGGCGTTCACAGGATACAGAAGTAAGTGTCGGCCTGTATAGGCTGCAAAAATTAGCTCACATGGTTTGAACTGACAGCAAAGAACTTCGTTTTTGATGGCTAGAGGTACGGTAGGCATTCACAGTAAACAGAACGGTAAGTGTCGGCCTGTATAGGCTCCAAAAATTAGCTCACATGGTTTGAACTGACAGCAAAGAACTTCACTTTTGATGGCTAGAGGTACGGTAGGCATTCACAGTACACAGAACGGTAAGTGTCGGCCTGTATAGGCTCCAAAAATTAGCTCACATGAGTTGAACTGACAGCAAAGAACTTCGTTTTTGATGGCTAGAGGTACGGTAGGCGTTCACAGGATACAGAAGTAAGTGTCGGCCTGTATAGGCTGCAAAAATTAGATCACATGGTTTGAACTGACAGCAAAGAACTTCGTTTTTGATGGCTAGAGGTACGGTAGGCATTCACAGTACACAGAACGATAAGTGTCGGCCTGTATAGGCTCCAAAAATTAGCTTGCATAGGTTGAACTGACAGCAAAGAACTTCGTTTTTGATGGCTAGAGGTACGGTAGGCATTCACAGTACACAGAACGGTAAGTGTCGGCCTGTATAGGCTCCAAAAATTAGCTCACATGGTTTGAACTGACAGCAAAGAATTTCGTTTTTGATGGCTAGAGGTACGGTAGGTGTTCACAGTACACAGAACGGTAAGTGTCGGCCTGTATAGGCTCCAAAAATTAGCTCACTTGGTTTGAACTGACAGCAAAGAACCTTGTTTTTGATGGCTAGAGGTACGGTAGGCGTTCACAGTACACAGAACGGTAAGTGTCGGCCTGTATAGGCTCCAAAAATTAGCTCACATGGGTTGAACTGACAGCAAAGAACTTCGTTTTTGATGGCTAGAGGTACGGTAGGCGCTCACAGTACACAGAACGGTAAGTGTCTGAAATTTTTTTTATAAAACGGTGTAACTCACACGTACAAACACAGACTAGGCCCCGATTACAATTTTTTGTACCTAAAGGCAGGATGAGGATGAGGAGTAGGAGGAGTTCGGAACAGGAGGCAAACTGAAGCACCCTGCAATCCTCGGCGGTGGAAGATGCGCCCCAAAAGATTGGAAGGTGTATCTCACACGTACCGATACAGACTATGCCGCAATTTAATTCTTTTTACCCCAAAGGGTGTAGATTGAATAGCGGAATAGAAAATATGATATCAAAAGGTGTATCTATCTCACACTTACAGACCCAGACTAGGCCCCAATTACTATTTTTTGTACCCCAAAGGCAGGATGAGGAGTAGGAGGAGTTCGGAACAGGCAGGAGGCAAACTGAAACACCTTGCAATCCTCGGCGGTGTAAGATGAGCCCAAAAAATTGGAAAGGTGTATCTCACACGTACCGATACTGACTATGCCGCAATTTAATTCTTTTTACCCCAAGGGTGTAGATTGAATAGCGGAATAGAAAATATGATATCAAAAGGTGTATCTATCTCACACGTACAGACCCAGACTAGGCCCTGATTACTATTTTTTGTACTGCAAAGGCAGGATGAGGAGTAGGAGGAGTTCGGAACAGGCAGGAGGCAAACTGAAACACCCTGCAATCCTCGGCGGTGTAAGATGAGCCCCAAAAATTGGAAAGGTGTATCTCACACGTACCGATACAGACTATGCCGCAATTTAATTCTTTTTACCCCAAAGGGTGTAGATTGAATAGCGGAATAGAAAATTTTTTATAAAACGGTGTATCTCACACGTACAAACATAGACTAGGCCCCGATTACAATTTTTTGTACCCTAAAGGCAGGATGAGGATGAGGAGTAGTAGGGGTTCGGAACAGGATGCAAACTGAAGCACCCTGCAATCCTCGGCGGTGGAAGATGCGCCCCAAAAGATTGGAAGGTGTATCTCACACGTACCGATACAGACTATGCCGCAATTCAATTCTTTTTACCCCAAAGGGTGTAGATTGAATAGCGGAATAGAAAAATTTTTATAAAACGGTGTATCTCACACGTACAAACACAGACTAGGCCCCGATTACAATTTTTTGTACCCTAAAGGCAGGATGAGGATGAGGAGTAGGAGGAGTTCGGAACAAGAGGCAAACTGAAGCACCCTGCAATCCTCGGAGGTGGAAGATGCGCCCCAAAAGATTGGAAGGTGTATCTTACACGTACCGATACAGACTATGCCGCAATTTAATTCTTTTTACCCCAAAGGATGTAGATTGACTAGCGGAATAGAAAATATGATATCAAAAGGTGTATCTATCTCACACGTACAGACCCAGACTAGGCCCCAATTACTATTTTTTGTACCCCAAAGGCAGGATGAGGAGTAGGAGTTCAGAACAGGCAGGAGGCAAACTGAAACACCCTGCAATCCTCTGCGGTGTAAGATGAGCCCCAAAAATTGGAAAGGTGTATCTCACACGTACCGATACAGACTATGCCGCAATTTAATTCTTTTTACCCCAAGGGTGTAGATTGAATAGCGGAATAGAAAATATGATATCAAAAGGTGTATCTATCTCACACGTACAGACCCAGACTAGGCCCCGATTACTATTTTTTGTACCCCAAAGGCAGGATGAGGAGTAGGAGGAGTTCAGAACAGGCAGGAGGCAAACTGAAACACCCTGCAATCCTCGGCGGTGTAAGATGAGCCCCAAAAATTGGAAAGGTGTATCTCACACGTACCGATACTGACTATGCCGCAATTTAATTATTTTTACCCCAAAGGGTGTAGATTGAATAGCGGAATAGAAAATATGATATAAAATTGGTGATTTTTCAATAGCACATGTGAACACAGCAGTGTCTTATGTCAGTCTGCTCTGCTGCAGGCTATGAAGGGAAAAAAAAAGAAAATTCCCCTTTAAGTTTGTAATTTTTAAATAGATTAGTACAGACTATGCCACAATTTAATTTTTTTAACCCAAAAGGGTGTATATTGAATAGTAGAATAAAAAAAGTTTATAAAATTTAAAATCACTCAATAGCACATGTGAACACAGCAGTGTCTTATCACAGTCAGCAATGAAGCAAAAACGCTGCACATAACTGACTGATAAAAATAGATTTTTTTTCTCCCTCCTCCTCCTCCTCAGCGGGCTTAACTGAGGGCAAAACAATTGTGTTCACTGCACAAACCCCCACACAGCAAAATCGATGTAGAACACTGACCCTGCCTATTCTCCAGCCTCGGCCTAATATTCTCGATAAGATCGTTCACTGGCACTGCACAACCAACCCCCCACACAGCAAAATCGATGTAGAACACTGACCCTGCCTATTCACCAGCCTCGCCCTAAAATGCCCTAATAACTCGCCCTGCCTGCACTCCGACCTGTCCCTGCATTCTTTTCGGACACAATACAATTTTTTACTGTCTGTCCCTAATCAGCAGCCAGCAAGTATGATGTGTGCTCTCTCCCTAATACTAGAGCAGAATGACGCAGCGCGCTGGATCTCAAACTTATAAAGACATGGTCACATGCTTCAGATGGCCAATCACAGCTACTAATACATTAGTAGGCATGGCTGGGATGGCTTAAGGCACACCAGTTAAACGCTTGTTGATTGGCTGTTGAAAGCCCGCCATTAAATGCGCGCCATTACATACAAAACAGGAAGTAACATGACCGAACACGAATTTTAAACCCAAACATACAGTAAAGTTTTCGGGTCCGTGTTCGGGTAACAAAAATCCAATTATTCGGTACGAACACGAATAATACAGTCCGTGTTCGCTCAACACTAAAGATAACTGCATTTGGTCTCCAATGGTCTGGAATTTTTTTTTGTCAAAATGAATGTATTTTGGTCTCCAAGTGTCTAAAAAGCCTTTTTTTGTCAAAATAACTGCATTTGGTCACCAAAGGTTTGAAAACTAGTGATAGACGAACATCGGCCAGGGCAGTTCGCGAACGCCAGCCGCAAATTTTCTCAAAAGTCCACGAACCGTGAGTTCGCGGCGGGCCCCATTGACTTTAATGGGAGGCAAACTTTAAAATTATTATTATTATTATACAGGATTTATTTAGCGCCAACAGTTTGCACAGCGCTTAACAAAATGAAGGCAGACATTACAGTTACACTACAATTTGGAACAAAGGGAATCAGAGGGCCCTGCTCCTTAGAGCTTACAATCTAAAAGGGAGGGTCAATTGATACAAAAGGCAATAGCTGTGGGGGATGAGCTGATGGAGCAAGTGAAACAGCGTTATTAGTTAGTCCATCTAAAGATGGATAGATTAGGGGACAGTCGGACAGATTGGGGTAGAGAGTTCCAAAGAATGGGAGAAGCTCTGGAGAAATCCTGGAGGCGAGCATGGGAAGAGGTGACAAGGGAGCTAGAGAGCAGAAGGTCTTGGGAGGACCGAAGAGAGCGGCTAGGTTGATATTTTGAGATCAGGTTAGTGATGTAGCTGGGGGCAGAGTGGTGGATGGCTTTGTAAACTATTGTTAGCACTTTGAATTTTATTCGTTGGGTGAGTGGAAGCCAATGAAGGGATTGGCAGAGAGGGTTGGAGGACACTGAACGGTTGGTAAGGTGGATAAGTCTTGCAGCAGCATTTATTATGGATTGAAGGGGGGATAATCTATGCAAGGGTAATCCAATGAGGAGTGAGTTGCAATAGTCGAGGCAAGAGATAACCAGGGCGTGAATTAAAAGCTTGGTGGTGTCATTGGTTAAAAAGGGCCGTATTCTAGCGATGTTGCGAAGGTTAAGGCGGCATGATTTGGACAGGGATTGGATGTGAGCCTGAAAGGACATTGCAGAGTCCAGGGTTACCCCTAGCACCCTGGCATGTGTGGAAGGACTAATAGTTGTTCCATTGATCTTGACAGAGAATTCCGGGGAAGGGGCATGTAGAGGAGGAAATATTATGAGCTCGGTTTTAGATAGATTCAGTTTGAGGAAGTGGTGAGACATCCAGGCTGATATGTCTGTTAGTAGATTAGTGATGCGGGAGGAGACTGATGGGGTAAGCTGAGGAGTAGAGAGGTAGATTTGGGTGTCATCAGCATAGAAATGGTAGTGGAAGCCATGGGAGGCTATTAGCTGACCCAGGGAGGAGGTATAGATTGAGAATAGTAGCGGTCCAAGGACAGAACCTTGGGGGACCCCAACAGTAAGAAGAGTTGCAGAGGAGTAAGTGGAATTGTAAGTGACACTGAAGGTGCGGTGAGATAGGTAAGATTCGAACCAGTGGAGAGCACAGTCACGGAGACCTAGCAAACTGAGTTTTTTGAGGAGGAGGGGGTGGTCAACAGTATCAAAGGCAGCAGAGAGGTCCAAGAGTAAGAGTATCGAGTAGTGACCATTGGTTTTTGCTGTTAGTAAGTCATTTGTAAGTTTTAGGAGAGACGTTTCAGTGGAGTGTTGCCGGCGAAATCCAGACTGAATGGGATCAAGGAGGTTATTCTCAATGAGGTGCTCGCTCAGGCGGTTGTAGACTAAAGGCCCGTACACACGTACCGATCGTCGGCATACAAACGTCGGCGGACGAAAGATCTGCCGATTGTACTCTTGTTAGTATGGTGCCTCCGACAGCCGTCAGCGCACATTCTGCGGACAAGAATCTGTCTTGCAAGCATTGAAATTTTTGTATGCCGACACCAGAACGTCCGATTGTTCGCCAGTCAGTACAGAATTCTGCCGACACACAGCTACAAATCCCAACACGCATGATCAAACCAAATGAGGTCCCGGAAGAATTTTCTCTAGTAAACTCAACATTTTATCCAGAAAGAACTTTCGTCTCGCGGCAGTGCAAAAAATAGGTGAAATGCGGAGCACATGCTCATCTTGATAAATGTGAGAAGAAGGAAGATGCTGCTCATAATGCCATACTTTTCTAATAAAAAGGCATGTGTTCTGTTATGATGAAGATAATGTTTGTCTATTCTATCTGTTCTATCAAATTTTATAATTAAATAATTTTAACTCTTCACCATTATTTTTATTTTTGCACAGCAAAGATCTAACTATTGATATGACCCTTTATTCTTGTATGAATTAATGTCTAAAACATATTTTTCAGGTTATGCACACTATTAAACATGTTAACAAATTCAGATAGGCCATTTTTAATTTACAATTTTCTTTATTTTTTGAATCTCTGAAAAAACAAAAGAAAACATTATACTCTCCGTATAAAAAAAACAAACATAAAAAAGGTCCATTTGGACTAAATTAAATTAGAAACTGCCAAACAGGGGTAAAATAAATAATAGGGGGTTACACAAATTAAAGTTGCTGGTAACTGTAATCAGGTTGCCATGAGGGCAGGTTTGGATCCTGCTGGCCATATTGCCACTGGCCATGTGGCATTTGGCGAGGTGGTGGCTGTTGTGGAGGTGGAGGTGGAGGTGGAGGGCATGGGTGCTCCTGGCATGCATGGCTGTGCTCATTAAGGATGCCGTTTTCCGCCTTTTGCAGGACATCCAGAATAATTTTGCGGGCATACTGACACTGCCTGAGGTCCACCTTATCTAAAATTTTGCCCGTCATGTTGCCGAAGGACTCATTGGCCTCCGGTTTCCTACGTAGGGCTATGGTGGCCTCCTGTATAAATTCATCGGTGATGTCGTCGATGTGTTTCCTCTTTTGCCTCCGTTTGGCAGGAGGAGGTGGTGGTGGAAATAGTTCCACAGGCTCCGCAGGCTCCCCAGGCTCCTGGCTGCAACCTGGCTCCTCCTCAGTGACACTTCCCTGTTGATGAAATGAACAATTGATTAGAATATTATAGTGTATATAAAAATGCATGTTTGTTATATTATTGTGAACAAATAGCAGACTTTACATACAGTGGCGTATCTAGGGTCTCCAGTGCCCTTGTTGAGGAGCTGTATTTGGCAACAACCCCCCCCCCCCCAAGATCAATGTAAAAATGTAACCCCCCCCAAAAAAATATAAAAGGGAATTAAATGTTTTTCATTTGTCCCTTGTTTGCCCAGTGTAGAGCTCTCTAGTGGGCAATCATTGTCTCAGGTGTGAAAAACAAGAAAAAGAGGGGTGAGAGATAGAGAGAGGGAGAGAAAGAGGGGTTGTGAGAGAGAGAGGAGGGGGGTTGCAAAGAGAGAGGGGCCTGAACTTGCAGAGGGCTTGATGTAGGGCATTGAGGGGGAAGCGGTGCAGGGAAACAGGAATAAGGAAGCCACCTGCCTTGCTGACCCGGAGTGAGAGACCAGAAACATGGAAGCAAGGATGGATGTATCATTTGCAGGAGCTGTTAGTTTGTTAGTTTTGTTTTAAAAAAGGTTGAGCCAGAGGAATGCTGAGGCTACAGCAGTGTTTGTTAGGACCAGAGGTGTGCTGGGGATGCAGCAGTGTTTGTAAGACCGGAGGTGTGCTGGGGATGCAGTGAGAGGCAGTCTCAGTCTCCTGGTCTTTTGGCTCAGCTGCTCTCAATGTTTTACACCTGCATGAATCAGCTCTCAATGTTTTACACCTGCATGAATCCGCCTGCAAACTGGGGGTTCTGGGGTGTGCAGGCTGAGTGGATTGTTCAAAAAATCAATAAAACAATGCCAATGTTTTTGCGACCCACCCCCTTGGCCTGCGCCCCTGGCGGTTGCCTGTCATGCCAACCCCTTGCTATGCCAGTTTACATAAAGGGTCAATTATGGTTTAGCTTATAATTTTGTTACATGATTACATTTTTAGCAGACAATATATAGTGAAATGCCATACCTGAGTAAAACTCTCCTCCAGGATATCTTCATCCTGGCTTGGATCAACAGACACTGAGCCCTCTGCCGAAGTAGAAGGCAGTGTTGAGATGGATGGCCTGGATTCCAAGGTGTCTGCCAGGAACCGCAGGTTATCAAAGTACCA
Organism: Pelophylax lessonae; assembly: GCF_965119305.1. Classification (NCBI taxonomy): domain Eukaryota; kingdom Metazoa; phylum Chordata; class Amphibia; order Anura; family Ranidae; genus Pelophylax; species Pelophylax lessonae. Next base: position 164,993,093 of record NC_138779.1, read on the forward strand.
CAGCCGTGCAGCTGCTCCAGACTGGGTGGACTCTTCAATTTTCTTAACCTCCCGCCTGTAGGCAGTGCGAATACTGTTAATTTTTCGCCGTACATACTCCACATTTGCCCCAGGACAGACGGGCTTGTAGAAGGCCACTAAATGGTCAATGGCCTGTTTTTTTAGTTTCTTATTTTTATATTCAGCCGACTTGACTTGCCACAAACACGGCAGTTGCCTGTACACATCAATGAAACTGATGAGAAAGTTGAGGGTGGTGTAATTGTCCACCATTTTGCAGGACAGTATATGCCTGCAAGACACAACACAACACAAAACATATTAAAATAGCATGTATTTTGGGACATAATAAAGATATTCCTAATAAAAGCTGTATAGGGCCCAAAACACACACTTTCTAATCAAATAGTCGTACCTTTGTTTGTGGGGAAAAGTCGTGATTCGCCGTTCGATCGTGCTCCAACCCTCGATATGTCCGCTAGCGAATCGTCGGCCGAAAGATCTGGCGTCCTTTAAATACAGCGCATGCGTCAACTCCTCCTCCAGTGGCGGGCTTGTGCAGGGGTGTGTACGTGCCGAAGATCAGGCCTACATGCGACACACACACCTGAGGCAGTGGAACAATCGTTTTTTAATTACGAACCATGTCTCAACGATCTGAGAGCTCAATTAGTGTGGGCAGAAGTGATTGGGCCACCCGAAAATCAAGGGCTACACCCATGACAAAGGCAGAAATGGTGGAGATGGTCTCCATTTTAGAAAAAATGGACTATGATGGAAAGTTGGCAAATTACGATCGGCCCAATGCCAGGAAAGATGGCATCATGGATAAGGTGGTGGCCTGTTTGCAAAAAAATTCAGTGTGGAGCGATCGAAAGATCAGATTCGGAAACGGTGGTCCGACCTCAAACACCGTGAGCAGGATCAGCTTTCACAAATCCATCGGATTCTGGAAAAAAGTAAGTTTTTTTTTTTTTTTTTTGTTTAAACATGCAATCTGTTTTTTATAATTTTGTGTATGTTGTATTAACATGTCTAGATTATAATGTCTATGTAAAAAGTTAGATTACTCATTTTAGTTGTCATGTCGTGATTAGATCGATCTATTGTTGATGTTTTAGTATATGACATTAAAAGTCAGGAAGCCATAGTTAAAAATATATGTATTGTGTTGCAACGAACGTTCTTTCCTGCACGAATCTTCTCTGCAAACATTCCTATTAATCACAGATTATTATTCAAACCTTTAAATAGGAGAAAAACATAAACTCCGTGCCAAACAATGGGAAAGGAGGAGGAGAGGTTTGGCAGCTCCATCTGCAGTTGCGGAAGAAGATGAGGACATGGGCCCAGATGGTGGCACAGATTCGACTAAAGGTAATTGGTTCCTATGCACTGTCAAACATTAATGTACCATATTTTTCGTAGATAACCATGTACATGTCTTCATATTTGTTACTAAAAGAGCTATCAAGCAGGGCACCATGTCCTAACAAATGTACCTCTTGTGACTTTTATGATATGGCCAATTTTTTGTATTATGTAGATAAAGACATTATTCCTGAGGTGATTCTGGTGGAGACAACAAGTGACCAGACACCAGAGCAACAAGAAGGTTGGTAGGCACAGATTTTGGTGTAGTGGGATCATAGAAATATGTGTATTTGCAATGATTGTTTAACCTTATATTCTTGTATTCCCTTACAAATTTACATTGCAGATGTTGCGTCATGCGAGGACGTGGCATCCCCAGCCAGGTCAGAACCCAGATCTCCGGGCAACTTGCCAAGCAGCGTGGAAGCCACATCAGAAAATGTGGAGGATCCCGGACCAAGTGTCAGAGAGCCAATTGTGTGCCCACGTAGATTTTTTCATAATGATTTTTATCAGTGTTATTTTTAGCCTCCAATTGTCAACACTAGTTCCCTATGGGAGCCTCTTTATTTGAATGGAAGTCGCACCGTAAGTCGGATCAGGATGCTCTGACTTGCGGGGCCACTTGCGCTGTGAAGATTTTTGAGGGGGAACTACACCAAAAAAATGAATAACCCACCGTGGGTGTCCCCCCAAGTTCACAACCAGGCCTTTTGTGTGTGGTATTGAGTTTGAGGGTATGCCCACAACAAAAAGACAGCATGGGTTACCCCCAAAACCCCTACCAGACCCTTATCCAAGCATGCAGCTTGTCAGGCCAGGAAAGAGAACGAGCAAGCGGACCAAACACCCCCTGGACCACAGCAGGACACATGCCCTCAACATGGGGGGGTTTTGTTGCTTTGGGCCAGGGGGCCTCTGCACCGCACACCCAAAAGCACCCTGCTCCCATGTAGAGGAGGACAAGGGCCTCATCCCCACAACCCTGTCTGGTGGTTTTGGGGGGTCATGCGGCCAGGGGGTTCCTAGGACTTTGGAAGCAACCTTTAACAAAGGGTGGCCCCCAGATCCCAGACCCCAATCACTGTGTGAATGGGTATGGGGTACATAGTACCCCTACACATTAACCACATAAATGGAAGTGTATGTGAATAACGACAGGAGGCGTTTATGAAATGTTCTTAAATATCTTCATCCGGTCTTCTCCACTCTGCTCTTTGGATCTTCTCCTCTCCACTCTTCTGCTGTCCAATCTTCTGCTCTTATGTTGTCTGCTCTTTTGCCCTAGGCTCTTCTTCTTCCTCCTGTCCTCCTCCAATGCTGTTGCCGTGTATTCTGCCCGTCTCAGTTCTCTGCAGCTTAATATATATACATTACGACCATGCCCTCACAATGACGTCATCATGCGTTCACACCCCTAATGAATATATAGTAAGCTCAGGAGACCGGCAGAATCATCAGCAACAGGATCAGAGGAGGACAGGAGGAAGAAGAAGAGCCTAGGGCAAAAGAGCATAAGAACAGGGTAGGTATTAACTCGAGAGTAATTAAAAATAACCTGGACACCAAATGTTTCTCTATTATGACCTCATGTAGGTGATTCACATTGACTCAGTTGTATATTTTTTTACAGATCATGATTTACCTACTTGCACTTTAGCAAAATTAACACGTGAGGCACTCCAATGTTGCTCAGACCTCGAGCAAATCAAGGAAACAGCAACGGCATTGCAATCCAAAATGCGCGATTTTGTGGACATGGTTGCCAAATTTTAAAAAATTTTTAATACGTTTTTTATGTTTTTATTGGTTCCTTTTATTACAAATGTTTTGTAATCTTTTATGATATCTTGATGACACTCAGTTGTTAAGAGTGTACCCACGTTTGGGAAAAACACTTGAAAACACCCTAACCCTAACCCTAACCCTAACCCTGTGAATGTTTCTTACAAAAAAATTTGTACATTCAACAATGTGTGTTCCATTCTTTATTTGACTTTCGTTGGGGGGTCGAGGTCTAAAGCTGTGTAAAGAAGCATTAAATGTATGATGGCTGTCCTATTCCCATATTTACATGTTAATGAAAGCATTTTGGACACTGCCATATGCGAGTTGCTGGAGGTGTCAATGAAATGTTAAAGATCCCAACCGTTTAAACGCATATCACAGTGCGATCTGACATTTCATACAGGATCGGATCATACAAGTGGGAACGACTGTGCAATCCTATCCTGATGCAGCTGAATAAATGCATCATGTGCGACTTTTGTGCGAGTGCAGTGCGAATTGAGACATACACTTTGTATGGCTACATTCGCACTGAACACGCACACAAGTCGCACATGACCCTTTATTTCTGATGTATCAGGATTGGATGGCACAGTGCTTCAGACTTGTGTAATACAATCCTGTGGAAAAAGTTAGTGGGGGGTCACCCTTATGCGATGCAGGAAGGATGCAAAGTCGCAGACTTCCCGCATCGCATAAGTGTGACTCAACACTCAAGGTACTAGCAGTCCTAGGATTCAATATGGCATTGATATTGGCAGTAGCAATCAGTGTAGGGAGATCAGTGTAATCTATAGTGTATTGCTTGTTCGTTGCTCTAGTTCACTTTCCATTACCTATATATATAACACTTTGAGATGAACAATGATCAAGTTTCACATAACACTGACATATCCTAACATTGGTGGGCAGTGAGAAGGATGTCATAAATGAACACAACATAACAGGTGTAGGTACGTTGTTAATACCCTAATGTATTATATTAAATATATAGTATGGGCAACTTCTGGACAATAACCACCAATGTAAGGTGACATTAGATGAACCTTGGGTGTGACCTAGTTCTCAATGTGACAGGGTTTGTGTAAATTTTGTGGGGTGCAGAAGGCCCTTGTATTTACACCACTGGCTCAAAAATAACACATGGCCATCATCACTTTGGATCAGCTGGTGAGAGACTACAGTAAAGAAACACACTGATAAATGTATTAACCCTTCCAAAGTCACACATATATAACACATGATTAACCCAAATAATTATGTTTGGCATATGTGCCCAAATGATTAGAATCCACAATACAGAATCATTGCAATTTTGGTTTAATGTGTTGAAAAATAAGATATCTCTGACATTTATCTTGTGTGTCAAATCTTTAACAAGATTAATGTGTGTGTGACAGTGATTGCTGCCAGGACACCAGGCTCCTCTCCCCACGAAATAGTCCAGATATTCCTGGCGGATCTGACGGGCCCTGTGTGATGCCAATCCTGACCGTCGCACTTGCATTGACGTCATGGACTCCACTTGGTCAGGAGGTTGGGCCTCTCCACTTGTACCTGGCATAGCAGGGTCAGTATCCAGTTGCTGCAAAATATAATTGTGTACATTCCTGCTTAGGAAGTTGTGCAAAATGCAGCAACACAAGACCACATTATCCACTTTGTACAGTGCCAGGTGTATGGACGTCAGGAATATCCGGAACCGGTTGGCCATTATCCCGAAGGCATTCTCCACAACTCTGCGAGCTCTGGACAACCGGTAGTTGTAAATCCTTTGGTCGGGGGTGAGGTTCCTCTGAGGGTAGGGCTTCATGAGATGCTCCCCAAGCGCAAAAGCATCATCTGCGATAAACACAAAGCTCATACCCTCAACAGTTTGCTCCCTGGATGGCAGGTTCAGAGTGCCGTTCTTTAGACGACGAGCGAACTCTGTCTGCTCAATAACTCCCCCATCCGAATTGCGGCCATTTTTGGCAATATCCAAATAAATAAACTCATAGTTTGCATTAACTATGGCTAGCATGACTATACTAAAAAAATAATTATAATAAAATGTGCCGGAATTCGGAGGGGGGACAATGCGGACGTGCTTCCCATCAATAGCACCCCCACAATTGGGAAAATTCCACTTCTCCAGAAATTGAGCAGAAATCTCCAGCCATTTTCGACCTTCAACGCTCTACTTCATCCTCCATTGCCTCCACCCACTAACTTACTCACTGCCCAAGAGATTGCCAATCACTTCAAAAATAAGATTGATACAATCGTGAAGAGATCTTTACACTAAAGATATCTCCCTCACCTTACACACCTTGTCCTCCTGCACAATCAATACTTCCCTTGTTTAACCCAACTACTGTAGAGGATGTGTGAGAGGGTGTTAATGAGCGTGATAAAGTAGGTCTGTTTGGCAGTGTGGAGGCAGGAACTGTATTTTTGGAGGGCAGATTTATATTGACTGAAATCTTGCTGTGTCTTAGTCTTACGCCACAGGCGCTCAAGAGCGCGACTACGTTTTTTGAGGCTTCTGGTATTGTCTGTCTGCCAGGGTTGAAGCGGTCGGGGCCTGATTCTGTGTGTAGTGAGGGGGGCCAAAGCATTCAGGGTAGATGACAGTGAACTGTTGTAGACAGAAGTGGCCATGTTGGGGCAGGAGAGGGATGAGATTGTGTTGAAGAGACCATCTGTAGAAGAAAAAAGAAGTGAAGGGTTAAGATGGCGAAGGTTTCTACGGGTAATTGTTTCGGTAGTTGGAAGGTAAGGAGGAGGACAAGGAGAGACTGAAACTAATGAGGTGGTGATCAGAGAGAGGGAATGGAATGTTGGAGAGGTTGTGTTAGGTTATATTTGCAGCCACAAAAGACGTACTAGCTGTGCACAAATAGTCCCAGCACATGGACAATGTCATAACAGAAGTATTGCAATTGAAAAAGTTGCCCTAAATTTTTTTTTTTTTTTTTAAAGCAAAATTTTTTTTTTTCATAAATCAGCCAGAACTGACAGCAGCCGGTAAATACATTGTCTAATACATATAGGGTCCATTCACACATCTGTAAAATGGGTCCGCATCCATTCCACAATTTGGCGGAACCTTTACAGACCCATTTTTTTTAATTTCCAGTCTGAAAAATTAGGCATTCACAGGATAAAGAAGTAAGTGTTGGCCATTCCAGGCCCCAAAAATTAGCCCACGTGCGTTTACCTGACAGCTAAGAACGTAGTTTTCTGTGGCTGAAGGACATTAGGCATTCACATGATACAGAAGTAAATGTCGGCCATAAAAGGCCCCAAAAATTAGCCCACATGGGTTTAACTGACAGCAAAGAACTTCATTTTTGATGGCTAGAGGTACAGTAGGCATTCACAGGATACATAAGTAAGTGTCGGGCTGTATAGGCTCCAAAAATTAGCTCACATGGTTTGAACTGACAGCAAAGAATTTAGTTTTTGATGGCTAGAGGTACAGTAGGCGTTCACAGGATACAGAAGTAAGTGTCGGCCTGTATAGGCTCCAAAAATTAGCTCACATGGTTTGAACTGACAGCAAAGAACTTCATATTTGATGACTAGAGGTACGGTAGGCATTCACAGTACACAGAACGGTAAGTGTCGGCATGTATAGGCTCCAATAATTAGCTCACATGGTTTGAACTGACAGCAAAGAACTTCGTTTTTGATGGCTAGAGGTACGGTAGGCGTTCACAGGATACAGAAGTAAGTGTCGGCCTGTATAGGCTGCAAAAATTAGCTCACATGGTTTGAACTGGCAGCAAAGAACTTAGTTTTTGATGGCTAGAGGTACGGTAGGCGTTCACAGTAAACAGAACGGTAAGTGTCGGCCTGTATAGGCTCCAAAAATTAGCTCACATGGTTTGAACTGACAGTAAAGAACTTCGTTTTTGATGGCTAGAGGTACGGTAGGCGTTCACAGGATACAGAAGTAAGTGTCGGCCCGTATAGGCTGCAAAAATTAGATCACATGGTTTGAACTGACAGCAAAGAACTTCGTTTTTGATGGCTAGAGGTACGGTAGGCGTTCACAGTACACAGAACGATAAGTGTCGGCCTGTATAGGCTTCAAAAATGAGCTTGCATAGGTTGAACTGACAGCAAAGAACTTCGTTTTTGATGGCTAGAGGTACGGTAGGCATTCCCAGTACACAGAACGGTAAGTGTCGGCCTGTATAGGCTCCAAAAATTAGCTCACATGGTTTGAACTGACAGCAAAGAATTTCATTTTTGATGGCTAGAGGTACGGTAGGCGTTCACAGTACACAGAACGGTAAGTGTCGGCCTGTATAGGCTCCCAAAATTAGCTCACTTGGTTTGAACTGACAGCAAAGAACCTTGTTTTTGATGGCTAGAGGTACGGTAGGCGTTCACAGTACACAGAACGGTAAGTGTCGGCCTGTATAGGCTCCAAAAATTAGCTCACATGGCGTGAACTGACAGCAAAGAACTTCGTTTTTGATGGCTAGAGGTACGGTAGGCGCTCACAGTACACAGAACAGTAAGTGTCAGCCTGTATAGGCTCCAAAAATTAGTTCACATGGTTTGAACTGACAGCAAAGAACTTCGTTTTTGATGGCTAGAGGTACGGTAGGCATTCACAGTACACAGAACGTTAAGTGTCGGCCTGTATAGGCTCCAAAAATGAGCTCACATGGGTTGAACTGACAGAAAAGTACTTAGTATTTGGTGGCTGGAGCTACATTAGGCAAAAAATAATTGTCGGCCCTGAAAGGCCCCAAAAATTTGCCATTCAATGGACATGAAATGCCTTTTATGCCGCTGTATGTAGCGAAGCCAAGGACCAGGAATTGTTGTGGGTGGAGGGCGGTCTGGCGGATATTTGTGGCCTGGCATGAGATCCATGCCTCATTCATTTTTATAAATGTGAGGTAGTCATGAGCTAGGCGAGTGCGCTTATCGGTCACCATCCCCCCTGCTGCGCTAATCGTCCTTTCGGACAGGACACTGGACGGGGGGCAAGCCAACATTTCCATTGCAAATTGTGCAAGCTCTGGGCAGAGGTTCAAGCTTGCCCACCCAGTAGTCCAGGGGTTCATCACTCCTCAGAGCGTCCACATCGGCCATTAACCCAATGTAGTCGGGCACCTGTCGGTCTAGGCATTCCCTCATGCTGGATCCAGAGTACAGCTGTCGATGGTTTGGCTGAAAGAAGGATCTCATATCTGAAGTTACCAAGACATCTTCCAACCGCCCTCTTCTTGCAGGCGCTGTTGGATTGCTACCCGCAACTGTCTCTCTGTGACTGGAAATTCCTCTGCCAGCGCACGGAAAAGCAGAATGCAGCATTTCCCACAGCAAGGCCTGGAAGTGCTGCATTCTGACCGCCCTCTGTGATTGTGGTAATATTTCCACCATTTTGTTTTTGTACCGGGGGTCTAAGTACGTTGCCACCCAGTACTGGTCCTGGGCCTTTATGCGTTTTATACGGGGGTCCCCCTTAAAACACTGCAGCATGTAGGCCCCCATTACCACTAAACTGGAAGCGGTATAGTGGCCTGCTTCCAGCTCATCATCAAGGATAATGTCGTCCTCATTCTCCTCCCTTCATCCACGGATAACACCAGGGATCCAGAGAGGTTTAAAGCATGCTCTTCCTACTCCTCCTCATCCCCCCCAGCACCATCCTCCTCCTCTGACTCCTCTTCAGACTCCTGCTGTTGATTTGTCTCAGATGGAGTAGCACCCCCTGGGAATTCATCCAACATTGCGACTTCCTGATCTTCCTGCTCCTGCTCCTGCTCCTCGACGGCTTGATCAATGACACGACGCAATGCACACTCCAAAAAGAAGGCGTAAGGTATGATGTCACTTATGGCGCCCTGGCCATGACTGACCAGTTTGGTGACCTCATCGAATGGCCGCAGAGGTCTGGCGAGGTGAAAAAAAACCCAAGCTCCCCAGAACCTGTCCTGCCGCCGAGTTCGAACAGGTAGTCATTAACTGCACATTTCTGCTGGAGCAGCCTATTGAGCATATGCAACGTTGAGTTCCATCACGTCAGGCAGTCACAAATAAGATGCCTGAGGGGCAGGTTGTGTCGCCGATGAATCTCAGCAAGGCGAGCCATGGCTGTGTAAGATCTTCGGAAATGGCCTGAGATTTTCCTTGCCTGCCGCAATACATCCTGGACCCCAGGGTATTTGCCAACGAATCGCTGTACCACCAAGTTCAGGATGTGTGCCATGCATGGCACGTGTGTTTTTTTGCCCTGTTTCAGCGCACTCAGCAGATTGTCACCGTTGTCGCACACCACTTTACCAACTGACAAATTCAGCGGTTTCAGCCACTGATCTGCCTGTGAACGTAAAGCTGAAAGGAGTGCAGGACCAGTGTGGCCCTTGGCTTCCAGGCACAACAGACACTGCACAGCATGGCAACGTCTCACCTGGCATGTGGAATAGGTTCTGGGGATCTTGGGCGGCGCAGGAGAAGAGACGGTAGCAGCGGAAGAGGAGGAGTCAGCCGAGGAGGAGAGTGAGGATGGAGGAGGAGGAGAAGAAGAGGCAGGCCTGCTTGCAATCCGTGGTGGTACAACTAAATCTACATGGATGCCACGGGTTACATGCTTAACGGTCATCAGAAGGTTCACCCAGTGGGCAGTAAAAGTGATATACCTTCCCTGCCCGTGTTTGCTAGACCATGTGTCTGTGGTCAGATGTATCTTGGCACCAACACTGTGTGCCAGAGATATATTCACTTGCCGCTTAACATGGTCATACAGCTCTGGAATGCCCTTTTGCGAGAAATATTTCCTGCCTGGGACCTTCCATTGTGGTGTTCCAATGGCCACTAATTTACGAAAGGCCTCCGAGTCCACCAGTTGATATGGCAGTAGTTGACGGGCTATTAGTTCCGACAAGTCAGCAGTCAAACGTTGGGCAAGAGGGTTATCCGGCGTCATCATTTTTTTCTGCTCCAAAAAAGCCTGAAGCCTGCCTTTTTCCAGAACAACATGACGACGGCATCATGGAAGGTGGAGTGGAGGGCAAATGTGAGGAGAGAGGAGAAGGAGAAGCAGAAGCAGAAGGGGCTGGATGGTGAGAGCCTGGAGTGTGGCTTTCTGGGTTATGACGGTGTTGCTCCCACTGGGTTTAGTGATGGGAGTTCAGGTGCCTTCTTAAAGCGGTGGTCCCTAGGTGAGTGTTGGGCTTACCGTGACTTATGCATTGACTGCAAAGGCTGCAGATGGCAACACTGTTGTTAATGAAACTAGGGTGCGTTCCCAGAGACGGCCGTGATGAGTAAATAGACTCAAAAATATATAATTAGGGAAATCAAATCCATGTGTATCCACCCAGAGGTGACCGTTCACCAAGCGCAATATACACAAAAGGAAAAATTAGGGAGGTATAGAGTCCCCCCCTGAGAGGAAGGATCAACTAAGGGCACTGATGGGATGGATTTAACAAAATAACAACTTTATTAAAGCACATATGCCAATACAAAAACATTTGAATAGACGTGGCACAGCAAAGATAAAATAATTAAAAACAATGCAGCAAAAAATGGAGAGACATCAACCCGGGTTGGTTCAAAGGACAGGTAGATAGTTATCAACAAGAGACCAGTGAAGGCTGAAGCTGGATGATGTACAGTCCCAATGCCAGCAGTCAATAACTGATAAATAAATGTATGCAAGTAAACCAGATGCAGTCTCAGGTAATGGAGGTCACCACATGGGGTGATTAATGAGCAGATGTGTGATACCCCAATTGGGGAAGAGCTGATTCTGTTAAAGGTAATAGGGTGATGGACTGAAGGCTAAGAGGGGAAGGACTTGTATCCAACCAGGAGTTCCAAGGTAAGCCGTTCACTGTGTTAATAGAACATTATAAGATAAATGACAAGTCTTCTAGTTACCGTCCAGGGGACACAAGTCCGAACCTCAGATGTAATCCAGGGATGTCTGAACCTTGGTGACAATGTATCGGTGTATGCCGGCGTTAGCGTTCCTCATGATGCGCTCTCCCTCTATGTATTTCCTTGTACCAGGACCAGGCACGCCGATTGCGGCCTGACATCACATCGGACGTAAGAGGTAGGAGGCGGGGGGAACGGAGTAGTAGCGGCCGTGCAATGCCTGATAGTCACATCGGTTTCTGATCCATAGACTGCGGTCAGTTGACGTGGATTCTGACGCATTTCACTGGCAAGGCGCCAGTTTCCTCAGAGCTAACGGTGGGAAGAAATGATTCAGTATTTATAACAACCCTCTGATTGAGTGCAGGTGTGGTTACCATTCCATATTAATCACATGTGATGACGTCTTTTGGCCACAAGATGTCTCCAATAGGGTTGAGCGGACACCTAGATGTCCGTGTTCGACGGGTTCGGCCGAACTTTAAAAAAAAGTCCGGGTCCGTGTCCCGGACTTTTACCGAACTTTTCCCGGACACCGAACCCCATTGAAGTCAATGGGGACCCGAACTTTAAGGCACTAAAATGGCTCTAAAACACCAATGGAAAGGGCTAGAGTGCTGCAAATGGCAGCAAAACGTAGTTAAGAGCATGGCAAGTGCTCTGCAAACAAATGTGGATAGGGAAATAACTTAAAACAACAAAAAAAAACAGAAAAATAAAACAATGTTCTTCATCTCTGAAGGACGAGGCCCATATGGAGTAGGAGGGAGGTTGAGGTGGTGGTGGATGTGGCGGTGTCATAGGCGTGCGCACAGGGTGTGCCTGGTGTACCTGGGCACACCCTAATCACCTAGGGCACATAGCATTATCGCTCTGTTTGCCAGTGAGGAGATGGGAAAGATCTCCCTCGCACCTGCTCTGCTCTATTTCTCTTTGCCAGCAGGGAGAGTAATGTATCGGGGCCATGTACATGTAGGCAAACACATGCATGTGTATTTCAACTTTGGGGTGCACACCCTAATGCAATAGGCTGCACACACCTATGGGCGGTGTAGGTGGAAGCAGCGGTGGAGGAGGACCAGGGCCGGATTAAGAGCATCATGGTCTTGGTGCTGAGGATTTTGAAGGGCCTTAAGGGCCGTGCCTTGGCATGCACCCAGAGGAGGAAGGGTGCAGCCATGCATGCCTAATTCAACATGGGATGCTGTCTCTGAAGCCCATAAACACATCCATGCATCGGCAACTGTCCCTCCTTGTCCGGCCTTCGCGCTGTGTGGGGAGGTTCTGAGGGTGCTGCCTGGGGAAGCGAGCATAGAAGCCAGACTTCTGTGTTTACAAGTGACAGAAGAGCGGTCACAGTGAATATGGCCAACCCGGGGCCTATATAAAAGGTAGGGGCCTGCATGGAGCTGCAGCTCCAATAGCCCCTACGTTAATCTGGCCCTGAGGAGGAGGACGAGGTAGCCAACACTGCTTCTTTTCACAAATTTTAAATGAGGGTACACCCCAAAAGAGTGAGAAAGAGCAAAAATGGAACAATGGCTGGGTAAGGTCGGTATCCATTGCTATTCTGCACAAGGTACGGAAAAGTCCCGTGGGATCCATGCCTGGTTCATTTTAATGAACGTGAGCTTGTCCACATTGTCTCTGGACAGGCGGCTGCGCTTGTCTGTTATAACACCCCCAGCCGTGCTAAATACCCGTTCAGATAATACACTGGCTGCAGGGCACGCCAGCACCTCCAAGGCGTAAAGGGCAAGCTCAGGCCATGTGCCCAATTTGGAGACCCAGAAGTTGAAGGGGGCAGACCCCTCATTCACTACATGTAGGCGTGTGCACACATACTGCTCCACCATGTTGGTAAAATGCTGCCTCCTGCTAAGACGTTCCATCTGAGCTGCTGGTGCTGCTGTTTGTTGTGGCGTGCTGACAAAGATTTTCCACATTTCGGCCATGCTAACCCTGCCTTCTGAGGTGCTGGCGGTGCCCTGGTTGAGTTGGCGACCTCCTCCTCCTCTGCCTTGTGCTTCCACTGTGGCCCCGCTGTCAGATGGGAATGCCAGCAGCATCGCGTCTACCAGCGTGCGCTTGTACTCGCGCATCTTGTGATCGCGCTCCAGTGAGTGAATTAAGGACGGTACGTTGTCCTTGTAACGGGGATCCAGCAGCGTGGCCACCCAGTAATCAGCGCAAGTTAGAATGTGGGCAACTCGGCGGTCGTTGTGGAGACACTGCAGCATGTAATCGCTCATGTGTGCCAGGCTGCCCAGAGGCAACGAAAGGCTGTCCTCTGTGGGAGGTGTATCGTCCGTGTCCTCTGTATCCCCCCAGCCACGCACCAGTGATGGCCATGAGCTGGCCTGGGTGCCACCCTGCTGTGAACATGGTTCCATCTCCTCCTCCAGCTCCTCCTCCTCCTCATCCTCCTCATCCTCCAGAACTGTGCCCCTGCTGGACAATTGTGTCCCTGGCGTTTGTGTGTGCAGGAACCCACCCTCGGAGCCCCTTGCGAATGACTGCCCTGAAAGCCTTTGAAATGTTACCTCTTCATCCTCCTCCTCCTCCTCCTCATCCTGTGCCACATCCTCTTCCATCATCGCCCGAATTGTTTTTTCAAGGAGGCATAGAAGTGGGATAGTTAAGCTGAGAACGGCGTCATTGCCACTGGCCATGTTGGTGGAGTACTCAAAACAGTGCAACAAGGCACACAGGTCTCGCATGGAGGCCCAGTTATTGGTGGTGAAGTGGTGCTGTTCCGCAGAGCGACTCACGCGTGCGTGCTGCAGCTGAAACTCCACTATGGCCTGCTGCTGCTCGCACAGTCTTTGCAGCATGTGCAAGGTGGAGTTCCACCTTGTGGGCACGTCACATATGAGGCGGTGAGCGGGAAGGCCGAAGTTACGCTGCAGCCCTGCCAGGCGAGCAGCAGCAGGGTGAGAACGCCGAAAGTGCGCACAGACGGCCCGCACTATTTGCAGCAGCTCTGACATATCGGGGTAGTTTTTAAGGAACCTCTGCACCACCAAATTCAGCACATGCGCCAGGCAAGGGATGTGCGTCAAACCGGCTAGGCCCAGAGCTGCTATGAGATTTCGACCATTATCGCACACCACCAGGCCGGGCTTGAGGCTCGCTGGCAGCAACCACTCATTTGTCTGCTGTTCCATGCTCCTCCACAACTCCTGCGCGGTGTGTGGTTTGTCCCCCAAACAGGCAAGTTGTAAAACTGCCTGCTGTCGTTTAGCCCTGGCCGTGCTGAAGTTGGTGGTGAAGGTATTACGCTGTCCGGATGAGGAGGCGGTAGAGGATGAGGTAGCGGAGTAGGATGAGTTAGGAACAGGAGGCAAACTGAAGCGCCCTGCAATCCTCGGTGGTGGAAGGACATGTGCCAAATTGCTATCCGCCTCAGGCCCATCCGCCACTGCATTTACCCAGTGTGCCGTTAGGGAGATATAACGCCCCTGACCGTGCTTACTGGTCCACGTATCGGTAGTTAGGTGGACCTTGGCACAGATGGCGTTGCGCAGTGCACACCTGATTTTTTCCCCCACTTGGTTGTGCAGGGAAGGGATGGCTTGCCTGGAAAAGTAGTGGCGGCTGGGCACGACGTACTGTGGGACAGCCACCGACATAAGCTTTTTAAAACTGGGCGTCTCCACCAGACGGAATGACAGCATTTCAAAGGCCAATAATTTTGAAATGCTAGCATTCAGGGCCAGGGATCGCGGGTGGGTAGGGGGGTACTTCCTCTTCCTCTCAAGTGTTTGGGAGATGGAAAGCTGAACGCTTCCACGGGACATTGTGGAGATGGTTGTTGGTGACCCAGGTGGTGGTGTTGCTGACAGATCGTCTGTTTGCGGGGTGGCAGGTGCCGGTATGACTACAGAGGTGGCTGGAGCGGCCGAGACTGCAGCAGAAGAAGAAGCAGGATGAGCCAGAGACGTTTCTTGGTTTTGAAGGTGTGTACTCCACTGCAGCTCGTGCTTTGCACTTAGATGCCTGATCATGCAGGTTGTGTTCAGGTTGAGAAGGTTTATGCCTCGCTTCAGGCTCTGATTGCACAGGGTGCAAACCACTCGTGTCCTGTCATCAGCACATTTTCTAAAGAACTTCCACGCTAGAGAACTCTTTTGAGCTGACTTTGGTGCGCTCGTTCCCTTGCTGCGTTGGGCAGTAGCAGGCGTAGTGTCTAGGGCACGGCCGCTCCGCTTCTGCACCCTGCTCCCTCTTCTGCTGTGCTGGTGGCTCTGTGCGACCACCGCCTCTTC
The DNA here is from genome assembly GCF_965119305.1 of Pelophylax lessonae. Lineage (NCBI taxonomy): Eukaryota > Metazoa > Chordata > Amphibia > Anura > Ranidae > Pelophylax > Pelophylax lessonae. The sequence continues at coordinate 165,008,416 of NC_138779.1, forward strand.
CTCCAAACTACTCAGGTCACCTGCATGACCTTCATTCCATGTGGGGTCGAGGACCTCATCGTCCTCCACATCATCTTCCACCCAGTCTTCACCCCTGCCCTCCCTGTCGGTCTCCACAATGCTGAACGCCGCAGCAGTTGGCACCTGCGTTTCGTCATCATCGGAGACGTGCTGTGATGGTCCTTCCATGTACTCATCTTGAGAAATAAGTGGTTGGGCATCGCTGCACTCAATCTCTTCCACTTCTGGGGCAGGGCTAGGTGGATGGCCCTGGGAAACCCTGCTGACAGAGTCCTCAAAAAGAATAAGAGACTGCTCTATGGCTTGGGGCTCAGACTGCTTGCCTGATTTGCAAGGGGGTGAGGTGAAAGACGGTTGGACATTGGCTGCAGGTGCCAACTCTGACCTTTCTGCAGTAGACTGGGTGGGAGACAATGTGAAGGAACTGGAGGCACTGTCAGCAGCAAACCAATCTACTATCGCCTCTCTGTGTTCTGGCCTCATCACTTCTAGAGGCGTATGATGCCCTACCAAATACTGATGCAGGTTCTGTTGCCTACTCACACTTGAGGAAGGTGTTTCACTTGTGCGTGTAGCTGGCACAGATCGACCACGTCCTCTCCTTGCAACAGGAGCTCTAGCAGCAGCACCACCATGACCCAGGCCACGGCCCCTATTTGACGCTCTCCTCATATTTCTGAAATTTAAGATCTTGCCCTAGAAAGGTCTTTATTGAATAGCGGAACAAAAGAACAACAGTATCGCACGGGTGTATCTCACAGTCAAATATGCAAACTATGCCGCAATTTAATGTTTTTTACACCAAAAGGGTGTGTATTGAATAGCGGAATAGGATAAAAAACTGTGTATCTCACACGTACAAACACAGACTAGGCCCGATTAAATTTTTTCCTACCCTAAAGGGAGGATGAGGAAGAGGAGTATGGAACAGGCAGCACCCTCAAATCTTCAGAAGTATGAGATGAACCCCAAAAACTTGGAAAGGTGGATCTCACACGTACCGACACAGACTATTCCGCAATTTAATTGAGCCACAAAGGTTTTTATTGAATAGCGGAATAGGAAATATGATCAAAAAAAAGTGTATGTTTTTCACACGTACAGAAGCACACTAGGCCCCAATTACTATTGTTTGTACACCTAAAAGGATGGATGAGGAGGAGGAGGAGGAGGAGTATAGAACAGGCAGCACCCTCAAAGCTTCAGAAGTATGAGATGAACCCCAAAAACTTGGAAAGGTGGATCTCACACGTACCGACACAGACTATTCCGCAATTTAATTGAGCCCCAAAGGTTTTTATTGAATAGCGGAATAGGAAATATGATCAACAAAAAGTGTATGTTTTTCACACGTACAGAAGCACACTAGGCCCCAATTACTATTGTTTGTACACCTAAAAGGATGGATGAGGAAGAGGAGGAGGAGGAGTATAGAACAGGCAGCACCCTCAAAGCTTCAGAAGTATGAGATGAACCCCAAAAACTTGGAAAGGTGGATCTCACACGTACCGACACAGACTATTCCGCAATTTAATGGAGCCCCAAAGGTTTTTATTGAATAGCGGAATAGGAAATATGATAAAAAAAAAGTGTATGTTTTTCACACGTACAGAAGCACACTAGGCCCCAATTACTATTGTTTGTACACCTAAAAGGATGGATGAGGAGGAGGAGGAGGAGGAGTATAGAACAGGCAGCACCCTCAAAGCTTCAGAAGTATGAGATGAACCCTAAAAAACTTGGAAAGGTGGATCTCACACGTACAGACACAGACTATTCCGCAATTTAATTGAGCCCCAAAGGTTTTTATTGAATAGCGGAATAGGAAATATGATAAAAAAAAAAGTGTATGTTTTTCACACGTACAGAAGCACACTAGGCCCCAATTACTATTGTTTGTACACCTAAAAGGATGGATGAGGAGGAGGAGGAGAATAGAACAGGCAGCACCCTCAAAGCTTCAGAAGTATGAGATGAACCCCAAAAACTTGGAAAGGTGGATCTCACACGTACCGACACAGACTATTCCGCAATTTAATTGAGCCCCAAAGGTTTTTATTGAATAGCGGAATAGGAAATATGATCAAAAAAAAGTGTATGTTTTTCACACGTACAGAAGCACACTAGGCCCCAATTACTATTGTTTGTACACCTAAAAGGATGGATGAGGAAGAGGAGGAGGAGGAGTATAGAACAGGCAGCACCCTCAAAGCTTCAGAAGTATGAGATGAACCCCAAAAACTTGGAAAGGTGGATCTCACACGTACCGACACAGACTATTCCGCAATTTAATTGAGCCCCAAAGGTTTTTATTGAATAGCGGAATAGGAAATATGATCAAAAAAAAGTGTATGTTTTTCACACGTACAGAAGCACACTAGGCCCCAATTACTATTGTTTGTACACGTAAAAGGATGGATGAGGAAGAGGAGGAGGAGGAGTATAGAACAGGCAGCACCCTCAAAGCTTCAGAAGTATGAGATGAACCCCAAAAACTTGGAAAGGTGGATCTCACACGTACCGACACAGACTATTCCGCAATTTAATTGAGCCCCAAAGGTTTTTATTGAATAGCGGAATAGGAAATATGATCAAAAAAAAGTGTATGTTTTTCACACGTACAGAAGCACACTAGGCCCCAATTACTATTGTTTGTACACCTAAAAGGATGGATGAGGAAGAGGAGGAGGAGGAGTATAGAACAGGCAGCACCCTCAAAGCTTCAGAAGTATGAGATGAACCCCAAAAACTTGGAAAGGTGGATCTCACACGTACCGACACAGACTATTCCGCAATTTAATTGAGCCCCAAAGGTTTTTATTGAATAACGGAATAGGAAATATGATCAAAAAAAGTGTATGTTTTTCACACGTACAGAAGCACACTAGGCCCCAATTACTATTGTTTGTACACCTAAAAGGATGGATGAGGAGGAGGAGTATAGAACAGGCAGCACCCTCAAAGCTTCAGAAGTATGAGATTGTGTTCACTGCACTCCAAAAGGATTGTCTTCACTGCACCCCACAAAGATTGTGTTCACTGTACCCCACAAAGGTTTTGTTCACTGCACCCCACAAAGATTGTGTTCACTGTACCCCACAAAGGTTTTGTTCACTGCACCCCACAAAGATTGTGTTCACTGTACCCCACAAAGATTGTGTTCACTGCACCCCAAAAGGATTGTCTTCTCTGCACCCCACAAAGATTGTGTTCACTGTACCCCACAAAGGTTTTGTTCACTGTACCCCACAAAGATTGTGTTCACTGCACTCCAAAAGGATTGTCTTCACTGCACCCCACAAAGATTGTGTTCACTGTACCCCACAAAGGTTTTGTTCACTGCACCCCACAAAGATTGTGTTCACTGTACCCCACAAAGGTTTTGTTCACTGCACCCCACAAAGATTGTGTTCACTGTACCCCCCAAAGATTTTGTTCACTGCACCCCACAAGGATTGTTTGTCTTCACTGCACCCCACAAGGATTGTCTTCACTGCACCCCACAAGGATTGCCTTCACTGCACCCCACAAAGATTGTGTTCACTGCACCCCACAAAGGTTTTGTTCACTGCACCCCACAAAGATTGTGTTCACTCCACCCCACAAAGATTGTGTTCACTGTACCCCACAAAGATTGTGTTCACTGCACCCCAAAAGGATTGTCTTCTCTGCACCCCACAAAGATTGTGTTCACTGTACCCCACAAAGGTTTTGTTCACTGCACCCCACAAAGATTGTGTTCACTGTACCCCACAAAGATTGTGTTCACTGCACCCCACAAAGATTGTGTTCACTGCACCCCACAAAGATTGTGTTCACTGTACCCCCCAAAGATTTTGTTCACTGCACCCCACAAGGATTGTCTTCACTGCACCCCACAAGGATTGTCTTCACTGCACCCCACAAAGATTGTGTTCACTGTACCCCACAAAGATTTTGTTCACTGCACCCCACAAAGATTGTGTTCACTGTACCCCACAAAGATTTTGTTCACTGCACTCCAAAAGGATTGTCTTCACTGCACCCCACAAAGATTGTGTTCACTGTACCCCACAAAGGTTTTGTTCACTGCACCCCACAAAGATTGTGTTCACTGTACCCCACAAAGGTTTTGTTCACTGCACCCCACAAAGATTGTGTTCACTGTACCCCACAAAGATTGTGTTCACTGTACCCCACAAAGGTTTTGTTCACTGCACCCCACAAAGATTGTGTTCACTGTACCCCACAAAGGTTGTGTTCACTGCACCCCACAAAGGTTTTGTTCACTGCACCCCACAAAGATTGTGTTCACTGCACCCCACAAAGATTGTGTTCACTGTACCCCACAAAGGTTTTGTTCACTGCACCCCACAAAGATTGTGTTCACTGTACCCCACAAAGATTGTGTTCACTGCACTCCAAAAGGATTGTCTTCACTGCACCCCACAAAGATTGTGTTCACTGTACCCCACAAAGGTTTTGTTCACTGCACCCCACAAAGATTGTGTTCACTGTACCCCACAAAGGTTTTGTTCACTGCACCCCACAAAGATTGTGTTCACTGTACCCCCCAAAGATTTTGTTCACTGCACCCCACAAGGATTGTCTTCACTGCACCCCACAAGGATTGTCTTCACTGCACCCCACAAAGATTGTGTTCACTGCACCCCACAAAGGTTTTGTTCACTGCACCCCACAAAGATTGTGTTCACTGTACCCCCCCAAAGATTTTGTTCACTGCACCCCACAAGGATTGTCTTCTCTGCACCCCACAAAGATTGTGTTCACTGTACCCCCCAAAGATTTTGTTCACTGCACCCCACAAGGATTGTCTTCACTGCACCTCACAAGGATTGTCTTCACTGCACCCCACAAAGATTGTGTTCACTGTACCCCCACAAAGGTTTTGTTCACTGCACCCCACAAAGATTTTGTTCACTGCACTCCAAAAGGATTGTGTTCACTGCACCCCAAAAAGATTGTGTTCACTGCAGCCCACACACAGAAAAATGGATGTGGATCACTGACACCTGCCTATCTCCTATCCCACACCACACAGCAATATCGATTGTAGTTTGTAGAACACACTTTCCCTAAAATTCAGCAGACTCTGTCCCTAACAGGATTGAGAAGAGATCGTAGATCAGGAGAACTAAGTGCAGACCCCACCCCACACAGCAATATCGATTGTAGTTTGTAGAACACACTGACCCTATAATTCAGCAGACTCTATCCCTAAAATGCCTACAACTCGCCCTGCCTAAACACTCCGACCTGTCCCTCAATTCTATCCGGACACAAATGGTTTTTTCCTGCCTATCTTTCCCTAATCAGCAGCCAGCACGTTGATGTGTGCTCTGTCCCTGATCTAAGCAGCATAATGACGCCGCTGCGGCTGCCTCGAACTTATAAAGACTTGGTCACATGCTTCAGACGGCCAATCACAGCTACTGAGACATTTGCAGGCATGGCTGGGATGGCTTAAGGCACACCAGTTAAACGATTGTTGATTGGCTGTTGAAAGCCCGCCATGAAAAGAGCGCCAAAGCATGCAAAACCCAGAAATAAAACGACCGAACACGGATTTTTACCCGAATATACAGTAAAGTGTCCGTGTTCGTGTTCGGGTAACAAAAATCCAATTATTCGGTACGAACACGAATAATACAGTCCGTGTTCGCTCAACACTAGTCTCCAATCAAGCAGAAGAATTCAACAAATAATCCCACATACGTCAATGTTCTCTCCAGTGGAGTATATATCAAGATAGAAACAGCAGTTATCCATCTCCATGGAGAGTTGAGCAATAAAGCCCAAATTGACCAATATTTGTAAATAAAGTGAAACATTTAAAAATAAAGAAATTTATACAGGATAAAATTTATACAAGATGAAAAGTAAAAAATGGGTTTTGCTGATGATGGTAGAAATGTCCCCATATCTATTTTCTCTTAGTCATATAGTACAATCATAATAAAGGATGGTGGTCCTCCTATGTTCTATATGTTAAAGAACTGTATAAATATATATATCCGAAGGTGCATATATAAGGAATAGGAAGTCCCAACCATATATTATCAATATCTGTCCACCTTCAAATTAGTGCCCTTACATATCCTAGAGGTAGATTGAATACTTAGTATTATTAGTAAATAAGTATATATGTTTAGGGGCCCTATAGAGCATGTCATCAACCAAAGTAAGGAACTGATATATGCAAATGGTGGAAACAGAAAATTAGAAGAATTACCCATATCCCTTTAGGTCAATGAGTGCATGAAACATCCCCATGATGTAGGGGAGGGACAGCAGCAGACAAAGAAAAGGAGGGAAACTGTGTAGCTATATGAGTATACATAATGAATAGGGGTCACTACAGAAGCTATATTGGAATAATTCAATAAGGAGATAATTCAGAAAGGAGAGAAAATATATATGCACCTCCCGTACGAAAGTACATGGACCGAAGGCTAGGGTTCTAGGAAAGGTTGTAAGCTGAATTCCACATTCAGTCCCCGGGGTACAAGTGACCCCATCTTGTAGATCCAGAGTTTCTCCTTCTGTAACAAGATGGTGTCAAAGTCCCCCCTCCTAGATAATAACTTTAACGTATAGATACCCCTTATTCATAGACCCTCTGGATTAGAATCATGACATTCTAAGAAATGTAGTGGTATGGTTCTATTATCCACCTTTTTCCGAATATCCGCCAGGTGCTCAGCGATCCTGACCTTTAACTGTCGTTTGGTTTTTCCTATGTAGGTTTTGTTACAAGGACAGATCAACTGATAAATATAAATCGCGTGGTCTGGCAATTGATGAAACTGTAATCTTAAAATCCTCCGAGCCATCACAGCTAGAAAATGAATCTGACCTCATAACTAGTGTTGAGCGAACACGGACTGTATTGTTCGGGTCCGTACCGGATAATTGGATTTTTGCTACCCGGACACGGACCCAAAAACTTTTACTGTATGTTCTGGTTTAAAATCCGTGTTCGGTAATTTTATTTCCTGTTTTTTTAATGGCGGGCTTTCAACAGCCAATCAACAAGCGTTTAACTGGTGTGCCTTAAGCCATCCCAGCCATGCCTACTAATGTATTAGTAGCTGTGATTGGCCATCTGAAGCATGTGACCCATGTCTTTATAAGCTCGAGAGACACAGCGCGGTGCGTCATTCTGCTGTAGTGTAGGGAGAGAGCACACATCATACGTGCTGGCTGCTGCTGATTAGGGACAGACAGGGAAAAACTGTGCCCGAAAACAATGCAGGGACAGGTCGGAGTGTAGGCAGGGAAAGATATTTGAGCATTTTAGGGACAGGCTGGAGAGATTAGGCAGGGACACATAGGAGACACAGGACAGAACAATCGTACGTTAGCGATCTACATCTATTTTGCTGTGTGGGGGGTGGTGCAGTGAACGATTTTTTTGCCCTCACTTGAGCCCACTGAGGAGGAGGAGGAGGGAGAAAAAAATATATTTTTATCAGTCTGTTGTGTGCAGTGTTCAGCTATATTTTACTACAGATTGCTGTTCTAATCTGCTATTTTAAAATTACAAAGTTAAAGGGGAATTTTTTTTTTTCCCTTCATAGCCTGCTGCTGAGCTGACCGTGACATAAAACATAAGACACTGCTGTGTTCACATGTGCTATTGAAAAATAAATCACCAATTTCATATACTTTTTTCTATTCCACTATTCAATATACACCCTTTTGGGTTAAAAAAATTAAATTGTGGCATAGTCTGTACTAATCTGCTATTTAAAAATTACAAATTTAAAGGGGAATTTTTTTTTTCCCTTCATAGCCTGCTGCTGACCGTGACATAAAACATAAGACACTGCTGTGTTCACATGTGCTATTGAAAAATCACCAATTTTATATCATATTTTCTATTCCGCTATTCAATTTACACCCTTTTGGGGTAAAAAAAAATAAATTGCGGCATAGTCTGTATCGGTACGTGTGAAATACACCTTCCAAATTTTTGGGGCGCATCTTCCACCACCGAGGATTAGAGGGTGCTTCAGTTTGCCTCCTGTTCCGAACTCCTCCTACTCCTCATCCTGCCTTTAGGGTACAAAAAATTGTAATCGGGGCCTAGACTGGGTTTGTACGTGTGAGATACACCTTTATATATCATATTTTCTATTCCGCTATTCAATCTACACCCTTTTGGGGTAAAAAAAATTAAATTACGGCATAGTCTATATCGGTACGTGTGAGATACACCTTCCAAATTTTTGGGGCGCATCTTCCACCGCCGAGGATTGCAGGGTGCTTCAGTTTGCCACCTGTTCCGAACTCCTCCTACTCCTCATCCTCATCATGCCTTTAGGGTACAAAAAATTGTAATCGGGGCCTAGTCAGGGTTTGTACGTGTGAGATACACCTTTTTATATCATATTTTCTATTCCGCTATTCAATCTACACCCTTTTGGGGTAAAAAAAATTAAACTGTGGCATAGTCTGTGTTTGTACGTGTGAGATACACCTTTTTATATCATATTTTCTATTCCGCTATTCAATCTACACCCTTTGGGGGGAAAAAAATTTAATTGCGGCATAGTCTGTATCGGTATGTGTGAGATACACCTTTCAGATTTTTGGGGCGCATCTTCCACCACCGAGGATTGCAGGGCGCTTCAGTTTGCCTCTTGTTCCAAACTCCTCCTACTCCTCATCCTCATCCTGCCTTTAGGGTACAAAAAATTGTAATCAGGGCCTAGTCTGGGTTTGTACGTGTGAGATACACCTTTTTATATCATATTTTCTATTCCGCTATTCAATCTACACCCTTTTGGGGTAAAAAAAAAAAATTGCGGCATAGTCTGTATCGGTACGTGTGAGATACACCTTCCAAATTTTTGGGGCGCATCTTCCACCGCCGAGGATTGCAGGGTGCTTCAGTTTGCCTCCTGTTCTGAACTCCTCCTACTCCTCATCCTCATCCTTCCTTTAGGTTACAAAAAATTGTAATCAGGGCCTAGTCTGGGTTTGTACGTGTGAGATACACCTTTTTATATCATATTTTCTATTCCGCTATTCAATCTACACCCTTTTGGGGTAAAAAAAATTAAATTGCGGCATAGTCTGTATCGGTACGTGTGAGATACACCTTTCAAATTTTTTGGGCGCATCTTCCACCACCGAGGATTGCAGGGTGCTTCAGTTTGCCTCCTGTTCCGAACTCCTCCTACTCCTCATCCTCATCTTGCCTTTAGGGTACAAAAAATTGTAATCGGGCCTAGTCTGGGTTTGTACGTGTGAGATACACCTTTTTATATCATATTTTCTATTCCGCTATTCAATCTACACTCTTTTGGGGTAAAAAAAATAAATTGCGGCATAGTCTGTATCGGTACGCGTGAGATACACCTTCCAAAATTTTGGGGCGCATCTTCCACTGCCGAGGATTGCAGGGTGCTTCAGTTTGTCTCCTGTTCCGAACTCCTCTTACTGCTCATCCTGCCTTTAGGGTACAAAAAATTGTAATCGGGGCCTACTCTGGGTTTGTACGTGTGAGATACACCTTTTTATATCATATTTTCTATTCCGCTATTCAATCTACACCCTTTTGGGGTAAAAAAAATTAAATTGCGGCATAGTCTGTATCGGTACGTGTGAGATACAGCTTCCAAATTTTTGGGGCGCATCTTCCACCGCCGAGGACTGCAGGTTGCTTCAGTTTGACTCCTGTTCCGAACTCCTCCTACTCCTCATCCTCATCCTGCCTTTAGGGTACAAAAAATTGTAATCAGGGCCTAGTCTGGGTTTGTACGTGTGAGATACACCTTTTTATATCATATTTTCCATTCCTCTATTCAATCTACACCCTTTTGGGGCAAAAAAAATTAAATTGCGGCATAGTCTGTGTTTGTACGTGTGAGATACACTTTTTTATATCATATTTTCTATTCCGCTATTCAATCTACACCCTTTTGGGGTAAAAAAAATTAAATTGCGGCATAGTCTGTATCGGTACGTGTGAGATACACCTTCCAAATTTTTGGGGTGCACCTTCCAACGCCGAGAATTGCAGGGTGCTTCAGTTTGCCTCCTGTTCCGAACTCCTCCTACTCCTCATCCTCATCCTGCCTTTAGGGTACAAAAAATTGTAATCAGGGCCTAGTCTGGGTTTGTATGTGTGAGATACACCTTTTTATATCATATTTTCTATTCCGCTATTCAATCTACACCCTTTTGGGGTAAAAAAAAATAAATTGCGGCATAGTCTATATCGGTACGTGTGAGATAATCCTTCCAAATTTTTTGGGCGCATCTTCCCCTACCGAGGATTGCAGGGTGCTTCAGTTTGCCTCCTGTTACAAACTCCTCCTACTCCTCATCCTCATCCTGCCTTTAGGGTACAAAAATTGGAACCAGGGCCTATTCTTGGTTTGTACGTGTGAGATACACCTTTTTATATCATATTTCCTATTCCGCTATTCAATCTACACCCTTTTGGGGTAAAAAAAATTAAATTGCGGCATAGTCTGTACTAATCTGCTATTTAAAAATTACAAATTTAAAGGGGATTTTTTTTTCCCTTCATAGCCTGCTGCTGACCGTGACATAAAACATAAAACACTGCTGTGTTCACATGTGCTATTAAAAAATCACCAATTTTATACACTATTTTCTATTCCGCTATTCAATATACACCCTTTTGGGGTAATAAAATTAAATTGCGGCATAGTCTGTATAGGTATGTGTGATATACACCTTTCAAATTTTTGAGGCACATCTTCACCGCCGAGGATTGCAGGGCGCTTCAGTTTGCCTCCTGTTCCTAACTCCTCCTACTCCTCATCCAGCCTTTAGGGTACAAAAAATTGTAATCGGGGACTAGTCTGGGTTTGTACATGTGAGATACACCTTTTTATATCATATTTTCTATTCCGCTATTCAATCTACACCCTTTTGGGGTAAAAAAATTAAATTGCGGCATAGTCTGTGTTTGTACGTGTGAAATACACCTTTTTATATCATATTTTCTATTCCGCTATTCAATCTACACCTTTTGGGGGGGAAAAAATTAAATTGCGACATAGTCTGTATCGGTACGTGTGAGATACACCTTTCAAATTTTTGGGGCGCATCTTCCACCACCGAGGATTGCAGGGCGCTTCAGTTTGCCTCCTGTTCCGAACTCCTCCTACTCCTCATCATTCCTTTAGGGTACAAAAAATTGTAATTGAGGGCCTAGTCTGGGTTTGTACGTGTGAGATACACCTTTTTATATCATATTTTCTATTCCGCTATTCAATCTACACCCTTTTGGGGTAAATAAAATGAAATTGCGGCATAGTCTGTATCGGTACGTGTGAGATACACCTTCCAACTTTTTGGGGTGCATCTTCCACCGCCGAGGATTGCAGGGCGCTTCAGTTTGTCTAATGTTCTGAACTCCTCCTACTCCTCATCCTGCCTTTAGGGTACAAAAAATTGTAATCGGGGCCTACTCTCGGTTTGTACGTGTGAGATACACCTTTTTATATCATATTTTTTATTCCGCTATTCAATCTACACCCTTTTGGGGTAAAAAAAATTGAATTGCGGCATAGTCTGTATCGGTACTTGTGAGATACACCTTGTAAATTTTTGGGGCGCATCTTCCACCGCCGAGGATTGCAGGGTGCTTCAGTTTGCCTCCTGTTCCGAACTCCTCCTACTCCTCATCCTCATCCTTCCTTTAGGTTACAAAAAATTGTAATCAGGGCCTAGTCTGGGTTTGTACGTGTGAGATACACCTTTTTATATCATATTTTCTATTCCGCTATTCAATCTACACCCTTTTGGGGTAAAAAAAATTTAATTGCGGCATAGTCTGTATCGGTACGTGTGAGATACACCTTTCAAATTTTTTGGGCGCATCCTCCACCGCCGAGGATTGCAGGGTGCTTCAGTTTACCTCCTGTTCCGAACTCCTCCTACTCCTCATCCTCATCCTGCCTTTAGGGTACAAAAAATTGTAATCGGGGCCTAGTCTGGGTTTGTACGTGTGAGATACACCTTTTTATATCATATTTTCTATTCCGCTATTCAATCTACACCCTTTTGGGGTAAAAAAAAAAAATTGCGGCATAGTCTGTATCGGTACGTGTGAGATACACCTTCCAAATTTTTGGGGCGCATCTTCCACCGCCGAGGATTGCAGGGTGCTTCAGTTTGTCTCCTGTTCCGAACTCCTCCTACTCCTCATCATTCCTTTAGGGTACAAAAAATTGTAATTGAGGGCCTAGTCTGGGTTTGTACGTGTGAGATACACCTTTTTATATCATATTTTCTATTCCGCTATTCAATCTACACCCTTTTGGGGTAAATAAAATGAAATTGCGGCATAGTCTGTATCGGTACGTGTGAGATACACCTTCCAAATTTTTGGGGTGCATCTTCCACCGCCGAGGATTGCAGGGCGCTTCAGTTTGTCTCCTGTTCTGAACTCCTCCTACTCCTCATCCTGCCTTTAGGGTACAAAAAATTGTAATCGGGGCCTACTCTCGGTTTGTACGTGTGAGATACACCTTTTTATATCATATTTTTTATTCCGCTATTCAATCTACACCCTTTTGGGGTAAAAAAAATTGAATTGCGGCATAGTCTGTATCGGTACTTGTGAGATACACCTTGTAAATTTTTGGGGCGCATCTTCCACCGCCGAGGATTGCAGGGTGCTTCAGTTTGCCTCCTGTTCCGAACTCCTCCTACTCCTCATCCTCATCCTTCCTTTAGGTTACAAAAAATTTTAATCAGGGCCTAGTCTGGGTTTGTACGTGTGAGATACACCTTTTTATATCATATTTTCTATTCCGCTATTCAATCTACACCCTTTTGGGGTAAAAAAAATTTAATTGCGGCATAGTCTGTATCGGTACGTGTGAGATACACCTTTAAAATTTTTTGGGCGCATCTTCCACCGCCGAGGATTGCAGGGTGCTTCAGTTTGCCTCCTGTTCCGAACTCCTCCTACTCCTCATCCTCATCCTGCCTTTAGGGTACAAAAAATTGTAATCGGGGCCTAGTCTGGGTTTGTACGTGTGAGATACACCTTTTTATATCATATTTTCTATTCCGCTATTCAATCTACACTCTTTTGGGGTAAAAAAAATAAATTGCGGCTTAGTCTGTATCGGTACGCGTGAGATACACCTTCCAAAATTTTGGGGCGCATCTTCCACTGCCGAGGATTGCAGGGTGCTTCAGTTTGTCTCCTGTTCCGAACTCCTCTTACTGCTCATCCTGCCTTTAGGGTACAAAAAATTGTAATCGGGGCCTACTCTGGGTTTGTACGTGTGAGATACACCTTTTTATATCATATTTTCTATTCCGCTATTCAATCTACACCCTTTTGGGGTAAAAAAAATTAAATTGCGGCATAGTCTGTATCGGTACGTGTGAGATACACCTTCCAAATTTTTGGGGCGCATCTTCCACCGCCGAGGATTGCAGGGCGCTTCAGTTTACCTCCTGTTCCGAACTCCTCCTACTCCTCATCCTCATCCTGCCTTTAGGGTACAAAAAAATTGTAATCAGGGCCTAGTCTGGGTTTGTAAGTGTGAGATACACCTTTTTTATATCATATTTTCCATTCCTCTATTCAATCTACACCCTTTTGGGGGAAAAAACATTAAATTGCGGCATAGTCTGTGTTTGTACGTATGAGATACACCTTTTTATATCATATTTTCTATTCCGCTATTCAATCTACACCCTTTTGGGGTAAAAAAAATTAAATTGCGGCATAGTCTGTATCGGTACGTGTGAGATACACCTTCCAAATTTTTGGGGTGCATCTTCCAACGCCGAGAATTGCAGGGCACTTCAGTTTGCCTCCTGTTCCGAACTCCTACTCCTCATCCTCATCCTGCCTTTAGGGTACAAAAAATTGTAATCGGGGCCTAGTCTGGGTTTGTACGTGTGAGATACACCTTTTTTATATCATATTTTCCATTCCTCTATTCAATCTACACCCTTTTGGGGTAAAAAAAAATAAATTGCGGCATAGTCTGTGTTTGTACGTGTGAGATACACCTTTTTATATCGTATTTTCTATTCCGCTATTCAATCTACACCCTTTTGGGTTAAAAAAATTAAATTGCGGCATAGTCTGTATCGGTACGTGTGAGATACACCTTCCAAATTTTTGGGGTGCATCTTCCAATGCCGAGAATTGCAGGGTGCTTCAGTTTGCCTCCTGTTCCGAACTCCTCCTACTCCTCATCCTGCCTTTAGGGTACAAAGAATTGTAATCAGGGCCTAGTCTGGGTTTGTACGTGTGAGATACACCTTTTTATATCATATTTTCTATTCCGCTATTCAATCTAAACCCTTTTGGGGTAAAAAAAATAAATTGCGGCATAGTCTATATCGGTACGTGTGAGATAATCCTTCCAAATTTTTTGGGCGCATCTTCCCCTACCGAGGATTGCAGGGTGCTTCAGTTTGCCTCCTGTTACAAACTCCTCCTACTCCTCATCCTCATCCTGCCTTTAGGGTACAAAAAATTGTAACCAGGGCCTAGTCTTGGTTTGTACGTGTGAGATACACCTTTTTATATCATATTTTCTATTCCGCTATTCAATCTAAACCCTTTTGGGGTAAAAAAAATTAAATTGCAGCATAGTCTGTATCAGTACGTGTGAGATACACCTTCCAAATTTTTGGGGCGCATCTTCCACCGCCGAGGATTGCAGGGCGCTTCAGTTTACCTCCTGTTCCGAACTCCTCCTACTCCTCATCCTCATCCTGCCTTTAGGGTACAAAAAATTGTAATCAGGGCATTGTCTGGGTTTGTAAGTGTGAGATACACCTTTTTATATCATATTTTCCATTCCTCTATTCAATCTACACCCTTTTGGGGTAAAAAACATTAAATTGCGGCATAGTCTGTGTTTGTACGTATGAGATACACCTTTTTATATCATATTTTCTATTCCGCTATTCAATCTAAACCCTTTTGGGGTAAAAAAAATTAAATTGCGGCATAGTCTGTACTAATCTGCTATTTAAAAATTACAAATTTAAAGGGGAATTTTTTTTTCCCTTCAAAGCCTGCTGCTGACCGTGACATAAAACATAAAACACTGCTGTGTTCACATGTGCTATTAAAAAATCACCAATTTTATATACTATTTTCTATTCCGCTATTCAATATACACCCTTTTGGGGTAATAAAATTAAATTGCGGCATAGTCTGTATCGGTACGTGTGAGATACACCTTTCAAATTTTTGAGGCTTATCTTCACCGCCGAGGATTGCAGGGCGCTTCAGTTTGCCTCCTATTCCGAACTCCTCCTACTCCTCATCCTGCCTTTAGGGTACAAAAAATTGTAACCGGGGCCTAGTCTGGGTTTGTACATGTGAGATACACCTTTTTATATCGTATTTTCTATTCCGCTATTCAATCTACACCCTTTTGGGGTAAAAAAAATTAAATTGCGGCATAGTCTGTATCGGTACGTGTGAGATACACCTTCCAAATTTTTGGGGTGCATCTTCCAATGCCGAGAATTGCAGGGTGCTTCAGTTTGCCTCCTGTTCCGAACTCCTCCTACTCCTCATCCTGCCTTTAGGGTACAAAGAATTGTAATCAGGGCCTAGTCTGGGTTTGTACGTGTGAGATACACCTTTTTATATCATATTTTCTATTCCGCTATTCAATCTAAACCCTTTTGGGGTAAAAAAAATAAATTG
Source organism: Pelophylax lessonae (assembly GCF_965119305.1). Classification (NCBI taxonomy): domain Eukaryota; kingdom Metazoa; phylum Chordata; class Amphibia; order Anura; family Ranidae; genus Pelophylax; species Pelophylax lessonae. The sequence goes on from NC_138779.1 coordinate 165,024,122, forward strand.
CGGCATAGTCTATATCGGTACGTGTGAGATAATCCTTCCAAATTTTTTGGGCGCATCTTCCCCTACCGAGGATTGCAGGGTGCTTCAGTTTGCCTCCTGTTACAAACTCCTCCTACTCCTCATCCTCATCCTGCCTTTAGGGTACAAAAAATTGTAACCAGGGCCTAGTCTGGGTTTGTACGTGTGAGATACACCTTTTTATATCATATTTTCTATTCTGCTATTCAATCTACACCCTTTTGGGGTAAAAAAAATTAAATTGCAGCATAGTCTGTGTTTTTACGTCTGAGATACACCTTTTTATATCATATTTTTTATTCCGCTATTCAATCTACACCCTTTTGGGGTAAAAAAAATTAAATTGCGGCATAGTCTGTACTAATCTGCTATTTAAAAATTACAAATTTAAAGGGGAATTTTTTTTCCCTTCATAGCCTGCTGCTCACCGTGACATAAAACATAAGACACTGCTGTGTTCACATGTGGGCCTTTTTATATCATACGTGTGAGATACACCTTTTAAATTTGTTTGGTGCATCTTCCACCGCCGAGGATTTCAGGGCGCTTCAGTTTGCCTCCTGTTCCGAACTCCTCCTACTCCTCATCCTCATCCTCATCCTCATCCTCCCTTTAGGGTACAGAAAATTGTAATCGGGGCCTAGTCTGTGTTTGTACATGTGAGATACACCTTTTTATATCATATTTTCTATTCCGCTATTCAATCTACACCCTTTTGGGGTAAATAAAATGAAATTGCGGCATAGTCTGTATCGGTACGTGTGAGATACACCTTCCAACTTTTTGGGGTGCATCTTTCACCGCCGAGGATTGCAGGGTGCTTCAGTTTGTCTCCTGTTCTGAACTCCTCCTACTCCTCATCCTGCCTTTAGGGTACAAAAAATTGTAATCGGGGCCTACTCTGGGTTTGTACGTGTGAGACACACCTTTTTATATCATATTTTTTATTCCGCTATTCAATCTACACCCTTTTGGGGTAAAAAAATGTAATTGCGGCATAGTCTGTATCGGTACTTGTGAGATACACCTTCTAAATTTTTGGGGCGCATCTTCCACCGCCGAGGATTGCAGGGTGCTTCAGTTTGCCTCCTTTTCCGAACTCCTCCTACTCCTCATCCTCATCCTTCCTTTAGGTTACAAAAAATTGTAATCAGGGCCTAGTCTGGGTTTGTACGTGTGACATACACCTTTTTATATCATATTTTCTATTCCGCTATTCAATCTACACCCTTTTGGGGTAAAAAAATTTAATTGCGGCATAGTCTGTATCGGTACGTGTGAGATACACCTTTCAAATTTTTTGGGCGCATCTTCCACCACCGAGGATTGCAGGGTGCTTCAGTTTGCCTCCTGTTCCGAACTCCTCCTACTCCTCATCCTCATCCTGCCTTTAGGGTACAAAAAATTGTAATCGGGGCCTAGTCTGGGTTTGTACGTGTGAGATACACCTTTTTATATCATATTTTCTATTCCGCTATTCAATCTACACTCTTTTGGGGTAAAAAAAATAAATTGCGGCATAGTCTGTATCGGTACGCGTGAGATACACCTTCCAAAATTTTGGGGCGCATCTTCCACTGCCGAGGATTGCAGGATGCTTCAGTTTGTCTCCTGTTCTGAACTCCTCTTACTGCTCATCCTGCCTTTAGGGTACAAAAAATTGTAATCGGGGCCTACTCTGGGTTTGTACGTGTGAGATACACCTTTTTATATCATATTTTCTATTCCGCTATTCAATCTACACCCTTTTGGGGTAAAAAAAATTAAATTGCGGCATAGTCTGTATCGGTACGTGTGAGATACACCTTCCAAATTTTTGGGGCGCATCTTCCACCGCCGAGGATTGCAGGGTGCTTCAGTTTGCCTCCTGTTCCGAACTCCTCCTACTCCTCATCCTCATCCTGCCTTTAGGGTACAAAAAATTGTAATCAGGGCCTAGTCTGGGTTTGTACGTGTGAGATACACCTTTTTATATCATATTTTCCATTCCTCTATTCAATCTACACCCTTTTGGGGTAAAAAAAATTAAATTGCGGCATAGTCTGTGTTTCTACGTGTGAGATACACTTTTTTATATCATATTTTCTATTCCGCTATTCAATCTACACCCTTTTGGAGTAAAAAAAATTAAATTGCGGCATAGTCTGTATCGGTACATGTGAGATAATCCTTCCAAATTTTTTGGGCGCATCTTCCCCTACCGAGGATTGCAGGGTGCTTCAGTTTGCCTCCTGTTACAAACTCCTCCTACTCCTCATCCTCATCCTGCCTTTAGGGTACAAAAAATTGTAACCAGGGCCTAGTCTTGGTTTGTACGTGTGAGATACACCTTTTTATATCATATTTCCTATTCCGCTATTCAATCTACACCCTTTTGGGGTAAAAAAAATTAAATTGCGGCATAGTCTGTACTAATCTGCTATTTAAAAATTACAAATTTAAAGGGGATTTTTTTTTTCCCTTCATAGCCTGCTGCTGACCGTGACATAAAACATAAAACACTGCTGTGTTTAAATGTGCTATTAAAAAATCACCAATTTTATATACTATTTTCTATTCCGCTATTCAATATAGACCCTTTTGGGGTAATAAAATTAAATTGCGGCATAGTCTGTATCGGTACGTGTGAGATACACCTTTCAGATTTTTGAGGCGCATCTTCACCGCCGAGGATTGCAGGGCGCTTCAGTTTGCCTCCTGTTCCGAACTCCTCCTACTCCTCATCCAGCCTTTAGGGTACAAAAAATTGTAATCGGGGCCTAGTCTGGGTTTGTACATGTGAGATACACCTTTTTATATCATATTTTCTATTCCGCTATTCAATCTACACCCTTTTGGGGTAAAAAAAATTAAATTGCGGCATAGTCTGTATCGGTACGTGTGAGATACACCTTCCAAATTTTTTGGGCGCATCTTCCCCTAATGAGGATTGCAGGGTGCTTCAGTTTGCCTCCTGTTACGAACTCCTCCTACTCCTCATCCTCATCCTGCCTTTAGGGTACAAAAAATTGTAACCAGGGCCTAGTCTGGGTTTGTACGTGTGAGATACACCTTTTTATATCATATTTTCTATTCCGCTATTCAATCTACACCCTTTTGGGGTAAAAAAAGTTAAATTGCGGCATAGTCTGTGTTTTTACGTCTGAGATACACCTTTTTATATCATATTTTTTATTCCGCTATTCAATCTACACCCTTTTGGGGTAAAAAAAATTAAATTGCGGCATAGTCTGTACTAATCTGCTATTTAAAAATTACAAATTTAAAGGGGAATTTTTTTTCCCTTCATAGCCTGCTGCTGACCGTGACATAAAACAAAAGACACCGCTGTGTTCACATGTGGGCCTTTTTATATCATACCTGTGATATACACCTTTTAAATTTGTTTGGTGCATCTTCCACCGCCGAGGATTGCAGGGCGCTTCAGTTTGCCTCCTGTTCCGAACTCCTCCTACTCCTCATCCTCATCCTCCCTTTAGGGTACAGAAAATTGTTATCGGGGCCTAGTCTGTGTTTGTACATGTGAGATACACCTTTTTATATCATATTTTCTATTCCGCTATTCAATCTACACCCTTTTGGGGTAAATAAAATGAAATTGCGGCATAGTCTGTATCGGTACGTGTGAGATACACCTTCCAACTTTTTGGGGTGCATCTTCCACCGCCGAGGATTGCAGGGTGCTTCAGTTTGTCTCCTGTTCTGAACTCCTCCTACTCCTCATCCTGCCTTTAGGGTACAAAAAATTGTAATCGGGGCCTACTCTGGGTTTGTACGTGTGAGACACACCTTTTTATATCATATTTTTTATTCCGCTATTCAATCTACACCCTTTTGGGGTAAAAAAAATGTAATTGCGGCATAGTCTGTATCGGTACTTGTGAGATACACCCTCTAAATTTTTGGGGCGCATCTTCCACCGCCGAGGATTGCAGGGTGCATTAGTTTGCCTCCTTTTCCGAACTCCTCCTACTCCTCATCCTCATCCTTCCTTTAGGTTACAAAAAATTGTAATCAGGGCCTAGTCTGGGTTTGTACGTGTGACATACACCTTTTTATATCATATTTTCTATTCCGCTAATCAATCTACACCCTTTTGGGGTAAAAAAAATTAAATTGCGGCATAGTCTGTATCGGTACGTGTGAGATACACCTTTCAAATTTTTTGGGCGCATCTTCCACCACCGAGGATTGCAGGGTGCTTCAGTTTGCCTCCTGTTCCGAACTCCTCCTACTCCTCATCCTCATCCTGCCTTTAGGGTACAAAAAATTGTAATCGGGGCCTAGTCTTGGTTTGTACATGTGAGATACACCTTTTTATATCATATTTTCTATTCCGCTATTCAATCTACACTCTTTTGGGGTAAAAAAAATAAATTGCGGCATAGTCTGTATCGGTACGCGTGAGATACACCTTCCAAAATTTTGGGGCGCATCTTCCACTGCCGAGGATTGCAGGGTGCTTCAGTTTGTCTCCTGTTCCGAACTTCTCTTACTGCTCATTCTGCCTTTAGGGTACAAAAAATTGTAATCGGGGCCTACTCTGGGTTTGTACGTGTGAGATACACCTTTTTATATCATATTTTCTATTCCGCTATTCAATCTACACCCTTTTGGGGTAAAAAAAATTAAATTGCGGCATAGTCTGTATCGGTACGTGTGAGATACACCTTCCAAATTTTTGGGGCGCATCTTCCACCGCCGAGGATTGCAGGGTGCTTCAGTTTGCCTCCTGTTCCGAACTCCTCCTACTCCTCATCCTCATCCTGCCTTTAGGGTACAAAAAATTGTAATCAGGGCCTAGTCTGGGTTTGTACGTGTGAGATACACCTTTTTATATCATATTTTCCATTCCTCTATTCAATCTACACCCTTTTGGGGTAAAAAAAATTAAATTGCGGCATAGTCTGTGTTTGTACGTGTGAGATACACTTTTTTATATCATATTTTCTATTCCGCTATTCAATCTACACCCTTTTGGGGTAAAAAAAATTAAATTGCGCCATAGTCTGTATCGGTACGTGTGAGATACACCTTCCAAATTTTTGGGGTGCATCTTCCAATGCCGAGAATTGCAGGGTGCTTCAGTTTGCCTCCTGTTCCGAACTCCTCCTACTCCTCATCCTCATCCTGCCTTTAGGGTACAAAAAATTGTAATCAGGGCCTAGTCTGGGTTTGTACGTGTGAGAAACACCTTTTTATATCATATTTTCTATTCCGCTATTCAATCTACACCCTTTTGGGGTAAAAATAAATAAATTGCGGCATAGTCTGTATCGGTACATGTGAGATAATCCTTCCAAATTTTTTGGGCGCATCTTCCCCTACCGAGGATTGCAGGGTGCTTCAGTTTGCCTCCTGTTACAAACTCCTCCTACTCCTCATCCTCATCCTGCCTTTAGGGTACAAAAAATTGTAACCAGGGCCTAGTCTTGGTTTGTACGTGTGAGATACACCTTTTTATATCATATTTCCTATTCCGCTATTCAATCTACACCCTTTTGGGGTAAAAAAAATTAAATTGCGGCATAGTCTGTACTAATCTGCTATTTAAAAATTACAAATTTAAAGGGGATTTTTTTTTTCCCTTCATAGCCTGCTGCTGACCGTGACATAAAACATAAAACACTGCTGTGTTCACCTGTGCTTTTAAAAAATCACCAATTTTATACACTATTTTCTATTCCGCTATTCAATATAGACCCTTTTGGGGTAATAAAATTAAATTGCGGCATAGTCTGTATCGGTACGTGTGAGATACACCTTTCAAATTTTTGAGGCGCATCTTCACCGCCGAGGATTGCAGGGCGCTTCAGTTTGCCTCCTGTTCCGAACTCCTCCTACTCCTCATCCAGCCTTTAGGGTACAAAAAATTGTAATCGGGGCCTAGTCTGGGTTTGTACATGTGAGATACACCTTTTTATATCATATTTTCTATTCCGCTATTCAATCTACACCCTTTTGGCGTAAAAAAAATTAAATTGCGGCATAGTCTGTATCGGTACGTGTGAGATACACCTTCCAAATATTTTGGGCGCATCTTCCCCTACCGAGGATTGCAGGGTGCTTCAGTTTGCCTCCTGTTACGAACTCCTCCTACTCCTCATCCTCATCCTGCCTTTAGGGTACAAAAAATTGTAACCAGGGCCTAGTCTGGGTTTGTACGTGTGAGATACACCTTTTTATATCATATTTTCTATTCCGCTATTCAATCTACACCCTTTTGGGGTAAAAAAAGTTAAATTGCGGCATAGTCTGTGTTTTTACGTCTGAGATACACCTTTTTATATCATATTTTTTATTCCGCTATTCAATCTACACCCTTTTGGGGTAAAAAAAATTAAATTGCGGCATAGTCTGTACTAATCTGCTATTTAAAAATTACAAATTTAAAGGGGAATTTTTTTTCCCTTCATAGCCTGCTGCTGACTGTGACATAAAACATAAGACACCGCTGTGTTCACATGTGGGCCTTTTTATATCATACGTGTGAGATAGACCTTTTAAATTTGTTTGGTGCATCTTCCACCGCCGAGGATTGCAGGGCGCTTCAGTTTGCCTCCTGTTCCGAACTCCTCCTACTCCTCATCCTCATCCTCCCTTTAGGGTACAGAAAATTGTAATCGGGGCCTAGTCTGTGTTTGTACATGTGAGATACACCTTTTTATATCATATTTTCTATTCCGCTATTCAATCTACACCCTTTTGGGGTAAATAAAATGAAATTGCGGCATAGTCTGTATCGGTACGTGTGAGATACACCTTCCAACTTTTTGGGGTGCATCTTCCACCGCCGAGGATTGCAGGGTGCTTCAGTTTGTCTCCTGTTCTGAACTTCTCCTACTCCTCATCCTGCCTTTAGGGTACAAAAAATTGTAATCGGGGCCTACTCTGGGTTTGTACGTGTGAGACACACCTTTTTATATCATATTTTTTATTCCGCTATTCAATCTACACCCTTTTGGGGTAAAAAAAATGTAATTGCGGCATAGTCTGTATCGGTACTTGTGAGATACACCTTCTAAATTTTTGGGGCGCATCTTCCACCGCCGAGGATTGCAGGGTGCTTCAGTTTGCCTCCTTTTCCGAACTCCTCCTACTCCTCATCCTCATCCTTCCTTTAGGTTACAAAAAATTGTAATCAGGGCCTAGTCTGGGTTTGTACGTGTGACATACACCTTTTTATATCATATTTTCTATTCCGCTAATCAATCTACACCCTTTTGGGGTAAAAAAAATTAAATTGCGGCATAGTCTGTATCGGTACGTGTGAGATACACCTTTCAAATTTTTTGGGCGCATCTTCCACCACCGAGGATTGCAGGGTGCTTCAGTTTGCCTCCTGTTCCGAACTCCTCCTACTCCTTATCCTCATCCTGCCTTTAGGGTACAAAAAATTGTAATCGGGGCCTAGTCTTGGTTTGTACATGTGAGATACACCTTTTTATATCATATTTTCTATTCCGCTATTCAATCTACACTCTTTTGGGGTAAAAAAAATAAATTGCGGCATAGTCTGTATCGGTACGCGTGAGATACACCTTCCAAAATTTTGGGGCGCATCTTCCACTGCCGAGGATTGCAGGGTGCTTCAGTTTGTCTCCTGTTCCGAACTCCTCTTACTGCTCATCCTGCCTTTAGGGTACAAAAAATTGTAATCGGGGCCTACTCTGGGTTTGTACGTGTGAGATACACCTTTTTATATCATATTTTCTATTCCGCTATTCAATCTACACCCTTTTGGGGTAAAAAAAATTAAATTGCGGCATAGTCTGTATCGGTACGTGTGAGATACACCTTCCAAATTTTTGGGGCGCATCTTCCACCGCCGAGGATTGCAGGGTGCTTCAGTTTGCCTCCTGTTCCGAACTCCTCCTACTCCTCATCCTCATCCTGCCTTTAGGGTACAAAAAATTGTAATCAGGGCCTAGTCTGGGTTTGTACGTGTGAGATACACCTTTTTATATCATATTTTCCATTCCTCTATTCAATCTACACCCTTTTGGGGTAAAAAAAATTAAATTGCGGCATAGTCTGTGTTTGTACGTGTGAGATACACTTTTTTATATCATATTTTCTATTCCGCTATTCAATCTACACCCTTTTGGGGTAAAAAAAATTAAATTGCGGCATAGTCTGTATCGGTACGTGTGAGATACACCTTCCAAATTTTTGGGGTGCATCTTCCAACGCCGAGAATTGCAGGGTGCTTCAGTTTGCCTCCTGTTCCGAACTCCTCCTACTCCTCATCCTCATCCTGCCTTTAGGGTACAAAAAATTGTAATCAGGGCCTAGTCTGGGTTTGTACGTGTGAGATACACCTTTTTATATCATATTTTCTATTCCGCTATTCAATCTACACCCTTTTGGGGTAAAAATAAATAAATTGCGGCATAGTCTATATCGGTACATGTGAGATAATCCTTCCAAATTTTTTGGGCGCATCTTCCCCTACCGAGGATTGCAGGGTGCTTCAGTTTGCCTCCTGTTACAAACTCCTCCTACTCCTCATCCTCATCCTGCCTTTAGGGTACAAAAAATTGTAACCAGGGCCTAGTCTTGGTTTGTACGTGTGAGATACACCTTTTTATATCATATTTCCTATTCCACTATTCAATCTACACCCTTTTGGGGTAAAAAAAATTAAATTGCGGCATAGTCTGTACTAATCTGCTATTTAAAATTACAAATTTAAAGGGGATTTTTTTTTTCCCTTCATAGCCTGCTGCTGACCGTGACATAAAACATAAAACACTGCTGTGTTCACATGTGCTATTAAAAAATCACCAATTTTATACACTATTTTCTATTCCGCTATTCAATATAGACCCTTTTGGGGTAATAAAATTAAATTGCGGCATAGTCTGTATCGGTACGTGTGAGATACACCTTTCAAATTTTTGAGGCGCATCTTCACCGCCGAGGATTGCAGGGCGCTTCAGTTTGCCTCCTGTTCCGAACTCCTCCTACTCCTCATCCAGCCTTTAGGGTACAAAAAATTTAATCGGGGCCTAGTCTGGGTTTGTACATGTGAGATACACCTTTTTATATCATATTTTCTATTCCGCTATTCAATCTACACCCTTTTGGGGTAAAAAAAACTTAAATTGCGGCATAGTCTGTATCGGTACGTGTGAGATACACCTTCCAAATTTTTTGGGCGCATCTTCCCCTACCGAGGATTGCAGGGTGCTTCAGTTTGCCTCCTGTTACGAACTCCTCCTACTCCTCATCCTCATCCTGCCTTTAGGGTACAAAAAATTGTAACCAGGGCCTAGTCTGGGTTTGTAGGTGTGAGATACACCTTTTTATATCATATTTTCTATTCCGCTATTCAATCTACACCCTTTTGGGGTAAAAAAAATTAAATTGCGGCATAGTCTGTGTTTTTACGTCTGAGATACACCTTTTTATATCATATTTTTTATTCCGCTATTCAATCTACAACCTTTTGGGGTAAAAAAAATTAAATTGCGGCATAGTCTGTACTAATCTGCTATTTAAAAATTACAAATTTAAAGGGGAATTTTTTTTCCCTTCATAGCCTGCTGCTGACCGTGACATAAAACATAAGACACTGCTGTGTTCACATGTGGGCCTTTTTATATCATACGTGTGAGATACACCTTTTAAATTTGTTTGGTGCATCTTCCACCGCCGAGGATTGCAGGGCGCTTCAGTTTGCCTCCTGTTCCGAACTCCTCCTACTCCTCATCCTCATCCTCCCTTTAGGGTACAGAAAATTGTAATCGGGGCCTAGTCTGTGTTTGTACGTGTGAGATACACCTTTTTATATAATATTTTCTATTCCGCTATTCAATCTACACCCTTTTGGGATAAATAAAATGAAATTGCGGCATAGTCTGTATCGGTACGTGTGAGATACACCTTCCAACTTTTTGGGGTGCATCTTCCACCGCCGAGGATTGCAGGGTGCTTCAGTTTGTCTCCTGTTCTGAACTCCTCCTACTCCTCATCCTGCCTTTAGGGTACAAAAAATTGTAATCGGGGCCTACTCTGGGTTTGTACGTGTGAGATACACCTTTTTATATCATATTTTTTATTCCGCTATTCAATCTACACCCTATTGGGGTAAAAAAAATGTAATTGCGGCATAGTCTGTATCGGTACTTGTGAGATACACCTTCTAAATTTTTTGGGCGCATCTTTCAACGCCGAGGATTGCAGGGTGCTTCAGTTTGCCTCCTTTTCCGAACTCCTCCTACTCCTCATCCTCATCCTTCCTTTAGGTTACAAAAAATTGTAATCAGGGCCTAGTCTGGGTTTGTACGTGTGAGATACACCTTTTTATATCATATTTTCTATTCCGCTATTCAATCTACACCCTTTTGGGGTAAAAAAAATTAAATTGCGGCATAGTCTGTACTAATCTGCTATTTAAAAATTACAAATTTAAAGGGGAATTTTTTTTCCCTTCATAGCCTGCTGCTGACCGTGACATAAAACATAAGACACTGCTGTGTTCACATGTGGGCCTTTTTATATCATACGTGTGAGATACACCTTTTAAATTTGTTTGGTGCATCTTCCACCGCCGAGGATTGCAGGGCGCTTCAGTTTGCCTCCTGTTCCGAACTCCTCCTACTCCTCATCCTCATCCTCCCTTTAGGGTACAGAAAATTGTAATCGGGGCCTAGTCTGTGTTTGTACGTGTGAGATACACCTTTTTATATAATATTTTCTATTCCGCTATTCAATCTACACCCTTTTGGGGTAAATAAAATGAAATTGCGGCATAGTCTGTATCGGTACGTGTGAGATACACCTTCCAACTTTTTGGGGTGCATCTTCCACCGCCGAGGATTGCAGGGTGCTTCAGTTTGTCTCCTGTTCTGAACTCCTCCTACTCCTCATCCTGCCTTTAGGGTACAAAAAATTGTAATTGGGGCCTACTCTGGGTTTGTACGTGTGAGACACACCTTTTTATATCACATTTTTTATTCCGCTATTCAATCTACACCCTATTGGGGTAAAAAAAATGTAATTGCGGCATAGTCTGTATCGGTACTTGTGAGATACACCTTCCAAATTTTTGGGGCGCATCTTCCACCGCCGAGGATTGCAGGGTGCTTCAGTTTGCCTCCTGTTCCGAACTCCTCCTACTCCTCATCCTCATCCTGCCTTTAGGGTACAAAAAATTGTAATCAGGGCCTAGTCTGGGTTTGTACGTGTGAGATACACCTTTTTATATCATATTTTCCATTCCTCTATTCAATCTACACCCTTTTGGGGTAAAAAAAATTAAATTGCGGCATAGTCTGTGTTTGTACGTGTGAGATACACTTTTTTATATCATATTTTCTATTCCGCTATTCAATCTACACCCTTTTGGGGTAAAAAAAATTAAATTGCGGCATAGTCTGTATCGGTACGTGTGAGATACACCTTCCAAATTTTTGGGGTGCATCTTCCAACGCCGAGAATTGCAGGGTGCTTCAGTTTGCCTCCTGTTCCGAACTCCTCCTACTCCTCATCCTCATCCTGCCTTTAGGGTACAAAAAATTGTAATCGGGGCCTACTCTCGGTTTGTACGTGTGAGATACACCTTTTTATATCATATTTTCTATTCCGCTATTCAATCTACACTCTTTTGGGGTAAAAAAAATAAATTGCGGCATAGTATGTATCGGTACGCGTGAGACACACCTTCCAAAATTTTGGGGCGCATCTTCCACTGCCGAGGATTGCAGGGTGCTTCAGTTTGTCTCCTGTTCCGAACTCCTCTTACTGCTCATCCTGCCTTTAGGGTACAAAAAATTGTAATCGGGGCCTACTCTGGGTTTGTACGTGTGAGATACACCTTTTTATATCATATTTTCTATTCCGCTATTCAATCTACACCCTTTTGGGGTAAAAAAAATTAAATTGCGGCATAGTCTGTATCGGTACGTGTGAGATACACCTTCCAAATTTTTGGGGCGCATCTTCCACCGCCGAGGATTGCAGGGTGCTTCAGTTTGCCTCCTGTTCCGAACTCCTCCTACTCCTCATCCTCATCCTGCCTTTAGGGTACAAAAAATTGTAATCAGGGCCTAGTCTGGGTTTGTACGTGTGAGATACACCTTTTTATATCATATTTTCCATTCCTCTATTCAATCTACACCCTTTTGGGGTAAAAAAAATTAAATTGCGGCATAGTCTGTGTTTGTACGTGTGAGATACACTTTTTTATATCATATTTTCTATTCCGCTATTCAATCTACACCCTTTTGGGGTAAAAAAAATTAAATTGCGGCATAGTCTGTATCGGTACGTGTGAGATACACCTTCCAAATTTTTGGGGTGCATCTTCCAACGCCGAGAATTGCAGGGTGCTTCAGTTTGCCTCCTGTTCCGAACTCCTCCTACTCCTCATCCTCATCCTGCCTTTAGGGTACAAAAAATTGTAATCAGGGCCTAGTCTGGGTTTGTACGTGTGAGATACACCTTTTTATATCATATTTTCTATTCCGCTATTCAATCTACACCCTTTTGGGGTAAAAAAAAAATTGCGGCATAGTCTGTATCGGTACGTGTGAGATACACCTTGCAAATTTTTGGGGCGCATCTTCCACCGCCGAGGATTGCAGGGTGCTTCAGTTTGTCTCCTGTTCTGAACTCCTCCTACTCCTCATCCTGCCTTTAGGGTACAAAAAATTGTAATCGGGGCCTACTCTGGGTTTGTACGTGTGAGATACACCTTTTTATATCATATTTTTTATTCCGCTATTCAATCTACACCCTATTGGGGTAAAAAAAATGTAATTGCGGCATAGTCTGTATCGGTACTTGTGAGATACACCTTCTAAATTTTTTGGGCGCATCTTTCACCGCCGAGGATTGCAGGGTGCTTCAGTTTGCCTCCTTTTCCGAACTCCTCCTACTCCTCATCCTCATCCTTCCTTTAGGTTACAAAAAATTGTAATCAGGGCCTAGTCTGGGTTTGTACGTGTGAGATACACCTTTTTATATCATATTTTCTATTCCGCTATTCAATCTACACCCTTTTGGGGTAAAAAAAATTAAATTGCGGCATAGTCTGTACTAATCTGCTATTTAAAAATTACAAATTTAAAGGGGAATTTTTTTTCCCTTCATAGCCTGCTGCTGACCGTGACATAAAACATAAGACACTGCTGTGTTCACATGTGGGCCTTTTTATATCATACGTGTGAGATACACCTTTTAAATTTGTTTGGTGCATCTTCCACCGCCGAGGATTGCAGGGCGCTTCAGTTTGCCTCCTGTTCCGAACTCCTCCTACTCCTCATCCTCATCCTCCCTTTAGGGTACAGAAAATTGTAATCGGGGCCTAGTCTGTGTTTGTACGTGTGAGATACACCTTTTTATATCATATTTTCTATTCCGCTATTCAATCTACACCCTTTTGGGGTAAATAAAATGAAATTGCGGCATAGTCTGTATCGGTACGTGTGAGATACACCTTCCAACTTTTTGGGGTGCATCTTCCACCGCCGAGGATTGCAGGGTGCTTCAGTTTGTCTCCTGTTCTGAACTCCTCCTACTCCTCATCCTGCCTTTAGGGTACAAAAAATTGTAATTGGGGCCTACTCTGGGTTTGTACGTGTGAGACACACCTTTTTATATCACATTTTTTATTCCGCTATTCAATCTACACCCTATTGGGGTAAAAAAAATGTAATTGCGGCATAGTCTGTATCGGTACTTTCGAGATACACCTTCCAAATTTTTGGGGCGCATCTTCCACCGCCGAGGATTGCAGGGTGCTTCAGTTTGCCTCCTGTTCCGAACTCCTCCTACTCCTCATCCTCATCCTGCCTTTAGGGTACAAAAAATTGTAATCAGGGCCTAGTCTGGGTTTGTACGTGTGAGATACACCTTTTTATATCATATTTTCCATTCCTCTATTCAATCTACACCCTTTTGGGGTAAAAAAAATTAAATTGCGGCATAGTCTGTGTTTGTACGTGTGAGATACACTTTTTTATATCATATTTTCTATTCCGCTATTCAATCTACACCCTTTTGGGGTAAAAAAAATTAAATTGCGGCATAGTCTGTATCGATACGTGTGAGATACACCTTCCAAATTTTTGGGGTGCATCTTCCAACGCCGAGAATTGCAGGGTGCTTCAGTTTGCCTCCTGTTCCGAACTCCTCCTACTCCTCATCCTCATCCTGCCTTTAGGGTACAAAAAATTGTAATCAGGGCCTAGTCTGGGTTTGTACGTGTGAGATACACCTTTTTATATCATATTTTCTATTCCGCAATTCAATCTACACCCTTTTGGGGTAAAAATAAATAAATTGCGGCATAGTCTATATCGGTACATGTGAGATAATCCTTCCAAATTTTTTGGGCGCATCTTCCCCTACCGAGGATTGCAGGGTGCTTCAGTTTGCCTCCTGTTACAAACTCCTCCTACTCCTCATCCTCATCCTGCCTTTAGGGTACAAAAAATTGTAACCAGGGCCTAGTCTTGGTTTGTACGTGTGAGATACACCTTTTTATATCATATTTCCTATTCCGCTATTCAATCTACACCCTTTTGGGGTAAAAAAAATTAAATTGCGGCATAGTCTGTACTAATCTGCTATTTAAAATTACAAATTTAAAGGGGATTTTTTTTTTCCCTTCATAGCCTGCTGCTGACCGTGACATAAAACATAAAACACTGCTGTGTTCACATGTGCTATTAAAAAATCACCAATTTTATACACTATTTTCTATTCCGCTATTCAATATAGACCCTTTTGGGGTAATAAAATTAAATTGCGGCATAGTCTGTATCGGTACGTGTGAGATACACCTTTCAAATTTTTGAGGCGCATCTTCACCGCCGAGGATTGCAGGGCGCTTCAGTTTGCCTCCTGTTCCGAACTCCTCCTACTCCTCATCCAGCCTTTAGGGTACAAAAAATTTAATCGGGGCCTAGTCTGGGTTTGTACATGTGAGATACACCTTTTTATATCATATTTTCTATTCCGCTATTCAATCTACACCCTTTTGGGGTAAAAAAAACTTAAATTGCGGCATAGTCTGTATCGGTACGTGTGAGATACACCTTCCAAATTTTTTGGGCGCATCTTCCCCTACCGAGGATTGCAGGGTGCTTCAGTTTGCCTCCTGTTACGAACTCCTCCTACTCCTCATCCTCATCCTGCCTTTAGGGTACAAAAAATTGTAACCAGGGCCTAGTCTGGGTTTGTAGGTGTGAGATACACCTTTTTATATCATATTTTCTATTCCGCTATTCAATCTACACCCTTTTGGGGTAAAAAAAATTAAATTGCGGCATAGTCTGTGTTTTTACGTCTGAGATACACCTTTTTATATCATATTTTTTATTCCGCTATTCAATCTACAACCTTTTGGGGTAAAAAAAATTAAATTGCGGCATAGTCTGTACTAATCTGCTATTTAAAAATTACAAATTTAAAGGGGAATTTTTTTTCCCTTCATAGCCTGCTGCTGACCGTGACATAAAACATAAGACACTGCTGTGTTCACATGTGGGCCTTTTTATATCATACGTGTGAGATACACCTTTTAAATTTGTTTGGTGCATCTTCCACCGCCGAGGATTGCAGGGCGCTTCAGTTTGCCTCCTGTTCCGAACTCCTCCTACTCCTCATCCTCATCCTCCCTTTAGGGTACAGAAAATTGTAATCGGGGCCTAGTCTGTGTTTGTACGTGTGAGATACACCTTTTTATATAATATTTTCTATTCCGCTATTCAATCTACACCCTTTTGGGGTAAATAAAATTAAATTGCGGCATAGTCTGTGTTTTTACGTCTGAGATACACCTTTTTATATCATATTTTTTATTCCGCTATTCAATCTACAACCTTTTGGGGTAAAAAAAATTAAATTGCGGCATAGTCTGTACTAATCTGCTATTTAAAAATTACAAATTTAAAGGGGAATTTTTTTTCCCTTCATAGCCTGCTGCTGACCGTGACATAAAACATAAGACACTGCTGTGTTCACATGTGGGCCTTTTTATATCATACGTGTGAGATACACCTTTTAAATTTGTTTGGTGCATCTTCCACCGCCGAGGATTGCAGGGCGCTTCAGTTTGCCTCCTGTTCCGAACTCCTCCTACTCCTCATCCTCATCCTTCCTTTAGGTTACAGAAAATTGTAATCGGGGCCTAGTCTGTGTTTGTACGTGTGAGATACACCTTTTTATATCATATTTTCTATTCCGCTATTCAATCTACACCCTTTTGGGGTAAATAAAATGAAATTGCGGCATAGTCTGTATCGGTACGTGTGAGATACACCTTCCAACTTTTTGGGGTGCATCTTCCACCGCCGAGGATTGCAGGGTGCTTCAGTTTGTCTCCTGTTCTGAACTCCTCCTACTCCTCATCCTGCCTTTAGGGTACAAAAAATTGTAATTGGGGCCTACTCTGGGTTTGTACGTGTGAGACACACCTTTTTATATCATATTTTTTATTCCGCTATTCAATCTACACCCTATTGGGGTAAAAAAAATGTAATTGCGGCATAGTCTGTATCGGTACTTGTGAGATACACCTTCTAAATTTTTTGGGCGCATCTTTCACCGCCGAGGATTGCAGGGTGCTTCAGTTTGCCTCCTTTTCCGAACTCCTCCTACTCCTCATCCTCATCCTTCCTTTAGGTTACAAAAAATTGTAATCAGGGCCTAGTCTGGGTTTGTACGTGTGAGATACACCTTTTTATATCATATTTTCTATTCCGCTATTCAATCTACACCCTTTTGGGGTAAAAAAAATTAAATTGCGGCATAGTCTGTATCGGTACGTGTGAGATACACCTTTCAAATTTTTTGGGCGCATCTTCCACCACCGAGGATTGCAGGGTGCTTCAGTTTGCCTCCTGTTCCAAACTCCTCCTACTCCTCATCCTCATCCTGCCTTTAGGGTACAAAAAATTGTAATCGGGGCCTACTCTCGGTTTGTACGTGTGAGATACACCTTTTTATATCATATTTTCTATTCCGCTATTCAATCTACACTCTTTTGGGGTAAAAAAAATAAATTGCGGCATAGTATGTATCGGTACGCGTGAGACACACCTTCCAAAATTTTGGGGCGCATCTTCCACTGCCGAGGATTGCAGGGTGCTTCAGTTTGTCTCCTGTTCCGAACTCCTCTTACTGCTCATCCTGCCTTTAGGGTACAAAAAATTGTAATCGGGGCCTACTCTGGGTTTGTACGTGTGAGATACACCTTTTTATATCATATTTTCTATTCCGCTATTCAATCTACACCCTTTAGGGGTAAAAAAAATTAAATTGCGGCATAGTCTGTATCGGTACGTGTGAGATACACCTTCCAAATTTTTGGGGCGCATCTTCCACCGCCGAGGATTGCAGGGTGCTTCAGTTTGCCTCCTGTTCCGAACTCCTCCTACTCCTCATCCTCATCCTGCCTTTAGGGTACAAAAAATTGTAATCAGGGCCTAGTCTGGGTTTGTACGTGTGAGATACACCTTTTTATATCATATTTTCCATTCCTCTATTCAATCTACACCCTTTTGGGGTAAAAAAAATTAAATTGCGGCATAGTCTGTGTTTGTACGTGTGAGATACACTTTTTTATATCATATTTTCTATTCCGCTATTCAATCTACACCCTTTTGGGGTAAAAAAAATTAAATTGCGGCATAGTCTGTATCGGTACGTGTGAGATATACCTTCCAAATTTTTGGGGTGCATCTTCCAACGCCGAGAATTGCAGGGTGCTTCAGTTTGCCTCCTGTTCCGAACTCCTCCTACTCCTCATCCTCATCCTGCCTTTAGGGTACAAAAAATTGTAATCAGGGCCTAGTCTGGGTTTGTACGTGTGAGATACACCTTTTTATATCATATTTTCTATTCCGCTATTCAATCTACACCCTTTTGGGGTAAAAAAAAAATTGCGGCATAGTCTGTATCGGTACGTGTGAGATACACCTTGCAAATTTTTGGGGCGCATCTTCCACCGCCGAGGATTGCAGGGTGCTTCAGTTTGTCTCCTGTTCTGAACTCCTCCTACTCCTCATCCTGCCTTTAGGGTACAAAAATTGTAATCGGGGCCTACTCTCGGTTTGTACGTGTGAGATACACCTTTTTATATCATATTTTCTATTCCGCTATTCAATCTACACCCTTTTGGGGTAAAAAAAAATAAATTGCGGCATAGTCTATATCGGTACATGTGAGATAATCCTTCCAAATTTTTTGGGCGCATCTTCCCCTACCGAGGATTGCAGGGTGCTTCAGTTTGCCTCCTGTTACAAACTCCTCCTACTCCTCATCCTCATCCTCATCCTGCCTTTAGGGTACAAAAAAGTTTTAACCAGGGCCTAGTCTTGGTTTGTACGTGTGAGATACACCTTTTTATATCATATTTCCTATTCCGCTATTCAATCTACACCCTTTTGGGGTAAAAAAAATTAAATTGCGGCATAGTCTGTACTAATCTGCTATTTAAAAATTACAAATTTAAAGGGGATTTTTTTTTCCCTTCATAGCCTGCTGCTGACCGTGACATATAAAACATAAAACACTGCTGTGTTCACATGTGCTATTAAAAAATCACCAATTTTATACACTATTTTCGATTCCGCTATTCAATATACACCCTTTTGGGGTAATAAAATTAAATTGCGGCATAGTCTGTATAGGTATGTGTGAGATACACCTTTCAAAATTTTGAGGCACATCTTCACCGCCGAGGATTGCAGGGCGCTTCAGTTTGCCTCCTGTTCCGAACTCCTCCTACTCCTCATCCAGCCTTTAGGGTACAAAAAATTGTAATCGGGGCCTAGTCTGGGTTTGTACATGTGAGATACACCTTTTTAGATCATATTTTCTATTCCGCTATTCAATCTACACCCTTTTGGGGTAAAAAAAAATTAAATTGCGGCATAGTCTGTGTTTGTACGTGTGAGATACACCTTTTTATATCATATTTTCTATTCCGCTATTCAATCTACACCTTTTGGGGGGGAAAAAATTAAATTGCGACATAGTCTGTATCGGTACGTGTGAGATACACCTTTCAAATTTTTGGGGCGCATCTTCCACCACCGAGGATTGCAGGGCGCTTCAGTTTGCCTCCTGTTCCGAACTCCTCCTACTCCTCATCCTCATCCTGCCTTTAGGGTACAAAAAAATTGTAATCAGGGCCTAGTCTGGGTTTGTACGTGTGAGATACACCTTTTTATATCATATTTTCTATTCCGCTATTTAATCGACACCCTTTTGGGGAAAAAAAAAAAAATTGCGGCATAGTCTGTATCGGTACGTGTGAGATACACCTTGCAAATTTTTGGGGCGCATCTTCCACCGCCTAGGATTGCAGGGTGCTTCAGTTTGTCTCCTGTTCCGAACTCCTCCTACTCCTCATCATTCCTTTAGGGTACAAAAAATTGTAATCGAGGGCCTAGTCTGGGTTTGTACGTGTGAGATACACCTTTTTATATCATATTTTCTATTCCGCTATTCAATCTACACCCTTTTGGGGTAAATAAAATGAAATTGCGGCATAGTCTGTATCGGTACGTGTGAGATACACCTTCCAACTTTTTGGGGTGCATCTTCCACCGCCGAGGATTGCAGGGTGCTTCAGTTTGTCTCCTGTTCTGAACTCCTCCTACTCCTCATCCTGCCTTTAGGGTACAAAAAATTGTAATCGGGGCCTACTCTCAGTTTGTACTGGTGAGATACACCTTTTTATATCATATTTTTTATTCCGCTATTCAATCTACACCCTTTTGGGGTAAAAAAAATTGAATTGCGGCATAGTCTGTATCGGTACTTGTGAGATGCACCTTCTAAATTTTTGGGGCGCATCTTCAACCGCCGAGGATTGCAGGGTGCTTCAGTTTGCCTCCTGTTCCGAACTCCTCCTACTCCTCATCCTCATCCTTCCTTTAGGTTACAAAAAATTGTAATCGGGGCCTAGTCTGGGTTTGTACGTGTGAGATACACCTTTTTATATCATATTTTCTATTCTGCTATTCAATCTACACTCTTTTGGGGTAAAAAAAATAAATTGCGGCATAGTCTGTATCGGTACGCGTGAGATACACCTTCCAAAATTTTGGGGCGCATCTTCCACTGCCGAGGATTGCAGTATGCTTCAGTTTGTCTCCTGTTCCGAACTCCTCCTACTGCTCATCCTGCCTTTAGGGTACAAAAAATTGTAATTGGGGCCTACTCTGGGTTTGTACGTGTGAGATACACCTTTTTATATCATATTTTCTATTCCGCTATTCAATCTACACCCTTTTGGGGTAAAAAAAATTAAATTGCGGCATAGTCTGTATCGGTACGTGTGAGATACACCTTCCAAATTTTTGATGCGCATCTTCCACCGCCGAGGATTGCAGGGCGCTTCAGTTTGCCTCCTGTTCCGAACTCCTCCTACTCCTCATCCTCATCCTGCCTTTAGGGTACAAAAAATTGTAATCAGGGCCTAGTCTGGGTTTGTAAGTGTGAGATACACCTTTTTATATCATATTTTCCATTCCTCTATTCAATCTACACCCTTTTGGGGTGAAAAAAATTAAATTGCGGCATATTCTGTACTAATCTGCTATTTAAAAATTACAAATTTAAAGGGGATTTTTTTTTCCCTTCATAGCCTGCTGCTGACCGTGACATATAAAACATAAAACACTGCTGTGTTCACATGTGCTATTAAAAAATCACCAATTTTATACACTATTTTCGATTCCGCTATTCAATATACACCCTTTTGGGGTAATAAAATTAAATTGCGGCATAGTCTGTATAGGTATGTGTGAGATACACCTTTCAAATTTTTGAGGCACATCTTCACCGCCGAGGATTGCAGGGCGCTTCAGTTTGCCTCCTGTTCCGAACTCCTCCTACTCCTCATCCAGCCTTTAGGGTACAAAAAATTGTAATCGGGGCCTAGTCTGGGTTTGTACATGTGAGATACACCTTTTTATATCATATTTTCTATTCCGCTATTCAATCTACACCCTTTTGGGGTAAAAAAAAAAATTGCGGCATAGTCTGTATCGGTACGTGTGAGATACACCTTGCAAATTTTTGGGGCGCATCTTCCACCGCCGAGGATTGCAGGGTGCTTCAGTTTGTCTCCTGTTCCGAACTCCTCCTACTCCTCATCATTCCTTTAGGGTACAAAAAATTGTAATCGAGGGCCTAGTCTGGGTTTGTACGTGTGAGATACACCTTTTTATATCATATTTTCTATTCCGCTATTCAATCTACACCCTTTTGGGGTAAATAAAATGAAATTGCGGCATAGTCTGTATCGTTTACGTGTGAGATACACCTTCCAACTTTTTGGGGTGCATCTTCCACCGCCGAGGATTGCAGGGTGCTTCAGTTTGTCTCCTGTTCTGAACTCCTCCTACTCCTCATCCTGCCTTTAGGGTACAAAAAATTGTAATCGGGGCCTACTCTCAGTTTGTACTGGTGAGATACACCTTTTTATATCATATTTTTTATTCCGCTATTCAATCTACACCCTTTTGGGGTAAAAAAAATTGAATTGCGGCATAGTCTGTATCGGTACTTGTGAGATACACCTTCTAAATTTTTGGGGCGCATCTTCAACCGCCGAGGATTGCAGGGTGCTTCAGTTTGCCTCCTGTTCCGAACTCCTCCTACTCCTCATCCTCATCCTTCCTTTAGGTTACAAAAAATTGTAATCGGGGCCTAGTCTGGGTTTGTACGTGTGAGATACACCTTTTTATATCATATTTTCTATT
This sequence comes from Pelophylax lessonae, assembly GCF_965119305.1. Taxonomy (NCBI): domain Eukaryota; kingdom Metazoa; phylum Chordata; class Amphibia; order Anura; family Ranidae; genus Pelophylax; species Pelophylax lessonae. Next base: position 165,045,868 of record NC_138779.1, read on the forward strand.
CTGCTATTCAATCTACACTCTTTTGGGGTAAAAAAAATAAATTGCGGCATAGTCTGTATCGGTACGCGTGAGATACACCTTCCAAAATTTTGGGGCGCATCTTCCACTGCCGAGGATTGCAGTATGCTTCAGTTTGTCTCCTGTTCCGAACTCCTCCTACTGCTCATCCTGCCTTTAGGGTACAAAAAATTGTAATCGGGGCCTACTCTGGGTTTGTACGTGTGAGATACACCTTTTTATATCATATTTTCTATTCCGCTATTCAATCTACACCCTTTTGGGGTAAAAAAAATTAAATTGCGGCATAGTCTGTATCGGTACGTGTGAGATACACCTTCCAAATTTTTGATGCGCATCTTCCACCGCCGAGGATTGCAGGGCGCTTCAGTTTGCCTCCTGTTCCGAACTCCTCCTACTCCTCATCCTCATCCTGCCTTTAGGGTACAAAAAATTGTAATCAGGGCCTAGTCTGGGTTTGTACGTGTGAGATACACCTTTTTATATCATATTTTATATTCCGCTATTCAATCTACACCCTTTTGGGGTAAAAAAAATTAAATTGCGGCATAGTCTGTATCGGTACGTGTGAGATACACCTTCCAAATTTTTGGGGTGCATCTTCCAATGCCGAGAATTGCAGGGCACTTCAGTTTGCCTCCTGTTCCGAACTCCTACTCCTCATCCTCATCCTGCCTTTAGGGTACAAAAAATTGTAATCGGGGCCTAGTCTGGGTTTGTACGTGTGAGATACACCTTTTTTATATCATATTTTCCATTCCTCTATTCAATCTACACCCTTTTGGGGTAAAAATAAATAAATTGCTGCATAGTCTGTGTTTGTACGTGTGAGATACACCTTTTTATATCGTATTTTCTATTCCGCTATTCAATCTACACCCTTTTGGGGTAAAAAAAATTAAATTGCGGCATAGTCTGTATCGGTACGTGTGAGATACACCTTCCAAATTTTTGGGGTGCATCTTCCAACGCCGAGAATTGCAGGGTGCTTCAGTTTGCCTCCTGTTCCGAACTCCTCCTACTCCTCATCCTCATCCTGCCTTTAGGGTACAAAAAATTGTAATCAGGGCCTAGTCTGGGTTTGTACGTGTGAGATACACCTTTTTATATCATATTTTCTATTCCGCTATTCAATCTAAACCCTTTTGGGGTAAAAAATAAAAAATTGCGGCATAGTCTATATCGGTACGTGTGAGATAATCCTTCCAAAGTTTTTTTGGCGCATCTTCCCCTACCGAGGATTGCAGGGTGCTTCAGTTTGCCTCCTGTTACAAACTCCTCCTACTCCTCATCCTCATCCTGCCTTTAGGGTACAAAAAATTGTAACCAGGGCCTAGTCTTGGTTTGTACGTGTGAGATACACCTTTTTATATCATATTTTCTATTCCGCTATTCAATCTAAACCCTTTTGGGGTAAAAAAAATTAAATTGCGGCATAGTCTGTACTAATCTGCTATTTAAAAATTACAAATTTAAAGGGGAATTTTTTTTTCCCTTTAAAGCCTGCTGCTGACCGTGACATAAAACATAAAACACTGCTGTGTTCACATGTGCTATTAAAAAATCACCAATTTTATATACTATTTTCTATTCCGCTATTCAATATACACCCTTTTGGGGTAATAAAATTAAATTGCGGCATAGTCTGTATCGGTACGTGTGAGATACACCTTTCAAATTTTTGAGGCGCATCTTCACCGCCGAGGATTGCAGGGCGCTTCAGTTTGCCTCCTGTTCCGAACTCCTCCTACTCCTCATCCAGCCTTTAGGGTACAAAAAATTGTAATCGGGGCCTAGTCTGGGTTTGTACATGTGAGATACACCTTTTTATATCATATTTTCTATTCCGCTATTCAATCTACACCCTTTTGGGGTAAAAACAATTAAATTGCGGCATAGTCTGTATCGGTACGTGTGAGATACACCTTCCAAATTTTTTGGGCGCATCTTCCCCTACCGAGGATTGCAGGGTGCTTCAGTTTGCCTCCTGTTACGGACTCCTCCTACTCCTCATCCTCATCCTGCCTTTAGGGTACAAAAAATTGTAACCAGGGCCTAGTCTGGGTTTGTACGTGTGAGATACACCTTTTTATATCATATTTTCTATTCCGCTATTCAATCTACACCCTTTTGGGGTAAAAAAAATTAAATTGCGGCATAGTCTGTGTTTTTACGTCTGAGATACACCTTTTTATATCATATTTTTTATTCAGCTATTCAATCTACACCCTTTTGGGGTAAAAAAAATGAAATTGCGGCATAGTCTGTACTAATCTGCTATTTAAAAATTACAAATTTAAAGGGGAATTTTTTTCCCTTCATAGCCTGCTGCTGACCGTGACATAAAACATAAGACACTGCTGTGTTCACATGTGGGCCTTTTTATATCATACGTGTGAGATACACCTTTTAAATTTGTTTGGTGCATCTTCCACCGCCGAGGATTGCAGGGTGCTTCAGTTTGCCTCCTGTTCCGAACTCCTCCTACTCCTCATCCTCATCCTCCCTTTAGGGTACAGAAAATTGTAATCGGGGCCTAGTCTGTGTTTGTACGTGTGAGATACACCGTTTTATAAAATTTTTTCTATTCCGCTATTCAATATACACCCTTTTGGGGTGAAAAAAAATTAAATTGCGGCATAGTCTGTATCGGTACGTGTAAGATACACCTTTTTATATACTTTTTTCTATTCTGCTATTCAATATACACCCTTTTGGGGTGAAAAAAATTAAATTGCGGCATAGTCTGTATAGGTACGTGTCATATACACCTTTTAAATTTGTTTGGTTCATCTTCCACCGCCGAGGATTGCAGGGCGCTTCAGTTTGCCTCCTGTTCCGAACTCCTCCTACTCCTCTTACTCATCCTCATCCTCCCTTTAGGGTACAAAAAATTGTAATCGGGGGCCTAGTCTGTGTTTGTACGTGTGAGATACAACGTTTTATAAAAAAAAATTTATTCCGCTATTCAATATACACCCTTTTGGGGTGAAAAAAAATTAAATTGCGGCATAGTCTGTATCGGTACGTGTGAGATACACCTTTTTATATACTTTTTTCTATTCCGCTATTCAATATACACCCTTTTGGGGTGAAAAAAATTCAATTGCGGCATAGTCTGTATCGGTACGTGTGAGATACACCTTTTAAATTTGTTTGGTGCATCTTCCACCGCCGAGGATTGCAGGGCGCTTCAGCTTGCCTCCTGTTCCTAACTCCTCCTATTCCTCTTCCTCATCCTCTAACGCCTCCTCATCCGGTCAGCGTAACACCTTCACCACCAAATTCAGCAAAGCCAGGGGTAAACGACAGTAGGCAGTTTTAAAACTTGCATGTTTGGGGGGAAAATCCCATACCGTGCAGGAGTTGTGGAGGAGCATGGAACAGCAGACCGATGAGTTGTTGGTGCCAGCGAGCCTCAAGCCCGGCATGGTGGTGTGCGATAACGGGCGAAATCTCATAGCAGCTCTGGGCCTAGCCGGTTTGATGCACATCCCTTGCCTGGCGCATGTGCTGAATTTGGTGGTGCAGAGGTTCCTTCAAAATTACCCCGACATGTCAGAGCTGCTGCAGAAAGTGCAGACCGTCTGTGCACACTTTCGGCATTCTCACCCTGCTGCTGCTCGCCTGTCAGCGCTGCAGCGTAAATGTGTCCACAAGGTGGAACTCCACCTTGCATATGCTGGAAAGACTGTGCGAGCAGCAGCAGGCCATAGTGGAGTTTCAGCTGCAGCACGCACGCGTGAGTTGCTCTGCGAAACAGCACCACTTCGCCACCAATAACTGGGCCTCCATGCGAGATCTGTGTGCTTTGTTGTGCTGTTTTGAGTACTCCACCAACATGGCCAGTGCGGATGACGCCGTTGTCAGCTTAACTATCCCACTTCTATGCCTCCTTGAAAAAACACATCGGGCGATGATGGAAGAGGATGTGGCACAGGAGGAGGAGGAGTGGGTTCCTGCACCCACAAACGCCAGGTACAAATTGTCCAGCAGGGGCACAGTTCTGGAGGATGAGGAGGAGGAGGAGGAGATGGAGGAGGAGATGGAACCATGTTCACAGCAGTGTGGCGCCCAGGCCAGTTCATGGCCATCACTGGTGCGTGGCTGAAGGGTTACAGAAGACACAGACGATACACCTCCCACAGAGGACAGCCTTTCGTTGCCTCTGGGCAGCCTGGCACACATGAACGATTACATGCTGCAGTGTCTCCACAATGACCGCCGAGTTGCCCACATTCTAACTTGTGCTGATTACTGGGTGGCCACGCTGCTGGATCCCCATTACAAGGACAACATACCGTCCTTAATTCACTCACTGGAGCGTAAATCGCAAGATGCGCGAGTACAAGCGCACGCTGGTAGATGCGATGCTGCTGGCATTCCCACCTGACAGCAGGGCCACAGTGGAAGCACAAGGCCAAGGCAGAGGAGGAGGAGGAGGAGGAGGAAGAGGTCGCCAAGGCAACCAGGGCACCGCCAGCACCTGAGAAGGCAGGGTTAGCATGGCCGAAATGTGGAAAAGCTTTGTCAGCATGCCACAACAAACAGCAGCACCAGCAGCTCATATGGAACATCTTAGCAGGAGGCAGCATTTCACCAACATGGTGGAGCAGTATGTGTGCACGCTCCTACATGTAGTGAATGATGGGTCTGACCCCTTCAACTTCTGAGTCTCCAAATTGGGCACATGGCCTGAGCTTGCCCTTTATGCCTTGGAGGTGCTGGCGTGCCCTGCAGCCAGTGTATTATCTGAACGTGTATTTAGCACGGCTGGGGGCGTTATCACAGGCAAGCACAGCCGCCTGTCCAGAGACAATGTGGACAAGCTCACGTTCATTAAAATGAACCAGGCATGGATCCCACAGGACTTTTCCGTACCTTGTGCAGAATAGAGATGGATACCGACCTTACCCAGCCGTTGTTATATTTTTGATCTTTCTCACTCTTTTGGGGTGTACCCTAATTTAAAATGACTGAAAAAAAGCAGTGTTGGCTACTTCGTACCCCTCCACCGCCGCTTCCACCTACACGGCCACATCCACCGCCACCTCAACCTCCCTCCTACTCCATATGGGCCTCGTCCTTCACAGATGAAGAAAATTGTTTTATTTTTCTGTTTTTTTTTTGTTGTTTTAAGTTATTTCCCTATCCACATTTGTTTGCAGAGCACTTGCCATGCTCTTAAATACATTTTGCTGCCATTTGCAGCACTCTAGCCCTTTCCATTGTTTTTTTAGAGCCATTTTAGTGCCTGAAAGTTCGGGTACCCATTGACTTCAATGGGGTTCGGTGTCCGGGTAAAGTTCGGAAAAAGTACGGGACACGGACCCGGACTTTTTTTTCAAGTTCGGCCGAACCCGCCGAACATGGACATCCAGGTGTCCGCTCAACTCTACTTATAACAAACCTACATATTGAGCACCTGCCGCAGGCAAACATGCCTTTCAGTGGGGGTAGTAATGACAGCCAATTCCCACTTTTACTGGTTCTGAAGAATTCAGAATGAGTAAGGCTATCCTTCAGGTTCTTAGCTCTTTTAGCTGTAACTAATGGCCGTGGGCCAACAATTTGGCCTACAAGTGGTGAGACCATCAACTCTTGCCAATGTTTATTAAGAATGGCCTTGACCTGATCCCATTGTGTGCCAAATCTGGTGACTATACGAGGGTAGGATGGCTGGAAATTAGACGGCGGGGAAGGTTGATTTTCCTTATTGGTAAGTAGGTCTATTTTCTTCTTGAGGGCTACTTTTTTACGTGCTTTTTTAATCACCCTGTTCGAATAACCTCTTTCCCTAAACCTTCTATGTAAGTCTATTGCTTCTGTTTGGTAATCGGTCGGGTCAGAACAATTTCTCTTTAAACGTAGAAACTGGCCCACCGGTATGCCCTCAATTAATGATCTAGGGTGGTGGCTGTCAGCAGCCAACAGGGTATTGGCGGCCGTTTCCTTACGAAATGTTTTAGTTTTAAGGACCTGATTTTCCTGTGATATTAGAAGGTCAAGAAAGGGGAGGACATTAACCGTAGCCATATACGTTAGCCTGATGTTACAGTCATTGTGGTTTAACTCCTGAATAAAGGATTCCAATTGGAGAAGAGTACCACCCCAGAGGAGCAAGACATCGTCAATGTACCTCAGCCACATATGACAGTGGCTGAGGTACATTGGGGATGGATAGATAACCTGCTCCTCCCAGAGTCCCAGATGGAGGCAGGCGTAGGCTGGTGCCCACGGTGCCTCCATCGAGATACCCCTGATCTGTTGATAAAAGATATTGAGAAATTGGAAATAATTGTTATTCAACATAAATTCAAGGAGCTCCACAATTAATTAATTGTGGGCTCCTAGATACGGGAACTTCAGCTGAAGAAAATGTGAGACAGCTTTAAGGCCTCACTCATGGGGTTTTGATGTGTAGAGTGTCTCTACATCGATACCCACCAATAGCATTTGTTCAGGAATAGAGACAACTGCAAGTCGTTTAAGGACATCCCTCGTGTCCTGTACATAGGACGGAAGGTCATAGACCATCCCTTTGATAAGGGAATCAACATATTTCCCTAGTTTTTCAAGGGGGCCCCCTATTGCAGATACAATCGGCCTCCCCGGTGGATTTGATAATGATTTATGGAGTTTGGGGATGGTGTAGAATGTTGGTAGGTTGAAGGTGTCTACCATAAGGTGGTCAGCCTCTTTCTCAGAAATCAATTTGGCCTCTCTCGCAATAAATTTTCTGATTGACGGCAGAGACAAGGGAGGGAAAAGGACTGTTCTTCAGCTTTTTATATGTGGTAGTATCTCTTAACTGTCACAAAGTTTCCTTCTCATGAAGGTCTTCGCTAAGCAGTACAACATTCCCTCCTTTATCGCTGCCCTTGATACCCAAGCCCAGGAAATTATCCATGCCCCCTCTTTGCCATTTGATTTTATGGAGGTCTTCCTGTACGAGATCGAGAAATACTTTAATGTTCTTATGCTTTACCAAAGAAGGCATTTTTAATGATTTAATCCGCAGATCCGCGTCTCGTCTAATTGAGTCTTCAGGTTCAGCCTCGATCTCAGGAGGGCCACCCTCCAGTAATAAAGAGGTGAGCATGTCAATGGCTTCTTTATCCTGCTCTGTGAGGATATTTCCTTGTTCAGGATTATAGTTTTTATCATTATGCCACATTTGAAAAATCACCCTCCTGAGAAAGAGGCTGATATCCTTGAACACCTCAAACTCAGACATAGAGGAGGCTGGGGAAAAGGACAATCCCTTACTGAGCAGTTGGATATGTCTGTCCTGTAGGTCGAAATCCGAAAGGTTAACCACCTTCAGATCTCTACTCACAGGATCTATTTGTGTGGTTTCTGGCTGTGAGACCTTGTAGATCTCTGTGGTCCTGGTTTGTGTTGATTCTCTCTGTTTTTTATTTTGGGGTTTAATTTTTCTTTTTGAATACCCTTTAGAGGCTCCTGATATTGAGGATTGCTCCCATTGGTTTCTGAATTCGACCCCGGCTCTAAAAAAGTCACCGACTTCTCACCCACATCCGAATCACTGAACCAACCTGGGTTGATGTCTCTCCATTTTTTTCTGCATTGTTTTTAAATGTAAAAAAGGTGCGTACCACTAATGATAAACACAAGCAGCGCTAAATGTAAAAACTCTATATATATAAAGCTCTCCTTATACACAGTCCATGCATAAGATAATAAAACAAGGTCCTAAGCAGTAGAAAGAGAGAAGTGCTTATGCCGCTGTACAGAACACTGGTGAGACCTCACTTGGAGTATTGTGCGCAGTACTGGAGGCCATATCTCCAGAAGGATATAGATACTCTAGAGATAGTTCAGAGAAGAGCTACTAAACTAGTACATGGATTGCAGGAAAAAACTTACCAGGAAAGGTTAAAGGACCTTAACATGTATAGCTTGGAAGAAAGAAGAGACAGAGGGAATATGATAGAAACTTTTAAATACATAAAGGGAATCAACTCGGTAAAGGAGTAGAGCATATTTAAAAGAAGAAAAACTACCACAAGAGGACACAGTTTTAAATTAGAGAGGCAAAGGTTTAAAAGTAATATGAGGAAGTATTACTTTACTGAGAGAGTAGTGGATGCATGGAATAACCTTCCTGCAGAAGTGGTAGCTGCAAATACAGTGAAGGAGTTTAAGCATGCATGGGATAGGCATAAGGCTATCCTTCATACAAGATAGGGCCAGGGACTATTCATAGGATTCAGATATATTGGGCAGACTAGATGGGCCAAATGGTTCTTATCTGCCGACACATTCTATGTTTCTATGTTTCTATGGTCCAGTATGGAGAAAGTCCATCACCCTGACAGGATTCCAATGGGGTTGTGAGGGGAAAGTGTACACTTTACAGCAGATGCCGATCAGCCTCCACCACACCACGTGCTCAACCACCACGTGCTCAACCCAAAGGCAATACTCTTACCAGATATCATAATATCATAAGCCCATCATAGGTGATGTTCTTCCACATAACTCCATCGGACTCAGCATACAAGATTCACAAACACAGCTGCAGTGTCCTCCAACTCCGTCATGTGTGTAAGGGAAATAAAGATGTACATAGGGCAATATCGTTCGGATAAAACAAACACATTTATTTATAAACCTTCTCCCATTACACTTACATGGAAACAGAAAACAAACAGCATATCAACTGAGGCAATCCGAGGCCTGCCGGCCGCTTACCGGACTCCCGCCCGCTGTTCGGCGTCCCAGAAGGTGCCGATCGTCGTGGCTGGACAGCGTCTCGTTGCCTGGGTGACCGCGCAAGCCACCGCCCTAACGCGTTTCGTCAGAGACTTCTATGGAGAGCGTGCTTGCGCGGTCACGTCACTCCCATTTATCTGGTCCGTCCGCCCGGCATTAACCACCTCAGTGCCATCGCTACTGCTGCAGTCAGCCTAACGGCGGCGGAACCAATTCAAAGAAAATCTTCAAGTTGCTAGAGATACCTTTTACAATGGTTGCAGTGACAGCTCGACATTAATTCCTCGTAATGATAAGGTGTTGCCACCCTCACCACACCGGAACTTCCCACTGACATTGTCCATTGATGCTGCACACATCAGTATCGCTATGTCTATGTGTAAAGAGATCGATGGCCGATGGCAGCATGTTAATTAGCAATACACAATGTTCACATTCTAATATCCTTACACAGTACTGCCCTAATTATACATGTGGGAGGTAGTAAACATACATATGTATCACACCTGCTGACATATTCGGTTTACCCATCAAGGTCTCAACTTATTGAACGTAATATTTCCATACAATCAAAAAAGAAACATATAAACATAAACACACATTAAAATTGGTAATGTTTAACCGCATATATTCGTGCAATGTGCACATCATAACCTATGCAATATCTTAAAAGCTATAATACCATTTAGTATATCAGGCATGATATAAAATGAAAAAAACGGCTTAAAAACAAAAGACAAATGGCCTAGACACCCTACCTCGGAGTAATAATACCACCCCTAGGGTGAACTTTCTGATTCTGGCCAGATGCACATATTGAACATATTGAATGTTTTTTAAAAGTTTTTAAAAATATTAAAAAAAATTTAAAAATATAATTTTTTTTTTTTTTTTAGAATATTAATACACTATAAAAAGTGGACCACATATTAATACACTATTAGAAAAAATAGACCAAAGCTTGCTCTAAACATATGAACCACATCTGGCTGCAAGGGATCATAACAAAGGTGCACCTAGATATCCAGGTTAACTTCTAAAGGCCCCATGCATACCGTGTAACAGATCTTATCTGTGAATGTCTCAATAGTCACTTATGAAACAATTCACGTCTAGTTCCACGTTCAGGCCTCTCGGTTGTAGAACATCTGTCAGGTAGATCCAATAAGTCTCCCTCCGTGACAGTTCTCTCACCATGTTGGATCCTCTCCAATTGGGGTGTATCCTATCGACTCCCCAGAACTTCAGGCCTGATGGATCCTTATTATGCTTCTGCCTGAAGTGAAGAGGTACACTGTGATCTTTATCACCCTTAATGATCTTAGCTATGTGCTCAGACACTCTTTTAGTTAGAGTTCTTTTTGTGCGTCCAATATACATAAGGCCGCACGGGCATTCTAAGCAATAAACCACGTGTGTTGTTAAACACGTGATACATTCCTTGATGTCAAACTGCTGCCCGTTTGCACTAGAGGTGAAGTTTCTTATTCCACGTACAGGTTCTTTGACTTGTTTACAGGATGTACATCTTCGGCATGCAAAGAATCCCTCACGGTCCAAAAACATTTTAGGCCTCGTGGGGGGATCTATGATTTTCTGCACTACTTTGTCGCCGAAAGATGTACCTTTCCTGTATATGAAAGTGGGGTTCTGGGGAATCACCTTTCCTAGTAATTTGTCCATGCACAGGACACCCCAATGTTTTTTAAAGATGCCCTCAACCTCTTTATATTGCTCACTATAATTAGAAATGAACCCCCACTCATGGTTGTTATTCTCTGCTGGTGCCTTATCTCGCAAACATTGCTCCTGTGAGTAACAACCCACTTCCTGTCTGGTGGTTTCCAGGATGGATGAGGAATATCCCTTCTCTATGAAGCGATTTTTAGGAGTTCAGATTGTGTTACATAATCTTCGTCCTTGGTACAGTTCCTCCTAATGCGGAGGAACTGACCTTTAGGGATGTTACGTAACCATTTAGAATGATGACCACTATACATGGGAAGGAAACTGTTCCTGTCGGTGGGTTTGAAATAAGCTTTCGTGCCCACCTCACCATTCTGCAGGAATATTTCTACATCCAAGTAGTGGATGTTTGTCTGACTCCAACTAAAATCCAGTTTAATGTTATTTGTGTTGTTATTAAGGTACTGCATATATTCACTTAATGATTGTTTGGTACCCCTCCAGATCAGGAACAAATCATCAATGTACCTTTTGTATAACACTAATTCTGGTTTCTGATTGCAATACACAAAGCGATCCTCCCACTCGCTCATGAAAAGATTGGCGAGGCTGGGGGCATACTTAGCCCCCATCGCCACGCTCTTCTTTTGAGTGTAGAACTCGCCCCCAAACCAGAAATAGTTATTGGAAAGACAAAAAGACAACAGATGGCTTAAAAATCTTTTCTGTGAGTCAGGTAGATCTTCCCTCTGGCTGAATGCCCAATTAAGGGCTAGGAGAGCATCCTCATGTTGGTTCACTGTATAAAGTGAGGCAACATCGGCCGTCACTAAATATACATCTCCTGTATTCAGTCCCTCTAAGTCCTTAACGATTTTAAAAAGTCCTTTGTATCTTTGATGTAAGATTTAGTACAAACTACTGAATCTTGGAGAAAGTGATCCAAGTATTCTCCTGCCCTGGCTGTCACGGAATTAATACTATTTACTATTGGTCTGGGTGGTGGGTCGTTGACGTTCTTATGTATTTTTGGGAGCGTATAAATAGTTGGCACCCTGCTGTAACTCGGTACCAAGTATCGCTTCTCCTTTTTTGTCAACAGCCTACTATCATACCCGTATGTAATTAGTTGTGTTAACTCATTCCGTGATGACTTGGTGGGATCCCCGGCCAGTTTCTGATAAGTGTCAGTATCTGCCAGCATCTCAATTAATTGATTATGGTAGTAATCCTTCAGCATGATTTCCACTCCCCCACCCTTGTCAGCGGGGCGTACAATTACATTTTTTCGTTTTTCTAACGACTCAAGTCCCTCCTGTATATGTCTAGGATTGACGTTATTTTTTGGTTCGATATTAGCCAAATCCTTTAGGACCAGTCTTTTAAAAACGTCTACACAATGGTTAGACGGTTGTGACGGGTTAAGTAGAGATTTTTTTTCAACCCGCTGTCTAAACCAATGGTGTATGTAGGTTTATTAGCAAGCTTCGGTCTGCTATCGTTTAAGTAATATCTTTTTAGATTTACCTTTCGGATAAACTTCTGTATATCCATATATACCCCAAATTTTCCGATTGGTCTTTTTGCCGCACACTTAAGGCCTGCATTTAAAATATTTGTTTCCTTATTACTAAGGGTGATGCCTGCAAGATTATAGATGCCACCTAATCCTTTACCCTCTTTCTTTTGGTGGGTCCTCCTCCCTGCTCTGCATCCTCTAGATTTTCCCCTATCCGAGATCCTCGTGGGTCCTGATGTTCCCTCCATTGGGCATTGGGGTTTCTCGTCTCGGGGTCTGTGAGGTATGGTTGACGTGGGTCGGCATTGTTGCCCCTCCCTCCTCTGCCACCTCTCCGGCCCCTTCCGCCCCTCCATAAAAAAGGGCGCGGGGGTATTGGGGTCCATGCCTCGTTCTGATAGGAGAGTGGGCCATATCTATTTTGGGTTGGCAACTCATATCCATTATTGTAGACGTATGGGTCAACATGCGGATTATGGGCAGGTTTTATATTATTACCTTTATTGGGGTGTTGGTACACCTGTTGGGCCTCAGGTCTTGGTCCCTTATTAACTGACTGTGAGGGCACTTTCTTATTAAATGGTTTCTTACCTTTAAGGTCACCCCTATTAGGCGTGCCATTAGTATAAACCCTTGTCTGTATATTGTTCCTAGGTGTCCCTCTTATAGGGGTATTAGGCGCCAATACCTCTGTATTTCCCTGCCCAGGTGCGGATGTACTCGACAGCGTTTCAGGGAATTGCCAAGCATATATTTGACCTGTTTGAAAATCTTTCATGTCCCTATGAAACTTTTTGACCTTCTTTTTTTGGGTATCTCTGTCTAGTTTCTCTAATTTTTTCTTAACATCCACGTTAAACTTGTCCACTAGCGGGTTGTCCTTACATTCTTCTAAGGCAGATTTAATCTCTGCTATTTTGGTTTCTAGAATGACCATCTTTTTCTTTTTTCTCTTTAATACTAACTCTTGTAGTTTCAATCCCACAGAGTTAAAGAACTCCAGCCATTCAACCTTTGAGCCCTCATCATCAAGACCATCCTGAGGTGCTACGTCCCAACGCAGACTCCTCATAATGATCTTCTCCTTGATGCTCAAAGGTACATACATCCCACCATGCTCGGAGTTGTTTATCCAGCAGGTGGTTTAAAGTGGATAAAAGTCCACTAATATCAGGTGACCCTTGAGGGACATCCTTAGCAGTAAGAAAAACATCATCTAAAATTAGAGGTCTGTTTTTTAAAAAGGCTATAGCCTTCATAGCAGCTAGGTAGTAATGTACAATATAGGACATTTTTAATTATTTTATCTTTGCTGTGCCACATCTATTCACATGTTTTTTGTATTGGCATATGTGCCTTAATAAAGTTGTTATTTTGTTAAATCCATCCCATCAGTGCCCTTAGTTGATCCTTCCTCTCAGGGGGGGACTCTATACCTCCCTTTCCTTTTGTGAACACTGTTGTCAGCAACGGACACATTAAAAAAAGCCCACACTGCGGAGCCATGTGCCGGCGTCCTGGGAGCGCCAGATGTGACTGTACATGGTTGATGGCTCGCTCCTGATACATTTGCAGTCTGCTTTCTACCTCTTGTGCAATGCAAGTTCTGCCTGCCTCTCCTCCCTATCTGCCAGTCCGTCTCTCCCTCTGAACTCCCTTCCTCTTCCTCTCTTGTGGACACCCACGTGATGTCCATAGACTCGTCATCATCGACGTCACCTTCCCCACCACTAACATGAGAGATCTCGGAGTAGGCAGCAACAGCGGGGACCAACCTCCTTGCGCTGATCTGGGTACTGTCGTCAGACTGCTGAGTGTCGGCTGTTGCTACCTCCTCTTCCTGATCCGATGCCAACAATGGCTGCGAATCGCAAACATCTTGTCATGGATTGGAAAATAATTCCAGTGACTCAAGTGGAGGGTATGTAGTGGTGGTGTCTTTGGGGGTGCACACAGCAGAGCGTGAAGAGGGTGCAGATAGAGAGGATGAGGAGGGTGCAGAAGAGGAAGGCTGAGTGACCCACTCAACCAAGTCTGGTGTGTCCTTTGTCGTAATTGCACGCGGCTTTTGAAACTTCACATTTAGGCTCCGGCCTACTGTTCCTGCTCTACCCCTACCACCCCTACGTACGTCTCTGCCTCTTCCTCTGCCTGTCATGTTTTTTAATTACCCTGTGACAAAAGTCTCTAGAGAATCACAGTATATCTGGGAAAAGGTAGATAACAACCTGCTTCAATCTGTGGTATTGGCCAGTGAGTTTTGCACTGTGTGTATCAGGCATCACACAGCAAAAGAGGCAATATTGTTGCAGGACAAAAATACACTTGTAAAAGTATACTCAGATAACACCCCGCTTCAATATGTGCTATTGGGGGGGGGGGGGGCACTGGTCTATCACACCAGTTCTACAAATAATTGGCCAGTAACTGTTGTCACTGTGTGTAGCACAGTCAACACAGCAAGAGAGGCCAATTTGCAGGACTAAAATACACTCTTAGAAAAGTATACTGTTAAATAACACCCGGCTTCAATATGTGCTATTGGGGGGCCACTGGTTTATCGCACCAGTTGTTGAAAAAAATGGCCAGTGAGTTTGGCACTGTGTGTATCAGACTTCACACAGCAAAAGAGGCAATATTGTTGCAGGACACAAATACACTTGTAAAAGTATACTCTGATAACACCCCACTTCAATATGTGCTATTTGGGGGCCCGTGGTCTATCACACCAGTTCTACAAATAATTGGCCAGGGAGTTTGCCACTGTGTGTAGTGTTGCTGCAGAAATGCTCAGTCTCACCACCACACCTGTCACAATGCTGCACAGTTTACAATAATACTACTAATCCACTATTATATGCTTTCTACAAAGTATATTATACTGTGGATTAACCCCCTCCCCCACCCCCTCCCCCTTTTTAGTGCACTGCACAGCAATACCAAAAAATTTGCAGCCCTTTAAATTACTTTTGTGGACATTGACAGAGCTATTTGTGTGTGACTGCAGCCGATCTCTAACTGCCCCTAAAGCAACCACTGGATACATCTCCCTATAGTAAAAAGACTGTAATAGACCCTAGAATGACATTGGAACACTTTAAATGACTTTTGTGGACATTGACAGAGCGATTTGTGTGTGACTGCAGCTGATCTCTAACTAGGCGGATGTATCAGAGCTGAGCACGCTACATACCGCGGTTTTATCCATTGATGCTGTTATATGATGTCTACTATGTAAGTGCATTACTTTTTAATAAACGTATGTGCCTCTATGTACTTCACGATTGGTTGCCCCTCTGTCTTTTTTCTGAGCCTGCATGTGAAAGACACTTCTGTGGGGTCCTGTAAAGGCATTGTACATCTGTGAATTGTGAAGTTCTCTCTCCCTGCTAAGGAATGTGAGGAATGTGACTAGGAACCATCATTTACACCGAGCGCTGTTTGCTCTTATGCCTGTTTGACCACTCTGTGAAAGGAGGGTCAAAAGTTCCGGTAAGAGGCTACGGGTGTCAGCACAGGGTGTAACTCATCTCTCTCACTATTCACTGGTGATTGGCTGATTGAATCGGGTCCTTTCTTTCTACCTGCAGTTCTACTCCATAAGATTGTTCATGGACTGCATTACTGTGATAGATTTTTTAATATATGTCTGGTGCAGCTCCTAATATACATCTACTACTTTATATGGACTGTAATCTTCCTATTGAGCTAGCAGCCTTGTGTACATATATTTTATATTGTCTTAGTATTTTTCTGTCTTAAGCGCAAATATCATTCCCTTTTTTATTTGATCTCTAACTGCCCCTAAAGCAACCTCTGGATACCTCTCCCTATAGTAAAGAGACTGTAATAGACCCTAAAACGACATTGGAGCACTTTAAATGACTTTTGTGGACATTGACAGAGCGATTTGTGTGTGACTGCAGCCGATCTCTAACTGCCCCTAAAGCAACCACTGGATACCTCTCCCTAAGCTCAAAAGATACTAGACCTATACCGAAATACCAGCCCTGAAAAGGACTTTTGTGGATCTTTACAGCGCTATATGTATTTAGCAAACTCTCCCTGATGAGCACAGCAGACCTCTCCCTACACTGGCAAAAAACGGAATGTGAAATGGCCGCCAGATCGTGTCTATTTATAGGGTAGGGGGACTGTCCATGTGCTGGAATGTTTCAATTGGCTGTCCCGTTCCACCTGACAGCTGTGTCATGGGTCAAAGTTCTCCCCAATGTAAACAAATATGGCCGCTGCAAACAACGCCAATTGGGCGGGTAGCAAACAAGCAAAA
The DNA here is from genome assembly GCF_965119305.1 of Pelophylax lessonae. Classification (NCBI taxonomy): domain Eukaryota; kingdom Metazoa; phylum Chordata; class Amphibia; order Anura; family Ranidae; genus Pelophylax; species Pelophylax lessonae. The sequence continues at coordinate 165,062,121 of NC_138779.1, forward strand.
TTTGCCTCGAACTGACTGCCGGGCAAACCGCAAGGCTACCTCTACTGAAAAATTTTTTAGTCAAAATGACTGAATTTTTGTCTTTTACAGTCTTAAAAAGCCGGTTTTAGACAAGATAACTGCATTTGGTCTTCAATGGTCTGAAATTTTTTTTGTCAAACTGAAAATAATTTGGTCTCCAAGTGTATAAAAAGCCTTTTTTAGTCAAAATACTGTAATTGCATTTGGTCACCAAAGGTCTGAAATTTTTTTTAGTCAAAATGGCTGTATTTTCGTCTTTTAGAATCTTAAAAAGCCGGTTTTAGACAAGATAACTGCATTTGTTTTCCAATGGTCCGAAACATTTTTTTTGTCAAAATTAATGTATTTTGGTCTCCAAGTGTATTAAAAGCCTTTTTTTAGTCAAAATAACTGCATTTGGTCACCAAAGGTCTAAAAAAAATTTTTTTAGTCAAAATGACTGTATTTTGGTCTTTTAGAGTCTTAAAAAGCCGGTTTTAGACAAGATAACTTGCATTTGGTCTCCAAAGGTCTGGAAATTTTTTTTGTCAAAATGAATGTATTTTGGTCTCCAAGTGTATAAAAAGCCTTTTTTAGTCAAAATAGCTGCATTTGGTCACCAAAGGTCTGAAATTTTTTTTAGTCAAAATTACTGTATTTTGGTCTTTTAGAGTCTTAAAAAGCTGGTTTTAGACAAGATAACTTGCATGTGGTCTCCAATGGTCTGGAAATGTTTTAGTCAAAATTAATGTATTTTGCTCTCCAAGTGTATAAAAAGCCTTTTTTAGTCGAAATAACTGCATTTGGTCACCAAAGGTCTGAAAACATCTTTTAGTCAAAATGACTATTTTCGTCTTTTACAGTCTTTAACCACTTGCCGCCCGCCGTCATATTATGGCGGAACGATGCGACCATTGTTCTGGGCCGCCGTTATATGATGGCGGCCCATTCAGGCAGGGTAGGCGTGCGATCGTGTGCGCGTCGCCCTGCACTGTCACCGGCAGGGGGGAAACAGCCAATGGGCATGGCTGTTTCCCACATGATCGGCTGTGATCTAATTACACAGCCGATCATAATAGTAAAGCCCACAAGATGACCGCGCATGCGCGATCGGGAGCGTGCAGCGCGGTCATGTCGGTGGCTCTGTGTTCCCTAGGAACACAGCTAATCACCGGCAGTAGTAAACAGTCACTGACAGTGGCTGTTTTCTATGTGATCGGCTGTGAATCCATTCACAGCCGATCACAAAATGTAAACACAGAGCAGTAACTCACTGTTACTAGCTCTTCTCCCCTCACACACCATTTCCAGTGTGAGGAGAGCAGAGCCAGAAAAAGTGAGTTACTGCTCTGTGTACCTGTCAAAGTAAAAGCACAAAAATAAAGGTCCCCACACAGTCCTCAACCCCCCCCCCCCCCCAATTGCACCTGTCACCCAACAGTCACCTCATCAGTGCCCAGAAATTGACACCCATAAGGCTACGTTCACATGTGAGCGTATCGATCGTGGGCAGAATCACCGCGATTTTCCCCGCAATCCAGAAATTATTGCAAATCGCAGGACGCCTGTGCATTGCCTGTGATTTGCAATGGCACCCCAAATGCTGTGCGAGGTTGCCGTGATTTCCGCCTGCCGAATCGCGGTAACATCACGCAAACAACACATGACGCCCAAAAAAGGTACAAGAGTTTCTTTGGGGCGTCATGCGTTGTTTGCGTGATGTTACCAGGATTCGGCAGGTGGAAATCATGGCAACATCGCACAGCGTTTGGGGTGCTATTGCAAATCACGGGCAATGCACAGGCGTCCCGTGATTTGCAATGATTTCCAGCGATCACTACGCTCACATGTGAACGTAGCCTAAAGTGCACCTGTCACCAGAGACTGCCATCAGTACCGCCGTGCACCATCGCCCGTCACCTGTCACCCATCGGTGACCATCACCGTCACCTGTCACCCCATCAATCACCGTCACCTGTCACCCCATCAGTCATCGTCACCTGTCACCCCATCAGTCATCATCACCTGTCACCCCATCAATCATTGTCACTTGTCACCCCATCAGTGATCGTCATCTGTCACCCCATCAATCATCGTCACTTGTCACCCCATCAGTGATCGTCATCTGTCACCCCATCAATCATCGTCACCTGTCACCCCATCAGTGATCGTCATCTCTCACCCCATCAATCATTGTCACTTGTCACCCCATCAGTGATCGACATCTGTCAACCCATCAATCATCGTCGCCTGTCACCCCATCAGTCATTGTCACCTGTCACCCCATCAGTCATCGTCATCTGTCACCCCATCAGTCATCGTCACCTGTCACCCCATCAGTCATTGTCACCTGTCACCCCATCAGTCATCGTCATCTGTCACCCCATCAGTCATTGTCACCTGTCACCCCATCAGTCATCGTCACCTGTGAACCCATCAGTCATCGTCATCTGTCAACCCATCAGTGACCATCACCTGCCACCTATCAGTCCCCTGCCACCCATCAGTGATCATCCGCAGTCAACCGTCACCCGTCACACAGCCCATCACAGCCAGCATGTCAAAAAGGATGTACAGCAGCGAGGAGGCCCTTCAGGCCCTCTCCATGACTGATGAGAGCACCGGGGAGCTCTCATCAGTATGCAAATCCAATTCCGATCCCCGATTCAGAATTTGAAATCGCTAATAGTAGTGGATCGGAGATGGACTGGGACTATTCCTGTACACTTTCCTTTATAGAATGTATTTTGGGGTGCAATTTTTGCTATTTACATGCAACCACTTACTGACCGCCTAACGACTATATATGTCGGCCATTTAAAGCTAAATACTGGGGTTATGGCAGCAGATAGCTGCCATAACCCAGGTATTTTTTTAAACGGCAGCGGTTGGCTTTCAGATAAGGGTGGTCCCAGTGGTGGATTCGCCGCGGAATTACCCTTACGGTGCAGGGGAAGAGGTGCCCCCCCCTCCCGCCGCGTCCCAGACGTTTTCCCAGCTTACCGGACCCGCCAGGCAGCAGGGAAAACTATCCGATCCCGGGTCCTCAGAGACAGGAAGTCAAGTGAGGGCAAGATGGCCCTCACTTGACTCTATGGTCTTGGAGGACCGGAGCTACGTCAAAAGTCGTTGCCTATCAACCGGTTTAAAGGGCCGTTTTTTTTTTTTTTTCTTTTTCAACAATTTTTTTTTCTGTTTTAGTGTAGTTGTGGGGTGTGAGGTCTTTTTGACCCCAGATCTCACAATAAAGAGGACCTGTCATGCCTATTTCTATTACAAGGGATGTTTACATTCCTTGTAATAGGAATAAAAATTATCAAAACATTTTTTTTTTAAAACTGTGTAAAAATAAAAAAATAATAAATAAAATAAATAGGAAAAAAAAAATGAAAGTGCCCTGTCCCCGTTAGCTCGCGCGTAGAAGCGAACGCATACGGACGGCTATGGAGGGAGGAGCCTGCTAATGGAGCTGATCCCGACGGCCTGCTGAGTCTCTGAGCCACCGCCCAGAGAGATGTGAGGGAATGCTCTCTCACCTAGCCTCGATGCCTGCCTAGCTGGATCCCGCTACCCCCCCTCCCCGCTACCCGGAGGCCCCGACCCGGTCCTGGTTGCCGACCCTCCCTGAGGCTTGGAGGAGGGAGGACGAGCACCCTGGGTCCCTCCTGGAGACTGGAATCGGCTGTGTATTGGAGAGGTGGCCGCCGAGCGCAGGGGCTGCTGAGACGCTGGGAGAGCCGGCGTCCAGGATCAGGAGAGAAGGTCTGATTGGAGTGAACACCGCCGAGAGATCCAGCTTGGAGAGACCCAGCAACATTGGACATCGTAATCATCCCCACCATACCACTCTACAAGGAACGCCACAGATTAGCCGAAGGGGACTGGTGAGAGGGGAAACCCCCCAGAATTTTCATATGAACGATATCAAAACAGTCTTTCTTAAAAATACTATCATCATTTTGGAGTGTATAACTTAAGAGCTAATGTGACTGTGATGGAAAAGTGGTGTGGGACCTTGCTTGCTTGAGTGCGAGGGAAACCCCCAGAGAGGTTGTACGTTTATTTCTCAACATCAGATCTTCTTGAAAAGCACTGTCTTATTATCATCTATAAGTATGCAGCTTAATAGAACAGAGGGACTAATCTGAAAAAAGTGCGGGACTATGCTTACTTAAGCGAGAGGGGAAATCCCCTAGAACCCCCCTGCGTTGGATCATAAAATCAGCCTTCCTTGAAGCACTGTTAAATTATCACCCAGGAGTATATAGCTTAAGAGTCAATGAGACTGTTGAGAAAAAATGTGCGGGACTCTGTTTACCAAAGTATGAGGGGAAACCCCTATAGAATTGCACTACATTTGATCTCATTCCTAGCCCTTCGTGAAAGTATCAGTATATTTTCATCTATGAGTTTATAGTTTGATGAGTCAGAGGGATGGTTCTGAAAATTGTGCGGGACGCTGCTTACTTATGGTAGAGGGGAAACCCCCCAGGATTTTATTTCACATGATCTCAATATCAGCCCTCCTTGAAAGTACTGCTGAATTATCTTTCATGAGTGTATAGCTTAAGAATTGTCGGGACTGTTTGGAAAAAATGTGTGGGACTCTGCTTACTTATATAACTTAAGAGCTAATGTGACTGTGATGGAAAAGTGGTGTGGAACCCTGCTTGCTTGAGTGCGAGGGAAACCCCCCAGAGAGGTTGTATGTTTATTTCTCAACATCAGCTCTTCTTAAAAAGCACTGTCTTATTATCATCTATGAGTATGCAGCTTAATAGAACAGAGGGACTAATCTGAAGAAAGTGCGGGACTATGCTTACTTAAGCGAGAGGGGAAATCCCCTAGAACCCCCCTGCGTTGGATCCTAAAATCAGCCTTTCTTGAAGCACTGCTAAATTATCACCCAGGAGTATATAGCTTAAGAGTTAACGAGACTGTTGAGAAAAAATGTGCGGGAATCTGTTTACCAAAGTATGAGGGGAAACCCCTATAGAATTGCACTACACTTGATCTCATTCCCAGCCCTTCGTGAAAGCATCTGTATATTTTCATTTATGAGTTTACAGTTTAATGAGTCAGAGGGATGGTTCTGAAAATTGTGCGGGACACTGCTTACTTATGGTAGAGGGGAAACCCCCCAGGACTTTATTGCACAGGATTTCAATATCAGCCCTCCTTGGAAGTACTGCTAGATTATCTTTCATGAGTGTATAGCTTAAGAATTGTCGGGACTGTTTGGAAAAAATGTGTGGGACTCTGCTTACTTAGGGAGGGGGGAAACCCCCCAGAATCCTTCTTTATTGGATATAATATACCGGCCCTCTCTGAAAGCAAAGACATATTGTCATCTATGAGTATAAGGTCTAAGAGAAGGTGGGTTTGTGTTGAAAAGGTTCGGGACTCTGCCTGTTTGAATGAGAGGGGAAACCCCCCAGAATCCTTATATGACCAATTTCAAATACCAGCTTTCTTAGAAAGCACTGCTACAGTATTTATTTACACGTGTATGCTTAAGAGCTAGTTGAACGGTTCTGGAAAAAGTGCGGGACTCTACTCACTTGGGTGAGGGCGTAACCCCCCAGATCTTACTTACGCGCATTGAGAAATGTGCGGGAATCTGAGTACTTAAGTGAGAGGGGAAACCACCAAAATTTTCATACGTTTGACTTCAACAACAGCTTCCCCTGGTAGCACAGCTATATTATCATGCGTGAGTGTATAGCTTAAGAACTAGTGAGACTGTCGTGCAAAAAGTGTGGGACCTCTCTTACTTGAATCACTGAATAAATGTATAAGATATTTAGTTCATACTGAAAATAGAGACATAAGAGGAAGCTATACTGAGGGCTTATTCCCCAGAGCCGAATCCACAATGAGAGGTAAACCGGCAAAGGAAGTGGCAGGGAAGCCTCCAAAAACTACAGCAAGCCCAGGAACAATTAAAAAATACATGGCACCTGAGGGAAAAGGTCAAAACACACAGCCAGAGGATCAACCGGTTGTTAGACCCAAACAAAATACAGAGGGAACCAAGAAAACTAAGAATCAAAAGCATATAGGAGTAAGTGGAGAAGAAAGCCTACAAGTGTCAAGAGAAAGCAGTATAACAATAGAGGATGGAGACATGAATAGAGAAGATGAATTCAATGAAAAAGATTATCCACCATCAAAATCAGAAATGCGGGAAATGTTTGCCAGCCTTGAAAGATCCATCAAAGCCGAGATGGCTATATTACACGTCGACTTTGGGCATATTCTGGGCAGAGTAGAAGAAACAGAAGAAAAGGTGGAGTCCCAAGGAAAAGAACTAAAAAATCTAAAAGAACAAATGAGAAAAATGAAAATGGAGCAGAGAAATATGCTATACAAAATCGAAGACCAGGAGAATAGAAATCGAAGAAAAAATCTGAGAATAAGAGGATTACCAGAGAAAGGGCCAACAGAAAATTTAGAAGAAACCCTGGAGAAGTTATTTAACCCTCTGCTGGGAAAGGCGACCACAGATAAAATTGAGTTTGAGAGAATTCATAGGTTGCGTAAACCAACCAATCTACCAAAAGAGAAAACAAGAGATGTGATTGTAAGATTCCATAAATACGAGACAAGGGCCCAGATCTGGGGGAAAATGAGAAGTAGACCGGAATTAAAATATGACGGGGAGGACATTCAGATTTTCCCAGACCTGGCAAAAGAGACAATTAACAGAAAACGCATTCTTAGACCAATGGTAGAAATATTAAAGAAAAAAGATATACAATACTTTTGGAACTTCCCAGCAGGCCTAGGAGTGAGAAGAGATGGGAGGACAGTACTCCTTAGATACCCAGAGGAAACCAAAGACTTTTGTGAAGCAGTAAAAAATCCCACTTATGGATATTCCAGGCTGGACGGACCAGGAGTGCCCAGAGGAAGAAGTTGATGAAGGAGAATTGAATCAGTGGAAACAGAAGAAAAAGATGAAAACAAAAGGATGAAAAAGGACTGGGGGGACCGGGGGGATTGGGGGAGGGGGGGAGGGCTGGCGGGAGAAGGGGAGGAGGGGAGGAGGAGCAAGTAAGAATAAAAAACGGGTGGCCCTATTGAGATCAGCGGGCCGTCACCATTAGACCCTACGGTAGGGAAGATGGGAGGGAACGGTGACCACTAGCAGAGCTCGACCTCGGCCACAAGTCGATTGGAAAGGGAGGAAGGAGAATCGACAACCCTGATGGAGGGACCGGGAATAGTTGGGGGAGGGGAGGGTAGGGGTGGGAAGAGGAAAGGGGAAGAAAGAGGGAAAAAGAAGTCAATAGATCAAAACGTCTCCTATAAGAAAATACAAGAATTAAGAGAACTCACAAGACAAGAAAAATCAGAGGGATTAATGCCATCTCTTAGGGATCCCTGGTGTTGGTTGAACAGTTTTTATGGCCACTTTAGAGTTGAAGAGATGATAGAGAAAGACAGTAATGAAGATTAAGAAACAATGGTTATAGTTAACATATTATCTTACAATGTCCGAGGTTTAAACTCTCCATAAAAAAGGAAAAAAATTTTAAAAGAAATTAGTTATTTGAAAGCAAATTTGACATTCTTACAGGAGACTCATTTATCTCATGCATCTAATATCAGATTGCATTCTAAGAGCCATCCTACCTGGTATTACGCGGACTCACCCGGGAGGAAGTCCAAGGGAGTAGCCATTGGCATTTCTAGGGGCCTTGGATTTGTTCTAGAGTCTAGAAAGGTAGACCCAGAGGGAAGATACCTCTTTTTAAGAGGAAAAATAGGAGATGAAGATTTGACCCTAGTAAATATATATAGCCCTAATGAGAGACAAGTAGACTTCCTAGGTAAAGTACTGGGAAAATTAATGGAGTTTAAAAAAGGAGGAGTCATACTGGCAGGGGACCTCAATCTCTGCCTTGACCCTAAAGTAGATACCACATCAAAAACCCTACGGATAAATAAAGTACAGGCAAAGAAAATAAAGGAAAAATTATTTACAAATCAACTGGCAGATATTTGGAGAATTCTCCATCCGAAAGATAGAGATTATACATGTTACTCAAGTGTACATGGAACATACTCAAGATTGGATTATATACTAATCGAACATAGGTGGATCGAAAGGGTAAGCGAGGCAGAGATTGGGGTCAAGACTTGGTCGGACCATACCCCCATTATGGTAAAAATAAAAATGGCGAAAGAGCGACCTAGGATGGATGCTTGGAAAATAAATGAGGAGATTTTTGGAGATAAAAAGTGGGAAAAAGAAATAGTGAAAGAGTTGGAATTATATTTTCAAATAAACGATACAAAAGATGCACCAAAAGACATAGTATGGGAAGCTCATAAGGCTTATATGAGGGGCATATTTATCTCAAAGGGGACCCAAAGGAAAAAAGAAAGAATAAAAGATAAGATTAGGCTAATGACAGAAGTACATCAATTAGAGCAAAAACATAAAAATACACAAGATATATTAATAAATAATTTACTTGAGGTGAAGAGAGAAGAATTGAAAGATCTGCTAGAACAGGAAATAAAGCAGGAAATGAAAAGATGCATAAAAGAAAAATACATTGAAAGTAATAAGGTTGGGAAAAACCTAGCAAAAATCCTGAAAAAGAAGAAAGGAAAAAATTTTGTAGATAAAATTAAAAATAAAAATGGGGAAATAATTCAAACGACAGGAATAGCCAAAGAATTCCAAAACTACTATGCTAATCTTTATGCAGTAAAGAAAGGTGAGATACAGGGGAATGAAACAGAAAGGAGGGAGAAAATCAAAAAATACCTTGTAGACGCAGGACTGACAAAGATAGATGAGGAAAAGTTAACATTCTTAGAAAGACCAATCTCAGAACAAGAAATAGAGAGAGCCATTAAAGAAACGAGCCTAGGTAAAAGCCCAGGACCGGATGGGTTTACCATAGGTTATTATAAAAAATTTAAGGACATTTTAATCCCAAGATTTAAAGAATATATAAACGGAATAGGGACTCAGTACGAGATGAGTAGAGAGGCCCTGTCAGCATCAATCACAGTTATACGGAAAGAGGGAAAAGACCCGTTACTATGTTCTAGTTTTAGACCCATCTCCCTACTTAATGTTGATACTAAATTATTCACAAAAATTTTGGCCACTAGAATGAAGAACCTAATGGGGGAGTGGATACACAATGATCAAGTAGGATTCATCCCGGGGAGACAGGGACGGGACAATGGGATAAAAACTATACTGTTGATAGACCATATGGTAAAAAGCAGAGCTCCCAGTCTACTCCTGTCAATAGATGCGGAAAAAGCATTTGACAGGGTAGACTGGGAGTTCATGATAAACACCCTAGTGGAGTTGGGAATAAAACCTAGAATGTTGGCCTGGATCAAAACTTTGTATAATCAACCAACTGCAAAGGTAAAGGTCAATGGAACTTTGTCAGACTCGTTTAAAATGCTCAATGGAACAAGACAAGGATGTCCCTTGTCTCCGATGTTATTTGTCTTATCTTTGGAATCACTACTGGCAACTATTAGAAATAGTGTGGACATCGGGGGCATAAAGGTGGGACAAGTGGAGCATAAGGTATCTGCCTTTGCAGATGATATCCTGCTTTACATAAGTAATCCGAGGATCACTTTGCCCAACATAATTAAAATAATGAAACAATATGGAGAACTATCCAATTTAAAAATTAACCAAAAAAAATCAGAAATATTAAATATTAATATCCCTAAACAAGAAGAGGAGATGTTAAAAAAAGAATTTCAGTTCAACTGGAGAAAAGATGAGATTAAATATTTAGGGATAAAATTAACCCCAACTCCAGAAAAACTCTACAAAACAAATTTTCTAGAACTTCTGAATGAAGTAAGATCAGAATTAAATAGATTATCCCCGAGAATCTTTTCCTGGATAGGGAGAATAAATACGATAAAAATGATAATCCTGCCCAAAATTATATATAAATTCCAGATGATTCCGATTTCATTACCTCAAGTATTTTTTTAAACACTTAAAAGATTAATATCCCGCTTTATTTGGAAATACAAAAAGCCAAGGGTAAAGTACACTACACTATGTAAAGGTAAGGGACAAGGGGGACTAGCCCTACCCGACTTTAAAAATTATTATTTTGCAGCAATACTCACAAGGGTGATAGAATGGACAAAAAAAAAATAATGATAGAAATTGGGTGGTAATAGAAAGCACGATGAGTGGTACACACCTAGCAAAAGTTATATGGATACCTGAGAGGTTTAGAAATCTGGACACTAACACGCATATAATCACAAGACATGCTATTAAGGTTTGGGATAATATACATAAAAAAGAAAATTGGAAACACAATTCACCACTGATCCCGTTACAGGGCACAAAATTTTTTGCACCAGGGGAAGAGAAGGAATTAGGTAAATGGATAGAAGAAGGAGAAGCACAATTAGGGGATATAGTAGAGAAGGGGAAAATTATAACCTTGGCGGAGCTGAAACAAAGGAAAGAAAACTGGAAGATAAATGAGTGGAGGTATATCCAACTAAAGCACTTCACATTGTCACTACCGCAGCCATTGAGAGATATAAACGACCTCCGCCCTTTTGAGCAATTATGTCTTAAGGATAAGATAATAAATAATATTTCGAATGTGTATAAAATACTGTTAACAATAACAAAAGAGAGAGGAATATCATTAAAAGAAAAATGGGAAAGAGACCTCGGCCCGTGTAGTAACAACAAACAGTGGGATAAGAGCCTTCAATTAGTACATAAATCCGTGATCGACACCAACACGGAGGAGATGAACTATAAATTGATCACAAGGTGGTACAACACTCCTGATAAGATGGGAAGAATTCAGGTGGAGAGTTCAAGACTTTGCTGGAGGGGATGACAGATGGTAGGGACTATAGCCCATATATGGTGGGAGTGCCCAAAAATTAAAGTATTCTGGAGTGAAGTTATAGAATTAATAAGTAAAATTACTAAAATAGATATTCCCTTGGATCCTTGGAAATGCATGTTTCATGGAACCCATATGTCAGTGAATCAATATAAAAAAACATTACTCCCTCACTTATTAAACTCAGCTAAGAGCTTGATTCCCTTTAATTGGCAAAAAGAAGAGGCCCCCTCCAGGAAAGATTGGCTGTTAAATGTAGAGAAAATAAGAAAGTTGGAGCAGCTGAGGACCTGGGAGGAGGAGGAACAGGGGAATGAAGAGGAGATTTGGGATGAGTGGCAAGAGTTTAAGGACACAAGGGAATACAGAGAAATAATAGGAGTCGAATGATAAGAAGAGACGGGGGGGAGGGATAAGGAAGGGAGGGGGGAAAAAAAGGGATAAAAGGTAATATGTGTAAAATGTATTTAAAAAAAAAAATAAAAAAAAAGAAGCGAACGCATACGCAAGTCCCACCCACATATGTAAACGGTGTTCAAACCACACATGTGAGGTATGGCCGCGATCGTTAGAGCGAGAGCAATAATTTGAGCCTTAGACCTCCTCTGTAACTCTAAGCTGGCAACCTGTAGAAATTTTTAAAATGTTGCCTATGGGGATTTTTAAGTACCAATGTTTGGCGCCATTCCGTGAGCGTGCGCAATTTTGAAGCATGACATGTTGGGTATCTAATTACTCGGCGTAACATTATCTTTCACATTATGGAAAAAATTGGGCTAAATTTACTGTTTTCTTATTTTTTAATTCAAAAAGTGAATTTTTTTTAAAAAAATATATCTTTTATTATTTTTCTCCAAACACAAATAGGGGTTTACAACAATTCAAAAGAAAGATAAGTACAACACTGTCCAGCTATAGCAACATTGAAACTCCTTCATACTAAAGAGGCTATTCCAGTCTTAATTTCATCTACTGTATATCCCTTCAGGGAGGTCTAAATTTATATATCTTACCACAATCTATAGTCACTCCCACCATTAAGGCGTCCTATAGCTTACTAGTCTCAACCATACTACCCCATTTGCATACCCAAACAATTTAACAAACGCCATTAAAAACAACGAAACCAAAAACTGAGGGAAAAAAAAAAAAAACCCAGAAGGTTCCCTCTCCTCCTCTTCCCATCATCATCCCTGTAGGTCTCCCCCCTTCTTTTCACTCATGTCTGCAACAACCTAAACCCCTCTTCTGACCGGATGAAGCTATTCCAGAGCTCCCAGGTCTCAGTATACAATCCACGTTTACTCTTTGATGTCAACACCAAGTCTTCCATTTTATTAATAACCTCTACTCTACGTAACCAGTGCTTTATCGTAGGAGGATGTGGGCTTTTCCATAATGCAGGTATACAGGCCTTCGCCCCATTGACCAGATGTCGCACCACTGACTTCTCATATCTCTGTATGGGAATATCTGAGAGATGGAACAGGAAAAAAGCCGGATCTTCGTGAATAGTATATTCCGTAAATTTTTGGATAATAAGTTTCACCTCAGTCCAATATCCTACAAGTTTCAGACAGGACCAGAAAACATGAAATATCCCTGCATCCTCTCCTCCACATCTCCAACAGTTCGCTGATGTGTTTGGGAATATCCTGTGGAGTTTATGAGGTGTGTAGTACCACCTGTTCAATACTTTAAAGTTGGTCTCTTGGGTTTTAGTACAGATAGATGTTCCAAAAGCCAACGAGATCATATTCTGTATTTGTACTGATGTGAACGTACAATTTAGATCATTTGCCCACTTGGTCACCCAGGGTAAAGCAGAATTATCTGGTACTGGCCTTAATAAGTTGTATAGTAAGGAAAGTGTATGTAATAGCACTCCTTCTCCCCGACAGTATCCTTCAAATTTAGACATACTCCTTGAGTACTCTGCAGAATTTGGCAGGGTGCCCAGAAAATGATGCAGTTGTAAAGCCGACCAGAAGGTTAACCTAAAATTGCCATCCTGTTTCGTAAGAGTCTCTACTGTTGGCCAATTATCTGCTACTAGGAATTGCTCAGCTCGAGCATATCCATCTATACCCAGCGCATTCAGGTCTGGTGATGAAAATCCAGGCCCAAATCGAGGGTTTCCAATCACCGGGAGCAATGGAGAGAAGGGGGGAATGATAGAGTATCTCCTATTAGCCAGGTAGCCTATATGCAGCGTCGTACCTATAAGAGGATGAAGTCTTAGTTGTGAGGGTAGATCTGGATAGCACCACAGTGCTCCTCTGAGGGGGATATTTGTCTGTGCTTGTTCTATACTAGTCCATAATTTAAGTGCATGATGTCTACACCAGTCAACCACCCTGCTCAGGTGGGCTGCCTGAAAATATTTCTGCATATCCAGGAGAGCTAAACCACCGCACTTTTTTGGCCAGATTAGTAGCTTCCGCGCTAAACGGGGTCTTTTCTTTGCCCAGACGAATTTGATAAATACAGCATGAATCAGATGGAAGTATCGAGCAGGTAACCGCACCGGTAAGGCTCTTATCAGATAGATATGTTTAGGCAGAATATTCATCTGTATCAAATTACATCTGCCAAACCACGAGTGGAAGCCCGTGTGCCATTTTTCCAGAAGGATACGTGTCTCTGCTATCAAAGGAGGAAAATTCAAATCATAAACCCTGGATAGACATGGTGGGATATAAGTACCCAAGTAGCGTAAAGCTCTATTAGTCCAATGAAAGCAAAAATTTGTCTGTAATGTTCGCCGAAGTGACGCACTCACCCCCACTCCCATCGCTTCCGACTTACTATAGTTGATGTTAAAGTTCGATAGAGATCCGTATCTGGTTAGTTCCCTCAGTAAATTCGGTAGAGAAATAATTGGGTTTGTCAGAGAAAACATAAGATCATCAGCGTACGCAGAAATCTTATAATCACCCACTCCCACTTGGAGTCCCTGTATATCTGGATTCTGCCGCACCGTACAAAGAAAGGGTTCCAGTGAGAGAGCGAATAATAGAGGAGATAAAGGGCACCCTTGTCTCGTCCCGTTATTAATGGAAAAAGAGTCAGATAAGAATCCATTCACTTTGACCTGTGTAGTAGGATTTGAGTAAATGCTAGTGATCCAACGTTGCATATTACTTCCCAAGCCTATATGTTTAAGAATTGTAAACATAAATCGCCAGTTCACCCTATCAAAGGCTTTTTCTGCGTCTGTGTTGATAAAGACACTTGATATTCGAGAGGTATCAGCAACGTGGATCAAATTTAGAATTTTAGTAGTGTTGTCTCTGGCTTCTTGGCCTGTGACAAAACCCACTTGGTCAAGGTGAACAAGATCAAGAAGATGTGGAGCCAATCGGACAGCTAGAATTTTAGAAAAAATTTTTAGATCAATATTAAGTAAGGAGATAGGTCTATAGCTTCCACAGCATGTAGGGTCTTTTCCCTCTTTCAGAATCACAGTTATATGTGCCGCTAAGGTATCTCTAAGCATGCTAGGGTTTTCTCTTGGCGAATTAAAAAGTCTAACCAGATACGGACCCAGGATGGGAAAAAAAACCTGAAAATACTGAAGCGTGAAACCATCTGGGCCGGGAGCTTTCTTTAACTTCATAGTGTTGATGGTCTGTTGAATCTCTGTCAGGGATATTGGCTCCTCTAATTGTTCTCTTATCTCAGTGTGAAGGGTTGGTATATGCGATTCTACAAGATAATCTTCCATCTCTGAGATAGAGGCCGGAACATCTGTCAAAGAGTATAGCGACGCATAGAATCGACTGAATTCACTCACTATTTCTTTGGGTGGGGTCAGTTTCTGTCCCTGTGGTGAAATAATATTAGGAACGTATGTTGATAATTTTGGGTCTTTTACCGAGCGTGCCAGTAGCTCCCCACATTTATCCCCGAGTTCATATCCCCGGCCTCTGCTCCTCTGTAGTGCCGCTTTGGCCCTGAACAGGAGTAGATCAGCTAATTGCTGTCGTACTTGTATAAGTTCAGCCTCCAAAGTTGGTGTTGTAGAATGTTTGTATTGAGCTTCCAAATGTCTAAGTTTATCTAGAAGCTGTGTTGATTGTTTCTCACGTTCTTTTTTGAGTCTAGATCCGTGTTTAATGAAAAGCCCCCTGAGAACCGATTTATGAGCCTCCCACAGATTCCTTATTTCACAATCCTCCAGATCATTCATATTAAAGTATTCTTGAAGGCCCGACGAAATATCCGTCAGGACCTCAGGAATCTGTAAGAGGCTCTCATTCAGTCTCCAAAAACTTTGACGAGAGGCGGTATACTCCGATACAGCGTAAGTGAGAAGCACTGGTGCGTGGTCCGACCATATTATATCCCCAATTGTTGCCGTTTTAACCGCATGAAACTGACCGTGTGGGATTAAAAAATAATCAATCCTTGAATAGGACTTATGGGGTGCTGAAAAAAATGTATAATCCCGGTCTGCAGGGTGTAGTACTCGCCACACATCTATCCATTGGGCATTATAAAACGTTTGTGCAATATTTTTATTTGCGGATGATAGTATAGCCGAGTTACCCGTGGATGTGTATAGTCGGGGAAGTAGTGGTACATTAAAGTCTCCGCCTAGAATAAGCTGTCCTTCCCTAAATTCCAGGAGTAATTTAGTCATTATTAACTGTATTGTAAAGTCTATTCGTACATTTAGGGGCTTTATCTCCTTTAAAATGCGTTTCTTGAATAAAGGCAACATCTACCCTCAATCGCTTAAGATCATTAAGTAACATCCTCCTCTTTTCCGGTATATTAAGACCCCTGGTATTTAAAGAGAAGATGGTAAGGTCCCCCATCGTCAAGATGGGAAGAGGAGGAGAGAGTTAAAAAAAAAAAAAAAAAAACCCCAAACAAACCCTCTCAAAGAAGAAAGGGTGGCGTTACCCCTTTCCTCCTTAGAGCCTATCGCTCTTCCACTAATAAGGGAATTCCCATGTACACTATGTGACTAAAAAGTCACCCCTCAATGTACTGACCTAATTGGGAGAGTGGTATAAATCATGCACGGAAGCAGAAGTATATATAGAAAAAAGAGAAAAGAAAAATCACTGCTCTCCCAGTTCCCCCCCAACCCCACCGACAAGGATCATGACCTTATTATTCTAAAAAAAAAAAAAAAAAAAGGGGGGGGGGGAAGGGAAAGACAAGGGAGAGGAGGAAAGATAGGAAGAGGAAAGATAAGAAGGCCCCTAACAGGGAAAAGGATAAAAAGTAGGAAAAAAAATTATTTTAGCGTGTAAACAAGTGTCAAAAATACGCCCAGTCTTAAAAGTGGATAAATGGACAACTTTGTGTAAAGTGCTACTTGGATGTTGGGCCTCTGTATGTGGTTAGGCTGTGTAAAAGTGTTACACATGTGGTATCGCCATAATCAGGAGGAATAGCAGAATGTATTTTGGGGTGCAATTTTTGCTATGTACATGCTATGTGTTAGAAATATTGCATAAATGGACAGCTTTGTGTAAAAAAAAATGAGTTTTCATTTTCTTTCCACAGTTTCCAAAAACTTGTGGAAAAAATGACACGTTCAAAAGACTCATTATGCCTCAAAAATTATACGTTGGGGTGTTTGCTTTCCAAAATGGGGTCATTTTATGGGGGTTTCCATTGTCCTGGTGCTCCAGGGCCTTAAAAAGTGCGATAGGTTGTCAGGAAATTGTATGTGTAATTTATGCTCCTAGAATGCAAGACGGTGCTACTTGGATGTTTGGCCTCTGTATGTGGCCAGGCTGTGAAAAAGTCTCACACATGTGGTATCACCATACTCAGTAGGAGTAGTAGAATGTGTTTTGGGGTGTAGTTACAGTATAACCTGTTAATACGTCAATTTGTAAGAAAAAATCTTCATTTTGCAAAGAATTGTGGGAAAAAATTACAACTTCAGAAAACTCACCATGCCCCTTATTAAATACCTTGGAATGTCTACTTTACAAAAAGGGGTCATTTGGGGGGTATTTGTACTTTCCTGACTTTTTAGTGTCTCAAGAAATGAGACAGGCCTTCAGTACATCAGGTGTGATCAAGTGTGATCAATTTTCAATGAATAGCACCATAGCTTGTGGACTCTATAACTTTCACAAAGACCAAATAATATATACTTATTTGGGTTATTTTTACCAAAGGTAAGTAGCAGTATACATTTTGACCAAAATTTGTGAAGAAAAATTACTAATTTGCTAAATTTTATGACAGAAACAAAGAAAAATGTGTTTTTTCACAATATTTTCAGTCTTTTTTTATTTATAGCACAAAAAATAAATTTTTTAAAAAAAACCAAAATATTTGATATTTAGCGGGAATACGGCACAGACTAGAGTAATCTCCACTTCTGTCCCTTTACTTGCTATTTTGATGCTAATCTTAAAGCGGAGTAACGGGCACAGAAACCATTTTTCAACAAACATACCCCCGGGACAGTCAGGGCTAGCACATTCCACAATGGCTAGCCTCTGATCTGTCCAGGTTCGCACTTACCTGCAAGAAGAAATACTTACTTATAAAATTTCTTCCACAGCGTTGCCATCTCTCTTGTGGGCAGCTGAAGCCGGCGCAATCCTCTTCCGCGTTTTCTTCTGCGTCCTCTTCTCCCAGAATGCGCCTGAACCGGCCCCTCTCGTCACTTCCGGTGTGGCACCGCATTCCTCCACAGCTTCTGGGCATGCCCAGAAGCTGTTTAGCAGGGAATGCGGCATCGCCCTGGAAGTGACGAGCGGGGCCAGTGCCGTCGCATTGATTCCTGGGAGCGATGACGTTCAGCTCCCAGGAATCATTGCAAGCCCGGAAGTGACAGCGGAGCCGCGGCGCAGGGGGAGGAAGTGAAGAATAGGTGAGTATATTCGATCTACAATTACAAGGTGGGTACAAAAAAAAAAACACCTAACTATCCAATTCTGTTTCAGGTGAAGGAGAACAAGCGGACGGGCACAAAAAAAAGATTGATTTTGTGCCCGGAACTCCGCTTTAATATTGGTTTATTTTGGTTTCTGGATCGCCTTCCTTGTGGGCTTTCCAGAGTCCAAGATGGCGTGACCCGGCTTCCTATATCCTTCCGGGTTTGCTGGTCGCCTACATCGCCTTTTAAATCACAATATTTTTTGTCTGCGACGGTTTAGCCTGCTGGTATACATATTACAGCATCATAGCCAGTTTATTTTTAATTTATTTACCAGTTGTTTTGTGTATGCTTTGTAGTCATTGACAGCCTAATTGATTTGGGCTTTTTACTCAGAATGGTATCAGCCTTTTCCAGTGGCTCCTGTCCCGGGATCCGATGGTTAAAGTTGGAATACTACTCCAGGCAGGTAGTGTCGTGGTTGGGATGCCAGACATTGCCGTTCTGGCTCTGATAGAATCTGGCAATCTCCCTCAGTTAAGATGGCGGCACTCGCTTCGGGTGACACCAGAAGAGGCGGCCGTTCTGTTGATTTGTTTGGTATTTAAGTGGTGCGTCAGCGCGCCGCCCGCACCCCCAGGAAGACGTCAATTGTGACGAAACGCGTAGGGAAGGCTTGCTGTCGTCACCACGACGAACCCGGAAGCCGGGCGGCAGCGGTATACAACATTGTTAGACTAGCGCTTTTGAATCTACTTGAATGTAAGTGTTTTTACCCTTCTTACGAATAAACTATCCATACATACTACACCATTGTTGCTCCCCTTTCCTTTACATTTGGTCCATGGATCGGTGAGAGGTCGGGTAGGATCTGTATGGTGTGGTTGCACATGATCTCCAGCGGTATTGGTACAGAGTGTTCTTTCCTGCTGCGCCAAAGAGATTACATGGGATCAGCTGGGAAGAGGTGCCAGTCTTCTGAGTGGATCCATTACAGTGATATGCCTACATTTAATGAGCTCTGGTAAGCCTGGTGTGAGCCCTTTGCATGTGGCACGGAATGTGGTTTTAGACACATAGATGTGGTGAAGGATTCCTTTCTACACCGGACACTCTCTGCTTGCCCATTCATACCTTTTGGGACTCTTTTGTCTGATGGACTTACATATGTTTGATTTATACGATTTATATGATTTATTTTTGGCTCAATATTGTTTGATGAATTTTTAATGATTTAACCACTTCCATACCGAGTCATGTAAAATGACGTCGGCAAAGTGGTTGTCTAGATCCGGGCCGCCGTCATATGACGTCGGCCCGTTCTAGCTGCTACTGTGCGCCCCCGGCGGCGCGCAGCGGCGCGATCAGGGATGAGGCTCGTCCCTCGGACATAGCCCATCCCTGATCAAGGTAAACAGCCAATAAAAATTGGCTGTTTACCACGTGATCGGCTGTGTCAATCACAGCCGATCACATGAGCGGCTCCAGCACGAGCCGCTCGTTCCCTCTGCAATGCGCGCCCCCGGGGCGCGCAGAGCAGCGATCGGGGACGAGGCTCGTCCCTCGGACAGAGTCGATCCCCGATCTAGGTAAAGAGCCAATGAAATTGGCTCTTTACCACGTGACCGGCTGTGTCCAATCACAGCCGGTCACAAATGTCAACAGAGAACACGGTAACTAGCTGTCACCGTGTTCTCCTCCTCACACACTGATCCTGTGTGAGGAGGAGATTGTGGTAACAGCTAGTTACCAACTACAGTGCACCCTAAACACACTGATTGCCCCCCCCCCCCAATAAAGAGCACCTGTCACTAGCCCATCAAAGTACCCGAGTACCTGTCACCAGCCCATCAGGTACTCAGATGACAGGTACTTGGGTACTCTGATGGGCTGGTGACAGGTATTCGGGTACTCTGATGACAGGTACTCGGGTACTCTGATGACAGGTACTCTGATGACAGGTACTCGGGTACTCTGACGGGTACTCGGGTACTCTGATGACAGGTACTCGGGTACTCTGATGACAGGTACTCTGATGACAGGTACTCGGGTACTCTGACGGGTACTCGGGTACTCTGATGACAGGTACTCGGGTACTCTGATGACAGGTACTCGGGTACTCTGATGACGGGTACTCGGGTACTCTGATGACGGGTACTCGAGTACTCTAATGACGGGTACTCGGGTACTCTGATGACGGGTACTCGGGTACTCTGACAGGTACTCGGGTACTCTGATGACAGGTGCTCGGGTACTCTGATGACAGGTACTCGGGTACTCTGATGACGGGTACTCGGGTACTCTGATGACAGGTACTCGGGTACTTTGAGTACCTGTCAACGGAGTACCCGTCATCAGAGTACCTGAGTACCTGTCACCTACCCATCAGAGTACCCGAGTACCTTCCACCTGCTCATCAGAGTACCTGACGCCTGAAGTACCCAAGTACTTGCCGCCTGCTCATCAGTACCCATCACTACTCATCAGTACTCATCAGTACCTATCACGTATCAGTACTGATCATCAGTACCCATCAGTACAGTATCACCTATCACCTATCAGTCAGTGAGTACTACTCATCAGTACCTATCACCTGCCTGTCACCTGCCCATCAGAGTACCCGAGTACCTGTCACCTGCCTATCGGAGTACCCGAGTACCTGCCACCTGCTCATCAGTACCAGAGTACCTGTCACCTGCCCAACAAAGTACCCGAGTACCTGTCACCCTTCATACAGCCACCATGTCCAAGTCCAAAAAGGTTTATATACGTCCTCCGTTTAAACCTAAATACCGGTGTTATGGCAGCAGATAGCTGCCATAACCCTGGTATTTTTTTAAACGGTGGACGGTTGGCTTTCCGATAAGGGTGGTCCCAGCGGCGGATTCGCCGTGGGATCACCCTTCCGGGATGGCGGAAGAGGCGCCCCCCCCCCTCCCGACGCGTTCCGGTCCTTTTCCCAGCTTACCGGACCCGCCGGCAGCGGGGAAAACGATCCGGTCCCGAATCCTCACAGACAGGATGTCGAGTGAGGGCAAGCTTGCCCTCACTTGACTCTATGGTCTTGGAGGACCGGAGCTACGGAAAATGTTGTTGCCTAGCAACCGGTTTAAAGGTCCTTTTTTTTTTTTTTTTCATTTTATATTATAATTATTTTTTTTTTTTTTTCTATCTTTTAGTGTACTTGTGAGATCTGAGGACTTTTTGACCCCAGATCTCACAAAAAAGAGGTCCTGTCGTGCCTATTTCTATTACGAGGAATATTTACATTTCTTTTAATAGAAATAAAAATGATCAATTTTTTTTTTTTTTAAACGGTGTAAAAATAAAAAATAATAAATAAAATAAATAGTAAAAAAAAAAAAATTAAAGCGCCCTGTCCCCGTTAGCTCGCGCGCAGAAGCGAATGCATACAGAAACCCCGCCCACATATGTAAACGGTGTTCAAACCACACATGTGAGGTATCGCCGCGATCGTTAGAGCAAGGGGAATAATTTGAGCCCTAGACCTCCTCTGTAACTCAAAGATGGCAACCTGTAGAAATTTTTAAATTGTCGCCTATGGGGATTTTTAAGTACCAAAGTTTGTCACCATTCCGTGAGCGTGCGCAATTTTGAAACATGGCATGTTGGGTATCTATTTACTCGGCGTAACATTATCTTTCACATTATGGAAAAAAATTCGGCTAACTTTACTGGTTTCTTATTTTTTAATTAAAAAAAGTGAATTTTTTCCAAAAAAATTGCGTTTGGAAGACCGCTACACAAATACGGTGTGATAAAAAATATTGCAATAATCTCCATTTTATTCTCTAGGGTCTCTGCTAAAAAAAATATATAATGTTTGGGGGTTCTAAGCAGTTTTCTAGCAAAACAACTGATTTTAGCTTGTAAACACCAAATGTCAAAAATAGGCCTAGGCAAGTGGCTAGGATGCATGATGATGCTCCTTGGATGTTAGGCCCCTCTATATGGCTAGGCTGTGAAAAAGTCTCACACATGTGGTATTGCCATACTCAAGAGGAGTGGCAGAATGTATTTTGGGGTGTCATTTTTGCTGTGTACATGCTATGTGTTAGGAATATCCTATAAATTGACAACTTTGTGTAAAAAAAAAAGTTTTCATTTTTTTCCCACATTTTCCAAAAACCTGTGGAAAAAAATGATATGTTCAAACGACCCATAATGACTCATAGAATATACGTTTGGAGTGTTTGCTTTCCAAAATGGGGTCATTTTGTGGACTTTTCCATTGTATTGGTGCTCTAGGGCCTTGAAAAGTGTGATAGGTAGTAAGAAAGTTTTATGTGTATTTATGCTCCTAGAACGCCTGAATGTGCTTCTTGGACGTGGAGTCTCTTTTTGTGGCCAGGCTGTGTAAAAGTCTCACACATGTGGTATCACCATACTCGGAAGGAGTAGCAGAATGTATTTTTGGGTGTAATTTTTGCTGTGTACATGCTATGTGTTAGAAATAGCTTATAAATTGACAACTTTGTGGGAAAAAAAAGAAAAAAAATTTTTTTTTCTTCATTTTCCCAAGAATTGTGGGAAAAAATTACAACTTCAAAAAACTCACCATGCCTCTTACTAAATACCTTGGACTGTCTACTTTACAAAAAGGGGTCATTTGGTCGGTATTTGTACTGTCCTGACATTTCAGGGCCTCAAGAAAGGAGATAGGCCATCAGTACATCTGGTGTGATCAATTTTCAGTAATTGGTACCATAGCTTCTAGACTCAATAACTTTCACACAGACTAAATAATATACACTAATTTGGGTTAATTTTACCAGAGACATGTAGCAGTATACATTTTGGCCCAAATGTATGAAGAAAAATTTATTTTTTGCAAAATTTCATAATTGAAACTAAAAAAAAGTGTTTTTTTTCATAATTTTTGCTCTTTTTTTGCATATATCACGAAAAAAAAAAACCCCAGTTGTGATCAAATACCACCAAAAGAAAGCTCTATTTGTGTGAAAAAAATGATCAAAATTTTGTTTGGTTACAGTGTAGCATGACTGAGCAATTGTCATTCAAAATGTGAGAGTGCTGAAAGCTGAAAATTGGTCTGGGCAGGAAGGGTGTCAAACTGCTCTGTATGGAAGCGGTTAATGATTGTTATTTATTGAACAAGCTAATACTGGTTCACGATTTTACACCCACTTGATTTCTTATCAAGCGATATCAATTAGCGCAGATCTTTTTTACATATTTCTGATTTTTAGTGACTCCCACTACAGCTGTTGCTTAGCGCAGTTATTATTTTTATACAAAAAATAAAAAACCCAGTAGTGATTAAATACCATCAAAAGAAAGCTCTATTTGTGTGAAGAAAAGGACACAAATTTTTTAGGCTATGTTCACATCTTGGCGTTGGCATTTTTCAGAAGTTTTTCAGGCGTTTTCCAGCGTTGTTTTGGCGTTTTTCAGGCGTTTTTACAAGCGTTTGCAAGCGTTTTACAGGTGTTTTTATTGGCGTTTTTAATAGGCGTTTTTGTGTAGTGAGGTGACCAATGAAAAGCATTGTGGTTTTTTTTACAACATTTGCAAAGGAACCTCCCAAGGACCTCCTCCTCTGCATTGGACCTCACAGGGACCTCCTCTTCTGCATTTTGTGGTGTTCTTTGTTGTCTGTGTGAGTTTGTGTGCTCTGCTGCTTATAATGGACGACAATGAACGAGGATTTCTGTTTTGTGCATCAGTTGCACTTCTGATGCTGGAGGAAGAGGAGGAAGAGAGTAATCGACAATACTGGGTCCATCCTGTGACTGCTAATCGGCGACAGCGTGGCCAGTTCTGGGCAATGTATGATGACCTTCGTGTGCACGGGGACAAATTTTTTCAATGCACACGGATGTCAGTAAAAAGGTGTGTTCATCTCCTAATATCCTCAATAAGCTTGTACTATGTATGATAGATTATTTGCCCACTAACAATCAATATTATATTGTACAGTTTTGATGAGTTGCTGGAGTTAAGCCCCGTACACACGTACCGATCGTCGGCATACAAATGTTCGTCTTTTCTCCCCGGGATGTCGGTGTCTGTTGAAAAGTGCAAAGACAGCACAAGGACAGCACAAGAATTTTGTCTGCAGACTTCAGCTGACTGCAGAAGTGATGTCATGTAATGGTTAACTTTCCCTGTGTTTTTAATTTTCTGAGCATGCCCAGTCTTGCAAATCTGCGGTCTGTCAGCCGAATTCTGTACTGACAGGCGAACAATCGTCCGTTCTGGTGTCCGCAGACAAAAATTTTCATGTTTGCAAGAAAGACTTTTGTCCGCGGATTGTGCGCAGACAGCTGTCGGAGGCACCATACTAACACGCGTACAATCGGCAGATCTTTCGTCCGCCGACGTTTGTATGCTGACGATCGGTACGTGTGTACGGGCCTTTACTCTCTGCACATCTTCAGTGACAAGACACTGATTTTCGGGACTGTATTCCACCTGTGGAAAGGCTGATCATTACACTGCGGTAAGCAACAACCCACGTCCCCATCCCCTCTCAAACCCCATCTCCCTCACCCTACTCCCCTCACAATCAGTGCCACATATAAGTGCCACAAATCAGTGTCCACCAGTGCCACGTATCAGTGCCACGTATCAGTGCCACGAATCAGTGTCCACCAGTGCCATGTATCAGTTACACAAATCAGTGTCCACCAGTGCCACGTATCAGTGCCATGAATCAGTGTCCACCAGTGCCACATATCAGTGCCACATATTAGTGCCATGAATCAGTGTCCACCAGTGCCACGTATCAGTGCCACGTATCAGAGCCACGAATCAGTGTCCACCAGTGCCACGTATCAGTGCCACGTATCAGTGCCATGAAGCAGTGTCCACCAGTGCCACGTATCAGTGCCACGTATCAGTGCCATGAAGCAGTGTCCACCAGTGCCACGTATCAGTGCCATGAATCAGTGTCCACCAGTGCCACGTATCAGTGCCACGAATCAGTGTCCACCAGTGCCACATATCAGTGCCACGAATCAGTGTCCACCAGTGCCACATATCAGTGCCACGTATCAGTGTCCACCAGTGCCACGTATCAGTGCCACGAATCAGTGTCCACCAGTGCCACATATCAGTGCCACATATCAGTGCCACGAATCAGTGTCCACCAGTGCCACGTATCAGTGCCATGTATCAGTGCCACGTATCAGTGCCACTAATCAGTGTCCACCAGTGCCACGTATCAGTGCCACATATCAGTGCCACGTATCAGTGCCACGAATCAGTGTCCAACAGTGCCACATATCAGTGCCATGTATCAGTGCCACAAATCAGTGTCCACCAGTGCCACGTATCAGTGCCACTAATCAGTGTCCACCAGTGCCACGTATCAGTGCCACGAATCAGTGTCCACCAGTGCTACGTACAAACACCTCCCTTCCCCTCATGTACACCCGCAAGAGTGTCGCTGGTTCGAATCCCAACCACGACACTACCTGCCTGGAGTTTGCATGTTCTCCCTGTGCCTGCGTGGCTTTCCTCCGGTTACTCCGGTTTCCTCCCACACTCCAAAGACATGCTGGTAGGTTAATTGGATCCCTACTATGTATGTATGAATTGTACGCTCCTTGAGGGCAGGGACTGATGTGAATGTACAATGTATATGTAAAGCGCTGCGTAAATTGATAAATAAATAAATAAATACATAAAAACGCCAACCTCCTCCCCCCTGTCCTCTACCCCAGGTATTGCTGAACCTGTGGCCCTGCAGCTGTTGCAGAACTACAAGTCCCATTAACCATTGCAAGCTGCTGACAGTTACAAGCATGAGACTCCCAAAGGCAGAGGCATGATGTGATTTGTAGTCCCACAACAGATGGAGGGCCACAGGTTGAGCATCCATGCTCTACCCCATATGAATAAGAGACACAAACACAACATTTGTACTTGTGGTACATTTTATTTATTTATTTTAATATGCTTAAAAACATTGCATAGAACTCTATGCTAATTTAACACAAAAATGTGGAAGACAGGAGAGTGTCCTTGAAAATGGCATAGGCAGAGCAAGACATAGTGGTTCATGCAGGCAGGCTTCAAAATTCACAGGCAATCACCTGTAAAATTGTCAGACCTGATTGGTCTGATCATATGTCAGAGGTCCAAAATGGTCAGACAGGTACAACAACATTAACTAGAATACCAATGCCCAACATACTGTGATAAAAAAAAAACAGAGAGGTGCAAAACTGCAGCAGAAGAAAACGTCAGGTATCAATTTGGCAACCATTGCCTTTGGTTAGCAAAACAGTTTAAAAAACTGTAAAAAAGGAACTAAAAAATTACAAATTTTGATAACTTGTAGAGGGGGAGCTAGGGCGGAAAGGATCAATCATTGCTCCCTGGGGAGAACTTGTTGAGGGAGAAGGACTTGAGGATGTGGTAGCTGGAGTGTAATGTTGTGGATAGGGATGCATTGTTAGTTGGGAAGAATGCATGGAAGGAGGAGGATGAAATGAGTGCGTGGGAGTGGATGATTGAGTGTATGATGGTTGAGTGGAATGTATTGCATAGTGTTGGACAGAATGAAGGCCAGTTGGAGGTTGGAGGTTGGAGGGAATCTATTGAAGATGATGCAGATTGTGGTTGATAGTATGTGGATGGAGCAGAAGGATGAGAGTTGGTTTGGTAATGGCGAAAACCTGAGTAGGGAGGTGGTAGTGTTGGCGGTGGTGGTGCTGGTGTGTATATGGATGGCGCATGGTGGTAAGAAGGAGGTTGAAATGGAGGACAGGTGATGTGTGCAGGTGTTGAAGATGGACAGGGTGGGTTTTGAGAGTCATCTGTGGGAATGAAAGAGGAAAAGCAATAAAAGATTGCCTTTCTCATGGCTATCTGCCGAGATTCTGGAACTTTGTCCACAAAAGGTTCCAGGCTCTTTAGGAACATAGCAGTTGGTTTTTCCTCTTTTCTTTGTGAAAATTGGGACATCATGTTGACAATTCTATTATATCTTTCGTTCCTTCCTCTAGGGGCCCTTGATGAGGATCGCTGCAGTGGAGCAGCAGGGGGGCTAAGCAATTCGGAACTGGCAGATGTTCTGCTATTATTTAGCATAGTACTGGGTCTTGATACGTCAGGCAATGGCATGTCTGGTATTGGCATGTCAGGTATTGTCATGTCAGGTATTGTCATGTCAGGTAATGGCATGTCAGGTAATGGCATGTCAGGCATTTCCTGGCTTTCTTCTGCTGCATACATATCTTCGTGTTCCTCATCTTCTTCACCCGCTGGAGTGTTCCAGGAACTTTGGGTACTGTGAAAAAAAAAAAAAACATGCTCTAGAATGTCTGCATGCATACTTCATATGTAACTTTTAAAGTAACATGACCTACCTGTTCATTTGTAATGAAGGCCTCAGAAAATCCAAATCTTTGGCATGTATATATTGGGGAGGTTCTTCTGCTGTACTTGTCCTTCAAGCTCTTCCATTTTTTTTTCAATAGAAAAACTGTAAAAAAGAAAATACTTATGTCATTTTTTTTCTTTATCTACAGGTACTTAGCAACTGGTCAATCCCTGGCCAGTTTACACTTTGCATTTATGATTGGGAAATCCACAGCTAGCTACATTATACGGGACACTTGTGCCAAAATCTGGGATGTCTTACATGATTTGGAGATGGCCCAACCTAAGGAGGACGAGTGGCTCTCTATTTCTAAAGTCTTTTGGGAAAGATGCAATTTCCCAAACTGTGTAGGAGCTATAGATGGGAAGCATATACGAGTAATGAAACCAGCTGACAGTGGCACAAAATATTTTATTTATAAAAAATATTTCTCTTTTGTTCTATTGGCGGTCGTGGATGCCAATTATTGCTTCCGCTACATTGATATTGGCTCTTACGGGAGTAGTTCGGACTCCAGCATCTTTGCGCATTCTACTTTTGGCCAGATGCTGCGTAACAATGACCTAGACCTACCTGATAACAATCCACTACCGGGAACCAATGGTCCACCTGTCCCCTATGTGTTTTTTGGGGATGAAGCATTTGCGCTTCATGAAAACCTTCTAAGGCCATACTCAAGCCGAAACCTTAATGTGGAGAAGAGGTTGTTCAACTACAGGCTAACCAGAGCAAGGAGAGTGGTTGAGTGTGCTTTTGGCCTGCTATCAAACAAATGGCGATTTTTGCACAGCGTCATAAATCTCAACATGCAAAACGCCATATGCGCAGTCAAGGCAGCGTGCATCTTACATAATTTTGTAAGGAAGCGGGATGGCGTGTGCATTGAAGACGCTTTAATGCACACAATGCAGAGGGCCCAATGGAGCGGGAGTCGTGGGAACACAACTGGTGCATATGTCCGAGATTCCTTCAACAACTTCTTCATGAACACAGGACAGGTTCCATGGCAACTGGAAGCCATTGAAAATTGATAATGACAATTGATAAGTGACAATCTCTGTATTGGTGTGCATTAAATAATTTTAAAGGTATAATTGTATCATTTTAAAGGTTTAAAGGTATCATTAAAGGTATTATTGGAATCTAACATTCTGTATTGGTGTGCATTCATGGTATCATACAAGAGCTTATTTGGGGTGTCATGCGACCCGCTATTTTGTTTGCGCAATGAAACAATGAGGTAAAAAAAATAAGGTATCGCCAGAGCGAGAGCATTATTTTACAAAAAAATCTACCCTGTACTCCATTCACACTACTGCGACTTGTCAGGCGACTTGTGTGCCCTCAAGTCGCCCCAAGACACTGATTCATGGCACTGATACGTGGCACTGATACGTGGCACTGGTGGACACTGATTCGTGGCACTGATACGTGGCACTGGTGGACACTGATTCGTGGCACTGATATGTGGCACTGGTGGACACTGATTAGTGGCACTGATACGTGGCACTGATACGTGGCACTGGTGGACACTGATTCGTGGCACTAATACGTGGCACTGGTGGACACTGATATGTGGCACTGATACGTGGCACTGATACATGGCACTGATACGTGGCACTGGTGGACACTGATACGTGGCACTGATACGTGGCACTGATACATGGCACTGGTGGACACTAATTCATGGCACTGATAGGTGGCACTGATACGTGGCACTGGTGGACACTGATTCGTGGCACTAATAAGTGGCACTGGTGGACACTGATACGTGGCACTGATACATGGCACTGATACGTGGCACTGGTGGACACTGATTCGTGGCACTGATACGTGGCACTGGTGGACACTGATTCGTGGCACTGGTGGACACTGATACGTGGCACTGATACGTGGCACTGGTGGACAATGATTCATGTCACTGATACGTGGCACTGATACGTGGCACTGGTGGACACTGATTCGTGGCACTGATACGTGGCACTGGTGGACACTGATACGTGGCACTGATACGTGGCACTGATACGTGGCACTGGTGGACACTTATTCGCGGCACTGATACGTGGCACTTGTGGACACTGATTCATGGCACTGATACGTGGCACTGGTGGACACTGATACGTGGCACTGATATGTGGCACTGGTGGACACTAATTTGTGGCACTGATATGTGGCACTGATACGTGGCACTGGTAGGCACTGATTCGTGGCACTGATACGTGGCACTGATACGTGGCACTGGTGGACACTGATACGTGGCACTAATACGTGGCACTGGTGGACACTGATTTGAGGCACTGATTCATAGCACTGATACGTGGCACTGGTGGACACTGATTCGTGGCACTGATACGTGGCACTGGTGGACACTGATTTGTGGCACTGATTCGTGGCACTGATACGTGGCACTGGTGGACACTGATTTGTGGCACTGATATGTGGCACTGATATGTGGCACTGTTGGACACTGATTCATGGCACTGATTCGTGGCACTTATACGTGGCAATGATACGTGGCACTGGTGGACACTGATACGTGGCACTGGTGGACACTGATTTGTGGCACTGATTCGTGGCACTGATACATGGCACTGGTGGACACTGATTTGAGGCACTGATTCGTGGCACTGATACGTGGCACTGATACGTGGCACTGATACGTGGCACTGATATGTGGCACTGGTGGACACTGATTCGTGGCACTGATTCATGGCACTGATACGTGGCACTGGTGGACACTTATTTGTGGCACTGATTTGTGGCACTGATACGTGGCACTGGTGGACACTGATACGTGGCACTGATATGTGGCACTGATACGTGGCACTGATATGTGGCACTGGTGGACACTGATTAGTGGCACTGATTCGTGGCACTGATACGTGGCACTGATACGTGGCACTGATACATGGCACTGGTGGACACTGATACGTGGCACTGATACGTGGCACTGGTGGACACTGATTTGTGACACTGATTCGTGGCACTGATACGTGGCACTGGTGGACACTGATTTGTGGCACTGATACGTGGCACTGTTGGACACTGATTCGTGGCACTGATTCGTGGCACTGATACGTGGCACTGGTGGACACTGATTCGTGGCACTCATTCATGGCACTGATACATGGCACTGGTGGACACTGATTCGTGGCACTGATACGTGGCACTGGTGGACACTGATTCATATCACTGATTCGTGGCACTGATAGGTGGCACTGCTACGTGGCACTGGTGGACACTGATTCGTGGCACTGATACGTGGCACTGGTGGACACTGATATGCAATGCAACGCATATGCAATTGTGGAAAGCATCACCAACTATTCAGGAACTACAGATAAGATTATCTCCCCCCACATACATGCTGTTGCAAAGATGCAGACATGAAATCAGACACAAGGCAAGCCATGCAGAACACATTGAACACTTACCTTTCTCATGCTGCTGTTTCTTACTCATTGTAGAACACCCTGCAATAACTTTGGCAGCTATTTCCTCCCATGCCCTCTGCCTCTTATTTCGGTTTTTGTAGTGAACATTTTTTATGTCATAAAGACATGGATAGGTTCTGATTAGTGCTATGAAAGCTTCAGCTTCTAACAGGAAACTGCTGTCCTCCATGTTGCCGGAAAATGTGCTCACAGCAGAGGTGTGCCAAGGGGGGAGAGTTGTGCTGTTTGAGCTGATCGGGAGCAACAAAACGCCTGTAAAACACCTGTACAACGCTCTATACCACTTTGCATGGATGTCTATTGCACTAAACGCTTGTAATCTGCCCAAAAAGAAGCTCATGTACTTTTTTGAGCGTTGGGCGTTTTGCTCAGGGCGTCGGAACGCTCAGATGTGAACAGGGGTCATTGCAATGAATAGGATTTGTCTTGTTGGGCGTTTTGAGAGCTGATCAGAGCGCAGAAAAACGCTCCAAAAATGCCCCAAAACGCCTACATGTGAACGGAGCCTTATGGGTACAGTGTTGCATGACTGAGTAAATGTCATTCAAAGTGTGAGAGCGCTGAAAGCTGAAAATCGGTCTGGGCAGGAAGGGGGTGAAAGTGCACTGCAGGCAAGTGGTTAAAAGCCGGTTTTAAACAAGATAACTGTATTTGGTCTCCAATGGTCTGGAATTTTTTTGTCAAAATTATTGTATTTTGGCCTCCAAGTGTATAAAAGGCTTTTTAGTCAAAATAACTGCATTGGTCACCAAAGGTCTGAAAAACTTTTTTTAGTCAAAATGACTGTATTTTCATCTTTTAGAGTCTTAAAAAGCCAGTTTTAAACAAGATAACTTGCATTTGATCTCCAATGGTCTGGGAATTTTGTTTTTCAAAATGAATGTTTTTTGGTCTCCAAGTATATAAAAAGCCTTTTTTAGTCAAAATAACTGCATTTGGTCACCAAAGGTCTGAAAAAAATTTTTAGTCAAAATGACTGTATTTTCGTCTTTTAGATTCTTAAAAAGCCGGTTTTAGACAAGATAACTGCATTTGGTCTCCAATGCAGAGTGGGAGTGTTGTGCGCCTGAGAGTGTTGTGCGTCTGGGAGTGTTGTGCGTCTAGGAGTGTCGTGCGTCTGGGAGTTTTGTGCGTCTGGGAGTTTTGTGCGTCTGAGAGTGTTGTGCGTCTGAGAATGTTGTGCGTCTGAGAGTGTTGTGCGTATGAGAGTGTTGTGCGTCTGGGAGTGTTGTGCGTCTGAGAGGGTTGTGCGTCTGAGAGTGTTGTGCGTCCGAGAGTGTTGTGCCCTCCGAGAGTGTTGTGCGTCTGAGAGTGTTGTGCATCTGAGAGTGTGGTGCGTCTGAGAGTGTTGTGCATCTGAGAGTGTTGTGCTTTTGAGAGTGTGGTGCATCTGAGTGTTGTGCATCTGAGAGTGTGGTGCGACTAAGTGTCAAGTGAGTGTAGCGGAGTACCAGAGGGTGAGAAGGTAGAGTTAGGAAGTCGGGAAAAAGCCACACAGGACAGACTTTAATTACTAAATCCCCATTAGATTAGATTAGTAGGTACAATGCCCGGCGGGTGTGGAGATGCGTCTTGGTGTACATCTTGTGATATGTATGCGATCCTCGATCATGCGATCGAGGGCGAATACAAATGCGCAAAATGTAAGCACGTTGCTTCCCTGGAAGCTCAGGTCCTGAATCTAGGGAAGCAGCTGTCAACACTGAGCCAAATGTCCATACGAAGGAGAGCCAGGATCGTTCCAGTCAGACGCAAACTGGGGCCTGCACAGAGGTGGGCGGAGTATTGGAGGTGCAGGCATCAGAGCAGAGTAGAGGGGTGACAGTTAGGAGGGGTAGAAGGAGACAAGGCAAGGAGGCTGATCCTGGGCTGGAGCACCCCAATAGATACGCCCCGTTGCATGATGTTGGGGAAACCAGTCAGGGACCAGCATTGCTGGAGCAGAGCGACGCCCCTAGCTGCCAGGGCAAGAACTCCTCCAGTGAGGCCGGGAGAAAGGGAAAGGAAAGACAGGTGCTGGTGGTAGGGGACTCAATTATTAGAAGGACAGACAGTGCAATCTGTCACAAAGACCGTGTGCGCCGAACAGTCTGTTGTTTACCGGACGCTCGGGTTCGGCACATCGCGGATCGGGTGGACAGATTACTGGGTGGGGCTGGGGAAGACCCAGCTGTCATGGTACACGTGGGTACCAATGACATAGGCAGAGGAAGATGGCGAGTCCTAAATGATTTCAGGGACTTAGGCGCAAAGTTGAGGAGTAGGACCTCCAAGGCAGTATTTTCAGAAATACTACCTGTACCTCGAGCCACACCAGAGAGGCAGCGGGAGATTAGGGAAGTTAACAAGTGACTGAATTGCTGGTGTAGTAAGGAAGGTTTCGGGTTCCTGGAGAACTGGGCTGACTTCTCAGTCGGCCACCAGCTCTATGGTAGGGACGGATTTCGCCTAAATGGGGAGGGTGCAACCGTACTGGGTGAGAAGATGGTCAAAAAGTTAGAGGGGCTTTTAAACTAGGTGATGGGGGGAGGGTACAGATGTAGAATTAGCCAGTGGAAAGCAAGATCCAGAGGGCAGAAATGGGGACATTAGTGGTAGGGTGTTTGGAGCTCCTAAACCCAGGAGGGGTATGGGGAGAAATCACAAGAGCAGCCTAAAAACATCAAATGAGGATAATTGTAACCGATCACCGATAAACAGATTACAAGGCTTGTATACCAATGCCAGAAGCCTGGCTAACAAGATGGGAGAGCTGGAGCTGCTGATGTTTGAGGAGGACTTAGATTTTGTGGGGATAACAGAGACTTGGTTTGACAGCTCTCATGACTGGATGGCGACCATTCAGGGGTATTCCCTTTATCGCAGAGATAGAGAAGGTAAAAAAGTGGGAGGGATATGTCTGTATATTATGAACAGTATACAGGTAAATATGAGGGATGATATTAATAATGGAGCTATGGACGAGGAAGAATCCCTATGAACTTTAAAGGGAAGGCACTGTGGGGAAAGAAATATTGGGTGTATGCTATAGGCCCCCCAACCTGAGGGAGGAGGGGGAGGCGGACCTCCTTTTACAAATAGGATTGGTAGCAAGGATGGGAAATGTCATTATAATGGGGGACTTTAATTATCCAGATATAGACTGGGCAGAAGGAACCACACATTCAGCCAAGGCTCGGCAGTTCCTAAATGTTTTGCAGGACAATTTCATGGGTCAGATGGTGAATGCACCGACAAGAAACAATGCGGTTCTTGACCTACTGATTACCAACAATAAAGACCTGCTCACGGATATAGAAATACGGGACAACTTAGGAAACAGTGACCATAGGTCAATTAGTTTCAGTATTAATTACAGTAATAGGAAACACCAGGGCAATATAAGGACACTGAATTTTAAAAGAGCCAATTTCCCAAAACTGCGCTCTCTGCTAGAAAATATCAAATGGGATAGAACCCTGGGAACAAAGAACACGGAGGAAAAATGGGAGTGCTTCAAAAGCATACTTAACAAAGGGATTGACCAGTGCATTCCAAAGGGAAATAAATTTAAAAGAGCAAAACTAAACCCTGGGTGGCTAAACTCCAACATAAAAATGCATAATAATGCTAAAGGAAAGGCCTTCAAAAAATACAAGACTGAAGGGTCATTAGCAGCATTCAAGCATTACAAAGAGTGTAATAAGAAATATAAAGACGAAATCAGGGCGACTAAAATAGAACACGAGAGACATATAGCAGAAGAGCTTAAAAAGAACCCCAAGAAATTCTTTAACCACTTAAGCCCCGGAGGATTTGGCTGCTAAAAGACCAGGGTTTTTTTGCGATTTTTACTGCGTGACTTTAATGGACAATTGCGTGGTCGTGCGACTCTGTACCTAAACGAATTTGACATCCTTTTTTTCCCACAAACAGAGCTTTCTTTTGGTGGTATTTGATCACCTGTGCGATTTTTTGATCATGCGCTATAAACAAAAAAAGAGCGTCAATTTTGCAAAAATAACAATATTTTTCACATTTTTTTATATGAAATTCCCCCCCCAAAAAATGTAAAAATCAAAATTTTTTAACATTTTCGGCCAATTTGTTTTATGCTACATATGTTTGGTAAAAAAAATCGCAAAAAGCATATTTTGATTGGTTTGCGCAAAAGTTATCGCGTTTACTAACAAACGGAAAGATTTTTGTCATTTTTGGTGTTTTTTTTAAACGCGTAATGGCGGCGATCTGCAATTTTTTTTCGGTACTGCGACATTGCGGCGGACAGATCGGACCCTTGACTGACATTTTTGACACTTTTGGGGTTACCAGTGACATTACTGTAGTAATCAGTGCTATACATATGCACTGTTACTGCAAAAATGACACTGGCAGGGAAGGGGTTAACTGTATTGGAGAGGGAGGGGTTAAGTGTGTCCTAGGAGCGTGATTCTAACTGTATAGGGACATGGCTATTGGTGTAAAAAAAAAAGATCAACAGTCCTACATAGTAGAACCGTCTGATCTCCATTTTTACACCAGGGAGAATGACGGGCGGCTTGTTTACATAACCCGCTCCGCTTTCTCCCTTCACCGGAGCGATCGTAGTGTGACCGGCGGACATCGGGTCCGCCGGTCACACGCACTGACTTGTCAGTGAACGAGCCGCGGTGGGCGCGAGCCTCGGTGGGTGCGCGCCCGCCCGCAATTGGCTCTCAAGTCAGTGACAGGCGAGTGACGTACCCATACGCCACTCTGCCTGGCCGGGGCTGACCGCCGCAGTATATAGTCGTGCAGCGGTCTGCAACTGGTTAAGTATATAAACAGTAAGAAAGCGAGGCCAGAACACATTGGCCCCATAAAAGGCGATAAGGGAGTTTTGGCCACAGAGGACAGGGAAAAGGCGGTAGTGTTAAATAAATTCTTCTCTTCAGTCTTCACAAAAGAATCGGGGGGCTACACTAACCCAGCCAAACTAAACAACACACCTCAGGAAATACCGCCATGGCTAACAGAAGATAGACTTAGAACTAAACTAGAGAAACTTAACATAAATAAATCACCGGGACAGGATGGCTTGCACCCTAGGGTTCTTAAAGAGCTCAGCCAGGTGATTGCCAGACCATTATTCTTGATCTTTAAGGATAGTTTACAGACGGGTATGGTGCCAGCTGATTGGAAAAAAGCCAACGTGGTACCAATATTTAAAAAGGGGCCGAGATATATCCCGGGTAACTATAGGCCGGTCAGCCTAACATCAGTAGTCTGCAAGATTTTGGAGGGGATGTTAAGGGACCACATACAAGACTTTAGTAATGAAAACGGTATTATTAGTAGTAATCAGCATGGATTCATGAAAAATCGTTCTTGCCAAACCAATCTATTAACCTTCTATGATGAAGTGAGCTGCCACCTAGATAAAGGTAAGCCTGTGGATTTGGTGTACCTGGACTTCGCAAAGGCCTATGACACCGTTCCCCACAAACGCTTACTGTTCAAACTAAGGAAGGTGTGTATGGACCATAAGGTGAGTACCTGGATAGAGAACTGGCTCCAGGGGAGGTTGCAAAGTGTGGTGATTAATGGGGAGTACTCAGATTGGGCGGGTGTGGAAAGCGGGGTCCCCCAGGGTTCTGTCCTGGGCCCAATCCTGTTTAATTTATTCATAAATGATCTAGAGGAGGGGATATCGAGCAAAATCTCAGTATTTGCGGATGATACTAAATTAAGCATGCCAATATCTTCTGGGCAGGATGTGGAAATCTTACAAGCGGACCTGAACAAAATTATGGGGTGGGCAACTACATGGCAGATGAGGTTCAATGTTGAAAAATGTAAAGTAATGCACCTGGGTGCCAGAAACCAGAAAGAAAGCTACTCACTGGGGGGGAACCTCTGGGTGAGTCTAGGATGGAAAAGGACCTGGGGGTACTGGTAGACAACAGGCTTGGCAGTGGCATGCAATGCCAAGCCGCTGCAAGCAAAGCCAACAGAATACTGGGATGTATAAAAAAGGGGATTCAATCCAGAAATAAAGAGATTATTCTTCCACTCTACAAGACTCTGGTCCGGCCACAGCTGGAGTATGCTGTCCAGTTCTGGGCACTGGTCCTCACGAAGGATGTGCAGGAACTGGAGAAAGTCCAGAGAAGGGCAACAAAAATAATTAGGGGAATGGAGGACAACAGCTATGAGGAAAGACTACAAGCACTGAACTTATTCTCTCTGGAGAAGAGATGATTGAGGGGGGATATGATATCAATGTACAAATATTGTACTGGAAACCCTAGCATTTGGAAAAAAACTATTCAGAGAAAGGAAATAAAATAAGACGCATGGTAACTCACTAAAACTAGAGGAAATGCGGTTTAACCTTAAAATACGCAGGGGGTTCTTCACTGTAAGAGCAGTAAGGATGTGGAATTCTCTTCCGCAAACAGTCGTATCAGCAGGGAGCATTGATAGTTTCAAAAAACTATTAGATGGGCACCTTAAAGACCACAACATACAGGGGTATACAATGTGTGGTTAACAGTAGACACACACACACACACATCATAGGTTGAACTGGATGGACTGATGTATTTTTTCAACCTAACTAACTATGTAAATATGTAACTATGTAATGGTCTGATTTTTTTTTTTCAAAATGAATGTATTTTGGTCTCCAAGTGTATAAAAAGGCTTTTTTAGTCAAAATAACTGCATATATGGTCACCAAAGGTCTGAAATTTTTTTTAGTCAAACTGAC
Organism: Pelophylax lessonae; assembly: GCF_965119305.1. NCBI lineage: Eukaryota > Metazoa > Chordata > Amphibia > Anura > Ranidae > Pelophylax > Pelophylax lessonae. Next base: position 165,099,424 of record NC_138779.1, read on the forward strand.
TGTATTTTCATCTTTTAGAGTCTTAAAAAACCGGTTTTAGACAAGATAACTGCAATTGGTATCCAATGGTCTGAATTGTTTTGTCAAAATGAATGTATTTTGGTCTCCAAGTGTATAAAAGCCTTTTTTAGTCAAAATAACTGCATTTGGTCACCAAAGGTCTGAAAATTTTTTTTAGTCAAAATGACTGTATTTTCGTCTTTTAGCGTCTTAAAAAGCCGGTTTTAGACAATATGACTGCATTTGGTCTCCAATGGTCTGATGTTTTTTCAAAATGAACGTATTTTGGTCTCCAAGTGTATAAAAAGGTTTTTTATGTCAAAATAACTGCATTTGGTCACCAAAGGTCTGAATTTTTTTTGTCAAAATGACTGTATTTTTGTCTTTTAGAGTCTTAAAAAGCCGGTTTTAGACAAGATAACTGCATTTGGTCTCCAATGGTCTCGAAATTTTTTTGTCAAAATGAATGTATTTTGTTCTCCAAGTGTCTTAAAGGGCTTTTTTAGTCAAAATAACTGCATTTGGTCACCAAAAGTCTGAAAAAAAATTTTTAGTCAAAATTACTGTATTTTCGTCTTTTAGAGTCTTAACCACTTGCCGACCGCCGCACGACTATCTACGTCGGCGGTCAGCCCCTCACAGGCAAACTAACGTAGGGCTACGTTGCTTGCTTGTGAGGGTCTAGGGAGCGAGCGCGCGCCCCCCGGGGCGCGCTCCCGCTCCCGCGTGGTCACGGACCCCCCGCGCGTGTGACCAGCGGACCCGATGTCCGCCGGTCACTCGGCGATCGGCGGGGGAGAGGGAGAATGTCAGGCAGCTTGTGTAAACAAACTGCCTGTCATTCTCTTCGCTGCAAAGACACTGATAAAACGGATCTGGTATGTAGATCCGTTGATCAGTGTCTTTACAGCTAGAGCCACAGCCAATCACAGTAGAAACCACGCCCCTAGGGACACACACAGCCCCTCCCTTCCAAATAAAGTTAACCCCTTCACTACCAGTGTATTTTTACAGTAACAGTGCATATATATAGCACTGATTACTGTAGAAATGTCACTGGTAACCCCAAAAGTGTCAAAAATGTCAGTCAAGGGTCCGATCTGTCCGCCGCAATGTCGCAGTACCGCAAAAAAAATCTCAGATCGCCGCCATTACGCGTTAAAAAAAAAACAACAAAAATGACAAAAATCTTTCCCTTTGTTAGTAAACGCGATAACTTTTGCGCAAACCAATCAAAATACGCTTTTTGCGATTTTTTTTACCAAACATAGGTAGCATAAAATAAATTGGCCGAAAATTTTTAAAAATTTTGATTTTTACATTTTTTTTGGGGGGAATTTCATATAAAAAAATGTGAAAAATATTGCTATTTTTGCAAAATTGACGCTCTTTTTTTGTTTATAGCGCGTGATCAAAAAATCGCACAGGTGATCAAATACCACCAAAAGAAAGCTCTGTTTGTGGGAAAAAAAGGACGTCAAATTCGTTTAGGTACAGCGTCGCACGACCGCGCAATTGTGCGTTAAATTCACGCAGTGCCGAATCGCAAAATACCCCCTGGTCGGAATGGGGGTAAAATCTTCCGGGGCTTAAGTGGTTATAAAGCCGGTTTTAGACAAGAAAACTGCATTTGGTCTCCAATGATCTGGAATTCTTTTTGTCAAAATGAATGTTTTTTGGTCTCCAAGTATATAAAAAGCATTTTTTACTCAAAATAACTGCATCTGGTCACCAAGGATCTGAAAAAAATGTTTTAGTCAAAATGACTGTATTTTCGTCTTTTAGATTCTTAAAAAGCCAATTTTAGACAAGATACTTACATTTGGTCTCCAATGGTCTGAATTTTTTTCTTTCAAAATGAATGTATTTTGGTCTCCAAGTGTATAAAAGCCTTTTTTAGTCAAAATAACTGCATTTGGTCACCAAAGGTCTGAAATTTTTTTTTAGTCAAAATGACTGTATTTTCGTCTTTTAGAGTCTTAAAAAGCCAGTTTTAGACAAGATAACTGCATTTGGTCTCCAATGGTCTGATTTTTTTCAAAATGAACGTATTTTGGTCTCCAAGTGTATAAAAAGGCTTTTTAAGTCAAAATAACTGCATTTGGTCACCAAAGGTCTGACAATTGTTTTTTGTCAAAATGACTGTATTTTCGTCTTTTAGAGTCTTAAAAAGCCGGTTTTAGACAAGATAACTGCATTTGGTCTCCAATGGTCTGATTTTATTTTTTCAAAATGAACGTATTTTGGTCTCCAAGTGTATAGAAAGGTTTTTTAAGTTAAAATAACTGCATTTGGTCACCAAAGGTCTGAATTTTTTTTGTCAAAATAACTGTATTTTTGTCTTTTAGAGTCTTAAAAAGCCAGTTTTAGACAAGATAACTGCATTTGGTCTCCAATGGTCTGGAAATTTTTTTGTCAAAATGAATGTATTTTGTTCTCCAAGTGTCTTAAAAGGCTTTTTTTAGTCAAAATAACTGCATTTGGTCACCAAAAGTCTGAAAAAATTTTTTGTCAAAATTACTGTATTTTTATCTTTTAGAGTCTTAAAAAGCCGGTTTTAGACAAGAAAACTGCATTTGGTCTCCAATGATCTGGAATTTTTTTGTCAAAATGAATGTTTTTTGGTCTCCAAGTATATAAAAAGCTTTTTTTAGTCAAAATAACTGCATTTGGTCACCAAGGATCTGAGAAAAATGTTTTAGTCAAAATGACTGTATTTTCGTCTTTTAGAGTCTTAAAAAGCCGATTTTAGACAAGATAACTGCATTTGGTCTCCAATGGTCTGAATTTTTTTTCTTTCAAAATGAATGTATTTTGGTCTCCAAGTGTATAAAAAGGCTTTTGTAGTCAAAATAACTGCATTTGGTCACCAAAGTTTTGACATTTTTTTTAATCAAACTGACTGTATTTTCGTCTTTTAGAGTCTTAAAAAGCCGGTTTTAGACAAGATAACTGCATTTGGTCTCCAATGGTATGATTTTTTTTGCCAAAATGAATGTATTTTGGTCTCCAAGTGTATAAAAGCCTTTTTTAGTCAAAATAACTGAATTTGGTCACCGAAGGTCTGAATTTTTTTATAGTCAAAATGACTGTATTTTCATCTTTTAGAGTCTTAAAAAGACGGTTTTAGACAAGATAACTGCATTTGGTCCCCAATGGTCTGATTTTTTTTTTCAAGATGAACGTATTTTGGTCTCCAAGTGTATAAAAAGGTTTTTTTAGTCAAAATAACTGCATTTGGTCACCAAAGGTCTGAAAATTTTTTTGTCAAAATGACTGTATTTTTGTCTTTTAGAGTCTTAAAAATCCGGTTTTAGACAAGATAACTGCATTTGGTCTCCAATGGCTTGGAAATTTATTTTGTCAATATGAATGTATTTTGTTCTCCAAGTGTCTTAAAGGTCTTTTTTAGTCAAAATAACTGCATTTGGGGGCGTGGTCTGGACATGGCCGGCTGAAGCTGTCTTTGCTGTGAGCTCCGTGCCTGCCCGTGCCTAACCTGGCTCACATTGTCTGCAGACGGAGGGGATGCGGTCTGCGAGACGCCGGAGAACTAGGGGAACAGCTGGACCATCATCTACCCCCCGCAGAGCGCCGGTGAGAGGAGATATCAGTAACTCTTTCCCCCCCTCTCAAACTCCCACCGCATCGACCAATCGATGCACCTCATGCAGCAGAAGACGCACCGCCGGCATCCCCGGCATCCTCGGCTGCCTCAGACGCTCTTTCCACCACCCCAGCTGCCCTCCGCCCGGGTGAGCCGGAGCCCTCCTCATTTACACAGCGGGGGGGGGGGGGTGGATGACGAACTTCGTGCCCTGCTGCGGGCACTGCCGAGCAAAGCAGACATCGAGGCCATAGTGGGCCGCCTCAAGACAGCCCACCAGAGGGCTATCCAGGAGGTCCGGACCGAGGTGCAGCAGGTCTCGGGGCATGTAACTGCTGGCGAATCTGCTCTTGCAGCCATGGATCGCAGGGTGGGTGCTCTGGAGGTAGCCCAGCAGAACCAAGCCACATCCACCATGGCTATGCAGCTGCACATGGAGGACATTGAAGATCGCAGCAGAAGGAATAATGTGCGGCTCAAGGGACTTCCAGAGGCGACTGGCCCTGAGGACCTCCAGGAAACCGTCTCCGCCATCTTTGCCCAACTTCTGGGGGAGTCCTTGCCTGCCAACCTGGAGTTCGATCGTGTCCACAGGGCGCTGGGCCCGCGCTCCCCTGACCCGGACAGACCCAGGGATGTGGTATGTCGCCTGCCTAGGTTCTCCCACAGGGAAATGATTATAAGGAAGGCTTGGGACGCGGGCACTCTGGACTTTGATGGAGTGCCCCTGAAGTTGCTGCCTGACCTGTCCCGAGCCACTCTCTATCGTAGGGCATTGCTGCGCCCACTGCTGGACTTAGCTAGGAGATCGGGGGTCACCTACAGATGGGGCTACCCCCTTTCCGTCACCTTCAGGAAACCTAACTCGTCCTTCACTCTGAGATCCCAGACAGAGCTCCCCGCATTGTTTGCTTTCCTCGAGACTGATCCTATCCAGGTACCTGATTGGCTGGTTTTGCTTCCCCGTCCGTCAGATCGCAGATCTGCTCCGGGTGGGGGCCCCTTCAGCTCCCCCCGCCCGCAGCAGTCTCGCCGTGGCTCTAGGCCACGTTCTGCGGAAACCCCCAGGGAACAAAGAGACCGATGGTGTACTTTGGCTTCTGAAAGCCCTGCTGGTTGTGCCCTGTATCTGGTATTTGCTCTCCCTGGCTATCCTCCCCGGACTGTGGACTGTGACTATCCCCGTGCCGTCCAGTGACTGTGGATACACCCCCCGGATGGACTCAAGGACATTATTTTCTACCCTGGATTGGCATCTCACCTTGGTATGGCACCCCTTCTGCCCCCCCTGGCCCCGTGGATAGCACTCTCCGGAATGGTGGTACTGTTGACTCCTGGGCCGCTCCTCTACTCCCCCCCTACCGCCTGCAGGATTTCCTGCTGGATAGTTATACTATCTATCCCTGATGTTTCTCTTATATGCACTCACTTGGAGCTATGGGGTGCTCCTGGCTACGCCCTGTTGTGTACCACTGAGAAGGTTTGGGGACGCTGTACCTGTATGTGGAGCCGGGGTGGATGGGTGGATGGGGTGGCTGGGATTGTTCTCCTGGGGGTGACTTGCAGTGATTCGGCCTACTGGAAGCTCGCCACCTGGTCGGGAGGGGGGGGATCCGGGGACAAGCACCGTCTCCCTAGTGTGACGGCGATCGCGTAAAAAACTGCGCAGGGTGGTGACCCGTCGCCTGTCTGCCATCTGGTTACCTAGTGCTTGGTTGCCAGTAGCCACTGAATCCTTGGAGCGTTCCGCTCGTGTGGGGGCCCTCACTGCATTGTCTCCCTGAGGTATGTTGGTTGTTATGTTATGCCGGATTGTGTGACCCACGTGGTGCGATTTCCCTGGAGGGGCAGCTTGGCTCTGCCGTGCGGTCTCGCCGGGGCATGCTACACCATGGGGTTTTGTACGTTATTTACTCCTGCCTGCCTTATATTTGCCTGCCTCGGCGTTCGCCGGGGTTACATTGCACTAGTTCAGGGGTATCTATTGGGGTGCTCTGCTTGGTCCATCTCAGCGCCACGATTTGCCGCGCCTTGCTTGCTACCAGGCCTTCCGGTCTGCGTGAGGGGTGTGGCGGACTGGGGTGGTGACTTCTACCTCGACTACCCCTGTTCTGCTTCTGCAGCCTCTGAGCTGATCTTACACTGCTTCCCCTTATTATCTTGTCTCTCCCTTCTAGCTAGGTGGGCCGGACAGCCGGACCTGAGCAGGTTTTAGTTGAGTCGTCTCCACCCTCGACCCCTAGTAGGTTGGCACTGGGTGCTGGTGCTGGTCGCCCCGGTCGCCCCGGTGCTAGTGCAGCATTTCTGCTCTGTTAGTTTCTTTGGGTATTACCCGCCTTTCCCTGTCTTTGTCTACTGTTCTTCTTTCCTCCGTCTCCGTCCCTCTTTGTGGGAGCATCCTCTCCCCCCTCCCTCTTACCCACCCTTCCCCTCCCTTTCTTTACTTACCTCCCTAGGTGGGTGGGCGGTGCGCGGTGCCGGACCATGGACACCCTCAGGTTGTATTCCCTGAATGCCAAAGGGCTCAATGTGCCAGAAAAGCGGAAAGTACTCCTGAATGAATTGCGCCGCTCCCGTGCTGATGTAGCCTTCATTCAGGAGACCCATTTCAGAGATGACCGCCTTCCGCTCCTTATGAATAGGTTTTACCCGTTCTCGTATCACGCTACCAATGCCGTCGCGAAATCCAAAGGAGTCCCCATCTTGCTGTCAGCCAGGATCCCATGGAAATGCGAGGCCTCGTTGTTGGACCCGGGTGGGCATTTTTTGTTTCTCAAAGGGACGGTCTGCTCCCACCGCCTGACGTTCGCCTGTATCTACGCCCCTAACGAAGGCCAGGATGGTTTTATGTCGGATGTCCTGGATAAGCTTGCCGGCTTCCAGGAGGGCCAATTGATACTGGGAGGGGACTTCAATATCCCCCTGGTCCCGTCGATGGATACTTCCTACGGGACCTCCTCGATTCCCCATGGCGTGCGGAAGCGCTTCTGGCAAGCACTCCACAACACCCAGCTAGTGGATGCCTGGCGCCTGCAACATGGTAGTGAGCGTGACTACACCTTTTTCTCTTCACCCCACAAAGCCTACTCGCGTATTGACTTCTTTCTGGTACCCCACCGCCAATTGCACGCGGTGCGGGACACAGGGATTGGTTCGATCACCTTCTCGGATCATGCCCCGGTCTCCATGCTGTATGGTCTGGCGGATGGCGAGGGTGGGGGGACCAGGGTATGGCGCCTTGGCGACTCTCTACTGTAAAATCCTGAAGTTCATGCTGAAATCCTTCGGGAACTAACTAATTATTTCAGGGAAAACACCACAGAGGGCTGTGACCCGGGAATGGTGTGGGAGGCTCACAAGAACGTGATTCGAGGCCTATTCATCAAACATGGTTCCCGTATCAAGAAAGCCCGCTTGCAGCTCCTGAGTAAGCTGCTGGCGGATATCCACATATTGGAAGCTAAGCATAAGCGTTCGTTGACCAGGGAGGACGAGAGGGAACTTTTCACCCTACGACAGAAGGTGAAAGACCTTCTCTTCGTGAAGGCCAAGGCGGATCTTCAACAATCGCGTCAAGCCTTCTACTCGTCTGGTGATAAATGTGGTCACTTGCTGGCGACCTCCGTCCGCGCACAGCGTATGGCGAACTATATTCCCCACGTTCGCTCCGCGGGGGGGAGTAAGGTGGCTCTGCCCAGGCTGATTGCTGAGGAGTTCCAGGCGTTTTATTCTGACCTATATAACCTTCCACCCCAAACGGTCTCCTCAGCGCATATTGAGGACTATGTGTCCTCGGCTCGTTTGCCCAGTCTTTCGGTGGAGGAAAGGGAGCAACTGGAGGCTCCGATCTCTCTGCTGGAACTGCAGGGGGCCTTAGGTTCCTTTAAAGTTGGTAAAGCCCCGGGCCCGGATGGCTTCACCCTCCCCTATTATTCTACGTTTTTCCAGACCCTGGGACCCCATTGGCTAGCGTGGCTAAACCTCCTCGGATCTAACAAGTCGGCCTTTCCGACTGACTCGTTAAGGGCACATATCTCCCTGATCCCGAAGGAGGGGAAGGATTGTAACGCTCTTGCGTTTCATGTATGGTGTGGATTTTCAGCTGCAGAAATATTCCACTTCAGTAGTCATGTAAGAGAGATGCTGAGATACCATTCCCAACCTCAATGACTCATCATGTGTGGAAGGTCTTAATTCAGCTAGTAAATACACACACTCAACAAGCTGGTTCCTAGAGTGACTTTATGTATGTAGTAACACAGTGATGAAGATTTAAGAGACAGGTTGAGTGGAGGTGGTAGGTGACAGACACTTGAAGGTAAGACAGTAGCAGATGGATGCAGGTAGGTTTAGCAATCATGTATGGTAGCAGATGACAGAGTAGCAGGTGGACATACAAGAGTGATCAACCCAGTGCAGGAATAAGTAGCAGTAGTCTTAAGAGCTAGCAATCTAGATATGCAGATGTGATAAATAGTCTTTACTATGCAGAGCTAGATAGTGTAAGCTTAGTATAAGTTTATAGAGGGTTCCCCTGCGGGGTACTTAGCACTAATAGCAATACAGCCGAAGGTTGGTTCAGGAGAAGCGGATGATCCGGAAGCGGGATGCAGGGATCAGCGCAGCGAGGTTCCGTCAGCGAGGTATGCTTGCAAGCACGAAAGCTTCAAGCCAAGTTAGCATCCAGGTAAGGGTGTTTGAACGAACACATGTGAGTGAGAACCGGCGCTTTAAATAGCCATCTAGTCCGGCGCTGAGTGATGACAGCTTCAGTCCCAAAGGTGTATGCGCACCTTTCCAAAAGAGAATGGTGGGGCGCATACACTTGTGAAAAGAGTAATTTAGGGTACCAAAGGTACCGGAACATTACAATACCCCCCCTTAAGGCCGGCTCCTGAAGGCCTCTGGAGCTGGTTTGTCTGGGTATCTCGCATGAAAATTGCGGATTAATCTAGGGGCATGTATTTCAGAGGTGTTTAGCCAGGTGTCGTCTTGGGGCCCATAGTTCTTCCATCTAACCAAGTACTGAAGTCTTCTTCTGTAGATACAAGAATCCAGAATCTCTTTTATCTCGTATTCTTCTCCACCTTCAACTTGTACAGGAGGCGGAGGTGGAATATTAGGCCTTATTCCTTGGTCCGGAACATGGGGCTTCAGTAGCGACACATGGAAAATGGGATGGATTTTCATTTCCTGCCTTTAGGGGTACAAACAATAGTAATTGGGGCCTAGTATGGTTGTGTACGTGTGAGATACATACACTTTTTTTGATCATATTTTCTATTCTGCTATTCAATAAAAACCTTTGGGGATCAATTAAATTGCGGGATAGTCTGTGTTGGTAGGTGTGAGATACACCTTTCCAAGTTTTTGGGGTTCATCTCATACTTCTGAAGATTTGAGGGTGCTGCCTTTTCCAAACTCCTCCTACTCCTCATTCTGCCTTTAGGGGTACAAACAGTAGTAATTGGGGCCTAGTGTGGTTCTGTACGTGTGAGATACATACACTTTTTTTGATCATATTTTCTATTCCGCTATTCAATAAAAACCTTTGGGTATCAATTAAATTGCGGGATAGTCTGTGTTGGTACGTGTGAGATACACCTTTCCAAGTTTTTGGGGTTCATCTCATACTTCTGAAGATTTGAGGGTGCTGCCTGTTCCAAACTCCTCCTACTCCTCATCCTGCCTTTAGGGGTACAAACAATAGTAATTGGGGCCTAGTCTGGTTGTGTACGTGTGAGATACATACACTTTTTTTGATCATATTTTCTATTCTGCTATTCAATAAAAACCTTTGGGGATCAATTAAATTGCGGGATAGTCTGTGTTGGTAGGTGTGAGATACACCTTTCCAAGTTTTTGGGGTTCATCTCATACTTCTGAAGATTTGAGGGTGCTGCCTTTTCCAAACTCCTCCTACTCCTCATTCTGCCTTTAGGGGTACAAACAGTAGTAATTGGGGCCTAGTGTGGTTCTGTACGTGTGAGATACATACACTTTTTTGATCATATTTTCTATTCCGCTATTCAAAAAAACCTTTGGGTATCAATTAAATTGCGGGATAGTCTGTGTTGGTACGTGTGAGATACACCTTTCCAAGTTTTTGGGGTTCATCTCATACTTCTGAAGATTTGAGGGTGCTGCCTGTTCCAAACTCCTCCTACTCCTCATCCTGCCTTTAGGGGTACAAACAATAGTAATTGGGGCCTAGTCTGGTTGTGTACGTGTGAGATACATACACTTTTTTTGATCATATTTTCTATTCCGCTATTCAATAAAAACCTTTGGGTATCAATTAAATTGCGGGATAGTCTGTGTTGGTAGGTGTGAGATACACCTTTCCAAGTTTTTGGGGTTCATCTCATACTTCTGAAGATTTGAGGGCGCTGCCTTTTCCAAACTCCTCCTACTCCTCATTCTGCCTTTAGGGGTACAAACAGTAGTAATTGGGGCCTAGTGTGGTTCTGTACATGTGAGATACATAGACTTTTTTGATCATATTTTCTATTCCGCTATTCAATAAAAACCTTTGGGTATCAATAAAATTGCGGGATAGTCTGTGTTGGTAGGTGTGAGATACACCTTTCCAAGTTTTTGGGGTTCATCTCATACTTCTGAAGATTTGAGGGTGCTGCCTGTTCCAAACTCCTCCTACTCCTCATCCTGCCTTTAGGGGTACAAACAATAGTAATTGGGGCCTAGTCTGGTTGTGTACGTGTGAGATACATACACTTATTTTGATCATATTTTCTATTCCGCTATTCAATAAAAACCTTTGGGTATCAATTAAATTGCGGGATAGTCTGTGTTGGTAGGTGTGAGATACACCTTTCCAAGTTTTTGGGGTTCATCTCATACTTCTGAAGATTTGAGGGTGCTGCCTGTTCCAAACTTCTCCTACTCCTCATCCTGCCTTTAGGGGTAAAAACAGTAGTAATTGGGGCCTAGTGTGGTTCGGTACGTGTGAGATACATACACTTTTTTTGATCATATTTTCTATTCCGCTATTCAATAAAAACATTTGGGTATCAATTAAATTGCGGGATAGTCTGTGTTGGTAGGTGTAAGATACACCTTTCCAAGTTTTTGGGGTTCATCTCATACTTCTGAAGATTTGAGGGTGCTGCCTGTTCCAAACTCCTCCTACTCCTCATCCTGCCTTTAAGGGTACAAACAATAGTAATTGGGGCCTAGTCTGGCTGTGTACGTGTGAGATACATACACTTTTTTTGATCATATTTTCTATTCCGCTATTTAATAAAAACCTTTGGGTATCAATTAAATTGCGGGATAGTCTGTGTTGGTAGGTGTGAGATACACCTTTCCAAGTTTTTGGGGTTCATCTCATACTTCTGAAGATTTGAGGGTGCTGCCTGTTCCAAACTCCTCCTACTCCTCATCCGGCCTTTAGGGGTACAAACAATAGTAATTGGGGCCTAGTCTAGTTGTGTACGTGTGAGATACATACACGTTTTTGATCATATTTTCTATTCCGCTATTCAATAAAAACCTTTGGGTATCAATTAAATTGCGGGATAGTCTGTGTTGGTACGTGTGAGATACACCTTTCCAAGTTTTTGGGGTTCATCTCATACTTCTGAAGATTTTAGGGTGCTGCCTGTTCCAAACTCCTCCTACTCCTCATCCTGCCTTTAGGGGTACAAACAATAGTAATTGGGGCCTAGTCTGGTTGTGTACGTGTGAGATACATACACTTTTTTTGATCATATTTTCTATTCCGCTATTCAATAAAAAACCTTTGGGTATAAACAATTAAATTGCGGGATAGTCTGTGTTGGTACGTGTGAGATACACCTTTCCAAGTTTTTGGGGTTCATCTCATACTTCTGAAGATTTGAGGGTGCTGCCTGTTCCAAACTCCTCCTACTCCTCATCCTGTCTTTAGGGGTACAAACAATAGTAATTGGGGCCTAGTCTGGTTGTGTACGTGTGAGATACATACACTTTTTTTGATCATATTTTCTATTCCGCTATTCAATAAAAGCCTTTGGGTATCAATAAAATTGCAGGATAGTCTGTGTTGGTAGGTGTGAGATACACCTTTCCAAGTTTTTGGGGTTCATCTCATACTTCTGAAGATTTGAGGATGCTGCCTGTTCCAAACTCCTCCTACTCCTCATCCTGCCTTTAGGGGTACAAACAATAGTAATTGGGGCCTAGTCTGGTTGTGTACGTGTGAGATACATAAACTTTTTTTGATCATATTTTCTATTCCGCTATTCAATAAAAACCTTTGGGTATAAACAATTAAATTGCGGGATAGTCTGTGTTGGTACGTGTGAGATCCAACCTTTCCAAGTTTTTTGGGTTCATCTTATACTTCTGAAGATTTGAGGGTGCTGCCTGTTCCAAACTCCTCCTACTCCTCATCCTGCCTTTAGGGATACAAACAATAGTAATTGGGGACTAGTGTGGTTCTGTACGGGTGAGATACATACACTTTTTTTGATCATATTTTCTATTCCGCTATTCAATAAAAACCTTTGGGTATAAACAATTAAATTGCGGGATAGTCTGTGTTGGTAAGTGTGAGATACACCTTTCCAAGTTTTTGGGGTTCATCTCATACTTCTGAAGATTTGAGGATGCTGCCTGTTCCAAACTCCTCCTACTCCTCATCCTGCCTTTAGGGGTAAAAACAGTAGTAATTGGGGCCTAGTGTGGTTCTGTACGTGTGAGATACATACACTTTTTTTGATCATATTATCTATTCCGCTATTCAATAAAAACCTTTGGGTATCAATTAAATTGCGGGATAGTCTGTATTGGTAGGTGTGAGATACACCTTTCCAAGTTTTTGGGGTTCATCTCATACTTCTGAAGATTTGAGGGTGCTGCCTGTTCCAAACTCCTCCTACTCCTCATCCTGCCTTTAGAGGTACAAACAATAGTAATTGGGTCCTAGTCTGGTTGTGTACGTGTGAGATACATACACTTTTTTTGATCATATTTTCTATTCCGCTATTCAATAAAAACCTTAGGGTATCAATTAAATTGCGGGATAGTCTGTGTTGGTAGGTGTGAGATACACCTTTCCAAGTTTTTGGGGTTCATCTCATACTTCTGAAGATTTGAGGGTGCTGCCTTTTCCAAACTCCTCCTACTCCTCATTCTGCCTTTAGGGGTACAAACAGTAGTAATTGGGGCCTAGTGTAGTTCTGTACGTGTGAGATACATACACTTTTTTTGATCATATTTTTTATTCCGCTATTCAATAAAAACCTTTGGGTATCAATTAAATTGCAGGATAGTCTGTGTTGGTAGGTGTGAGATACACCTTTCCAAGTTTTTGGGGTTCATCTCATACTTCTGAAGATTTGAGGGTGCTGCCTTTTCCAAACTCCTCCTACTCCTTATTCTGCCTTTAGGGGTACAAACAGTAGTAATTGGGGCCTAGTGTGGTTCTGTACGTTTGAGATACATACATTTTTTTTGATCATATTTTCTATTCCGCTATTCAATAAAAACCTTTGGGTATCAATTAAATTGCGGGATAGTCTGTGTTGGTAGGTGTGAGATACACCTTTCCAAGTTTTTGGGGTTCATCTCATACTTCTGAAGATTTGAGGGTGCTGCCTGTTCCAAACTCCTCCTACTCCTCATCCGGCCTTTAGGGGTACAAACAATAGTAATTGGGGCCTAGTCTAGTTGTGTACGTGTGAGATACATACACTTTTTTGATCATATTTTCTATTCCGCTATTCAATAAAAACCTTTGGGTATCAATTATATTGCGGGATAGTCTGTGTTGGTACGTGTGAGATACACCTTTCCAAGTTTTTGGGGTTCATCTCATACTTCTGAAGATTTGAGGGTGCTGCCTGTTCCAAACTCCTCCTACTCCTCATCCTGTCTTTAGGGGTACAAACAATAGTAATTGGGGCCTAGTCTGGTTGTGTACGTGTGAGATACATACACTTTTTTTGATCATATTTTCTATTCCGCTATTCAATAAAAACCTTTGGGTAACAATTAAATTGAAGGATAGTCTGTGTTGGTAGGTGTGAGATACACCTTTCCAAGTTTTTGGGGTTAATCTCATACTTCTGAAGATTTGAGGGTGCTGCCTGTTCCAAACTCCTCCTACTCCTCATCCTGCCTTTAGGGGTACAAACAATAGTAATTGGGGCCTAGTCTGGTTGTGTACGTGTGAGATACATACACTTTTTTTGATCATATTTTCTATTCCGCTATTCAATAAAAGCCTTTGGGTATCAATAAAATTGCGGGATAGTCTGTGTTGGTAGGTGTGAGATACACCTTTCCAAGTTTTTGGGGTTCATCTCATACTTCTGAAGATTTGAGGATGCTGCCTGTTCCAAACTCCTCCTACTCCTCATCCTGCCTTTAGGGGTACAAACAATAGTAATTGGGGCCTAGTCTGGTTGTGTACGTGTGAGATACATACACTTTTTTTGATCATATTTTCTATTCCGCTATTCAATAAAAACCTTTGGGTATAAACAATTAAATTGCGGGATAGTCTGTGTTGGTACGTGTGAGATCCACCTTTCCAAGTTTTTTGGGTTCATCTTATACTTCTGAAGATTTGAGGGTGCTGCCTGTTCCAAACTCCTCCTACTCCTCATCCGGCCTTTAGGGGTACAAACAATAGTAATTGGGGCCTAGTCTAGTTGTGTACGTGTGAGATACATACACTTTTTTGATCATATTTTCTATTCCGCTATTCAATAAAAACCTTTGGGTATCAATTAAATTGCGGGATAGTCTGTGTTGGTACGTGTGAGATACACCTTTCCAAGTTTTTGGGGTTCATCTCATACTTCTGAAGATTTTAGGGTGCTGCCTGTTCCAAACTCCTCCTACTCCTCATCCTGTCTTTAGGGGTACAAACAATAGTAATTGGGGCCTAGTCTGGTTGTGTACGTGTGAGATACATACACTTTTTTTGATCATATTTTCTATTCCGCTATTCAATAAAAAACCTTTGGGTATAAACAATTAAATTGCGGGATAGTCTGTGTTGGTACGTGTGAGATACACCTTTCCAAGTTTTTGGGGTTCATCTCATACTTCCGAAGATTTGAGGGTGCTGCCTGTTCCAAACTCCTCCTACTCCTCATCCTGTCTTTAGGGGTACAAACAATAGTAATTGGGGCCTAGTCTGGTTGTGTACGTGTGAGATACATACACTTTTTTTGATCATATTTTCTATTCCGCTATTCAATAAAAACCTTTGGGTAACAATTAAATTGAAGGATAGTCTGTGTTGGTAGGTGTGAGATACACCTTTCCAAGTTTTTGGGGTTCATCTCATACTTCTGAAGATTTGAGGGTGCTGCCTGTTCCAAACTCCTCCTACTCCTCATCCTGCCTTTAGGGGTACAAACAATAGTAATTGGGGCCTAGTCTGGTTGTGTACGTGTGAGATACATACACTTTTTTTGATCATATTTTCTATTCCGCTATTCAATATAAGCCTTTGGGTATCAATAAAATTGCGGGATAGTCTGTGTTGGTAGGTGTGAGATACACCTTTCCAAGTTTTTGGGGTTCATCTCATACTTCTGAAGATTTGAGGATGCTGCCTGTTCCAAACTCCTCCTACTCCTCATCCTGCCTTTAGGGGTACAAACAATAGTAATTGGGGCCTAGTCTGGTTGTGTACGTGTGAGATACATACACTTTTTTTGATCATATTTTCTATTCCGCTATTCAATAAAAACCTTTGGGTATAAACAATTAAATTGCGGGATAGTCTGTGTTGGTACGTGTGAGATCCACCTTTCCAAGTTTTTTGGGTTCATCTTATACTTCTGAAGATTTGAGGGTGCTGCCTGTTCCAAACTCCTCCTACTCCTCATCCTGCCTTTAGGGATACAAACAATAGTAATTGGGGACTAGTGTGGTTCTGTACGGGTGAGATACATACACTTTTTTTGATCATATTTTCTATTCCGCTATTCAATAAAAACCTTTGGGTATAAACAATTAAATTGCGGGATAGTCTGTGTTGGTAAGAGTGAGATACACCTTTCCAAGTTTTTGGGGTTCATCTCATACTTCTGAAGATTTGAGGATGCTGCCTGTTCCAAACTCCTCCTACTCCTCATCCTGCCTTTAGGAGTAAAAACAGTAGTAATTGGGGCCTAGTGTGGTTCTGTACGTGTGAGATACATACACTTTTTTTGATCATATTTTCTATTCCGCTATTCAATAAAAACCTTTGGGTATCAATTAAATTGCGGGATAGTCTGTGTTGGTAGGTGTGAGATACACCTTTCCAAGTTTTTGGGGTTCATCTCATACTTCTGAAGATTTGAGGGTGCTGCCTGTTCCAAACTCCTCCTACTCCTCATCCTGCCTTTAGGGGTACAAACAATAGTAATTGGGGCCTAGTCTGGTTGTGTACGTGTGAGATACATACACTTTTTTTGATCATATTTTCTATTCCGCTATTCAATAAAAACCTTAGGGTATCAATTAAATTGCGGGATAGTCTGTGTTGGTAGGTGTGAGATACACCTTTCCAAGTTTTTGGGGTTCATCGCATACTTCTGAAGATTTGAGGGTGCTGCCTTTTCCAAACTCCTCCTACTCCTCATTCTGCCTTTAGGGGTACAAACAGTAGTAATTGGGGCCTAGTGTGGTTCTGTACGTGTGAGATACATACACTTTTTTTGATCATATTTTTTATTCCGCTATTCAATAAAAACCTTTGGGTATCAATTAAATTGCAGGATAGTCTGTGTTGGTACGTGTGAGATACACCTTTCCAAGTTTTTGGGGTTCATCTCATACTTCTGAAGATTTGAGGGTGCTGCCTTTTCCAAACTCCTCCTACTCCTTATTCTGCCTTTAGGGGTACAAACAGTAGTAATTGGGGCCTAGTGTGGTTCTGTACGTTTGAGATACATACACTTTTTTTGATCATATTTTCTATTCCGCTATTCAATAAAAACCTTTGGGTAACAATTAAATTGCGGGATAGTCTGTGTTGGTAGGTGTGAGATACACCTTTCCAAGTTTTTGGGGTTCATCTCATACTTCTGAAGATTTGAGGGTAATGCCTGTTCCAAACTCCTCGTACTCCTCATCCGGCCTTTAGGGGTACAAACAATAGTAATTGGGGCCTAGTCTAGTTGTGTACGTGTGAGATACATACACTTTTTTGATCATATTTTCTATTCCGCTATTCAATAAAAACCTTTGGGTAACAATTAAATTGAAGGATAGTCTGTGTTGGTAGGTGTGAGATACACCTTTCCAAGTTTTTGGGGTTCATCTCATACTTCTGAAGATTTGAGGGTGCTGCCTGTTCCAAACTCCTCCTACTCCTCATCCTGCCTTTAGGGGTACAAACAATAGTAATTGGGGCCTAGTCTGGTTGTGTACGTGTGAGATACATACACTTTTTTTGATCATATTTTCTATTCCGCTATTCAATAAAAGCCTTTGGGTATCAATAAAATTGCGGGATAGTCTGTGTTGGTAGGTGTGAGATACACCTTTCCAAGTTTTTGGGGTTCATCTCATACTTCTGAAGATTTGAGGATGCTGCCTGTTCCAAACTCCTCCTACTCCTCATCCTGCCTTTAGGGGTACAAACAATAGTAATTGGGGCCTAGTCTGGTTGTGTACGTGTGAGATACATACACTTTTTTTGATCATATTTTCTATTCCGCTATTCAATAAAAACCTTTGGGTATAAACAATTAAATTGCGGGATAGTCTGTGTTGGTACGTGTGAGATCCACCTTTCCAAGTTTTTTGGGTTCATCTTATACTTCTGAAGATTTGAGGGTGCTGCCTGTTCCAAACTCCTCCTACTCCTCATCCTGCCTTTAGGGATACAAACAATAGTAATTGGGGACTAGTGTGGTTCTGTACGGGTGAGATACATACACTTTTTTTGATCATATTTTCTATTCCGCTATTCAATAAAAACCTTTGGGTATAAACAATTAAATTGCGGGATAGTCTGTGTTGGTAAGAGTGAGATACACCTTTCCAAGTTTTTGGGGTTCATCTCATACTTCTGAAGATTTGAGGATGCTGCCTGTTCCAAACTCCTCCTACTCCTCATCCTGCCTTTAGGAGTAAAAACAGTAGTAATTGGGGCCTAGTGTGGTTCTGTACGTGTGAGATACATACACTTTTTTTGATCATATTTTCTATTCCGCTATTCAATAAAAACCTTTGGGTATCAATTAAATTGCGGGATAGTCTGTGTTGGTAGGTGTGAGATACACCTTTCCAAGTTTTTGGGGTTCATCTCATACTTCTGAAGATTTGAGGGTGCTGCCTGTTCCAAACTCCTCCTACTCCTCATCCTGCCTTTAGGGGTACAAACAATAGTAATTGGGGCCTAGTCTGGTTGTGTACGTGTGAGATACATACACTTTTTTTGATCATATTTTCTATTCCGCTATTCAATAAAAACCTTAGGGTATCAATTAAATTGCGGGATAGTCTGTGTTGGTAGGTGTGAGATACACCTTTCCAAGTTTTTGGGGTTCATCGCATACTTCTGAAGATTTGAGGGTGCTGCCTTTTCCAAACTCCTCCTACTCCTCATTCTGCCTTTAGGGGTACAAACAGTAGTAATTGGGGCCTAGTGTGGTTCTGTACGTGTGAGATACATACACTTTTTTTGATCATATTTTTTATTCCGCTATTCAATAAAAACCTTTGGGTATCAATTAAATTGCAGGATAGTCTGTGTTGGTACGTGTGAGATACACCTTTCCAAGTTTTTGGGGTTCATCTCATACTTCTGAAGATTTGAGGGTGCTGCCTTTTCCAAACTCCTCCTACTCCTTATTCTGCCTTTAGGGGTACAAACAGTAGTAATTGGGGCCTAGTGTGGTTCTGTACGTTTGAGATACATACACTTTTTTTGATCATATTTTCTATTCCGCTATTCAATAAAAACCTTTGGGTAACAATTAAATTGCGGGATAGTCTGTGTTGGTAGGTGTGAGATACACCTTTCCAAGTTTTTGGGGTTCATCTCATACTTCTGAAGATTTGAGGGTAATGCCTGTTCCAAACTCCTCGTACTCCTCATCCGGCCTTTAGGGGTACAAACAATAGTAATTGGGGCCTAGTCTAGTTGTGTACGTGTGAGATACATACACTTTTTTGATCATATTTTCTATTCCGCTATTCAATAAAAACCTTTGGGTATCAATTAAATTGCGGGATAGTCTGTGTTGGTACGTGTGAGATACACCTTTCCAAGTTTTTGGGGTTCATCTCATACTTCTGAAGATTTGAGGGTGCTGCCTGTTCCAAACTCCTCCTACTCCTCATCCGGCCTTTAGGGGTACAAACAATAGTAATTGGGGCCTAGTCTGGTTGTGTACGTGTGAGATACATACACTTTTTTTGATCATATTTTCTATTCCGCTATTCAATAAAAAACCTTTGGGTATAAACAATTAAATTGCGGGATAGTCTGTGTTGGTACGTGTGAGATACACCTTTCCAAGTTTTTGGGGTTCATCTCATACTTCCGAAGATTTGAGGGTGCTGCCTGTTCCAAACTCCTCCTACTCCTCATCCTGTCTTTAGGGGTACAAACAATAGTAATTGGGGCCTAGTCTGGTTGTGTACGTGTGAGATACATACACTTTTTTTGATCATATTTTCTATTCCGCTATTCAATAAAAACCTTTGGGTAACAATTAAATTGAAGGATAGTCTGTGTTGGTAGGTGTGAGATACACCTTTCCAAGTTTTTGGGGTTCATCTCATACTTCTGAAGATTTGAGGGTGCTGCCTGTTCCAAACTCCTCCTACTCCTCATCCTGCCTTTAGGGGTACAAACAATAGTAATTGGGGCCTAGTCTGGTTGTGTACGTGTGAGATACATACACTTTTTTTGATCATATTTTCTATTCCGCTATTCAATAAAAACCTTTGGGTATCAATTAAATTGCGGGATAGTCTGTGTTGGTAGGTGTGAGATACACCTTTCCAAGTTTTTGGGGTTCATCTCATACTTCTGAAGATTTGAGGGTGCTGCCTGTTCCAAACTCCTCCTACTCCTCATCCTGCCTTTAGGGGTACAAACAATAGTAATTGGGGCCTAGTCTGGTTGTGTACGTGTGAGATACATACACTTTTTTTGATCATATTTTCTATTCCGCTATTCAATAAAAACCTTAGGGTATCAATTAAATTGCGGGATAGTCTGTGTTGGTAGGTGTGAGATACACCTTTCCAAGTTTTTGGGGTTCATCTCATACTTCTGAAGATTTGAGGATGCTGCCTGTTCCAAACTCCTCCTACTCCTCATCCTGCCTTTAGGGGTACAAACAATAGTAATTGGGGCCTAGTCTGGTTGTGTACGTGTGAGATACATACACTTTTTTTGATCATATTTTCTATTCCGCTATTCAATAAAAACCTTTGGGTATAAACAATTAAATTGCGGGATAGTCTGTGTTGGTACGTGTGAGATCCACCTTTCCAAGTTTTTTGGGTTCATCTTATACTTCTGAAGATTTGAGGGTGCTGCCTGTTCCAAACTCCTCCTACTCCTCATCCGGCCTTTAGGGGTACAAACAATAGTAATTGGGGCCTAGTCTAGTTGTGTACGTGTGAGATACATACACTTTTTTGATCATATTTTCTATTCCGCTATTCAATAAAAACCTTTGGGTATCAATTAAATTGCGGGATAGTCTGTGTTGGTACGTGTGAGATACACCTTTCCAAGTTTTTGGGGTTCATCTCATACTTCTGAAGATTTTAGGGTGCTGCCTGTTCCAAACTCCTCCTACTCCTCATCCTGTCTTTAGGGGTACAAACAATAGTAATTGGGGCCTAGTCTGGTTGTGTACGTGTGAGATACATACACTTTTTTTGATCATATTTTCTATTCCGCTATTCAATAAAAAACCTTTGGGTATAAACAATTAAATTGCGGGATAGTCTGTGTTGGTACGTGTGAGATACACCTTTCCAAGTTTTTGGGGTTCATCTCATACTTCCGAAGATTTGAGGGTGCTGCCTGTTCCAAACTCCTCCTACTCCTCATCCTGTCTTTAGGGGTACAAACAATAGTAATTGGGGCCTAGTCTGGTTGTGTACGTGTGAGATACATACACTTTTTTTGATCATATTTTCTATTCCGCTATTCAATAAAAACCTTTGGGTAACAATTAAATTGAAGGATAGTCTGTGTTGGTAGGTGTGAGATACACCTTTCCAAGTTTTTGGGGTTCATCTCATACTTCTGAAGATTTGAGGGTGCTGCCTGTTCCAAACTCCTCCTACTCCTCATCCTGCCTTTAGGGGTACAAACAATAGTAATTGGGGCCTAGTCTGGTTGTGTACGTGTGAGATACATACACTTTTTTTGATCATATTTTCTATTCCGCTATTCAATATAAGCCTTTGGGTATCAATAAAATTGCGGGATAGTCTGTGTTGGTAGGTGTGAGATACACCTTTCCAAGTTTTTGGGGTTCATCTCATACTTCTGAAGATTTGAGGATGCTGCCTGTTCCAAACTCCTCCTACTCCTCATCCTGCCTTTAGGGGTACAAACAATAGTAATTGGGGCCTAGTCTGGTTGTGTACGTGTGAGATACATACACTTTTTTTGATCATATTTTCTATTCCGCTATTCAATAAAAACCTTTGGGTATAAACAATTAAATTGCGGGATAGTCTGTGTTGGTACGTGTGAGATCCACCTTTCCAAGTTTTTTGGGTTCATCTTATACTTCTGAAGATTTGAGGGTGCTGCCTGTTCCAAACTCCTCCTACTCCTCATCCTGCCTTTAGGGATACAAACAATAGTAATTGGGGACTAGTGTGGTTCTGTACGGGTGAGATACATACACTTTTTTTGATCATATTTTCTATTCCGCTATTCAATAAAAACCTTTGGGTATAAACAATTAAATTGCGGGATAGTCTGTGTTGGTAAGAGTGAGATACACCTTTCCAAGTTTTTGGGGTTCATCTCATACTTCTGAAGATTTGAGGATGCTGCCTGTTCCAAACTCCTCCTACTCCTCATCCTGCCTTTAGGAGTAAAAACAGTAGTAATTGGGGCCTAGTGTGGTTCTGTACGTGTGAGATACATACACTTTTTTTGATCATATTTTCTATTCCGCTATTCAATAAAAACCTTTGGGTATCAATTAAATTGCGGGATAGTCTGTGTTGGTAGGTGTGAGATACACCTTTCCAAGTTTTTGGGGTTCATCTCATACTTCTGAAGATTTGAGGGTGCTGCCTGTTCCAAACTCCTCCTACTCCTCATCCTGCCTTTAGGGGTACAAACAATAGTAATTGGGGCCTAGTCTGGTTGTGTACGTGTGAGATACATACACTTTTTTTGATCATATTTTCTATTCCGCTATTCAATAAAAACCTTAGGGTATCAATTAAATTGCGGGATAGTCTGTGTTGGTAGGTGTGAGATACACCTTTCCAAGTTTTTGGGGTTCATCGCATACTTCTGAAGATTTGAGGGTGCTGCCTTTTCCAAACTCCTCCTACTCCTCATTCTGCCTTTAGGGGTACAAACAGTAGTAATTGGGGCCTAGTGTGGTTCTGTACGTGTGAGATACATACACTTTTTTTGATCATATTTTTTATTCCGCTATTCAATAAAAACCTTTGGGTATCAATTAAATTGCAGGATAGTCTGTGTTGGTACGTGTGAGATACACCTTTCCAAGTTTTTGGGGTTCATCTCATACTTCTGAAGATTTGAGGGTGCTGCCTTTTCCAAACTCCTCCTACTCCTTATTCTGCCTTTAGGGGTACAAACAGTAGTAATTGGGGCCTAGTGTGGTTCTGTACGTTTGAGATACATACACTTTTTTTGATCATATTTTCTATTCCGCTATTCAATAAAAACCTTTGGGTAACAATTAAATTGCGGGATAGTCTGTGTTGGTAGGTGTGAGATACACCTTTCCAAGTTTTTGGGGTTCATCTCATACTTCTGAAGATTTGAGGGTAATGCCTGTTCCAAACTCCTCGTACTCCTCATCCGGCCTTTAGGGGTACAAACAATAGTAATTGGGGCCTAGTCTAGTTGTGTACGTGTGAGATACATACACTTTTTTGATCATATTTTCTATTCCGCTATTCAATAAAAACCTTTGGGTATCAATTAAATTGCGGGATAGTCTGTGTTGGTACGTGTGAGATACACCTTTCCAAGTTTTTGGGGTTCATCTCATACTTCTGAAGATTTGAGGGTGCTGCCTGTTCCAAACTCCTCCTACTCCTCATCCGGCCTTTAGGGGTACAAACAATAGTAATTGGGGCCTAGTCTGGTTGTGTACGTGTGAGATACATACACTTTTTTTGATCATATTTTCTATTCCGCTATTCAATAAAAAACCTTTGGGTATAAACAATTAAATTGCGGGATAGTCTGTGTTGGTACGTGTGAGATACACCTTTCCAAGTTTTTGGGGTTCATCTCATACTTCCGAAGATTTGAGGGTGCTGCCTGTTCCAAACTCCTCCTACTCCTCATCCTGTCTTTAGGGGTACAAACAATAGTAATTGGGGCCTAGTCTGGTTGTGTACGTGTGAGATACATACACTTTTTTTGATCATATTTTCTATTCCGCTATTCAATAAAAACCTTTGGGTAACAATTAAATTGAAGGATAGTCTGTGTTGGTAGGTGTGAGATACACCTTTCCAAGTTTTTGGGGTTCATCTCATACTTCTGAAGATTTGAGGGTGCTGCCTGTTCCAAACTCCTCCTACTCCTCATCCTGCCTTTAGGGGTACAAACAATAGTAATTGGGGCCTAGTCTGGTTGTGTACGTGTGAGATACATACACTTTTTTTGATCATATTTTCTATTCCGCTATTCAATAAAAACCTTAGGGTATCAATTAAATTGCGGGATAGTCTGTGTTGGTAGGTGTGAGATACACCTTTCCAAGTTTTTGGGGTTCATCGCATACTTCTGAAGATTTGAGGGTGCTGCCTTTTCCAAACTCCTCCTACTCCTCATTCTGCCTTTAGGGGTACAAACAGTAGTAATTGGGGCCTAGTGTGGTTCTGTACGTGTGAGATACATACACTTTTTTTGATCATATTTTTTATTCCGCTATTCAATAAAAACCTTTGGGTATCAATTAAATTGCAGGATAGTCTGTGTTGGTACGTGTGAGATACACCTTTCCAAGTTTTTGGGGTTCATCTCATACTTCTGAAGATTTGAGGGTGCTGCCTTTTCCAAACTCCTCCTACTCCTTATTCTGCCTTTAGGGGTACAAACAGTAGTAATTGGGGCCTAGTGTGGTTCTGTACGTTTGAGATACATACACTTTTTTTGATCATATTTTCTATTCCGCTATTCAATAAAAACCTTTGGGTAACAATTAAATTGCGGGATAGTCTGTGTTGGTAGGTGTGAGATACACCTTTCCAAGTTTTTGGGGTTCATCTCATACTTCTGAAGATTTGAGGGTAATGCCTGTTCCAAACTCCTCGTACTCCTCATCCGGCCTTTAGGGGTACAAACAATAGTAATTGGGGCCTAGTCTAGTTGTGTACGTGTGAGATACATACACTTTTTTGATCATATTTTCTATTCCGCTATTCAATAAAAACCTTTGGGTATCAATTAAATTGCGGGATAGTCTGTGTTGGTACGTGTGAGATACACCTTTCCAAGTTTTTGGGGTTCATCTCATACTTCTGAAGATTTGAGGGTGCTGCCTGTTCCAAACTCCTCCTACTCCTCATCCGGCCTTTAGGGGTACAAACAATAGTAATTGGGGCCTAGTCTGGTTGTGTACGTGTGAGATACATACACTTTTTTTGATCATATTTTCTATTCCGCTATTCAATAAAAAACCTTTGGGTATAAACAATTAAATTGCGGGATAGTCTGTGTTGGTACGTGTGAGATACACCTTTCCAAGTTTTTGGGGTTCATCTCATACTTCCGAAGATTTGAGGGTGCTGCCTGTTCCAAACTCCTCCTACTCCTCATCCTGTCTTTAGGGGTACAAACAATAGTAATTGGGGCCTAGTCTGGTTGTGTACGTGTGAGATACATACACTTTTTTTGATCATATTTTCTATTCCGCTATTCAATAAAAACCTTTGGGTAACAATTAAATTGAAGGATAGTCTGTGTTGGTAGGTGTGAGATACACCTTTCCAAGTTTTTGGGGTTCATCTCATACTTCTGAAGATTTGAGGGTGCTGCCTGTTCCAAACTCCTCCTACTCCTCATCCTGCCTTTAGGGGTACAAACAATAGTAATTGGGGCCTAGTCTGGTTGTGTACGTGTGAGATACATACACTTTTTTTGATCATATTTTCTATTCCGCTATTCAATAAAAACCTTTGGGTATCAATTAAATTGCGGGATAGTCTGTGTTGGTAGGTGTGAGATACACCTTTCCAAGTTTTTGGGGTTCATCTCATACTTCTGAAGATTTGAGGGTGCTGCCTGTTCCAAACTCCTCCTACTCCTCATCCTGCCTTTAGGGGTACAAACAATAGTAATTGGGGCCTAGTCTGGTTGTGTACGTGTGAGATACATACACTTTTTTTGATCATATTTTCTATTCCGCTATTCAATAAAAACCTTAGGGTATCAATTAAATTGCGGGATAGTCTGTGTTGGTAGGTGTGAGATACACCTTTCCAAGTTTTTGGGGTTCATCGCATACTTCTGAAGATTTGAGGGTGCTGCCTTTTCCAAACTCCTCCTACTCCTCATTCTGCCTTTAGGGGTACAAACAGTAGTAATTGGGGCCTAGTGTGGTTCTGTACGTGTGAGATACATACACTTTTTTTGATCATATTTTTTATTCCGCTATTCAATAAAAACCTTTGGGTATCAATTAAATTGCAGGATAGTCTGTGTTGGTACGTGTGAGATACACCTTTCCAAGTTTTTGGGGTTCATCTCATACTTCTGAAGATTTGAGGGTGCTGCCTTTTCCAAACTCCTCCTACTCCTTATTCTGCCTTTAGGGGTACAAACAGTAGTAATTGGGGCCTAGTGTGGTTCTGTACGTTTGAGATACATACACTTTTTTTGATCATATTTTCTATTCCGCTATTCAATAAAAACCTTTGGGTAACAATTAAATTGCGGGATAGTCTGTGTTGGTAGGTGTGAGATACACCTTTCCAAGTTTTTGGGGTTCATCTCATACTTCTGAAGATTTGAGGGTAATGCCTGTTCCAAACTCCTCGTACTCCTCATCCGGCCTTTAGGGGTACAAACAATAGTAATTGGGGCCTAGTCTAGTTGTGTACGTGTGAGATACATACACTTTTTTGATCATATTTTCTATTCCGCTATTCAATAAAAACCTTTGGGTATCAATTAAATTGCGGGATAGTCTGTGTTGGTACGTGTGAGATACACCTTTCCAAGTTTTTGGGGTTCATCTCATACTTCTGAAGATTTGAGGGTGCTGCCTGTTCCAAACTCCTCCTACTCCTCATCCGGCCTTTAGGGGTACAAACAATAGTAATTGGGGCCTAGTCTGGTTGTGTACGTGTGAGATACATACACTTTTTTTGATCATATTTTCTATTCCGCTATTCAATAAAAAACCTTTGGGTATAAACAATTAAATTGCGGGATAGTCTGTGTTGGTACGTGTGAGATACACCTTTCCAAGTTTTTGGGGTTCATCTCATACTTCCGAAGATTTGAGGGTGCTGCCTGTTCCAAACTCCTCCTACTCCTCATCCTGTCTTTAGGGGTACAAACAATAGTAATTGGGGCCTAGTCTGGTTGTGTACGTGTGAGATACATACACTTTTTTTGATCATATTTTCTATTCCGCTATTCAATAAAAACCTTTGGGTAACAATTAAATTGAAGGATAGTCTGTGTTGGTAGGTGTGAGATACACCTTTCCAAGTTTTTGGGGTTCATCTCATACTTCTGAAGATTTGAGGGTGCTGCCTGTTCCAAACTCCTCCTACTCCTCATCCTGCCTTTAGGGGTACAAACAATAGTAATTGGGGCCTAGTCTGGTTGTGTACGTGTGAGATACATACACTTTTTTTGATCATATTTTCTATTCCGCTATTCAATAAAAGCCTTTGGGTATCAATAAAATTGCGGGATAGTCTGTGTTGGTAGGTGTGAGATACACCTTTCCAAGTTTTTGGGGTTCATCTCATACTTCTGAAGATTTGAGGATGCTGCCTGTTCCAAACTCCTCCTACTCCTCATCCTGCCTTTAGGGGTACAAACAATAGTAATTGGGGCCTAGTCTGGTTGTGTACGTGTGAGATACATACACTTTTTTTGATCATATTTTCTATTCCGCTATTCAATAAAAACCTTTGGGTATAAACAATTAAATTGCGGGATAGTCTGTGTTGGTACGTGTGAGATCCACCTTTCCAAGTTTTTTGGGTTCATCTTATACTTCTGAAGATTTGAGGGTGCTGCCTGTTCCAAACTCCTCCTACTCCTCATCCTGCCTTTAGGGATACAAACAATAGTAATTGGGGACTAGTGTGGTTCTGTACGGGTGAGATACATACACTTTTTTTGATCATATTTTCTATTCCGCTATTCAATAAAAACCTTTGGGTATAAACAATTAAATTGCGGGATAGTCTGTGTTGGTAAGAGTGAGATACACCTTTCCAAGTTTTTGGGGTTCATCTCATACTTCTGAAGATTTGAGGATGCTGCCTGTTCCAAACTCCTCCTACTCCTCATCCTGCCTTTAGGAGTAAAAACAGTAGTAATTGGGGCCTAGTGTGGTTCTGTACGTGTGAGATACATACACTTTTTTTGATCATATTTTCTATTCCGCTATTCAATAAAAACCTTTGGGTATCAATTAAATTGCGGGATAGTCTGTGTTGGTAGGTGTGAGATACACCTTTCCAAGTTTTTGGGGTTCATCTCATACTTCTGAAGATTTGAGGGTGCTGCCTGTTCCAAACTCCTCCTACTCCTCATCCTGCCTTTAGGGGTACAAACAATAGTAATTGGGGCCTAGTCTGGTTGTGTACGTGTGAGATACATACACTTTTTTTGATCATATTTTCTATTCCGCTATTCAATAAAAACCTTAGGGTATCAATTAAATTGCGGGATAGTCTGTGTTGGTAGGTGTGAGATACACCTTTCCAAGTTTTTGGGGTTCATCGCATACTTCTGAAGATTTGAGGGTGCTGCCTTTTCCAAACTCCTCCTACTCCTCATTCTGCCTTTAGGGGTACAAACAGTAGTAATTGGGGCCTAGTGTGGTTCTGTACGTGTGAGATACATACACTTTTTTTGATCATATTTTTTATTCCGCTATTCAATAAAAACCTTTGGGTATCAATTAAATTGCAGGATAGTCTGTGTTGGTACGTGTGAGATACACCTTTCCAAGTTTTTGGGGTTCATCTCATACTTCTGAAGATTTGAGGGTGCTGCCTTTTCCAAACTCCTCCTACTCCTTATTCTGCCTTTAGGGGTACAAACAGTAGTAATTGGGGCCTAGTGTGGTTCTGTACGTTTGAGATACATACACTTTTTTTGATCATATTTTCTATTCCGCTATTCAATAAAAACCTTTGGGTAACAATTAAATTGCGGGATAGTCTGTGTTGGTAGGTGTGAGATACACCTTTCCAAGTTTTTGGGGTTCATCTCATACTTCTGAAGATTTGAGGGTGCTGCCTGTTCCAAACTCCTCGTACTCCTCATCCGGCCTTTAGGGGTACAAGCAATAGTAATTGGGGCCTAGTCTAGTTGTGTACATGTGAGATACATACACTTTTTTGATCATATTTTCTATTCCGCTATTCAATAAAAACCTTTGGGTATCAATTAAATTGCGGGATAGTCTGTGTTGGTACGTGTGAGATACACCTTTCCAAGTTTTTGGGGTTCATCTCATACTTCTGAAGATTTGAGGGTGCTGCCTGTTCCAAACTCCTCCTACTCCTCATCCTGCCTTTAGGGGTACAAACAATAGTAATTGGGGCCTAGTCTGGTTGTGTACGTGTGAGATACATACACTTTTTTTGATCATATTTTCTATTCCGCTATTCAATAAAAACCTTTGGGTAACAATTAAATTGAAGGATAGTCTGTGTTGGTAGGTGTGAGATACACCTTTCCAAGTTTTTGGGGTTAATCTCATACTTCTGAAGATTTGAGGGTGCTGCCTGTTCCAAACTCCTCCTACTCCTCATCCTGCCTTTAGGGGTACAAACAATAGTAATTGGGGCCTAGTCTGGTTGTGTACGTGTGAGATACATACACTTTTTTTGATCATATTTTCTATTCCGCTATTCAATAAAAGCCTTTGGGTATCAATAAAATTGCGGGATAGTCTGTGTTGGTAGGTGTGAGATACACCTTTCCAAGTTTTTGGGGTTCATCTCATACTTCTGAAGATTTGAGGATGCTGCCTGTTCCAAACTCCTCCTACTCCTCATCCTGCCTTTAGGGGTACAAACAATAGTAATTGGGGCCTAGTCTGGTTGTGTACGTGTGAGATACATACACTTTTTTTGATCATATTTTCTATTCCGCTATTCAATAAAAACCTTTGGGTATAAACAATTAAATTGCGGGATAGTCTGTGTTGGTACGTGTGAGATCCACCTTTCCAAGTTTTTTGGGTTCATCTTATACTTCTGAAGATTTGAGGGTGCTGCCTGTTCCAAACTCCTCCTACTCCTCATCCTGCCTTTAGGGATACAAACAATAGTAATTGGGGACTAGTGTGGTTCTGTACGGGTGAGATACATACACTTTTTTTGATCATATTTTCTATTCCGCTATTCAATAAAAACCTTTGGGTATAAACAATTAAATTGCGGGATAGTCTGTGTTGGTAAGAGTGAGATACACCTTTCCAAGTTTTTGGGGTTCATCTCATACTTCTGAAGATTTGAGGATGCTGCCTGTTCCAAACTCCTCCTACTCCTCATCCTGCCTTTAGGAGTAAAAACAGTAGTAATTGGGGCCTAGTGTGGTTCTGTACGTGTGAGATACATACACTTTTTTTGATCATATTTTCTATTCCGCTATTCAATAAAAACCTTTGGGTATCAATTAAATTGCGGGATAGTCTGTGTTGGTAGGTGTGAGATACACCTTTCCAAGTTTTTGGGGTTCATCTCATACTTCTGAAGATTTGAGGGTGCTGCCTGTTCCAAACTCCTCCTACTCCTCATCCTGCCTTTAGGGGTACAAACAATAGTAATTGGGGCCTAGTCTGGTTGTGTACGTGTGAGATACATACACTTTTTTTGATCATATTTTCTATTCCGCTATTCAATAAAAACCTTAGGGTATCAATTAAATTGCGGGATAGTCTGTGTTGGTAGGTGTGAGATACACCTTTCCAAGTTTTTGGGGTTCATCGCATACTTCTGAAGATTTGAGGGTGCTGCCTTTTCCAAACTCCTCCTACTCCTCATTCTGCCTTTAGGGGTACAAACAGTAGTAATTGGGGCCTAGTGTGGTTCTGTACGTGTGAGATACATACACTTTTTTTGATCATATTTTTTATTCCGCTATTCAATAAAAACCTTTGGGTATCAATTAAATTGCAGGATAGTCTGTGTTGGTACGTGTGAGATACACCTTTCCAAGTTTTTGGGGTTCATCTCATACTTCTGAAGATTTGAGGGTGCTGCCTTTTCCAAACTCCTCCTACTCCTTATTCTGCCTTTAGGGGTACAAACAGTAGTAATTGGGGCCTAGTGTGGTTCTGTACGTTTGAGATACATACACTTTTTTTGATCATATTTTCTATTCCGCTATTCAATAAAAACCTTTGGGTAACAATTAAATTGCGGGATAGTCTGTGTTGGTAGGTGTGAGATACACCTTTCCAAGTTTTTGGGGTTCATCTCATACTTCTGAAGATTTGAGGGTGCTGCCTGTTCCAAACTCCTCGTACTCCTCATCCGGCCTTTAGGGGTACAAGCAATAGTAATTGGGGCCTAGTCTAGTTGTGTACATGTGAGATACATACACTTTTTTGATCATATTTTCTATTCCGCTATTCAATAAAAACCTTTGGGTATCAATTAAATTGCGGGATAGTCTGTGTTGGTACGTGTGAGATACACCTTTCCAAGTTTTTGGGGTTCATCTCATACTTCTGAAGATTTGAGGGTGCTGCCTGTTCCAAACTCCTCCTACTCCTCATCCTGCCTTTAGGGGTACAAACAATAGTAATTGGGGCCTAGTCTGGTTGTGTACGTGTGAGATACATACACTTTTTTTGATCATATTTTCTATTCCGCTATTCAATAAAAACCTTTGGGTAACAATTAAATTGAAGGATAGTCTGTGTTGGTAGGTGTGAGATACACCTTTCCAAGTTTTTGGGGTTAATCTCATACTTCTGAAGATTTGAGGGTGCTGCCTGTTCCAAACTCCTCCTACTCCTCATCCTGCCTTTAGGGGTACAAACAATAGTAATTGGGGCCTAGTCTGGTTGTGTACGTGTGAGATACATACACTTTTTTTGATCATATTTTCTATTCCGCTATTCAATAAAAGCCTTTGGGTATCAATAAAATTGCGGGATAGACTGTGTTGGTAGGTGTGAGATACACCTTTCCAAGTTTTTGGGGTTCATCTCATACTTCTGAAGATTTGAGGATGCTGCCTGTTCCAAACTCCTCCTACTCCTCATCCTGCCTTTAGGGGTACAAACAATAGTAATTGAGGCCTAGTCTGGTTGTGTACGTGTGAGATACATACACTTTTTTTGATCATATTTTCTATTCCGCTATTCAATAAAAACCTTTGGGTATAAACAATTAAATTGCGGGATAGTCTGTGTTGGTACGTGTGAGATCCACCTTTCCAAGTTTTTTGGGTTCATCTTATACTTCTGAAGATTTGAGGGTGCTGCCTGTTCCAAACTCCTCCTACTCCTCATCCGGCCTTTAGGGGTACAAACAATAGTAATTGGGGCCTAGTCTAGTTGTGTACGTGTGAGATACATACACTTTTTTGATCATATTTTCTATTCCGCTATTCAATAAAAACCTTTGGGTATCAATTAAATTGCGGGATAGTCTGTGTTGGTACGTGTGAGATACACCTTTCCAAGTTTTTGGGGTTCATCTCATACTTCTGAAGATTTTAGGGTGCTGCCTGTTCCAAACTCCTCCTACTCCTCATCCTGTCTTTAGGGGTACAAACAATAGTAATTGGGGCCTAGTCTGGTTGTGTACGTGTGAGATACATACACTTTTTTTGATCATATTTTCTATTCCGCTATTCAATAAAAACCTTTGGGTAACAATTAAATTGAAGGATAGTCTGTGTTGGTAGGTGTGAGATACACCTTTCCAAGTTTTTGGGGTTCATCTCATACTTCTGAAGATTTGAGGGTGCTGCCTGTTCCAAACTCCTCCTACTCCTCATCCTGCCTTTAGGGGTACAAACAATAGTAATTGGGGCCTAGTCTGGTTGTGTACGTGTGAGATACATACACTTTTTTTGATCATATTTTCTATTCCGCTATTCAATAAAAGCCTTTGGGTATCAATAAAATTGCGGGATAGTCTGTGTTGGTAGGTGTGAGATACACCTTTCCAAGTTTTTGGGGTTCATCTCATACTTCTGAAGATTTGAGGATGCTGCCTGTTCCAAACTCCTCCTACTCCTCATCCTGCCTTTAGGGGTACAAACAATAGTAATTGGGGCCTAGTCTGGTTGTGTACGTGTGAGATACATACACTTTTTTTGATCATATTTTCTATTCCGCTATTCAATAAAAACCTTTGGGTATAAACAATTAAATTGCGGGATAGTCTGTGTTGGTACGTGTGAGATCCACCTTTCCAAGTTTTTTGGGTTCATCTTATACTTCTGAAGATTTGAGGGTGCTGCCTGTTCCAAACTCCTCCTACTCCTCATCCTGCCTTTAGGGATACAAACAATAGTAATTGGGGACTAGTGTGGTTCTGTACGGGTGAGATACATACACTTTTTTTGATCATATTTTCTATTCCGCTATTCAATAAAAACCTTTGGGTATAAACAATTAAATTGCGGGATAGTCTGTGTTGGTAAGAGTGAGATACACCTTTCCAAGTTTTTGGGGTTCATCTCATACTTCTGAAGATTTGAGGATGCTGCCTGTTCCAAACTCCTCCTACTCCTCATCCTGCCTTTAGGAGTAAAAACAATAGTAATTGGGGCCTAGTGTGGTTCTGTACGTGTGAGATACATACACTTTTTTTGATCATATTTTCTATTCCGCTATTCAATAAAAACCTTTGGGTATCAATTAAATTGCGGGATAGTCTGTGTTGGTAGGTGTGAGATACACCTTTCCAAGTTTTTGGGGTTCATCTCATACTTCTGAAGATTTGAGGGTGCTGCCTGTTCCAAACTCCTCCTACTCCTCATCCTGCCTTTAGGGGTACAAACAATAGTAATTGGGGCCTAGTCTGGTTGTGTACGTGTGAGATACATACACTTTTTTTGATCATATTTTCTATTCCGCTATTC
Source organism: Pelophylax lessonae (assembly GCF_965119305.1). NCBI lineage: Eukaryota > Metazoa > Chordata > Amphibia > Anura > Ranidae > Pelophylax > Pelophylax lessonae. The sequence continues at coordinate 165,132,498 of NC_138779.1, forward strand.
AATAAAAACCTTAGGGTATCAATTAAATTGCGGGATAGTCTGTGTTGGTAGGTGTGAGATACACCTTTCCAAGTTTTTGGGGTTCATCGCATACTTCTGAAGATTTGAGGGTGCTGCCTTTTCCAAACTCCTCCTACTCCTCATTCTGCCTTTAGGGGTACAAACAGTAGTAATTGGGGCCTAGTGTGGTTCTGTACGTGTGAGATACATACACTTTTTTTGATCATATTTTTTATTCCGCTATTCAATAAAAACCTTTGGGTATCAATTAAATTGCAGGATAGTCTGTGTTGGTACGTGTGAGATACACCTTTCCAAGTTTTTGGGGTTCATCTCATACTTCTGAAGATTTGAGGGTGCTGCCTTTTCCAAACTCCTCCTACTCCTTATTCTGCCTTTAGGGGTACAAACAGTAGTAATTGGGGCCTAGTGTGGTTCTGTACGTTTGAGATACATACACTTTCTTTGATCATATTTTCTATTCCGCTATTCAATAAAAACCTTTGGGTAACAATTAAATTGCGGGATAGTCTGTGTTGGTAGGTGTGAGATACACCTTTCCAAGTTTTTGGGGTTCATCTCATACTTCTGAAGATTTGAGGGTGCTGCCTGTTCCAAACTCCTCCTACTCCTCATCCTGTCTTTAGGGGTACAAACAATAGTAATTGGGGCCTAGTCTGGTTGTGTACGTGTGAGATACATACACTTTTTTTGATCATATTTTCTATTCCGCTATTCAATAAAAACCTTTGGGTATCAATTAAATTGAAGGATAGTCTGTGTTGGTAGGTGTGAGATACACCTTTCCAAGTTTTTGGGGTTCATCTCATACTTCTGAAGATTTGAGGGTGCTGCCTGTTCCAAACTCCTCCTACTCCTCATCCTGCCTTTAGGGGTACAAACAATAGTAATTGGGGCCCAGTCTGGTTGTGTACGTGTGAGATACATACACTTTTTTTGATCATATTTTCTATTCCGCTATTCAATAAAAGCCTTTGGGTATCAATAAAATTGCGGGATAGTCTGTGTTGGTAGGTGTGAGATACACCTTTCCAAGTTTTTGGGGTTCATCTCATACTTCTGAAGATTTGAGGATGCTGCCTGTTCCAAACTCCTCCTACTCCTCATCCTGCCTTTAGGGGTACAAACAATAGTAATTGGGGCCTAGTCTGGTTGTGTACGTGTGAGATACATACACTTTTTTTGATCATATTTTCTATTCCGCTATTCAATAAAAACCTTTGGGTATAAACAATTAAATTGCGGGATAGTCTGTGTTGGTACGTGTGAGATCCACCTTTCCAAGTTTTTTGGGTTCATCTTATACTTCTGAAGATTTGAGGGTGCTGCCTGTTCCAAACTCCTCCTACTCCTCATCCTGCCTTTAGGGATACAAACAATAGTAATTGGGGACTAGTGTGGTTCTGTACGGGTGAGATACATACACTTTTTTTGATCATATTTTCTATTCCGCTATTCAATAAAAACCTTTGGGTATAAACAATTAAATTGCGGGATAGTCTGTGTTGGTAAGAGTGAGATACACCTTTCCAAGTTTTTGGGGTTCATCTCATACTTCTGAAGATTTGAGGATGCTGCCTGTTCCAAACTCCTCCTACTCCTCATCCTGCCTTTAGGAGTAAAAACAGTAGTAATTGGGGCCTAGTGTGGTTCTGTACGTGTGAGATACATACACTTTTTTTGATCATATTTTCTATTCCGCTATTCAATAAAAAACCTTTGGGTATCAATTAAATTGCGGGATAGTCTGTGTTGGTAGGTGTGAGATACACCTTTCCAAGTTTTTGGGGTTCATCTCATACTTCTGAAGATTTGAGGGTGCTGCCTGTTCCAAACTCCTCCTACTCCTCATCCTGCCTTTAGGGGTACAAACAATAGTAATTGGGGCCTAGTCTGGTTGTGTACGTGTGAGATACATACACTTTTTTTGATCATATTTTCTATTCCGCTATTCAATAAAAACCTTTGGGTAACAATTAAATTGAAGGATAGTCTGTGTTGGTAGGTGTGAGATACACCTTTCCAAGTTTTTGGGGTTAATCTCATACTTCTGAAGATTTGAGGGTGCTGCCTGTTCCAAACTCCTCCTACTCCTCATCCTGCCTTTAGGGGTACAAACAATAGTAATTGGGGCCTAGTCTGGTTGTGTACGTGTGAGATACATACACTTTTTTTGATCATATTTTCTATTCCGCTATTCAATAAAAGCCTTTGGGTATCAATAAAATTGCGGGATAGTCTGTGTTGGTAGGTGTGAGATACACCTTTCCAAGTTTTTGGGGTTCATCTCATACTTCTGAAGATTTGAGGATGCTGCCTGTTCCAAACTCCTCCTACTCCTCATCCTGCCTTTAGGGGTACAAACAATAGTAATTGGGGCCTAGTCTGGTTGTGTACGTGTGAGATACATACACTTTTTTTGATCATATTTTCTATTCCGCTATTCAATAAAAGCCTTTGGGTATCAATAAAATTGCGGGATAGACTGTGTTGGTAGGTGTGAGATACACCTTTCCAAGTTTTTGGGGTTCATCTCATACTTCTGAAGATTTGAGGATGCTGCCTGTTCCAAACTCCTCCTACTCCTCATCCTGCCTTTAGGGGTACAAACAATAGTAATTGAGGCCTAGTCTGGTTGTGTACGTGTGAGATACATACACTTTTTTTGATCATATTTTCTATTCCGCTATTCAATAAAAACCTTTGGGTATAAACAATTAAATTGCGGGATAGTCTGTGTTGGTACGTGTGAGATCCACCTTTCCAAGTTTTTTGGGTTCATCTTATACTTCTGAAGATTTGAGGGTGCTGCCTGTTCCAAACTCCTCCTACTCCTCATCCGGCCTTTAGGGGTACAAACAATAGTAATTGGGGCCTAGTCTAGTTGTGTACGTGTGAGATACATACACTTTTTTGATCATATTTTCTATTCCGCTATTCAATAAAAACCTTTGGGTATCAATTAAATTGCGGGATAGTCTGTGTTGGTACGTGTGAGATACACCTTTCCAAGTTTTTGGGGTTCATCTCATACTTCTGAAGATTTTAGGGTGCTGCCTGTTCCAAACTCCTCCTACTCCTCATCCTGTCTTTAGGGGTACAAACAATAGTAATTGGGGCCTAGTCTGGTTGTGTACGTGTGAGATACATACACTTTTTTTGATCATATTTTCTATTCCGCTATTCAATAAAAACCTTTGGGTAACAATTAAATTGAAGGATAGTCTGTGTTGGTAGGTGTGAGATACACCTTTCCAAGTTTTTGGGGTTCATCTCATACTTCTGAAGATTTGAGGGTGCTGCCTGTTCCAAACTCCTCCTACTCCTCATCCTGCCTTTAGGGGTACAAACAATAGTAATTGGGGCCTAGTCTGGTTGTGTACGTGTGAGATACATACACTTTTTTTGATCATATTTTCTATTCCGCTATTCAATAAAAGCCTTTGGGTATCAATAAAATTGCGGGATAGTCTGTGTTGGTAGGTGTGAGATACACCTTTCCAAGTTTTTGGGGTTCATCTCATACTTCTGAAGATTTGAGGATGCTGCCTGTTCCAAACTCCTCCTACTCCTCATCCTGCCTTTAGGGGTACAAACAATAGTAATTGGGGCCTAGTCTGGTTGTGTACGTGTGAGATACATACACTTTTTTTGATCATATTTTCTATTCCGCTATTCAATAAAAACCTTTGGGTATAAACAATTAAATTGCGGGATAGTCTGTGTTGGTACGTGTGAGATCCACCTTTCCAAGTTTTTTGGGTTCATCTTATACTTCTGAAGATTTGAGGGTGCTGCCTGTTCCAAACTCCTCCTACTCCTCATCCTGCCTTTAGGGATACAAACAATAGTAATTGGGGACTAGTGTGGTTCTGTACGGGTGAGATACATACACTTTTTTTGATCATATTTTCTATTCCGCTATTCAATAAAAACCTTTGGGTATAAACAATTAAATTGCGGGATAGTCTGTGTTGGTAAGAGTGAGATACACCTTTCCAAGTTTTTGGGGTTCATCTCATACTTCTGAAGATTTGAGGATGCTGCCTGTTCCAAACTCCTCCTACTCCTCATCCTGCCTTTAGGAGTAAAAACAATAGTAATTGGGGCCTAGTGTGGTTCTGTACGTGTGAGATACATACACTTTTTTTGATCATATTTTCTATTCCGCTATTCAATAAAAACCTTTGGGTATCAATTAAATTGCGGGATAGTCTGTGTTGGTAGGTGTGAGATACACCTTTCCAAGTTTTTGGGGTTCATCTCATACTTCTGAAGATTTGAGGGTGCTGCCTGTTCCAAACTCCTCCTACTCCTCATCCTGCCTTTAGGGGTACAAACAATAGTAATTGGGGCCTAGTCTGGTTGTGTACGTGTGAGATACATACACTTTTTTTGATCATATTTTCTATTCCGCTATTCAATAAAAACCTTAGGGTATCAATTAAATTGCGGGATAGTCTGTGTTGGTAGGTGTGAGATACACCTTTCCAAGTTTTTGGGGTTCATCGCATACTTCTGAAGATTTGAGGGTGCTGCCTTTTCCAAACTCCTCCTACTCCTCATTCTGCCTTTAGGGGTACAAACAGTAGTAATTGGGGCCTAGTGTGGTTCTGTACGTGTGAGATACATACACTTTTTTTGATCATATTTTTTATTCCGCTATTCAATAAAAACCTTTGGGTATCAATTAAATTGCAGGATAGTCTGTGTTGGTACGTGTGAGATACACCTTTCCAAGTTTTTGGGGTTCATCTCATACTTCTGAAGATTTGAGGGTGCTGCCTTTTCCAAACTCCTCCTACTCCTTATTCTGCCTTTAGGGGTACAAACAGTAGTAATTGGGGCCTAGTGTGGTTCTGTACGTTTGAGATACATACACTTTCTTTGATCATATTTTCTATTCCGCTATTCAATAAAAACCTTTGGGTAACAATTAAATTGCGGGATAGTCTGTGTTGGTAGGTGTGAGATACACCTTTCCAAGTTTTTGGGGTTCATCTCATACTTCTGAAGATTTGAGGGTGCTGCCTGTTCCAAACTCCTCCTACTCCTCATCCTGTCTTTAGGGGTACAAACAATAGTAATTGGGGCCTAGTCTGGTTGTGTACGTGTGAGATACATACACTTTTTTTGATCATATTTTCTATTCCGCTATTCAATAAAAACCTTTGGGTATCAATTAAATTGAAGGATAGTCTGTGTTGGTAGGTGTGAGATACACCTTTCCAAGTTTTTGGGGTTCATCTCATACTTCTGAAGATTTGAGGGTGCTGCCTGTTCCAAACTCCTCCTACTCCTCATCCTGCCTTTAGGGGTACAAACAATAGTAATTGGGGCCCAGTCTGGTTGTGTACGTGTGAGATACATACACTTTTTTTGATCATATTTTCTATTCCGCTATTCAATAAAAGCCTTTGGGTATCAATAAAATTGCGGGATAGTCTGTGTTGGTAGGTGTGAGATACACCTTTCCAAGTTTTTGGGGTTCATCTCATACTTCTGAAGATTTGAGGATGCTGCCTGTTCCAAACTCCTCCTACTCCTCATCCTGCCTTTAGGGGTACAAACAATAGTAATTGGGGCCTAGTCTGGTTGTGTACGTGTGAGATACATACACTTTTTTTGATCATATTTTCTATTCCGCTATTCAATAAAAACCTTTGGGTATAAACAATTAAATTGCGGGATAGTCTGTGTTGGTACGTGTGAGATCCACCTTTCCAAGTTTTTTGGGTTCATCTTATACTTCTGAAGATTTGAGGGTGCTGCCTGTTCCAAACTCCTCCTACTCCTCATCCTGCCTTTAGGGATACAAACAATAGTAATTGGGGACTAGTGTGGTTCTGTACGGGTGAGATACATACACTTTTTTTGATCATATTTTCTATTCCGCTATTCAATAAAAACCTTTGGGTATAAACAATTAAATTGCGGGATAGTCTGTGTTGGTAAGAGTGAGATACACCTTTCCAAGTTTTTGGGGTTCATCTCATACTTCTGAAGATTTGAGGATGCTGCCTGTTCCAAACTCCTCCTACTCCTCATCCTGCCTTTAGGAGTAAAAACAGTAGTAATTGGGGCCTAGTGTGGTTCTGTACGTGTGAGATACATACACTTTTTTTGATCATATTTTCTATTCCGCTATTCAATAAAAAACCTTTGGGTATCAATTAAATTGCGGGATAGTCTGTGTTGGTAGGTGTGAGATACACCTTTCCAAGTTTTTGGGGTTCATCTCATACTTCTGAAGATTTGAGGGTGCTGCCTGTTCCAAACTCCTCCTACTCCTCATCCTGCCTTTAGGGGTACAAACAATAGTAATTGGGGCCTAGTCTGGTTGTGTACGTGTGAGATACATACACTTTTTTTGATCATATTTTCTATTCCGCTATTCAATAAAAACCTTTGGGTAACAATTAAATTGAAGGATAGTCTGTGTTGGTAGGTGTGAGATACACCTTTCCAAGTTTTTGGGGTTAATCTCATACTTCTGAAGATTTGAGGGTGCTGCCTGTTCCAAACTCCTCCTACTCCTCATCCTGCCTTTAGGGGTACAAACAATAGTAATTGGGGCCTAGTCTGGTTGTGTACGTGTGAGATACATACACTTTTTTTGATCATATTTTCTATTCCGCTATTCAATAAAAGCCTTTGGGTATCAATAAAATTGCGGGATAGTCTGTGTTGGTAGGTGTGAGATACACCTTTCCAAGTTTTTGGGGTTCATCTCATACTTCTGAAGATTTGAGGATGCTGCCTGTTCCAAACTCCTCCTACTCCTCATCCTGCCTTTAGGGGTACAAACAATAGTAATTGGGGCCTAGTCTGGTTGTGTATGTGTGAGATACATACACTTTTTTTGATCATATTTTCTATTCCGCTATTCAATAAAAACCTTTGGGTATAAACAATTAAATTGCGGGATAGTCTGTGTTGGTACGTGTGAGATCCACCTTTCCAAGTTTTTTGGGTTCATCTTATACTTCTGAAGATTTGAGGGTGCTGCCTGTTCCAAACTCCTCCTACTCCTCATCCGGCCTTTAGGGGTACAAACAATAGTAATTGGGGCCTAGTCTAGTTGTGTACGTGTGAGATACATACACTTTTTTGATCATATTTTCTATTCCGCTATTCAATAAAAACCTTTGGGTATCAATTAAATTGCGGGATAGTCTGTGTTGGTACGTGTGAGATACACCTTTCCAAGTTTTTGGGGTTCATCTCATACTTCTGAAGATTTTAGGGTGCTGCCTGTTCCAAACTCCTCCTACTCCTCATCCTGTCTTTAGGGGTACAAACAATAGTAATTGGGGCCTAGTCTGGTTGTGTACGTGTGAGATACATACACTTTTTTTGATCATATTTTCTATTCCGCTATTCAATAAAAAACCTTTGGGTATAAACAATTAAATTGCGGGATAGTCTGTGTTGGTACGTGTGAGATACACCTTTCCAAGTTTTTGGGGTTCATCTCATACTTCCGAAGATTTGAGGGTGCTGCCTGTTCCAAACTCCTCCTACTCCTCATCCTGTCTTTAGGGGTACAAACAATAGTAATTGGGGCCTAGTCTGGTTGTGTACGTGTGAGATACATACACTTTTTTTGATCATATTTTCTATTCCGCTATTCAATAAAAACCTTTGGGTAACAATTAAATTGAAGGATAGTCTGTGTTGGTAGGTGTGAGATACACCTTTCCAAGTTTTTGGGGTTCATCTCATACTTCTGAAGATTTGAGGGTGCTGCCTGTTCCAAACTCCTCCTACTCCTCATCCTGCCTTTAGGGGTACAAACAATAGTAATTGGGGCCTAGTCTGGTTGTGTACGTGTGAGATACATACACTTTTTTTGATCATATTTTCTATTCCGCTATTCAATAAAAGCCTTTGGGTATCAATAAAATTGCGGGATAGTCTGTGTTGGTAGGTGTGAGATACACCTTTCCAAGTTTTTGGGGTTCATCTCATACTTCTGAAGATTTGAGGATGCTGCCTGTTCCAAACTCCTCCTACTCCTCATCCTGCCTTTAGGGGTACAAACAATAGTAATTGGGGCCTAGTCTGGTTGTGTACGTGTGAGATACATACACTTTTTTTGATCATATTTTCTATTCCGCTATTCAATAAAAACCTTTGGGTATAAACAATTAAATTGCGGGATAGTCTGTGTTGGTACGTGTGAGATCCACCTTTCCAAGTTTTTTGGGTTCATCTTATACTTCTGAAGATTTGAGGGTGCTGCCTGTTCCAAACTCCTCCTACTCCTCATCCTGCCTTTAGGGATACAAACAATAGTAATTGGGGACTAGTGTGGTTCTGTACGGGTGAGATACATACACTTTTTTTGATCATATTTTCTATTCCGCTATTCAATAAAAACCTTTGGGTATAAACAATTAAATTGCGGGATAGTCTGTGTTGGTAAGAGTGAGATACACCTTTCCAAGTTTTTGGGGTTCATCTCATACTTCTGAAGATTTGAGGATGCTGCCTGTTCCAAACTCCTCCTACTCCTCATCCTGCCTTTAGGAGTAAAAACAGTAGTAATTGGGGCCTAGTGTGGTTCTGTACGTGTGAGATACATACACTTTTTTTGATCATATTTTCTATTCCGCTATTCAATAAAAACCTTTGGGTATCAATTAAATTGCGGGATAGTCTGTGTTGGTAGGTGTGAGATACACCTTTCCAAGTTTTTGGGGTTCATCTCATACTTCTGAAGATTTGAGGGTGCTGCCTGTTCCAAACTCCTCCTACTCCTCATCCTGCCTTTAGGGGTACAAACAATAGTAATTGGGGCCTAGTCTGGTTGTGTACGTGTGAGATACATACACTTTTTTTGATCATATTTTCTATTCCGCTATTCAATAAAAACCTTAGGGTATCAATTAAATTGCGGGATAGTCTGTGTTGGTAGGTGTGAGATACACCTTTCCAAGTTTTTGGGGTTCATCTCATACTTCTGAAGATTTGAGGGTGCTGCCTTTTCCAAACTCCTCCTACTCCTCATTCTGCCTTTAGGGGTACAAACAGTAGTAATTGGGGCCTAGTGTGGTTCTGTACGTTTGAGATACATACACTTTTTTTTATCATATTTTCTATTCCGCTATTCAATAAAAACCTTTGGGTAACAATTAAATTGCGGGATAGTCTGTGTTGGTACGTGTGAGATACACCTTTCCAAGTTTTTGGGGTTCATCTCATACTTCCGAAGATTTGAGGGTGCTGCCTGTTCCAAACTCCTCCTACTCCTCATCCTGTCTTTAGGGGTACAAACAATAGTAATTGGGGCCTAGTCTAGTTGTGTACGTGTGAGATACATACACTTTTTTGATCATATTTTCTATTCCGCTATTCAATAAAAACCTTTGGGTATCAATTAAATTGCGGGATAGTCTGTGTTGGTACGTGTGAGATACACCTTTCCAAGTTTTTGGGGTTCATCTCATACTTCTGAAGATTTGAGGGTGCTGCCTGTTCCAAACTCCTCCTACTCCTCATCCGGCCTTTAGGGGTACAAACAATAGTAATTGGGGCCTAGTCTGGTTGTGTACGTGTGAGATACATACACTTTTTTTGATCATATTTTCTATTCCGCTATTCAATAAAAAACCTTTGGGTATAAACAATTAAATTGCGGGATAGTCTGTGTTGGTACGTGTGAGATACACCTTTCCAAGTTTTTGGGGTTCATCTCATACTTCCGAAGATTTGAGGGTGCTGCCTGTTCCAAACTCCTCCTACTCCTCATCCTGTCTTTAGGGGTACAAACAATAGTAATTGGGGCCTAGTCTGGTTGTGTACGTGTGAGATACATACACTTTTTTTGATCATATTTTCTATTCCGCTATTCAATAAAAACCTTTGGGTAACAATTAAATTGAAGGATAGTCTGTGTTGGTAGGTGTGAGATACACCTTTCCAAGTTTTTGGGGTTCATCTCATACTTCTGAAGATTTGAGGGTGCTGCCTGTTCCAAACTCCTCCTACTCCTCATCCTGCCTTTAGGGGTACAAACAATAGTAATTGGGGCCTAGTCTGGTTGTGTACGTGTGAGATACATACACTTTTTTTGATCATATTTTCTATTCCGCTATTCAATAAAAGCCTTTGGGTATCAATAAAATTGCGGGATAGTCTGTGTTGGTAGGTGTGAGATACACCTTTCCAAGTTTTTGGGGTTCATCTCATACTTCTGAAGATTTGAGGATGCTGCCTGTTCCAAACTCCTCCTACTCCTCATCCTGCCTTTAGGGGTACAAACAATAGTAATTGGGGCCTAGTCTGGTTGTGTACGTGTGAGATACATACACTTTTTTTGATCATATTTTCTATTCCGCTATTCAATAAAAACCTTTGGGTATAAACAATTAAATTGCGGGATAGTCTGTGTTGGTACGTGTGAGATCCACCTTTCCAAGTTTTTTGGGTTCATCTTATACTTCTGAAGATTTGAGGGTGCTGCCTGTTCCAAACTCCTCCTACTCCTCATCCTGCCTTTAGGGATACAAACAATAGTATTTGGGGACTAGTGTGGTTCTGTGCGGGTGAGATACATACACTTTTTTTGATCATATTTTCTATTCCGCTATTCAATAAAAACCTTTGGGTATAAACAATTAAATTGCGGGATAGTCTGTGTTGGTAAGAGTGAGATACACCTTTCCAAGTTTTTGGGGTTCATCTCATACTTCTGAAGATTTGAGGATGCTGCCTGTTCCAAACTCCTCCTACTCCTCATCCTGCCTTTAGGAGTAAAAACAGTAGTAATTGGGGCCTAGTGTGGTTCTGTACGTGTGAGATACATACACTTTTTTTGATCATATTTTCTATTCCGCTATTCAATAAAAACCTTTGGGTATCAATTAAATTGCGGGATAGTCTGTGTTGGTAGGTGTGAGATACACCTTTCCAAGTTTTTGGGGTTCATCTCATACTTCTGAAGATTTGAGGGTGCTGCCTGTTCCAAACTCCTCCTACTCCTCATCCTGCCTTTAGGGGTACAAACAATAGTAATTGGGGCCTAGTCTGGTTGTGTACGTGTGAGATACATACACTTTTTTTGATCATATTTTCTATTCCGCTATTCAATAAAAACCTTAGGGTATCAATTAAATTGCGGGATAGTCTGTGTTGGTAGGTGTGAGATACACCTTTCCAAGTTTTTGGGGTTCATCGCATACTTCTGAAGATTTGAGGGTGCTGCCTTTTCCAAACTCCTCCTACTCCTCATTCTGCCTTTAGGGGTACAAACAGTAGTAATTGGGGCCTAGTGTGGTTCTGTACGTGTGAGATACATACACTTTTTTTGATCATATTTTTTATTCCGCTATTCAATAAAAACCTTTGGGTATCAATTAAATTGCAGGATAGTCTGTGTTGGTACGTGTGAGATACACCTTTCCAAGTTTTTGGGGTTCATCTCATACTTCTGAAGATTTGAGGGTGCTGCCTTTTCCAAACTCCTCCTACTCCTTATTCTGCCTTTAGGGGTACAAACAGTAGTAATTGGGGCCTAGTGTGGTTCTGTACGTTTGAGATACATACACTTTTTTTGATCATATTTTCTATTCCGCTATTTAATAAAAACCTTTGGGTAACAATTAAATTGCGGGATAGTCTGTGTTGGTAGGTGTGAGATACACCTTTCCAAGTTTTTGGGGTTCATCTCATACTTCTGAAGATTTGAGGGTGCTGCCTGTTCCAAACTCCTCGTACTCCTCATCCGGCCTTTAGGGGTACAAACAATAGTAATTGGGGCCTAGTCTAGTTGTGTACGTGTGAGATACATACACTTTTTTGATCATATTTTCTATTCCGCTATTCAATAAAAACCTTTGGGTATCAATTAAATTGCGGGATAGTCTGTGTTGGTACGTGTGAGATACACCTTTCCAAGTTTTTGGGGTTCATCTCATACTTCTGAAGATTTGAGGGTGCTGCCTGTTCCAAACTCCTCCTACTCCTCATCCGGCCTTTAGGGGTACAAACAATAGTATTTGGGGCCTAGTCTGGTTGTGTACGTGTGAGATACATACACTTTTTTTGATCATATTTTCTATTCCGCTATTCAATAAAAAACCTTTGGGTATAAACAATTAAATTGCGGGATAGTCTGTGTTGGTACGTGTGAGATACACCTTTCCAAGTTTTTGGGGTTCATCTCATACTTCTGAAGATTTGAGGGTGCTGCCTGTTCCAAACTCCTCCTACTCCTCATCCTGCCTTTAGGGGTACAAACAATAGTAATTGGGGCCTAGTCTGGTTGTGTACGTGTGAGATACATACACTTTTTTTGATCATATTTTCTATTCCGCTATTCAATAAAAGCCTTTGGGTATCAATAAAATTGCAGGATAGTCTGTGTTGGTAGGTGTGAGATACACCTTTCCAAGTTTTTGGGGTTTATCTCATACTTCTGAAGATTTGAGGATGCTGCCTGTTCCAAACTCCTCCTACTCCTCATCCTGCCTTTAGGGGTACAAACAATAGTAATTGGGGCCTAGTCTGGTTGTGTACGTGTGAGATACATACACTTTTTTTGATCATATTTTCTATTCCGCTATTCAATAAAAACCTTTGGGTATAAACAATTAAATTGCGGGATAGTCTGTGTTGGTACGTGTGAGATCCAACCTTTCCAAGTTTTTTGGGTTCATCTTATACTTCTGAAGATTTGAGGGTGCTGCCTGTTCCAAACTCCTCCTACTCCTCATCCTGCCTTTAGGGATACAAACAATAGTAATTGGGGACTAGTGTGGTTCTGTACGGGTGAGATACATACACTTTTTTTGATCATATTTTCTATTCCGCTATTCAATAAAAACCTTTGGGTATAAACAATTAAATTGCGGGATAGTCTGTGTTGGTAAGTGTGAGATGCACCTTTCCAAGTTTTTGGGGTTCATCTCATACTTCTGAAGATTTGAGGATGCTGCCTGTTCCAAACTCCTCCTACTCCTCATCCTGCCTTTAGGGGTAAAAACAGTAGTAATTGGGGCCTAGTGTGGTTCTGTACGTGTGAGATACATACACTTTTTTTGATCATATTTTCTATTCCGCTATTCAATAAAAACCTTTGGGTATCAATTAAATTGCGGGATAGTCTGTATTGGTAGGTGTGAGATACACCTTTCCAAGTTTTTGGGGTTCATCTCATACTTCTGAAGATTTGAGGGTGCTGCCTGTTCCAAACTCCTCCTACTCCTCATCCTGCCTTTAGAGGTACAAACAATAGTAATTGGGTCCTAGTCTGGTTGTGTACGTGTGAGATACATACACTTTTTTTGATCATATTTTCTATTCCGCTATTCAATAAAAACCTTAGGGTATCAATTAAATTGCGGGATAGTCTGTGTTGGTAGGTGTGAGATACACCTTTCCAAGTTTTTGGGGTTCATCTCATACTTCTGAAGATTTGAGGGTGCTGCCTTTTCCAAACTCCTCCTACTCCTCATTCTGCCTTTAGGGGTACAAACAGTAGTAATTGGGGCCTAGTGTGGTTCTGTACGTGTGAGATACATACACTTTTTTTGATCATATTTTTTATTCCGCTATTCAATAAAAACCTTTGGGTATCAATTAAATTGCAGGATAGTCTGTGTTGGTAGGTGTGAGATACACCTTTCCAAGTTTTTGGGGTTCATCTCATACTTCTGAAGATTTGAGGGTGCTGCCTTTTCCAAACTCCTCCTACTCCTTATTCTGCCTTTAGGGGTACAAACAGTAGTAATTGGGGCCTAGTGTGGTTCTGTACGTTTGAGATACATACATTTTTTTTGATCATATTTTCTATTCCGCTATTCAATAAAAACCTTTGGGTATCAATTAAATTGCGGGATAGTCTGTGTTGGTAGGTGTGAGATACACCTTTCCAAGTTTTTGGGGTTCATCTCATACTTCTGAAGATTTGAGGGTGCTGCCTGTTCCAAACTCCTCCTACTCCTCATCCGGCCTTTAGGGGTACAAACAATAGTAATTGGGGCCTAGTCTAGTTGTGTACGTGTGAGATACATACACTTTTTTGATCATATTTTCTATTCCGCTATTCAATAAAAACCTTTGGGTATCAATTATATTGCGGGATAGTCTGTGTTGGTACGTGTGAGATACACCTTTCCAAGTTTTTGGGGTTCATCTCATACTTCTGAAGATTTGAGGGTGCTGCCTGTTCCAAACTCCTCCTACTCCTCATCCTGTCTTTAGGGGTACAAACAATAGTAATTGGGGCCTAGTCTGGTTGTGTACGTGTGAGATACATACACTTTTTTTGATCATATTTTCTATTCCGCTATTCAATAAAAACCTTTGGGTAACAATTAAATTGAAGGATAGTCTGTGTTGGTAGGTGTGAGATACACCTTTCCAAGTTTTTGGGGTTAATCTAATACTTCTGAAGATTTGAGGGTGCTGCCTGTTCCAAACTCCTCCTACTCCTCATCCTGCCTTTAGGGGTACAAACAATAGTAATTGGGGCCTAGTCTGGTTGTGTACGTGTGAGATACATACACTTTTTTTGATCATATTTTCTATTCCGCTATTCAATAAAAGCCTTTGGGTATCAATAAAATTGCGGGATAGACTGTGTTGGTAGGTGTGAGATACACCTTTCCAAGTTTTTGGGGTTCATCTCATACTTCTGAAGATTTGAGGATGCTGCCTGTTCCAAACTCCTCCTACTCCTCATCCTGCCTTTAGGGGTACAAACAATAGTAATTGGGGCCTAGTCTGGTTGTGTACGTGTGAGATACATACACTTTTTTTGATCATATTTTCTATTCCGCTATTCAATAAAAACCTTTGGGTATAAACAATTAAATTGCGGGATAGTCTGTGTTGGTACGTGTGAGATCCACCTTTCCAAGTTTTTTGGGTTCATCTTATACTTCTGAAGATTTGAGGGTGCTGCCTGTTCCAAACTCCTCCTACTCCTCATCCGGCCTTTAGGGGTACAAACAATAGTAATTGGGGCCTAGTCTAGTTGTGTATGTGTGAGATACATACACTTTTTTGATCATATTTTCTATTCCGCTATTCAATAAAAACCTTTGGGTATCAATTAAATTGCGGGATAGTCTGTGTTGGTACGTGTGAGATACACCTTTCCAAGTTTTTGGGGTTCATCTCATACTTCTGAAGATTTTAGGGTGCTGCCTGTTCCAAACTCCTCCTACTCCTCATCCTGTCTTTAGGGGTACAAACAATAGTAATTGGGGCCTAGTCTGGTTGTGTACGTGTGAGATACATACACTTTTTTTGATCATATTTTCTATTCCGCTATTCAATAAAAACCTTTGGGTAACAATTAAATTGAAGGATAGTCTGTGTTGGTAGGTGTGAGATACACCTTTCCAAGTTTTTGGGGTTCATCTCATACTTCTGAAGATTTGAGGGTGCTGCCTGTTCCAAACTCCTCCTACTCCTCATCCTGCCTTTAGGGGTACAAACAATAGTAATTGGGGCCTAGTCTGGTTGTGTACGTGTGAGATACATACACTTTTTTTGATCATATTTTCTATTCCGCTATTCAATAAAAGCCTTTGGGTATCAATAAAATTGCGGGATAGTCTGTGTTGGTAGGTGTGAGATACACCTTTCCAAGTTTTTGGGGTTCATCTCATACTTCTGAAGATTTGAGGATGCTGCCTGTTCCAAACTCCTCCTACTCCTCATCCTGCCTTTAGGGGTACAAACAATAGTAATTGGGGCCTAGTCTGGTTGTGTACGTGTGAGATACATACACTTTTTTTGATCATATTTTCTATTCCGCTATTCAATAAAAACCTTTGGGTATAAACAATTAAATTGCGGGATAGTCTGTGTTGGTACGTGTGAGATCCACCTTTCCAAGTTTTTTGGGTTCATCTTATACTTCTGAAGATTTGAGGGTGCTGCCTGTTCCAAACTCCTCCTACTCCTCATCCTGCCTTTAGGGATACAAACAATAGTAATTGGGGACTAGTGTGGTTCTGTACGGGTGAGATACATACACTTTTTTTGATCATATTTTCTATTCCGCTATTCAATAAAAACCTTTGGGTATAAACAATTAAATTGCGGGATAGTCTGTGTTAGTACGTGTGAGATCCACCTTTCCAAGTTTTTTGGGTTCATCTTATACTTCTGAAGATTTGAGGGTGCTGCCTGTTCCAAACTCCTCCTACTCCTCATCCGGCCTTTAGGGGTACAAACAATAGTAATTGGGGCCTAGTCTAGTTGTGTACGTGTGAGATACATACACTTTTTTGATCATATTTTCTATTCCGCTATTCAATAAAAACCTTTGGGTATCAATTAAATTGCGGGATAGTCTGTGTTGGTACGTGTGAGATACACCTTTCCAAGTTTTTGGGGTTCATCTCATACTTCTGAAGATTTTAGGGTGCTGCCTGTTCCAAACTCCTCCTACTCCTCATCCTGTCTTTAGGGGTACAAACAATAGTAATTGGGGCCTAGTCTGGTTGTGTACGTGTGAGATACATACACTTTTTTTGATCATATTTTCTATTCCGCTATTCAATAAAAGCCTTTGGGTATCAATAAAATTGCGGGATAGTCTGTGTTGGTAGGTGTGAGATACACCTTTCCAAGTTTTTGGGGTTCATCTCATACTTCTGAAGATTTGAGGATGCTGCCTGTTCCAAACTCCTCCTACTCCTCATCCTGCCTTTAGGGGTACAAACAATAGTAATTGGGGCCTAGTCTGGTTGTGTACGTGTGAGATACATACACTTTTTTTGATCATATTTTCTATTTCGCTATTCAATAAAAACCTTTGGGTATAAACAATTAAATTGCGGGATAGTCTGTGTTGGTACGTGTGAGATCCACCTTTCCAAGTTTTTTGGGTTCATCTTATACTTCTGAAGATTTGAGGGTGCTGCCTGTTCCAAACTCCTCCTACTCCTCATCCTGCCTTTAGGGATACAAACAATAGTAATTGGGGACTAGTGTGGTTCTGTACGGGTGAGATACATACACTTTTTTTGATCATATTTTCTATTCCGCTATTCAATAAAAACCTTTGGGTATAAACAATTAAATTGCGGGATAGTCTGTGTTGGTAAGAGTGAGATACACCTTTCCAAGTTTTTGGGGTTCATCTCATACTTCTGAAGATTTGAGGATGCTGCCTGTTCCAAACTCCTCCTACTCCTCATCCTGCCTTTAGGAGTAAAAACAGTAGTAATTGGGGCCTAGTGTGGTTCTGTACGTGTGAGATACATACACTTTTTTTGATCATATTTTCTATTCCGCTATTCAATAAAAAACCTTTGGGTATCAATTAAATTGCGGGATAGTCTGTGTTGGTAGGTGTGAGATACACCTTTCCAAGTTTTTGGGGTTCATCTCATACTTCTGAAGATTTGAGGGTGCTGCCTGTTCCAAACTCCTCCTACTCCTCATCCTGCCTTTAGGGGTACAAACCATAGTAATTGGGGCCTAGTCTGGTTGTGTACGTGTGAGATACATACACTTTTTTTGATCATATTTTCTATTCCGCTATTCAATAAAAACCTTAGGGTATCAATTAAATTGCGGGATAGTCTGTGTTGGTAGGTGTGAGATACACCTTTCCAAGTTTTTGGGGTTCATCGCATACTTCTGAAGATTTGAGGGTGCTGCCTTTTCCAAACTCCTCCTACTCCTCATTCTGCCTTTAGGGGTACAAACAGTAGTAATTGGGGCCTAGTGTGGTTCTGTACGTGTGAGATACATACACTTTTTTTGATCATATTTTTTATTCCGCTATTCAATAAAAACCTTTGGGTATCAATTAAATTGCAGGATAATCTGTGTTGGTACGTGTGAGATACACCTTTCCAAGTTTTTGGGGTTCATCTCATACTTCTGAAGATTTGAGGGTGCTGCCTTTTCCAAACTCCTCCTACTCCTTATTCTGCCTTTACGGGTACAAACAGTAGTAATTGGGGCCTAGTGTGGTTCTGTACGTTTGAGATACATACACTTTTTTTGATCATATTTTCTATTCCGCTATTCAATAAAAACCTTTGGGTAACAATTAAATTGCGGGATAGTCTGTGTTGGTAGGTGTGAGATACACCTTTCCAAGTTTTTGGGGTTCATCTCATACTTCTGAAGATTTGAGGGTGCTGCCTGTTCCAAACTCCTCGTACTCCTCATCCGGCCTTTAGGGGTACAAACAATAGTAATTGGGGCCTAGTCTAGTTGTGTACATGTGAGATGCATACACTTTTTTGATCATATTTTCTATTCCGCTATTCAATAAAAACCTTTGGGTATCAATTAAATTGCGGGATAGTCTGTGTTGGTACGTGTGAGATACACCTTTCCAAGTTTTTGGGGTTCATCTCATACTTCTGAAGATTTGAGGGTGCTGCCTGTTCCAAACTCCTCCTACTCCTCATCCGGCTTTTAGGGGTACAAACAATAGTATTTGGGGCCTAGTCTGGTTGTGTACGTGTGAGATACATACACTTTTTTTGATCATATTTTCTATTCCGCTATTCAATAAAAAACCTTTGGGTATAAACAATTAAATTGCGGGATAGTCTGTGTTGGTACGTGTGAGATACACCTTTCCAAGTTTTTGGGGTTCATCTCATACTTCTGAAGATTTGAGGGTGCTGCCTGTTCCAAACTCCTCCTACTCCTCATCCTGTCTTTAGGGGTACAAACAATAGTAATTGGGGCCTAGTCTGGTTGTGTACGTGTGAGATACATACACTTTTTTTGATCATATTTTCTATTCCGCTATTCAATAAAAACCTTTGGGTATCAATTAAATTGAAGGATAGTCTGTGTTGGTAGGTGTGAGATACACCTTTCCAAGTTTTTGGGGTTCATCTCATACTTCTGAAGATTTGAGGGTGCTGCCTGTTCCAAACTCCTCCTACTCCTCATCCTGCCTTTAGGGGTACAAACAATAGTAATTGGGGCCTAGTATGGTTGTGTACGTGTGAGATACATACACTTTTTTTGATCATATTTTCTATTCCGCTATTCAATAAAAGCCTTTGGGTATCAATAAAATTGCGGGATAGTCTGTGTTGGTAGGTGTGAGATACGCCTTTCCAAGTTTTTGGGGTTCATCTCATACTTCTGAAGATTTGAGGATGCTGCCTCTTCCAAACTCCTCCTACTCCTCATCCTGCCTTTAGGGATACAAACAATAGTAATTGGGGACTAGTGTGGTTCTGTACGGGTGAGATACATACACTTTTTTTGATCATATTTTCTATTCCGCTATTCAATAAAAACCTTTGGGTATAAACAATTAAATTGCGGGATAGTCTGTGTTGGTAAGAGTGAGATACACCTTTCCAAGTTTTTGGGGTTCATCTCATACTTCTGAAGATTTGAGGATGCTGCCTGTTCCAAACTCCTCCTACTCCTCATCCTGCCTTTAGGAGTAAAAACAGTAGTAATTGGGGCCTAGTGTGGTTCTGTACGTGTGAGATACATACACTTTTTTTGATCATATTTTCTATTCCGCTATTCAATAAAAAACCTTTGGGTATCAATTAAATTGCGGGATAGTCTGTGTTGGTAGGTGTGAGATACACCTTTCCAAGTTTTTGGGGTTCATCTCATACTTCTGAAGATTTGAGGGTGCTGCCTGTTCCAAACTCCTCCTACTCCTCATCCTGCCTTTAGGGGTACAAACCATAGTAATTGGGGCCTAGTCTGGTTGTGTACGTGTGAGATACATACACTTTTTTTGATCATATTTTCTATTCCGCTATTCAATAAAAACCTTAGGGTATCAATTAAATTGCGGGATAGTCTGTGTTGGTAGGTGTGAGATACACCTTTCCAAGTTTTTGGGGTTCATCGCATACTTCTGAAGATTTGAGGGTGCTGCCTTTTCCAAACTCCTCCTACTCCTCATTCTGCCTTTAGGGGTACAAACAGTAGTAATTGGGGCCTAGTGTGGTTCTGTACGTGTGAGATACATACACTTTTTTTGATCATATTTTTTATTCCGCTATTCAATAAAAACCTTTGGGTATCAATTAAATTGCAGGATAATCTGTGTTGGTACGTGTGAGATACACCTTTCCAAGTTTTTGGGGTTCATCTCATACTTCTGAAGATTTGAGGGTGCTGCCTTTTCCAAACTCCTCCTACTCCTTATTCTGCCTTTACGGGTACAAACAGTAGTAATTGGGGCCTAGTGTGGTTCTGTACGTTTGAGATACATACACTTTTTTTGATCATATTTTCTATTCCGCTATTCAATAAAAACCTTTGGGTAACAATTAAATTGCGGGATAGTCTGTGTTGGTAGGTGTGAGATACACCTTTCCAAGTTTTTGGGGTTCATCTCATACTTCTGAAGATTTGAGGGTGCTGCCTGTTCCAAACTCCTCGTACTCCTCATCCGGCCTTTAGGGGTACAAACAATAGTAATTGGGGCCTAGTCTAGTTGTGTACATGTGAGATACATACACTTTTTTGATCATATTTTCTATTCCGCTATTCAATAAAAACCTTTGGGTATCAATTAAATTGCGGGATAGTCTGTGTTGGTACGTGTGAGATACACCTTTCCAAGTTTTTGGGGTTCATCTCATACTTCTGAAGATTTGAGGGTGCTGCCTGTTCCAAACTCCTCCTACTCCTCATCCGGCCTTTAGGGGTACAAACAATAGTATTTGGGGCCTAGTCTGGTTGTGTACGTGTGAGATACATACACTTTTTTTGATCATATTTTCTATTCCGCTATTCAATAAAAAACCTTTGGGTATAAACAATTAAATTGCGGGATAGTCTGTGTTGGTACGTGTGAGATACACCTTTCCAAGTTTTTGGGGTTCATCTCATACTTCTGAAGATTTGAGGGTGCTGCCTGTTCCAAACTCCTCCTACTCCTCATCCTGTCTTTAGGGGTACAAACAATAGTAATTGGGGCCTAGTCTGGTTGTGTACGTGTGAGATACATACACTTTTTTTGATCATATTTTCTATTCCGCTATTCAATAAAAACCTTTGGGTATCAATTAAATTGAAGGATAGTCTGTGTTGGTAGGTGTGAGATACACCTTTCCAAGTTTTTGGGGTTCATCTCATACTTCTGAAGATTTGAGGGTGCTGCCTGTTCCAAACTCCTCCTACTCCTCATCCTGCCTTTAGGGGTACAAACAATAGTAATTGGGGCCTAGTATGGTTGTGTACGTGTGAGATACATACACTTTTTTTGATCATATTTTCTATTCCGCTATTCAATAAAAGCCTTTGGGTATCAATAAAATTGCGGGATAGTCTGTGTTGGTAGGTGTGAGATACACCTTTCCAAGTTTTTGGGGTTCATCTCATACTTCTGAAGATTTGAGGATGCTGCCTCTTCCAAACTCCTCCTACTCCTCATCCTGCCTTTAGGGATACAAACAATAGTAATTGGGGACTAGTGTGGTTCTGTACGGGTGAGATACATACACTTTTTTTGATCATATTTTCTATTCCACTATTCAATAAAAACCTTTGGGTATAAACAATTAAATTGCGGGATAGTCTGTGTTGGTAAGTGTGAGATACACCTTTCCAAGTTTTTGGGGTTCATCTCATACTTCTGAAGATTTGAGGATGCTGCCTGTTCCAAACTCCTCCTACTCCTCATCCTGCCTTTAGGGGTAAAAACAGTAGTAATTGGGGACTAGTATGGTTCTGTACGTGTGAGATACATACACTTTTTTTGATCATATTTTCTATTCCGCTATTCAATAAAAACCTTAGGGTATCAATTAAATTGCGGGATAGTCTGTGTTGGTAGGTGTGAGATACACCTTTCCAAGTTTTTGGGGTTCATCTCATACTTCTGAAGATTTGAGGGTGCTGCCTTTTCCAAACTCCTCCTACTCCTCATTCTGCCTTTAGGAGTACAAACAGTAGTAATTGGGGCCTAGTGTGGTTCTGTACGTGTGAGATACATACACTTTTTTTGATCATATTTTTTATTCCGCTATTCATTAAAAACCTTTGGGTATCAATAAAATTGCGGGATAGTCTGTGTTGGTAGGTGTGAGATACACCTTTCCAAGTTTTTGGGGTTCATCTCATACTTCTGAAGATTTGAGGATGCTGCCTGTTCCAAACTCCTCCTACTCCTCATCCTGCCTTTAGGGGTACAAACAATAGTAATTGGGGCCTAGTCTGGTTGTGTACGTGTGAGATACATACACTTTTTTTGATCATATTTTCTATTCCGCTATTCAATAAAAACCTTTGGGTATAAACAATTAAATTGCGGGATAGTCTGTGTTGGTACGTGTGAGATCCACCTTTCCAAGTTTTTTGGGTTCATCTTATACTTCTGAAGATTTGAGGGTGCTGCCTGTTCCAAACTCCTCCTACTCCTCATCCTGCCTTTAGGGATACAAACAATAGTAATTGGGGACTAGTGTGGTTCTGTACGGGTGAGATACATACACTTTTTTTGATCATATTTTCTATTCCGCTATTCAATAAAAACCTTTGGGTATAAACAATTAAATTGCGGGATAGTCTGTGTTGGTAAGAGTGAGATACACCTTTCCAAGTTTTTGGGGTTCATCTCATACTTCTGAAGATTTGAGGATGCTGCCTGTTCCAAACTCCTCCTACTCCTCATCCTGCCTTTAGGAGTAAAAACAGTAGTAATTGGGGCCTAGTGTGGTTCTGTACGTGTGAGATACATACACTTTTTTTGATCATATTTTCTATTCCGCTATTCAATAAAAAACCTTTGGGTATCAATTAAATTGCGGGATAGTCTGTGTTGGTAGGTGTGAGATACACCTTTCCAAGTTTTTGGGGTTCATCTCATACTTCTGAAGATTTGAGGGTGCTGCCTGTTCCAAACTCCTCCTACTCCTCATCCTGCCTTTAGGGGTACAAACAATAGTAATTGGGGCCTAGTCTGGTTGTGTACGTGTGAGATACATACACTTTTTTTGATCATATTTTCTATTCCGCTATTCAATAAAAACCTTTGGGTAACAATTAAATTGAAGGATAGTCTGTGTTGGTAGGTGTGAGATACACCTTTCCAAGTTTTTGGGGTTAATCTCATACTTCTGAAGATTTGAGGGTGCTGCCTGTTCCAAACTCCTCCTACTCCTCATCCTGCCTTTAGGGGTACAAACAATAGTAATTGGGGCCTAGTCTGGTTGTGTACGTGTGAGATACATACACTTTTTTTGATCATATTTTCTATTCCGCTATTCAATAAAAGCCTTTGGGTATCAATAAAATTGCGGGATAGTCTGTGTTGGTAGGTGTGAGATACACCTTTCCAAGTTTTTGGGGTTCATCTCATACTTCTGAAGATTTGAGGATGCTGCCTGTTCCAAACTCCTCCTACTCCTCATCCTGCCTTTAGGGGTACAAACAATAGTAATTGGGGCCTAGTCTGGTTGTGTACGTGTGAGATACATACACTTTTTTTGATCATATTTTCTATTCCGCTATTCAATAAAAACCTTTGGGTATAAACAATTAAATTGCGGGATAGTCTGTGTTGGTACGTGTGAGATCCACCTTTCCAAGTTTTTTGGGTTCATCTTATACTTCTGAAGATTTGAGGGTGCTGCCTGTTCCAAACTCCTCCTACTCCTCATCCGGCCTTTAGGGGTACAAACAATAGTAATTGGGGCCTAGTCTAGTTGTGTACGTGTGAGATACATACACTTTTTTGATCATATTTTCTATTCCGCTATTCAATAAAAACCTTTGGGTATCAATTAAATTGCGGGATAGTCTGTGTTGGTACGTGTGAGATACACCTTTCCAAGTTTTTGGGGTTCATCTCATACTTCTGAAGATTTTAGGGTGCTGCCTGTTCCAAACTCCTCCTACTCCTCATCCTGTCTTTAGGGGTACAAACAATAGTAATTGGGGCCTAGTCTGGTTGTGTACGTGTGAGATACATACACTTTTTTTGATCATATTTTCTATTCCGCTATTCAATAAAAAACCTTTGGGTATAAACAATTAAATTGCGGGATAGTCTGTGTTGGTACGTGTGAGATACACCTTTCCAAGTTTTTGGGGTTCATCTCATACTTCCGAAGATTTGAGGGTGCTGCCTCTTCCAAACTCCTCCTACTCCTCATCCTGTCTTTAGGGGTACAAACAATAGTAATTGGGGCCTAGTCTGGTTGTGTACGTGTGAGATACATACACTTTTTTTGATCATATTTTCTATTCCGCTATTCAATAAAAACCTTTGGGTAACAATTAAATTGAAGGATAGTCTGTGTTGGTAGGTGTGAGATACACCTTTCCAAGTTTTTGGGGTTCATCTCATACTTCTGAAGATTTGAGGGTGCTGCCTGTTCCAAACTCCTCCTACTCCTCATCCTGCCTTTAGGGGTACAAACAATAGTAATTGGGGCCTAGTCTGGTTGTGTACGTGTGAGATACATACACTTTTTTTGATCATATTTTCTATTCCGCTATTCAATAAAAGCCTTTGGGTATCAATAAAATTGCGGGATAGTCTGTGTTGGTAGGTGTGAGATACACCTTTCCAAGTTTTTGGGGTTCATCTCATACTTCTGAAGATTTGAGGATGCTGCCTGTTCCAAACTCCTCCTACTCCTCATCCTGCCTTTAGGGGTACAAACAATAGTAATTGGGGCCTAGTCTGGTTGTGTACGTGTGAGATACATACACTTTTTTTGATCATATTTTCTATTCCGCTATTCAATAAAAACCTTTGGGTATAAACAATTAAATTGCGGGATAGTCTGTGTTGGTACGTGTGAGATCCACCTTTCCAAGTTTTTTGGGTTCATCTTATACTTCTGAAGATTTGAGGGTGCTGCCTGTTCCAAACTCCTCCTACTCCTCATCCTGCCTTTAGGGATACAAACAATAGTAATTGGGGACTAGTGTGGTTCTGTACGGGTGAGATACATACACTTTTTTTGATCATATTTTCTATTCCGCTATTCAATAAAAACCTTTGGGTATAAACAATTAAATTGCGGGATAGTCTGTGTTGGTAAGAGTGAGATACACCTTTCCAAGTTTTTGGGGTTCATCTCATACTTCTGAAGATTTGAGGATGCTGCCTGTTCCAAACTCCTCCTACTCCTCATCCTGCCTTTAGGAGTAAAAACAGTAGTAATTGGGGCCTAGTGTGGTTCTGTACGTGTGAGATACATACACTTTTTTTGATCATATTTTCTATTCCGCTATTCAATAAAAACCTTTGGGTATCAATTAAATTGCGGGATAGTCTGTGTTGGTAGGTGTGAGATACACCTTTCCAAGTTTTTGGGGTTCATCTCATACTTCTGAAGATTTGAGGGTGCTGCCTGTTCCAAACTCCTCCTACTCCTCATCCTGCCTTTAGGGGTACAAACAATAGTAATTGGGGCCTAGTCTGGTTGTGTACGTGTGAGATACATACACTTTTTTTGATCATATTTTCTATTCCGCTATTCAATAAAAACCTTAGGGTATCAATTAAATTGCGGGATAGTCTGTGTTGGTAGGTGTGAGATACACCTTTCCAAGTTTTTGGGGTTCATCTCATACTTCTGAAGATTTGAGGGTAATGCCTGTTCCAAACTCCTCGTACTCCTCATCCGGCCTTTAGGGGTACAAACAATAGTAATTGGGGCCTAGTCTAGTTGTGTACGTGTGAGATACATACACTTTTTTGATCATATTTTCTATTCCGCTATTCAATAAAAACCTTTGGGTATCAATTAAATTGCGGGATAGTCTGTGTTGGTACGTGTGAGATACACCTTTCCAAGTTTTTGGGGTTCATCTCATACTTCTGAAGATTTGAGGGTGCTGCCTGTTCCAAACTCCTCCTACTCCTCATCCGGCCTTTAGGGGTACAAACAATAGTAATTGGGGCCTAGTCTGGTTGTGTACGTGTGAGATACATACACTTTTTTTGATCATATTTTCTATTCCGCTATTCAATAAAAAACCTTTGGGTATAAACAATTAAATTGCGGGATAGTCTGTGTTGGTACGTGTGAGATACACCTTTCCAAGTTTTTGGGGTTCATCTCATACTTCCGAAGATTTGAGGGTGCTGCCTGTTCCAAACTCCTCCTACTCCTCATCCTGTCTTTAGGGGTACAAACAATAGTAATTGGGGCCTAGTCTGGTTGTGTACGTGTGAGATACATACACTTTTTTTGATCATATTTTCTATTCCGCTATTCAATAAAAACCTTTGGGTAACAATTAAATTGAAGGATAGTCTGTGTTGGTAGGTGTGAGATACACCTTTCCAAGTTTTTGGGGTTCATCTCATACTTCTGAAGATTTGAGGGTGCTGCCTGTTCCAAACTCCTCCTACTCCTCATCCTGCCTTTAGGGGTACAAACAATAGTAATTGGGGCCTAGTCTGGTTGTGTACGTGTGAGATACATACACTTTTTTTGATCATATTTTCTATTCCGCTATTCAATAAAAGCCTTTGGGTATCAATAAAATTGCGGGATAGTCTGTGTTGGTAGGTGTGAGATACACCTTTCCAAGTTTTTGGGGTTCATCTCATACTTCTGAAGATTTGAGGATGCTGCCTGTTCCAAACTCCTCCTACTCCTCATCCTGCCTTTAGGGGTACAAACAATAGTAATTGGGGCCTAGTCTGGTTGTGTACGTGTGAGATACATACACTTTTTTTGATCATATTTTCTATTCCGCTATTCAATAAAAACCTTTGGGTATAAACAATTAAATTGCGGGATAGTCTGTGTTGGTACGTGTGAGATCCACCTTTCCAAGTTTTTTGGGTTCATCTTATACTTCTGAAGATTTGAGGGTGCTGCCTGTTCCAAACTCCTCCTACTCCTCATCCTGCCTTTAGGGATACAAACAATAGTATTTGGGGACTAGTGTGGTTCTGTGCGGGTGAGATACATACACTTTTTTTGATCATATTTTCTATTCCGCTATTCAATAAAAACCTTTGGGTATAAACAATTAAATTGCGGGATAGTCTGTGTTGGTAAGAGTGAGATACACCTTTCCAAGTTTTTGGGGTTCATCTCATACTTCTGAAGATTTGAGGATGCTGCCTGTTCCAAACTCCTCCTACTCCTCATCCTGCCTTTAGGAGTAAAAACAGTAGTAATTGGGGCCTAGTGTGGTTCTGTACGTGTGAGATACATACACTTTTTTTGATCATATTTTCTATTCCGCTATTCAATAAAAACCTTTGGGTATCAATTAAATTGCGGGATAGTCTGTGTTGGTAGGTGTGAGATACACCTTTCCAAGTTTTTGGGGTTCATCTCATACTTCTGAAGATTTGAGGGTGCTGCCTGTTCCAAACTCCTCCTACTCCTCATCCTGCCTTTAGGGGTACAAACAATAGTAATTGGGGCCTAGTCTGGTTGTGTACGTGTGAGATACATACACTTTTTTTGATCATATTTTCTATTCCGCTATTCAATAAAAACCTTAGGGTATCAATTAAATTGCGGGATAGTCTGTGTTGGTAGGTGTGAGATACACCTTTCCAAGTTTTTGGGGTTCATCGCATACTTCTGAAGATTTGAGGGTGCTGCCTTTTCCAAACTCCTCCTACTCCTCATTCTGCCTTTAGGGGTACAAACAGTAGTAATTGGGGCCTAGTGTGGTTCTGTACGTGTGAGATACATACACTTTTTTTGATCATATTTTTTATTCCGCTATTCAATAAAAACCTTTGGGTATCAATTAAATTGCAGGATAGTCTGTGTTGGTACGTGTGAGATACACCTTTCCAAGTTTTTGGGGTTCATCTCATACTTCTGAAGATTTGAGGGTGCTGCCTTTTCCAAACTCCTCCTACTCCTTATTCTGCCTTTAGGGGTACA
Organism: Pelophylax lessonae; assembly: GCF_965119305.1. NCBI lineage: Eukaryota > Metazoa > Chordata > Amphibia > Anura > Ranidae > Pelophylax > Pelophylax lessonae. The sequence continues at coordinate 165,160,319 of NC_138779.1, forward strand.
AACAGTAGTAATTGGGGCCTAGTGTGGTTCTGTACGTTTGAGATACATACACTTTTTTTGATCATATTTTCTATTCCGCTATTCAATAAAAACCTTTGGGTAACAATTAAATTGCGGGATAGTCTGTGTTGGTAGGTGTGAGATACACCTTTCCAAGTTTTTGGGGTTCATCTCATACTTCTGAAGATTTGAGGGTGCTGCCTGTTCCAAACTCCTCGTACTCCTCATCCGGCCTTTAGGGGTACAAACAATAGTAATTGGGGCCTAGTCTAGTTGTGTACGTGTGAGATACATACACTTTTTTGATCATATTTTCTATTCCGCTATTCAATAAAAACCTTTGGGTATCAATTAAATTGCGGGATAGTCTGTGTTGGTACGTGTGAGATACACCTTTCCAAGTTTTTGGGGTTCATCTCATACTTCTGAAGATTTGAGGGTGCTGCCTGTTCCAAACTCCTCCTACTCCTCATCCGGCCTTTAGGGGTACAAACAATAGTATTTGGGGCCTAGTCTGGTTGTGTACGTGTGAGATACATACACTTTTTTTGATCATATTTTCTATTCCGCTATTCAATAAAAAACCTTTGGGTATAAACAATTAAATTGCGGGATAGTCTGTGTTGGTACGTGTGAGATACACCTTTCCAAGTTTTTGGGGTTCATCTCATACTTCTGAAGATTTGAGGGTGCTGCCTGTTCCAAACTCCTCCTACTCCTCATCCTGCCTTTAGGGGTACAAACAATAGTAATTGGGGCCTAGTCTGGTTGTGTACGTGTGAGATACATACACTTTTTTTGATCATATTTTCTATTCCGCTATTCAATAAAAGCCTTTGGGTATCAATAAAATTGCAGGATAGTCTGTGTTGGTAGGTGTGAGATACACCTTTCCAAGTTTTTGGGGTTCATCTCATACTTCTGAAGATTTGAGGATGCTGCCTGTTCCAAACTCCTCCTACTCCTCATCCTGCCTTTAGGGGTACAAACAATAGTAATTGGGGCCTAGTCTGGTTGTGTACGTGTGAGATACATACACTTTTTTTGATCATATTTTCTATTCCGCTATTCAATAAAAACCTTTGGGTATAAACAATTAAATTGCGGGATAGTCTGTGTTGGTACGTGTGAGATCCAACCTTTCCAAGTTTTTTGGGTTCATCTTATACTTCTGAAGATTTGAGGGTGCTGCCTGTTCCAAACTCCTCCTACTCCTCATCCTGCCTTTAGGGATACAAACAATAGTAATTGGGGACTAGTGTGGTTCTGTACGGGTGAGATACATACACTTTTTTTGATCATATTTTCTATTCCGCTATTCAATAAAAACCTTTGGGTATAAACAATTAAATTGCGGGATAGTCTGTGTTGGTAAGTGTGAGATGCACCTTTCCAAGTTTTTGGGGTTCATCTCATACTTCTGAAGATTTGAGGATGCTGCCTGTTCCAAACTCCTCCTACTCCTCATCCTGCCTTTAGGGGTAAAAACAGTAGTAATTGGGGCCTAGTGTGGTTCTGTACGTGTGAGATACATACACTTTTTTTGATCATATTTTCTATTCCGCTATTCAATAAAAACCTTTGGGTATCAATTAAATTGCGGGATAGTCTGTATTGGTAGGTGTGAGATACACCTTTCCAAGTTTTTGGGGTTCATCTCATACTTCTGAAGATTTGAGGGTGCTGCCTGTTCCAAACTCCTCCTACTCCTCATCCTGCCTTTAGAGGTACAAACAATAGTAATTGGGTCCTAGTCTGGTTGTGTACGTGTGAGATACATACACTTTTTTTGATCATATTTTCTATTCCGCTATTCAATAAAAACCTTAGGGTATCAATTAAATTGCGGGATAGTCTGTGTTGGTAGGTGTGAGATACACCTTTCCAAGTTTTTGGGGTTCATCTCATACTTCTGAAGATTTGAGGTTGCTGCCTTTTCCAAACTCCTCCTACTCCTCATTCTGCCTTTAGGGGTACAAACAGTAGTAATTGGGGCCTAGTGTGGTTCTGTACGTGTGAGATACATACACTTTTTTTGATCATATTTTTTATTCCGCTATTCAATAAAAACCTTTGGGTATCAATTAAATTGCAGGATAGTCTGTGTTGGTAGGTGTGAGATACACCTTTCCAAGTTTTTGGGGTTCATCTCATACTTCTGAAGATTTGAGGGTGCTGCCTTTTCCAAACTCCTCCTACTCCTTATTCTGCCTTTAGGGGTACAAACAGTAGTAATTGGGGCCTAGTGTGGTTCTGTACGTTTGAGATACATACATTTTTTTTGATCATATTTTCTATTCCGCTATTCAATAAAAACCTTTGGGTATCAATTAAATTGCGGGATAGTCTGTGTTGGTAGGTGTGAGATACACCTTTCCAAGTTTTTGGGGTTCATCTCATACTTCTGAAGATTTGAGGGTGCTGCCTGTTCCAAACTCCTCCTACTCCTCATCCGGCCTTTAGGGGTACAAACAATAGTAATTGGGGCCTAGTCTAGTTGTGTACGTGTGAGATACATACACTTTTTTGATCATATTTTCTATTCCTCTATTCAATAAAAACCTTTGGGTATCAATTATATTGCGGGATAGTCTGTGTTGGTACGTGTGAGATACACCTTTCCAAGTTATTGGGGTTCATCTCATACTTCTGAAGATTTGAGGGTGCTGCCTGTTCCAAACTCCTCCTACTCCTCATCCTGTCTTTAGGGGTACAAACAATAGTAATTGGGGCCTAGTCTGGTTGTGTACGTGTGAGATACATACACTTTTTTTGATCATATTTTCTATTCCGCTATTCAATAAAAACCTTTGGGTAACAATTAAATTGAAGGATAGTCTGTGTTGGTAGGTGTGAGATACACCTTTCCAAGTTTTTGGGGTTAATCTAATACTTCTGAAGATTTGAGGGTGCTGCCTGTTCCAAACTCCTCCTACTCCTCATCCTGCCTTTAGGGGTACAAACAATAGTAATTGGGGCCTAGTCTGGTTGTGTACGTGTGAGATACATACACTTTTTTTGATCATATTTTCTATTCCGCTATTCAATAAAAGCCTTTGGGTATCAATAAAATTGCGGGATAGACTGTGTTGGTAGGTGTGAGATACACCTTTCCAAGTTTTTGGGGTTCATCTCATACTTCTGAAGATTTGAGGATGCTGCCTGTTCCAAACTCCTCCTACTCCTCATCCTGCCTTTAGGGGTACAAACAATAGTAATTGGGGCCTAGTCTGGTTGTGTACGTGTGAGATACATACACTTTTTTTGATCATATTTTCTATTCCGCTATTCAATAAAAACCTTTGGGTATAAACAATTAAATTGCGGGATAGTCTGTGTTGGTACGTGTGAGATCCACCTTTCCAAGTTTTTTGGGTTCATCTTATACTTCTGAAGATTTGAGGGTGCTGCCTGTTCCAAACTCCTCCTACTCCTCATCCGGCCTTTAGGGGTACAAACAATAGTAATTGGGGCCTAGTCTAGTTGTGTACGTGTGAGATACATACACTTTTTTGATCATATTTTCTATTCCGCTATTCAATAAAAACCTTTGGGTATCAATTAAATTGCGGGATAGTCTGTGTTGGTACGTGTGAGATACACCTTTCCAAGTTTTTGGGGTTCATCTCATACTTCTGAAGATTTTAGGGTGCTGCCTGTTCCAAACTCCTCCTACTCCTCATCCTGTCTTTAGGGGTACAAACAATAGTAATTGGGGCCTAGTCTGGTTGTGTACGTGTGAGATACATACACTTTTTTTGATCATATTTTCTATTCCGCTATTCAATAAAAACCTTTGGGTAACAATTAAATTGAAGGATAGTCTGTGTTGGTAGGTGTGAGATACACCTTTCCAAGTTTTTGGGGTTCATCTCATACTTCTGAAGATTTGAGGGTGCTGCCTGTTCCAAACTCCTCCTACTCCTCATCCTGCCTTTAGGGGTACAAACAATAGTAATTGGGGCCTAGTCTGGTTGTGTACGTGTGAGATACATACACTTTTTTTGATCATATTTTCTATTCCGCTATTCAATAAAAGCCTTTGGGTATCAATAAAATTGCGGGATAGTCTGTGTTGGTAGGTGTGAGATACACCTTTCCAAGTTTTTGGGGTTCATCTCATACTTCTGAAGATTTGAGGATGCTGCCTGTTCCAAACTCCTCCTACTCCTCATCCTGCCTTTAGGGGTACAAACAATAGTAATTGGGGCCTAGTCTGGTTGTGTACGTGTGAGATACATACACTTTTTTTGATCATATTTTCTATTCCGCTATTCAATAAAAACCTTTGGGTATAAACAATTAAATTGCGGGATAGTCTGTGTTGGTACGTGTGAGATCCACCTTTCCAAGTTTTTTGGGTTCATCTTATACTTCTGAAGATTTGAGGGTGCTGCCTGTTCCAAACTCCTCCTACTCCTCATCCTGCCTTTAGGGATACAAACAATAGTAATTGGGGACTAGTGTGGTTCTGTACGGGTGAGATACATACACTTTTTTTGATCATATTTTCTATTCCGCTATTCAATAAAAACCTTTGGGTATAAACAATTAAATTGCGGGATAGTCTGTGTTAGTACGTGTGAGATCCACCTTTCCAAGTTTTTTGGGTTCATCTTATACTTCTGAAGATTTGAGGGTGCTGCCTGTTCCAAACTCCTCCTACTCCTCATCCGGCCTTTAGGGGTACAAACAATAGTAATTGGGGCCTAGTCTAGTTGTGTACGTGTGAGATACATACACTTTTTTGATCATATTTTCTATTCCGCTATTCAATAAAAACCTTTGGGTATCAATTAAATTGCGGGATAGTCTGTGTTGGTACGTGTGAGATACACCTTTCCAAGTTTTTGGGGTTCATCTCATACTTCTGAAGATTTTAGGGTGCTGCCTGTTCCAAACTCCTCCTACTCCTCATCCTGTCTTTAGGGGTACAAACAATAGTAATTGGGGCCTAGTCTGGTTGTGTACGTGTGAGATACATACACTTTTTTTGATCATATTTTCTATTCCGCTATTCAATAAAAGCCTTTGGGTATCAATAAAATTGCGGGATAGTCTGTGTTGGTAGGTGTGAGATACACCTTTCCAAGTTTTTGGGGTTCATCTCATACTTCTGAAGATTTGAGGATGCTGCCTGTTCCAAACTCCTCCTACTCCTCATCCTGCCTTTAGGGGTACAAACAATAGTAATTGGGGCCTAGTCTGGTTGTGTACGTGTGAGATACATACACTTTTTTTGATCATATTTTCTATTCCGCTATTCAATAAAAACCTTTGGGTATAAACAATTAAATTGCGGGATAGTCTGTGTTGGTACGTGTGAGATCCACCTTTCCAAGTTTTTTGGGTTCATCTTATACTTCTGAAGATTTGAGGGTGCTGCCTGTTCCAAACTCCTCCTACTCCTCATCCTGCCTTTAGGGATACAAACAATAGTAATTGGGGACTAGTGTGGTTCTGTACGGGTGAGATACATACACTTTTTTTGATCATATTTTCTATTCCGCTATTCAATAAAAACCTTTGGGTATAAACAATTAAATTGCGGGATAGTCTGTGTTGGTAAGAGTGAGATACACCTTTCCAAGTTTTTGGGGTTCATCTCATACTTCTGAAGATTTGAGGATGCTGCCTGTTCCAAACTCCTCCTACTCCTCATCCTGCCTTTAGGAGTAAAAACAGTAGTAATTGGGGCCTAGTGTGGTTCTGTACGTGTGAGATACATACACTTTTTTTGATCATATTTTCTATTCCGCTATTCAATAAAAAACCTTTGGGTATCAATTAAATTGCGGGATAGTCTGTGTTGGTAGGTGTGAGATACACCTTTCCAAGTTTTTGGGGTTCATCTCATACTTCTGAAGATTTGAGGGTGCTGCCTGTTCCAAACTCCTCCTACTCCTCATCCTGCCTTTAGGGGTACAAACCATAGTAATTGGGGCCTAGTCTGGTTGTGTACGTGTGAGATACATACACTTTTTTTGATCATATTTTCTATTCCGCTATTCAATAAAAACCTTAGGGTATCAATTAAATTGCGGGATAGTCTGTGTTGGTAGGTGTGAGATACACCTTTCCAAGTTTTTGGGGTTCATCGCATACTTCTGAAGATTTGAGGGTGCTGCCTTTTCCAAACTCTTCCTACTCCTCATTCTGCCTTTAGGGGTACAAACAGTAGTAATTGGGGCCTAGTGTGGTTCTGTACGTGTGAGATACATACACTTTTTTTGATCATATTTTTTATTCCGCTATTCAATAAAAACCTTTGGGTATCAATTAAATTGCAGGATAATCTGTGTTGGTACGTGTGAGATACACCTTTCCAAGTTTTTGGGGTTCATCTCATACTTCTGAAGATTTGAGGGTGCTGCCTTTTCCAAACTCCTCCTACTCCTTATTCTGCCTTTACGGGTACAAACAGTAGTAATTGGGGCCTAGTGTGGTTCTGTACGTTTGAGATACATACACTTTTTTTGATCATATTTTCTATTCCGCTATTCAATAAAAACCTTTGGGTAACAATTAAATTGCGGGATAGTCTGTGTTGGTAGGTGTGAGATACACCTTTCCAAGTTTTTGGGGTTCATCTCATACTTCTGAAGATTTGAGGGTGCTGCCTGTTCCAAACTCCTCGTACTCCTCATCCGGCCTTTAGGGGTACAAACAATAGTAATTGGGGCCTAGTCTAGTTGTGTACATGTGAGATACATACACTTTTTTGATCATATTTTCTATTCCGCTATTCAATAAAAACCTTTGGGTATCAATTAAATTGCGGGATAGTCTGTGTTGGTACGTGTGAGATACACCTTTCCAAGTTTTTGGGGTTCATCTCATACTTCTGAAGATTTGAGGGTGCTGCCTGTTCCAAACTCCTCCTACTCCTCATCCGGCCTTTAGGGGTACAAACAATAGTATTTGGGGCCTAGTCTGGTTGTGTACGTGTGAGATACATACACTTTTTTTGATCATATTTTCTATTCCGCTATTCAATAAAAAACCTTTGGGTATAAACAATTAAATTGCGGGATAGTCTGTGTTGGTACGTGTGAGATACACCTTTCCAAGTTTTTGGGGTTCATCTCATACTTCTGAAGATTTGAGGGTGCTGCCTGTTCCAAACTCCTCCTACTCCTCATCCTGTCTTTAGGGGTACAAACAATAGTAATTGGGGCCTAGTCTGGTTGTGTACGTGTGAGATACATACACTTTTTTTGATCATATTTTCTATTCCGCTATTCAATAAAAACCTTTGGGTATCAATTAAATTGAAGGATAGTCTGTGTTGGTAGGTGTGAGATACACCTTTCCAAGTTTTTGGGGTTCATCTCATACTTCTGAAGATTTGAGGGTGCTGCCTGTTCCAAACTCCTCCTACTCCTCATCCTGCCTTTAGGGGTACAAACAATAGTAATTGGGGCCTAGTATGGTTGTGTACGTGTGAGATACATACACTTTTTTTGATCATATTTTCTATTCCGCTATTCAATAAAAGCCTTTGGGTATCAATAAAATTGCGGGATAGTCTGTGTTGGTAGGTGTGAGATACACCTTTCCAAGTTTTTGGGGTTCATCTCATACTTCTGAAGATTTGAGGATGCTGCCTCTTCCAAACTCCTCCTACTCCTCATCCTGCCTTTAGGGATACAAACAATAGTAATTGGGGACTAGTGTGGTTCTGTACGGGTGAGATACATACACTTTTTTTGATCATATTTTCTATTCCACTATTCAATAAAAACCTTTGGGTATAAACAATTAAATTGCGGGATAGTCTGTGTTGGTAAGTGTGAGATACACCTTTCCAAGTTTTTGGGGTTCATCTCATACTTCTGAAGATTTGAGGATGCTGCCTGTTCCAAACTCCTCCTACTCCTCATCCTGCCTTTAGGGGTAAAAACAGTAGTAATTGGGGACTAGTATGGTTCTGTACGTGTGAGATACATACACTTTTTTTGATCATATTTTCTATTCCGCTATTCAATAAAAACCTTAGGGTATCAATTAAATTGCGGGATAGTCTGTGTTGGTAGGTGTGAGATACACCTTTCCAAGTTTTTGGGGTTCATCTCATACTTCTGAAGATTTGAGGGTGCTGCCTTTTCCAAACTCCTCCTACTCCTCATTCTGCCTTTAGGAGTACAAACAGTAGTAATTGGGGCCTAGTGTGGTTCTGTACGTGTGAGATACATACACTTTTTTTGATCATATTTTTTATTCCGCTATTCAATAAAAACCTTTGGGTATCAATAAAATTGCGGGATAGTCTGTGTTGGTAGGTGTGAGATACACCTTTCCAAGTTTTTGGGGTTCATCTCATACTTCTGAAGATTTGAGGATGCTGCCTGTTCCAAACTCCTCCTACTCCTCATCCTGCCTTTAGGGGTACAAACAATAGTAATTGGGGCCTAGTCTGGTTGTGTACGTGTGAGATACATACACTTTTTTTGATCATATTTTCTATTCCGCTATTCAATAAAAACCTTTGGGTATAAACAATTAAATTGCGGGATAGTCTGTGTTGGTACGTGTGAGATCCACCTTTCCAAGTTTTTTGGGTTCATCTTATACTTCTGAAGATTTGAGGGTGCTGCCTGTTCCAAACTCCTCCTACTCCTCATCCTGCCTTTAGGGATACAAACAATAGTAATTGGGGACTAGTGTGGTTCTGTACGGGTGAGATACATACACTTTTTTTGATCATATTTTCTATTCCGCTATTCAATAAAAACCTTTGGGTATAAACAATTAAATTGCGGGATAGTCTGTGTTGGTAAGAGTGAGATACACCTTTCCAAGTTTTTGGGGTTCATCTCATACTTCTGAAGATTTGAGGATGCTGCCTGTTCCAAACTCCTCCTACTCCTCATCCTGCCTTTAGGAGTAAAAACAGTAGTAATTGGGGCCTAGTGTGGTTCTGTACGTGTGAGATACATACACTTTTTTTGATCATATTTTCTATTCCGCTATTCAATAAAAAACCTTTGGGTATCAATTAAATTGCGGGATAGTCTGTGTTGGTAGGTGTGAGATACACCTTTCCAAGTTTTTGGGGTTCATCTCATACTTCTGAAGATTTGAGGGTGCTGCCTGTTCCAAACTCCTCCTACTCCTCATCCTGCCTTTAGGGGTACAAACAATAGTAATTGGGGCCTAGTCTGGTTGTGTACGTGTGAGATACATACACTTTTTTTGATCATATTTTCTATTCCGCTATTCAATAAAAACCTTTGGGTAACAATTAAATTGAAGGATAGTCTGTGTTGGTAGGTGTGAGATACACCTTTCCAAGTTTTTGGGGTTAATCTCATACTTCTGAAGATTTGAGGGTGCTGCCTGTTCCAAACTCCTCCTACTCCTCATCCTGCCTTTAGGGGTACAAACAATAGTAATTGGGGCCTAGTCTGGTTGTGTACGTGTGAGATACATACACTTTTTTTGATCATATTTTCTATTCCGCTATTCAATAAAAGCCTTTGGGTATCAATAAAATTGCGGGATAGTCTGTGTTGGTAGGTGTGAGATACACCTTTCCAAGTTTTTGGGGTTCATCTCATACTTCTGAAGATTTGAGGATGCTGCCTGTTCCAAACTCCTCCTACTCCTCATCCTGCCTTTAGGGGTACAAACAATAGTAATTGGGGCCTAGTCTGGTTGTGTACGTGTGAGATACATACACTTTTTTTGATCATATTTTCTATTCCGCTATTCAATAAAAACCTTTGGGTATAAACAATTAAATTGCGGGATAGTCTGTGTTGGTACGTGTGAGATCCACCTTTCCAAGTTTTTTGGGTTCATCTTATACTTCTGAAGATTTGAGGGTGCTGCCTGTTCCAAACTCCTCCTACTCCTCATCCGGCCTTTAGGGGTACAAACAATAGTAATTGGGGCCTAGTCTAGTTGTGTACGTGTGAGATACATACACTTTTTTGATCATATTTTCTATTCCGCTATTCAATAAAAACCTTTGGGTATCAATTAAATTGCGGGATAGTCTGTGTTGGTACGTGTGAGATACACCTTTCCAAGTTTTTGGGGTTCATCTCATACTTCTGAAGATTTTAGGGTGCTGCCTGTTCCAAACTCCTCCTACTCCTCATCCTGTCTTTAGGGGTACAAACAATAGTAATTGGGGCCTAGTCTGGTTGTGTACGTGTGAGATACATACACTTTTTTTGATCATATTTTCTATTCCGCTATTCAATAAAAAACCTTTGGGTATAAACAATTAAATTGCGGGATAGTCTGTGTTGGTACGTGTGAGATACACCTTTCCAAGTTTTTGGGGTTCATCTCATACTTCCGAAGATTTGAGGGTGCTGCCTCTTCCAAACTCCTCCTACTCCTCATCCTGTCTTTAGGGGTACAAACAATAGTAATTGGGGCCTAGTCTGGTTGTGTACGTGTGAGATACATACACTTTTTTTGATCATATTTTCTATTCCGCTATTCAATAAAAACCTTTGGGTAACAATTAAATTGAAGGATAGTCTGTGTTGGTAGGTGTGAGATACACCTTTCCAAGTTTTTGGGGTTCATCTCATACTTCTGAAGATTTGAGGGTGCTGCCTGTTCCAAACTCCTCCTACTCCTCATCCTGCCTTTAGGGGTACAAACAATAGTAATTGGGGCCTAGTCTGGTTGTGTACGTGTGAGATACATACACTTTTTTTGATCATATTTTCTATTCCGCTATTCAATAAAAGCCTTTGGGTATCAATAAAATTGCGGGATAGTCTGTGTTGGTAGGTGTGAGATACACCTTTCCAAGTTTTTGGGGTTCATCTCATACTTCTGAAGATTTGAGGATGCTGCCTGTTCCAAACTCCTCCTACTCCTCATCCTGCCTTTAGGGGTACAAACAATAGTAATTGGGGCCTAGTCTGGTTGTGTACGTGTGAGATACATACACTTTTTTTGATCATATTTTCTATTCCGCTATTCAATAAAAACCTTTGGGTATAAACAATTAAATTGCGGGATAGTCTGTGTTGGTACGTGTGAGATTCACCTTTCCAAGTTTTTTGGGTTCATCTTATACTTCTGAAGATTTGAGGGTGCTGCCTGTTCCAAACTCCTCCTACTCCTCATCCTGCCTTTAGGGATACAAACAATAGTAATTGGGGACTAGTGTGGTTCTGTACGGGTGAGATACATACACTTTTTTTGATCATATTTTCTATTCCGCTATTCAATAAAAACCTTTGGGTATAAACAATTAAATTGCGGGATAGTCTGTGTTGGTAAGAGTGAGATACACCTTTCCAAGTTTTTAGGGTTCATCTCATACTTCTGAAGATTTGAGGATGCTGCCTGTTCCAAACTCCTCCTACTCCTCATCCTGCCTTTAGGAGTAAAAACAGTAGTAATTGGGGCCTAGTGTGGTTCTGTACGTGTGAGATACATACACTTTTTTTGATCATATTTTCTATTCCGCTATTCAATAAAAACCTTTGGGTATCAATTAAATTGCGGGATAGTCTGTGTTGGTAGGTGTGAGATACACCTTTCCAAGTTTTTGGGGTTCATCTCATACTTCTGAAGATTTGAGGGTGCTGCCTGTTCCAAACTCCTCCTACTCCTCATCCTGCCTTTAGGGGTACAAACAATAGTAATTGGGGCCTAGTCTGGTTGTGTACGTGTGAGATACATACACTTTTTTTGATCATATTTTCTATTCCGCTATTCAATAAAAACCTTTGGGTATCAATTAAATTGCGGGATAGTCTGTGTTGGTAGGTGTGAGATACACCTTTCCAAGTTTTTGGGGTTCATCTCATACTTCTGAAGATTTGAGGGTGCTGCCTTTTCCAAACTCCTCCTACTCCTCATTCTGCCTTTAGGGGTACAAACAGTAGTAATTGGGGCCTAGTGTGGTTCTGTACGTTTGAGATACATACACTTTTTTTGATCATATTTTCTATTCCGCTATTCAATAAAAACCTTTGGGTAACAATTAAATTGCGGGATAGTCTGTGTTGGTAGGTGTGAGATACACCTTTCCAAGTTTTTGGGGTTCATCTCATACTTCTGAAGATTTGAGGGTAATGCCTGTTCCAAACTCCTCGTACTCCTCATCCGGCCTTTAGGGGTACAAACAATAGTAATTGGGGCCTAGTCTAGTTGTGTACGTGTGAGATACATACACTTTTTTGATCATATTTTCTATTCCGCTATTCAATAAAAACCTTTGGGTATCAATTAAATTGCGGGATAGTCTGTGTTGGTACGTGTGAGATACACCTTTCCAAGTTTTTGGGGTTCATCTCATACTTCTGAAGATTTGAGGGTGCTGCCTGTTCCAAACTCCTCCTACTCCTCATCCGGCCTTTAGGGGTACAAACAATAGTAATTGGGGCCTAGTCTGGTTGTGTACGTGTGAGATACATACACTTTTTTTGATCATATTTTCTATTCCGCTATTCAATAAAAAACCTTTGGGTATAAACAATTAAATTGCGGGATAGTCTGTGTTGGTACGTGTGAGATACACCTTTCCAAGTTTTTGGGGTTCATCTCATACTTCCGAAGATTTGAGGGTGCTGCCTGTTCCAAACTCCTCCTACTCCTCATCCTGTCTTTAGGGGTACAAACAATAGTAATTGGGGCCTAGTCTGGTTGTGTACGTGTGAGATACATACACTTTTTTTGATCATATTTTCTATTCCGCTATTCAATAAAAACCTTTGGGTAACAATTAAATTGAAGGATAGTCTGTGTTGGTAGGTGTGAGATACACCTTTCCAAGTTTTTGGGGTTCATCTCATACTTCTGAAGATTTGAGGGTGCTGCCTGTTCCAAACTCCTCCTACTCCTCATCCTGCCTTTAGGGGTACAAACAATAGTAATTGGGGCCTAGTCTGGTTGTGTACGTGTGAGATACATACACTTTTTTTGATCATATTTTCTATTCCGCTATTCAATAAAAGCCTTTGGGTATCAATAAAATTGCGGGATAGTCTGTGTTGGTAGGTGTGAGATACACCTTTCCAAGTTTTTGGGGTTCATCTCATACTTCTGAAGATTTGAGGATGCTGCCTGTTCCAAACTCCTCCTACTCCTCATCCTGCCTTTAGGGGTACAAACAATAGTAATTGGGGCCTAGTCTGGTTGTGTACGTGTGAGATACATACACTTTTTTTGATCATATTTTCTATTCCGCTATTCAATAAAAACCTTTGGGTATAAACAATTAAATTGCGGGATAGTCTGTGTTGGTACGTGTGAGATCCACCTTTCCAAGTTTTTTGGGTTCATCTTATACTTCTGAAGATTTGAGGGTGCTGCCTGTTCCAAACTCCTCCTACTCCTCATCCTGCCTTTAGGGATACAAACAATAGTATTTGGGGACTAGTGTGGTTCTGTGCGGGTGAGATACATACACTTTTTTTGATCATATTTTCTATTCCGCTATTCAATAAAAACCTTTGGGTATAAACAATTAAATTGCGGGATAGTCTGTGTTGGTAAGAGTGAGATACACCTTTCCAAGTTTTTGGGGTTCATCTCATACTTCTGAAGATTTGAGGATGCTGCCTGTTCCAAACTCCTCCTACTCCTCATCCTGCCTTTAGGAGTAAAAACAGTAGTAATTGGGGCCTAGTGTGGTTCTGTACGTGTGAGATACATACACTTTTTTTGATCATATTTTCTATTCCGCTATTCAATAAAAACCTTTGGGTATCAATTAAATTGCGGGATAGTCTGTGTTGGTAGGTGTGAGATACACCTTTCCAAGTTTTTGGGGTTCATCTCATACTTCTGAAGATTTGAGGGTGCTGCCTGTTCCAAACTCCTCCTACTCCTCATCCTGCCTTTAGGGGTACAAACAATAGTAATTGGGGCCTAGTCTGGTTGTGTACGTGTGAGATACATACACTTTTTTTGATCATATTTTCTATTCCGCTATTCAATAAAAACCTTAGGGTATCAATTAAATTGCGGGATAGTCTGTGTTGGTAGGTGTGAGATACACCTTTCCAAGTTTTTGGGGTTCATCGCATACTTCTGAAGATTTGAGGGTGCTGCCTTTTCCAAACTCCTCCTACTCCTCATTCTGCCTTTAGGGGTACAAACAGTAGTAATTGGGGCCTAGTGTGGTTCTGTACGTGTGAGATACATACACTTTTTTTGATCATATTTTTTATTCCGCTATTCAATAAAAACCTTTGGGTATCAATTAAATTGCAGGATAGTCTGTGTTGGTACGTGTGAGATACACCTTTCCAAGTTTTTGGGGTTCATCTCATACTTCTGAAGATTTGAGGGTGCTGCCTTTTCCAAACTCCTCCTACTCCTTATTCTGCCTTTAGGGGTACAAACAGTAGTAATTGGGGCCTAGTGTGGTTCTGTACGTTTGAGATACATACACTTTTTTTGATCATATTTTCTATTCCGCTATTCAATAAAAACCTTTGGGTAACAATTAAATTGCGGGATAGTCTGTGTTGGTAGGTGTGAGATACACCTTTCCAAGTTTTTGGGGTTCATCTCATACTTCTGAAGATTTGAGGGTGCTGCCTGTTCCAAACTCCTCGTACTCCTCATCCGGCCTTTAGGGGTACAAACAATAGTAATTGGGGCCTAGTCTAGTTGTGTACGTGTGAGATACATACACTTTTTTGATCATATTTTCTATTCCGCTATTCAATAAAAACCTTTGGGTATCAATTAAATTGCGGGATAGTCTGTGTTGGTACGTGTGAGATACACCTTTCCAAGTTTTTGGGGTTCATCTCATACTTCTGAAGATTTGAGGGTGCTGCCTGTTCCAAACTCCTCCTACTCCTCATCCGGCCTTTAGGGGTACAAACAATAGTATTTGGGGCCTAGTCTGGTTGTGTACGTGTGAGATACATACACTTTTTTTGATCATATTTTCTATTCCGCTATTCAATAAAAAACCTTTGGGTATAAACAATTAAATTGCGGGATAGTCTGTGTTGGTACGTGTGAGATACACCTTTCCAAGTTTTTGGGGTTCATCTCATACTTCTGAAGATTTGAGGGTGCTGCCTGTTCCAAACTCCTCCTACTCCTCATCCTGCCTTTAGGGGTACAAACAATAGTAATTGGGGCCTAGTCTGGTTGTGTACGTGTGAGATACATACACTTTTTTTGATCATATTTTCTATTCCGCTATTCAATAAAAGCCTTTGGGTATCAATAAAATTGCAGGATAGTCTGTGTTGGTAGGTGTGAGATACACCTTTCCAAGTTTTTGGGGTTCATCTCATACTTCTGAAGATTTGAGGATGCTGCCTGTTCCAAACTCCTCCTACTCCTCATCCTGCCTTTAGGGGTACAAACAATAGTAATTGGGGCCTAGTCTGGTTGTGTACGTGTGAGATACATACACTTTTTTTGATCATATTTTCTATTCCGCTATTCAATAAAAACCTTTGGGTATAAACAATTAAATTGCGGGATAGTCTGTGTTGGTACGTGTGAGATCCAACCTTTCCAAGTTTTTTGGGTTCATCTTATACTTCTGAAGATTTGAGGGTGCTGCCTGTTCCAAACTCCTCCTACTCCTCATCCTGCCTTTAGGGATACAAACAATAGTAATTGGGGACTAGTGTGGTTCTGTACGGGTGAGATACATACACTTTTTTTGATCATATTTTCTATTCCGCTATTCAATAAAAACCTTTGGGTATAAACAATTAAATTGCGGGATAGTCTGTGTTGGTAAGTGTGAGATGCACCTTTCCAAGTTTTTGGGGTTCATCTCATACTTCTGAAGATTTGAGGATGCTGCCTGTTCCAAACTCCTCCTACTCCTCATCCTGCCTTTAGGGGTAAAAACAGTAGTAATTGGGGCCTAGTGTGGTTCTGTACGTGTGAGATACATACACTTTTTTTGATCATATTTTCTATTCCGCTATTCAATAAAAACCTTTGGGTATCAATTAAATTGCGGGATAGTCTGTATTGGTAGGTGTGAGATACACCTTTCCAAGTTTTTGGGGTTCATCTCATACTTCTGAAGATTTGAGGTTGCTGCCTTTTCCAAACTCCTCCTACTCCTCATTCTGCCTTTAGGGGTACAAACAGTAGTAATTGGGGCCTAGTGTGGTTCTGTACGTGTGAGATACATACACTTTTTTTGATCATATTTTTTATTCCGCTATTCAATAAAAACCTTTGGGTATCAATTAAATTGCAGGATAGTCTGTGTTGGTAGGTGTGAGATACACCTTTCCAAGTTTTTGGGGTTCATCTCATACTTCTGAAGATTTGAGGGTGCTGCCTTTTCCAAACTCCTCCTACTCCTTATTCTGCCTTTAGGGGTACAAACAGTAGTAATTGGGGCCTAGTGTGGTTCTGTACGTTTGAGATACATACATTTTTTTTGATCATATTTTCTATTCCGCTATTCAATAAAAACCTTTGGGTATCAATTAAATTGCGGGATAGTCTGTGTTGGTAGGTGTGAGATACACCTTTCCAAGTTTTTGGGGTTCATCTCATACTTCTGAAGATTTGAGGGTGCTGCCTGTTCCAAACTCCTCCTACTCCTCATCCGGCCTTTAGGGGTACAAACAATAGTAATTGGGGCCTAGTCTAGTTGTGTACGTGTGAGATACATACACTTTTTTGATCATATTTTCTATTCCTCTATTCAATAAAAACCTTTGGGTATCAATTATATTGCGGGATAGTCTGTGTTGGTACGTGTGAGATACACCTTTCCAAGTTATTGGGGTTCATCTCATACTTCTGAAGATTTGAGGGTGCTGCCTGTTCCAAACTCCTCCTACTCCTCATCCTGTCTTTAGGGGTACAAACAATAGTAATTGGGGCCTAGTCTGGTTGTGTACGTGTGAGATACATACACTTTTTTTGATCATATTTTCTATTCCGCTATTCAATAAAAACCTTTGGGTAACAATTAAATTGAAGGATAGTCTGTGTTGGTAGGTGTGAGATACACCTTTCCAAGTTTTTGGGGTTAATCTAATACTTCTGAAGATTTGAGGGTGCTGCCTGTTCCAAACTCCTCCTACTCCTCATCCTGCCTTTAGGGGTACAAACAATAGTAATTGGGGCCTAGTCTGGTTGTGTACGTGTGAGATACATACACTTTTTTTGATCATATTTTCTATTCCGCTATTCAATAAAAGCCTTTGGGTATCAATAAAATTGCGGGATAGACTGTGTTGGTAGGTGTGAGATACACCTTTCCAAGTTTTTGGGGTTCATCTCATACTTCTGAAGATTTGAGGATGCTGCCTGTTCCAAACTCCTCCTACTCCTCATCCTGCCTTTAGGGGTACAAACAATAGTAATTGGGGCCTAGTCTGGTTGTGTACGTGTGAGATACATACACTTTTTTTGATCATATTTTCTATTCCGCTATTCAATAAAAACCTTTGGGTATAAACAATTAAATTGCGGGATAGTCTGTGTTGGTACGTGTGAGATCCACCTTTCCAAGTTTTTTGGGTTCATCTTATACTTCTGAAGATTTGAGGGTGCTGCCTGTTCCAAACTCCTCCTACTCCTCATCCGGCCTTTAGGGGTACAAACAATAGTAATTGGGGCCTAGTCTAGTTGTGTACGTGTGAGATACATACACTTTTTTGATCATATTTTCTATTCCGCTATTCAATAAAAACCTTTGGGTATCAATTAAATTGCGGGATAGTCTGTGTTGGTACGTGTGAGATACACCTTTCCAAGTTTTTGGGGTTCATCTCATACTTCTGAAGATTTTAGGGTGCTGCCTGTTCCAAACTCCTCCTACTCCTCATCCTGTCTTTAGGGGTACAAACAATAGTAATTGGGGCCTAGTCTGGTTGTGTACGTGTGAGATACATACACTTTTTTTGATCATATTTTCTATTCCGCTATTCAATAAAAACCTTTGGGTAACAATTAAATTGAAGGATAGTCTGTGTTGGTAGGTGTGAGATACACCTTTCCAAGTTTTTGGGGTTCATCTCATACTTCTGAAGATTTGAGGGTGCTGCCTGTTCCAAACTCCTCCTACTCCTCATCCTGCCTTTAGGGGTACAAACAATAGTAATTGGGGCCTAGTCTGGTTGTGTACGTGTGAGATACATACACTTTTTTTGATCATATTTTCTATTCCGCTATTCAATAAAAGCCTTTGGGTATCAATAAAATTGCGGGATAGTCTGTGTTGGTAGGTGTGAGATACACCTTTCCAAGTTTTTGGGGTTCATCTCATACTTCTGAAGATTTGAGGATGCTGCCTGTTCCAAACTCCTCCTACTCCTCATCCTGCCTTTAGGGGTACAAACAATAGTAATTGGGGCCTAGTCTGGTTGTGTACGTGTGAGATACATACACTTTTTTTGATCATATTTTCTATTCCGCTATTCAATAAAAACCTTTGGGTATAAACAATTAAATTGCGGGATAGTCTGTGTTGGTACGTGTGAGATCCACCTTTCCAAGTTTTTTGGGTTCATCTTATACTTCTGAAGATTTGAGGGTGCTGCCTGTTCCAAACTCCTCCTACTCCTCATCCTGCCTTTAGGGATACAAACAATAGTAATTGGGGACTAGTGTGGTTCTGTACGGGTGAGATACATACACTTTTTTTGATCATATTTTCTATTCCGCTATTCAATAAAAACCTTTGGGTATAAACAATTAAATTGCGGGATAGTCTGTGTTAGTACGTGTGAGATCCACCTTTCCAAGTTTTTTGGGTTCATCTTATACTTCTGAAGATTTGAGGGTGCTGCCTGTTCCAAACTCCTCCTACTCCTCATCCGGCCTTTAGGGGTACAAACAATAGTAATTGGGGCCTAGTCTAGTTGTGTACGTGTGAGATACATACACTTTTTTGATCATATTTTCTATTCCGCTATTCAATAAAAACCTTTGGGTATCAATTAAATTGCGGGATAGTCTGTATTGGTAGGTGTGAGATACACCTTTCCAAGTTTTTGGGGTTCATCTCATACTTCTGAAGATTTGAGGTTGCTGCCTTTTCCAAACTCCTCCTACTCCTCATTCTGCCTTTAGGGGTACAAACAGTAGTAATTGGGGCCTAGTGTGGTTCTGTACGTGTGAGATACATACACTTTTTTTGATCATATTTTTTATTCCGCTATTCAATAAAAACCTTTGGGTATCAATTAAATTGCAGGATAGTCTGTGTTGGTAGGTGTGAGATACACCTTTCCAAGTTTTTGGGGTTCATCTCATACTTCTGAAGATTTGAGGGTGCTGCCTTTTCCAAACTCCTCCTACTCCTTATTCTGCCTTTAGGGGTACAAACAGTAGTAATTGGGGCCTAGTGTGGTTCTGTACGTTTGAGATACATACATTTTTTTTGATCATATTTTCTATTCCGCTATTCAATAAAAACCTTTGGGTATCAATTAAATTGCGGGATAGTCTGTGTTGGTAGGTGTGAGATACACCTTTCCAAGTTTTTGGGGTTCATCTCATACTTCTGAAGATTTGAGGGTGCTGCCTGTTCCAAACTCCTCCTACTCCTCATCCGGCCTTTAGGGGTACAAACAATAGTAATTGGGGCCTAGTCTAGTTGTGTACGTGTGAGATACATACACTTTTTTGATCATATTTTCTATTCCTCTATTCAATAAAAACCTTTGGGTATCAATTATATTGCGGGATAGTCTGTGTTGGTACGTGTGAGATACACCTTTCCAAGTTATTGGGGTTCATCTCATACTTCTGAAGATTTGAGGGTGCTGCCTGTTCCAAACTCCTCCTACTCCTCATCCTGTCTTTAGGGGTACAAACAATAGTAATTGGGGCCTAGTCTGGTTGTGTACGTGTGAGATACATACACTTTTTTTGATCATATTTTCTATTCCGCTATTCAATAAAAACCTTTGGGTAACAATTAAATTGAAGGATAGTCTGTGTTGGTAGGTGTGAGATACACCTTTCCAAGTTTTTGGGGTTAATCTAATACTTCTGAAGATTTGAGGGTGCTGCCTGTTCCAAACTCCTCCTACTCCTCATCCTGCCTTTAGGGGTACAAACAATAGTAATTGGGGCCTAGTCTGGTTGTGTACGTGTGAGATACATACACTTTTTTTGATCATATTTTCTATTCCGCTATTCAATAAAAGCCTTTGGGTATCAATAAAATTGCGGGATAGACTGTGTTGGTAGGTGTGAGATACACCTTTCCAAGTTTTTGGGGTTCATCTCATACTTCTGAAGATTTGAGGATGCTGCCTGTTCCAAACTCCTCCTACTCCTCATCCTGCCTTTAGGGGTACAAACAATAGTAATTGGGGCCTAGTCTGGTTGTGTACGTGTGAGATACATACACTTTTTTTGATCATATTTTCTATTCCGCTATTCAATAAAAACCTTTGGGTATAAACAATTAAATTGCGGGATAGTCTGTGTTGGTACGTGTGAGATCCACCTTTCCAAGTTTTTTGGGTTCATCTTATACTTCTGAAGATTTGAGGGTGCTGCCTGTTCCAAACTCCTCCTACTCCTCATCCGGCCTTTAGGGGTACAAACAATAGTAATTGGGGCCTAGTCTAGTTGTGTACGTGTGAGATACATACACTTTTTTGATCATATTTTCTATTCCGCTATTCAATAAAAACCTTTGGGTATCAATTAAATTGCGGGATAGTCTGTGTTGGTACGTGTGAGATACACCTTTCCAAGTTTTTGGGGTTCATCTCATACTTCTGAAGATTTTAGGGTGCTGCCTGTTCCAAACTCCTCCTACTCCTCATCCTGTCTTTAGGGGTACAAACAATAGTAATTGGGGCCTAGTCTGGTTGTGTACGTGTGAGATACATACACTTTTTTTGATCATATTTTCTATTCCGCTATTCAATAAAAACCTTTGGGTAACAATTAAATTGAAGGATAGTCTGTGTTGGTAGGTGTGAGATACACCTTTCCAAGTTTTTGGGGTTCATCTCATACTTCTGAAGATTTGAGGGTGCTGCCTGTTCCAAACTCCTCCTACTCCTCATCCTGCCTTTAGGGGTACAAACAATAGTAATTGGGGCCTAGTCTGGTTGTGTACGTGTGAGATACATACACTTTTTTTGATCATATTTTCTATTCCGCTATTCAATAAAAGCCTTTGGGTATCAATAAAATTGCGGGATAGTCTGTGTTGGTAGGTGTGAGATACACCTTTCCAAGTTTTTGGGGTTCATCTCATACTTCTGAAGATTTGAGGATGCTGCCTGTTCCAAACTCCTCCTACTCCTCATCCTGCCTTTAGGGGTACAAACAATAGTAATTGGGGCCTAGTCTGGTTGTGTACGTGTGAGATACATACACTTTTTTTGATCATATTTTCTATTCCGCTATTCAATAAAAACCTTTGGGTATAAACAATTAAATTGCGGGATAGTCTGTGTTGGTACGTGTGAGATCCACCTTTCCAAGTTTTTTGGGTTCATCTTATACTTCTGAAGATTTGAGGGTGCTGCCTGTTCCAAACTCCTCCTACTCCTCATCCTGCCTTTAGGGATACAAACAATAGTAATTGGGGACTAGTGTGGTTCTGTACGGGTGAGATACATACACTTTTTTTGATCATATTTTCTATTCCGCTATTCAATAAAAACCTTTGGGTATAAACAATTAAATTGCGGGATAGTCTGTGTTAGTACGTGTGAGATCCACCTTTCCAAGTTTTTTGGGTTCATCTTATACTTCTGAAGATTTGAGGGTGCTGCCTGTTCCAAACTCCTCCTACTCCTCATCCGGCCTTTAGGGGTACAAACAATAGTAATTGGGGCCTAGTCTAGTTGTGTACGTGTGAGATACATACACTTTTTTGATCATATTTTCTATTCCGCTATTCAATAAAAACCTTTGGGTATCAATTAAATTGCGGGATAGTCTGTATTGGTAGGTGTGAGATACACCTTTCCAAGTTTTTGGGGTTCATCTCATACTTCTGAAGATTTGAGGTTGCTGCCTTTTCCAAACTCCTCCTACTCCTCATTCTGCCTTTAGGGGTACAAACAGTAGTAATTGGGGCCTAGTGTGGTTCTGTACGTGTGAGATACATACACTTTTTTTGATCATATTTTTTATTCCGCTATTCAATAAAAACCTTTGGGTATCAATTAAATTGCAGGATAGTCTGTGTTGGTAGGTGTGAGATACACCTTTCCAAGTTTTTGGGGTTCATCTCATACTTCTGAAGATTTGAGGGTGCTGCCTTTTCCAAACTCCTCCTACTCCTTATTCTGCCTTTAGGGGTACAAACAGTAGTAATTGGGGCCTAGTGTGGTTCTGTACGTTTGAGATACATACATTTTTTTTGATCATATTTTCTATTCCGCTATTCAATAAAAACCTTTGGGTATCAATTAAATTGCGGGATAGTCTGTGTTGGTAGGTGTGAGATACACCTTTCCAAGTTTTTGGGGTTCATCTCATACTTCTGAAGATTTGAGGGTGCTGCCTGTTCCAAACTCCTCCTACTCCTCATCCGGCCTTTAGGGGTACAAACAATAGTAATTGGGGCCTAGTCTAGTTGTGTACGTGTGAGATACATACACTTTTTTGATCATATTTTCTATTCCTCTATTCAATAAAAACCTTTGGGTATCAATTATATTGCGGGATAGTCTGTGTTGGTACGTGTGAGATACACCTTTCCAAGTTATTGGGGTTCATCTCATACTTCTGAAGATTTGAGGGTGCTGCCTGTTCCAAACTCCTCCTACTCCTCATCCTGTCTTTAGGGGTACAAACAATAGTAATTGGGGCCTAGTCTGGTTGTGTACGTGTGAGATACATACACTTTTTTTGATCATATTTTCTATTCCGCTATTCAATAAAAACCTTTGGGTAACAATTAAATTGAAGGATAGTCTGTGTTGGTAGGTGTGAGATACACCTTTCCAAGTTTTTGGGGTTAATCTAATACTTCTGAAGATTTGAGGGTGCTGCCTGTTCCAAACTCCTCCTACTCCTCATCCTGCCTTTAGGGGTACAAACAATAGTAATTGGGGCCTAGTCTGGTTGTGTACGTGTGAGATACATACACTTTTTTTGATCATATTTTCTATTCCGCTATTCAATAAAAGCCTTTGGGTATCAATAAAATTGCGGGATAGACTGTGTTGGTAGGTGTGAGATACACCTTTCCAAGTTTTTGGGGTTCATCTCATACTTCTGAAGATTTGAGGATGCTGCCTGTTCCAAACTCCTCCTACTCCTCATCCTGCCTTTAGGGGTACAAACAATAGTAATTGGGGCCTAGTCTGGTTGTGTACGTGTGAGATACATACACTTTTTTTGATCATATTTTCTATTCCGCTATTCAATAAAAACCTTTGGGTATAAACAATTAAATTGCGGGATAGTCTGTGTTGGTACGTGTGAGATCCACCTTTCCAAGTTTTTTGGGTTCATCTTATACTTCTGAAGATTTGAGGGTGCTGCCTGTTCCAAACTCCTCCTACTCCTCATCCGGCCTTTAGGGGTACAAACAATAGTAATTGGGGCCTAGTCTAGTTGTGTACGTGTGAGATACATACACTTTTTTGATCATATTTTCTATTCCGCTATTCAATAAAAACCTTTGGGTATCAATTAAATTGCGGGATAGTCTGTGTTGGTACGTGTGAGATACACCTTTCCAAGTTTTTGGGGTTCATCTCATACTTCTGAAGATTTTAGGGTGCTGCCTGTTCCAAACTCCTCCTACTCCTCATCCTGTCTTTAGGGGTACAAACAATAGTAATTGGGGCCTAGTCTGGTTGTGTACGTGTGAGATACATACACTTTTTTTGATCATATTTTCTATTCCGCTATTCAATAAAAACCTTTGGGTAACAATTAAATTGAAGGATAGTCTGTGTTGGTAGGTGTGAGATACACCTTTCCAAGTTTTTGGGGTTCATCTCATACTTCTGAAGATTTGAGGGTGCTGCCTGTTCCAAACTCCTCCTACTCCTCATCCTGCCTTTAGGGGTACAAACAATAGTAATTGGGGCCTAGTCTGGTTGTGTACGTGTGAGATACATACACTTTTTTTGATCATATTTTCTATTCCGCTATTCAATAAAAGCCTTTGGGTATCAATAAAATTGCGGGATAGTCTGTGTTGGTAGGTGTGAGATACACCTTTCCAAGTTTTTGGGGTTCATCTCATACTTCTGAAGATTTGAGGATGCTGCCTGTTCCAAACTCCTCCTACTCCTCATCCTGCCTTTAGGGGTACAAACAATAGTAATTGGGGCCTAGTCTGGTTGTGTACGTGTGAGATACATACACTTTTTTTGATCATATTTTCTATTCCGCTATTCAATAAAAACCTTTGGGTATAAACAATTAAATTGCGGGATAGTCTGTGTTGGTACGTGTGAGATCCACCTTTCCAAGTTTTTTGGGTTCATCTTATACTTCTGAAGATTTGAGGGTGCTGCCTGTTCCAAACTCCTCCTACTCCTCATCCTGCCTTTAGGGATACAAACAATAGTAATTGGGGACTAGTGTGGTTCTGTACGGGTGAGATACATACACTTTTTTTGATCATATTTTCTATTCCGCTATTCAATAAAAACCTTTGGGTATAAACAATTAAATTGCGGGATAGTCTGTGTTAGTACGTGTGAGATCCACCTTTCCAAGTTTTTTGGGTTCATCTTATACTTCTGAAGATTTGAGGGTGCTGCCTGTTCCAAACTCCTCCTACTCCTCATCCGGCCTTTAGGGGTACAAACAATAGTAATTGGGGCCTAGTCTAGTTGTGTACGTGTGAGATACATACACTTTTTTGATCATATTTTCTATTCCGCTATTCAATAAAAACCTTTGGGTATCAATTAAATTGCGGGATAGTCTGTATTGGTAGGTGTGAGATACACCTTTCCAAGTTTTTGGGGTTCATCTCATACTTCTGAAGATTTGAGGTTGCTGCCTTTTCCAAACTCCTCCTACTCCTCATTCTGCCTTTAGGGGTACAAACAGTAGTAATTGGGGCCTAGTGTGGTTCTGTACGTGTGAGATACATACACTTTTTTTGATCATATTTTTTATTCCGCTATTCAATAAAAACCTTTGGGTATCAATTAAATTGCAGGATAGTCTGTGTTGGTAGGTGTGAGATACACCTTTCCAAGTTTTTGGGGTTCATCTCATACTTCTGAAGATTTGAGGGTGCTGCCTTTTCCAAACTCCTCCTACTCCTTATTCTGCCTTTAGGGGTACAAACAGTAGTAATTGGGGCCTAGTGTGGTTCTGTACGTTTGAGATACATACATTTTTTTTGATCATATTTTCTATTCCGCTATTCAATAAAAACCTTTGGGTATCAATTAAATTGCGGGATAGTCTGTGTTGGTAGGTGTGAGATACACCTTTCCAAGTTTTTGGGGTTCATCTCATACTTCTGAAGATTTGAGGGTGCTGCCTGTTCCAAACTCCTCCTACTCCTCATCCGGCCTTTAGGGGTACAAACAATAGTAATTGGGGCCTAGTCTAGTTGTGTACGTGTGAGATACATACACTTTTTTGATCATATTTTCTATTCCTCTATTCAATAAAAACCTTTGGGTATCAATTATATTGCGGGATAGTCTGTGTTGGTACGTGTGAGATACACCTTTCCAAGTTATTGGGGTTCATCTCATACTTCTGAAGATTTGAGGGTGCTGCCTGTTCCAAACTCCTCCTACTCCTCATCCTGTCTTTAGGGGTACAAACAATAGTAATTGGGGCCTAGTCTGGTTGTGTACGTGTGAGATACATACACTTTTTTTGATCATATTTTCTATTCCGCTATTCAATAAAAACCTTTGGGTAACAATTAAATTGAAGGATAGTCTGTGTTGGTAGGTGTGAGATACACCTTTCCAAGTTTTTGGGGTTAATCTAATACTTCTGAAGATTTGAGGGTGCTGCCTGTTCCAAACTCCTCCTACTCCTCATCCTGCCTTTAGGGGTACAAACAATAGTAATTGGGGCCTAGTCTGGTTGTGTACGTGTGAGATACATACACTTTTTTTGATCATATTTTCTATTCCGCTATTCAATAAAAGCCTTTGGGTATCAATAAAATTGCGGGATAGACTGTGTTGGTAGGTGTGAGATACACCTTTCCAAGTTTTTGGGGTTCATCTCATACTTCTGAAGATTTGAGGATGCTGCCTGTTCCAAACTCCTCCTACTCCTCATCCTGCCTTTAGGGGTACAAACAATAGTAATTGGGGCCTAGTCTGGTTGTGTACGTGTGAGATACATACACTTTTTTTGATCATATTTTCTATTCCGCTATTCAATAAAAACCTTTGGGTATAAACAATTAAATTGCGGGATAGTCTGTGTTGGTACGTGTGAGATCCACCTTTCCAAGTTTTTTGGGTTCATCTTATACTTCTGAAGATTTGAGGGTGCTGCCTGTTCCAAACTCCTCCTACTCCTCATCCGGCCTTTAGGGGTACAAACAATAGTAATTGGGGCCTAGTCTAGTTGTGTACGTGTGAGATACATACACTTTTTTGATCATATTTTCTATTCCGCTATTCAATAAAAACCTTTGGGTATCAATTAAATTGCGGGATAGTCTGTGTTGGTACGTGTGAGATACACCTTTCCAAGTTTTTGGGGTTCATCTCATACTTCTGAAGATTTTAGGGTGCTGCCTGTTCCAAACTCCTCCTACTCCTCATCCTGTCTTTAGGGGTACAAACAATAGTAATTGGGGCCTAGTCTGGTTGTGTACGTGTGAGATACATACACTTTTTTTGATCATATTTTCTATTCCGCTATTCAATAAAAACCTTTGGGTAACAATTAAATTGAAGGATAGTCTGTGTTGGTAGGTGTGAGATACACCTTTCCAAGTTTTTGGGGTTCATCTCATACTTCTGAAGATTTGAGGGTGCTGCCTGTTCCAAACTCCTCCTACTCCTCATCCTGCCTTTAGGGGTACAAACAATAGTAATTGGGGCCTAGTCTGGTTGTGTACGTGTGAGATACATACACTTTTTTTGATCATATTTTCTATTCCGCTATTCAATAAAAGCCTTTGGGTATCAATAAAATTGCGGGATAGTCTGTGTTGGTAGGTGTGAGATACACCTTTCCAAGTTTTTGGGGTTCATCTCATACTTCTGAAGATTTGAGGATGCTGCCTGTTCCAAACTCCTCCTACTCCTCATCCTGCCTTTAGGGGTACAAACAATAGTAATTGGGGCCTAGTCTGGTTGTGTACGTGTGAGATACATACACTTTTTTTGATCATATTTTCTATTCCGCTATTCAATAAAAACCTTTGGGTATAAACAATTAAATTGCGGGATAGTCTGTGTTGGTACGTGTGAGATCCACCTTTCCAAGTTTTTTGGGTTCATCTTATACTTCTGAAGATTTGAGGGTGCTGCCTGTTCCAAACTCCTCCTACTCCTCATCCTGCCTTTAGGGATACAAACAATAGTAATTGGGGACTAGTGTGGTTCTGTACGGGTGAGATACATACACTTTTTTTGATCATATTTTCTATTCCGCTATTCAATAAAAACCTTTGGGTATAAACAATTAAATTGCGGGATAGTCTGTGTTAGTACGTGTGAGATCCACCTTTCCAAGTTTTTTGGGTTCATCTTATACTTCTGAAGATTTGAGGGTGCTGCCTGTTCCAAACTCCTCCTACTCCTCATCCGGCCTTTAGGGGTACAAACAATAGTAATTGGGGCCTAGTCTAGTTGTGTACGTGTGAGATACATACACTTTTTTGATCATATTTTCTATTCCGCTATTCAATAAAAACCTTTGGGTATCAATTAAATTGCGGGATAGTCTGTATTGGTAGGTGTGAGATACACCTTTCCAAGTTTTTGGGGTTCATCTCATACTTCTGAAGATTTGAGGTTGCTGCCTTTTCCAAACTCCTCCTACTCCTCATTCTGCCTTTAGGGGTACAAACAGTAGTAATTGGGGCCTAGTGTGGTTCTGTACGTGTGAGATACATACACTTTTTTTGATCATATTTTTTATTCCGCTATTCAATAAAAACCTTTGGGTATCAATTAAATTGCAGGATAGTCTGTGTTGGTAGGTGTGAGATACACCTTTCCAAGTTTTTGGGGTTCATCTCATACTTCTGAAGATTTGAGGGTGCTGCCTTTTCCAAACTCCTCCTACTCCTTATTCTGCCTTTAGGGGTACAAACAGTAGTAATTGGGGCCTAGTGTGGTTCTGTACGTTTGAGATACATACATTTTTTTTGATCATATTTTCTATTCCGCTATTCAATAAAAACCTTTGGGTATCAATTAAATTGCGGGATAGTCTGTGTTGGTAGGTGTGAGATACACCTTTCCAAGTTTTTGGGGTTCATCTCATACTTCTGAAGATTTGAGGGTGCTGCCTGTTCCAAACTCCTCCTACTCCTCATCCGGCCTTTAGGGGTACAAACAATAGTAATTGGGGCCTAGTCTAGTTGTGTACGTGTGAGATACATACACTTTTTTGATCATATTTTCTATTCCTCTATTCAATAAAAACCTTTGGGTATCAATTATATTGCGGGATAGTCTGTGTTGGTACGTGTGAGATACACCTTTCCAAGTTATTGGGGTTCATCTCATACTTCTGAAGATTTGAGGGTGCTGCCTGTTCCAAACTCCTCCTACTCCTCATCCTGTCTTTAGGGGTACAAACAATAGTAATTGGGGCCTAGTCTGGTTGTGTACGTGTGAGATACATACACTTTTTTTGATCATATTTTCTATTCCGCTATTCAATAAAAACCTTTGGGTAACAATTAAATTGAAGGATAGTCTGTGTTGGTAGGTGTGAGATACACCTTTCCAAGTTTTTGGGGTTAATCTAATACTTCTGAAGATTTGAGGGTGCTGCCTGTTCCAAACTCCTCCTACTCCTCATCCTGCCTTTAGGGGTACAAACAATAGTAATTGGGGCCTAGTCTGGTTGTGTACGTGTGAGATACATACACTTTTTTTGATCATATTTTCTATTCCGCTATTCAATAAAAGCCTTTGGGTATCAATAAAATTGCGGGATAGACTGTGTTGGTAGGTGTGAGATACACCTTTCCAAGTTTTTGGGGTTCATCTCATACTTCTGAAGATTTGAGGATGCTGCCTGTTCCAAACTCCTCCTACTCCTCATCCTGCCTTTAGGGGTACAAACAATAGTAATTGGGGCCTAGTCTGGTTGTGTACGTGTGAGATACATACACTTTTTTTGATCATATTTTCTATTCCGCTATTCAATAAAAACCTTTGGGTATAAACAATTAAATTGCGGGATAGTCTGTGTTGGTACGTGTGAGATCCACCTTTCCAAGTTTTTTGGGTTCATCTTATACTTCTGAAGATTTGAGGGTGCTGCCTGTTCCAAACTCCTCCTACTCCTCATCCGGCCTTTAGGGGTACAAACAATAGTAATTGGGGCCTAGTCTAGTTGTGTACGTGTGAGATACATACACTTTTTTGATCATATTTTCTATTCCGCTATTCAATAAAAACCTTTGGGTATCAATTAAATTGCGGGATAGTCTGTGTTGGTACGTGTGAGATACACCTTTCCAAGTTTTTGGGGTTCATCTCATACTTCTGAAGATTTTAGGGTGCTGCCTGTTCCAAACTCCTCCTACTCCTCATCCTGTCTTTAGGGGTACAAACAATAGTAATTGGGGCCTAGTCTGGTTGTGTACGTGTGAGATACATACACTTTTTTTGATCATATTTTCTATTCCGCTATTCAATAAAAACCTTTGGGTAACAATTAAATTGAAGGATAGTCTGTGTTGGTAGGTGTGAGATACACCTTTCCAAGTTTTTGGGGTTCATCTCATACTTCTGAAGATTTGAGGGTGCTGCCTGTTCCAAACTCCTCCTACTCCTCATCCTGCCTTTAGGGGTACAAACAATAGTAATTGGGGCCTAGTCTGGTTGTGTACGTGTGAGATACATACACTTTTTTTGATCATATTTTCTATTCCGCTATTCAATAAAAGCCTTTGGGTATCAATAAAATTGCGGGATAGTCTGTGTTGGTAGGTGTGAGATACACCTTTCCAAGTTTTTGGGGTTCATCTCATACTTCTGAAGATTTGAGGATGCTGCCTGTTCCAAACTCCTCCTACTCCTCATCCTGCCTTTAGGGGTACAAACAATAGTAATTGGGGCCTAGTCTGGTTGTGTACGTGTGAGATACATACACTTTTTTTGATCATATTTTCTATTCCGCTATTCAATAAAAACCTTTGGGTATAAACAATTAAATTGCGGGATAGTCTGTGTTGGTACGTGTGAGATCCACCTTTCCAAGTTTTTTGGGTTCATCTTATACTTCTGAAGATTTGAGGGTGCTGCCTGTTCCAAACTCCTCCTACTCCTCATCCTGCCTTTAGGGATACAAACAATAGTAATTGGGGACTAGTGTGGTTCTGTACGGGTGAGATACATACACTTTTTTTGATCATATTTTCTATTCCGCTATTCAATAAAAACCTTTGGGTATAAACAATTAAATTGCGGGATAGTCTGTGTTAGTACGTGTGAGATCCACCTTTCCAAGTTTTTTGGGTTCATCTTATACTTCTGAAGATTTGAGGGTGCTGCCTGTTCCAAACTCCTCCTACTCCTCATCCGGCCTTTAGGGGTACAAACAATAGTAATTGGGGCCTAGTCTAGTTGTGTACGTGTGAGATACATACACTTTTTTGATCATATTTTCTATTCCGCTATTCAATAAAAACCTTTGGGTATCAATTAAATTGCGGGATAGTCTGTATTGGTAGGTGTGAGATACACCTTTCCAAGTTTTTGGGGTTCATCTCATACTTCTGAAGATTTGAGGTTGCTGCCTTTTCCAAACTCCTCCTACTCCTCATTCTGCCTTTAGGGGTACAAACAGTAGTAATTGGGGCCTAGTGTGGTTCTGTACGTGTGAGATACATACACTTTTTTTGATCATATTTTTTATTCCGCTATTCAATAAAAACCTTTGGGTATCAATTAAATTGCAGGATAGTCTGTGTTGGTAGGTGTGAGATACACCTTTCCAAGTTTTTGGGGTTCATCTCATACTTCTGAAGATTTGAGGGTGCTGCCTTTTCCAAACTCCTCCTACTCCTTATTCTGCCTTTAGGGGTACAAACAGTAGTAATTGGGGCCTAGTGTGGTTCTGTACGTTTGAGATACATACATTTTTTTTGATCATATTTTCTATTCCGCTATTCAATAAAAACCTTTGGGTATCAATTAAATTGCGGGATAGTCTGTGTTGGTAGGTGTGAGATACACCTTTCCAAGTTTTTGGGGTTCATCTCATACTTCTGAAGATTTGAGGGTGCTGCCTGTTCCAAACTCCTCCTACTCCTCATCCGGCCTTTAGGGGTACAAACAATAGTAATTGGGGCCTAGTCTAGTTGTGTACGTGTGAGATACATACACTTTTTTGATCATATTTTCTATTCCTCTATTCAATAAAAACCTTTGGGTATCAATTATATTGCGGGATAGTCTGTGTTGGTACGTGTGGGATACACCTTTCCAAGTTATTGGGGTTCATCTCATACTTCTGAAGATTTGAGGGTGCTGCCTGTTCCAAACTCCTCCTACTCCTCATCCTGTCTTTAGGGGTACAAACAATAGTAATTGGGGCCTAGTCTGGTTGTGTACGTGTGAGATACATACACTTTTTTTGATCATATTTTCTATTCCGCTATTCAATAAAAACCTTTGGGTAACAATTAAATTGAAGGATAGTCTGTGTTGGTAGGTGTGAGATACACCTTTCCAAGTTTTTGGGGTTAATCTAATACTTCTGAAGATTTGAGGGTGCTGCCTGTTCCAAACTCCTCCTACTCCTCATCCTGCCTTTAGGGGTACAAACAATAGTAATTGGGGCCTAGTCTGGTTGTGTACGTGTGAGATACATACACTTTTTTTGATCATATTTTCTATTCCGCTATTCAATAAAAGCCTTTGGGTATCAATAAAATTGCGGGATAGACTGTGTTGGTAGGTGTGAGATACACCTTTCCAAGTTTTTGGGGTTCATCTCATACTTCTGAAGATTTGAGGATGCTGCCTGTTCCAAACTCCTCCTACTCCTCATCCTGCCTTTAGGGGTACAAACAATAGTAATTGGGGCCTAGTCTGGTTGTGTACGTGTGAGATACATACACTTTTTTTGATCATATTTTCTATTCCGCTATTCAATAAAAACCTTTGGGTATAAACAATTAAATTGCGGGATAGTCTGTGTTGGTACGTGTGAGATCCACCTTTCCAAGTTTTTTGGGTTCATCTTATACTTCTGAAGATTTGAGGGTGCTGCCTGTTCCAAACTCCTCCTACTCCTCATCCGGCCTTTAGGGGTACAAACAATAGTAATTGGGGCCTAGTCTAGTTGTGTACGTGTGAGATACATACACTTTTTTGATCATATTTTCTATTCCGCTATTCAATAAAAACCTTTGGGTATCAATTAAATTGCGGGATAGTCTGTGTTGGTACGTGTGAGATACACCTTTCCAAGTTTTTGGGGTTCATCTCATACTTCTGAAGATTTTAGGGTGCTGCCTGTTCCAAACTCCTCCTACTCCTCATCCTGTCTTTAGGGGTACAAACAATAGTAATTGGGGCCTAGTCTGGTTGTGTACGTGTGAGATACATACACTTTTTTTGATCATATTTTCTATTCCGCTATTCAATAAAAACCTTTGGGTAACAATTAAATTGAAGGATAGTCTGTGTTGGTAGGTGTGAGATACACCTTTCCAAGTTTTTGGGGTTCATCTCATACTTCTGAAGATTTGAGGGTGCTGCCTGTTCCAAACTCCTCCTACTCCTCATCCTGCCTTTAGGGGTACAAACAATAGTAATTGGGGCCTAGTCTGGTTGTGTACGTGTGAGATACATACACTTTTTTTGATCATATTTTCTATTCCGCTATTCAATAAAAGCCTTTGGGTATCAATAAAATTGCGGGATAGTCTGTGTTGGTAGGTGTGAGATACACCTTTCCAAGTTTTTGGGGTTCATCTCATACTTCTGAAGATTTGAGGATGCTGCCTGTTCCAAACTCCTCCTACTCCTCATCCTGCCTTTAGGGGTACAAACAATAGTAATTGGGGCCTAGTCTGGTTGTGTACGTGTGAGATACATACACTTTTTTTGATCATATTTTCTATTCCGCTATTCAATAAAAACCTTTGGGTATAAACAATTAAATTGCGGGATAGTCTGTGTTGGTACGTGTGAGATCCACCTTTCCAAGTTTTTTGGGTTCATCTTATACTTCTGAAGATTTGAGGGTGCTGCCTGTTCCAAACTCCTCCTACTCCTCATCCTGCCTTTAGGGATACAAACAATAGTAATTGGGGACTAGTGTGGTTCTGTACGGGTGAGATACATACACTTTTTTTGATCATATTTTCTATTCCGCTATTCAATAAAAACCTTTGGGTATAAACAATTAAATTGCGGGATAGTCTGTGTTAGTACGTGTGAGATCCACCTTTCCAAGTTTTTTGGGTTCATCTTATACTTCTGAAGATTTGAGGGTGCTGCCTGTTCCAAACTCCTCCTACTCCTCATCCGGCCTTTAGGGGTACAAACAATAGTAATTGGGGCCTAGTCTAGTTGTGTACGTGTGAGATACATACACTTTTTTGATCATATTTTCTATTCCGCTATTCAATAAAAACCTTTGGGTATCAATTAAATTGCGGGATAGTCTGTATTGGTAGGTGTGAGATACACCTTTCCAAGTTTTTGGGGTTCATCTCATACTTCTGAAGATTTGAGGTTGCTGCCTTTTCCAAACTCCTCCTACTCCTCATTCTGCCTTTAGGGGTACAAACAGTAGTAATTGGGGCCTAGTGTGGTTCTGTACGTGTGAGATACATACACTTTTTTTGATCATATTTTTTATTCCGCTATTCAATAAAAACCTTTGGGTATCAATTAAATTGCAGGATAGTCTGTGTTGGTAGGTGTGAGATACACCTTTCCAAGTTTTTGGGGTTCATCTCATACTTCTGAAGATTTGAGGGTGCTGCCTTTTCCAAACTCCTCCTACTCCTTATTCTGCCTTTAGGGGTACAAACAGTAGTAATTGGGGCCTAGTGTGGTTCTGTACGTTTGAGATACATACATTTTTTTTGATCATATTTTCTATTCCGCTATTCAATAAAAACCTTTGGGTATCAATTAAATTGCGGGATAGTCTGTGTTGGTAGGTGTGAGATACACCTTTCCAAGTTTTTGGGGTTCATCTCATACTTCTGAAGATTTGAGGGTGCTGCCTGTTCCAAACTCCTCCTACTCCTCATCCGGCCTTTAGGGGTACAAACAATAGTAATTGGGGCCTAGTCTAGTTGTGTACGTGTGAGATACATACACTTTTTTGATCATATTTTCTATTCCTCTATTCAATAAAAACCTTTGGGTATCAATTATATTGCGGGATAGTCTGTGTTGGTACGTGTGAGATACACCTTTCCAAGTTATTGGGGTTCATCTCATACTTCTGAAGATTTGAGGGTGCTGCCTGTTCCAAACTCCTCCTACTCCTCATCCTGTCTTTAGGGGTACAAACAATAGTAATTGGGGCCTAGTCTGGTTGTGTACGTGTGAGATACATACACTTTTTTTGATCATATTTTCTATTCCGCTATTCAATAAAAACCTTTGGGTAACAATTAAATTGAAGGATAGTCTGTGTTGGTAGGTGTGAGATACACCTTTCCAAGTTTTTGGGGTTAATCTAATACTTCTGAAGATTTGAGGGTGCTGCCTGTTCCAAACTCCTCCTACTCCTCATCCTGCCTTTAGGGGTACAAACAATAGTAATTGGGGCCTAGTCTGGTTGTGTACGTGTGAGATACATACACTTTTTTTGATCATATTTTCTATTCCGCTATTCAATAAAAGCCTTTGGGTATCAATAAAATTGCGGGATAGACTGTGTTGGTAGGTGTGAGATACACCTTTCCAAGTTTTTGGGGTTCATCTCATACTTCTGAAGATTTGAGGATGCTGCCTGTTCCAAACTCCTCCTACTCCTCATCCTGCCTTTAGGGGTACAAACAATAGTAATTGGGGCCTAGTCTGGTTGTGTACGTGTGAGATACATACACTTTTTTTGATCATATTTTCTATTCCGCTATTCAATAAAAACCTTTGGGTATAAACAATTAAATTGCGGGATAGTCTGTGTTGGTACGTGTGAGATCCACCTTTCCAAGTTTTTTGGGTTCATCTTATACTTCTGAAGATTTGAGGGTGCTGCCTGTTCCAAACTCCTCCTACTCCTCATCCGGCCTTTAGGGGTACAAACAATAGTAATTGGGGCCTAGTCTAGTTGTGTACGTGTGAGATACATACACTTTTTTGATCATATTTTCTATTCCGCTATTCAATAAAAACCTTAGGGTATCAATTAAATTGCGGGATAGTCTGTGTTGGTACGTGTGAGATACACCTTTCCAAGTTTTTGGGGTTCATCTCATACTTCTGAAGATTTTAGGGTGCTGCCTGTTCCAAACTCCTCCTACTCCTCATCCTGTCTTTAGGGGTACAAACAATAGTAATTGGGGCCTAGTCTGGTTGTGTACGTGTGAGATACATACACTTTTTTTGATCATATTTTCTATTCCGCTATTCAATAAAAACCTTTGGGTAACAATTAAATTGAAGGATAGTCTGTGTTGGTAGGTGTGAGATACACCTTTCCAAGTTTTTGGAGTTCATCTCATACTTCTGAAGATTTGAGGGTGCTGCCTGTTCCAAACTCCTCCTACTCCTCATCCTGCCTTTAGGGGTACAAACAATAGTAATTGGGGCCTAGTCTGGTTGTGTACGTGTGAGATACATACACTTTTTTTGATCATATTTTCTATTCCGCTATTCAATAAAAGCCTTTGGGTATCAATAAAATTGCGGGATAGTCTGTGTTGGTAGGTGTGAGATACACCTTTCCAAGTTTTTGGGGTTCATCTCATACTTCTGAAGATTTGAGGATGCTGCCTGTTCCAAACTCCTCCTACTCCTCATCCTGCCTTTAGGGGTACAAACAATAGTAATTGGGGCCTAGTCTGGTTGTGTACGTGTGAGATACATACACTTTTTTTGATCATATTTTCTATTCCGCTATTCAATAAAAACCTTTGGGTATAAACAATTAAATTGCGGGATAGTCTGTGTTGGTACGTGTGAGATCCACCTTTTCAAGTTTTTTGGGTTCATCTTATACTTCTGAAGATTTGAGGGTGCTGCCTGTTCCAAACTCCTCCTACTCCTCATCCTGCCTTTAGGGATACAAACAATAGTAATTGGGGACTAGTGTGGTTCTGTACGGGTGAGATACATACACTTTTTTTGATCATATTTTCTATTCCGCTATTCAATAAAAACCTTTGGGTATAAACAATTAAATTGCGGGATAGTCTGTGTTGGTAAGAGTGAGATACACCTTTCCAAGTTTTTGGGGTTCATCTCATACTTCTGAAGATTTGAGGATGCTGCCTGTTCCAAACTCCTCCTACTCCTCATCCTGCCTTTAGGAGTAAAAACAGTAGTAATTGGGGCCTAGTGTGGTTCTGTACGTGTGAGATACATACACTTTTTTTGATCATATTTTCTATTCCGCTATTCAATAAAAACCTTTGGGTATCAATTAAATTGCGGGATAGTCTGTGTTGGTAGGTGTGAGATACACCTTTCCAAGTTTTTGGGGTTCATCTCATACTTCTGAAGATTTGAGGGTGCTGCCTGTTCCAAACTCCTCCTACTCCTCATCCTGCCTTTAGGGGTACAAACAATAGTAATTGGGGCCTAGTCTGGTTGTGTACGTGTGAGATACATACACTTTTTTGATCATATTTTCTATTCCGCTATTCAATAAAAACCTTAGGGTATCAATTAAATTGCGGGATAGTCTGTGTTGGTAGGTGTGAGATACACCTTTCCAAGTTTTTGGGGTTCATCGCATACTTCTGAAGATTTGAGGGTGCTGCCTTTTCCAAACTCCTCCTACTCCTCATTCTGCCTTTAGGGGTACAAACAGTAGTAATTGGGGCCTAGTGTGGTTCTGTACGTGTGAGATACATACACTTTTTTTGATCATATTTTTTATTCCGCTATTCAATAAAAACCTTTGGGTATCAATTAAATTGCAGGATAGTCTGTGTTGGTACGTGTGAGATACACCTTTCCAAGTTTTTGGGGTTCATCTCATACTTCTGAAGATTTGAGGGTGCTGCCTTTTCCAAACTCCTCCTACTCCTTATTCTGCCTTTAGGGGTACAAACAGTAGTAATTGGGGCCTAGTGTGGTTCTGTACGTTTGAGATACATACACTTTTTTGATCATATTTTCTATTCCGCTATTCAATAAAAACCTTTGGGTAACAATTAAATTGCGGGATAGTCTGTGTTGGTAGGTGTGAGATACACCTTTCCAAGTTTTTGGGGTTCATCTCATACTTCTGAAGATTTGAGGGTGCTGCCTGTTCCAAACTCCTCGTACTCCTCATCCGGCCTTTAGGGGTACAAGCAATAGTAATTGGGGCCTAGTCTAGTTGTGTACATGTGAGATACATACACTTTTTTGATCATATTTTCTATTCCGCTATTCAATAAAAACCTTTGGGTATCAATTAAATTGCGGGATAGTCTGTGTTGGTACGTGTGAGATACACCTTTCCAAGTTTTTGGGGTTCATCTCATACTTCTGAAGATTTGAGGGTGCTGCCTGTTCCAAACTCCTCCTACTCCTCATCCGGCCTTTAGGGGTACAAACAATAGTATTTGGGGCCTAGTCTGGTTGTGTACGTGTGAGATACATACACTTTTTTTGATCATATTTTCTATTCCGCTATTCAATAAAAAACCTTTGGGTATAAACAATTAAATTGCGGGATAGTCTGTGTTGGTACGTGTGAGATACACCTTTCCAAGTTTTTGGGGTTCATCTCATACTTCTGAAGATTTGAGGATGCTGCCTGTTCCAAACTCCTCCTACTCCTCATCCTGCCTTTAGGGGTACAAACAATAGTAATTGGGGCCTAGTCTGGTTGTGTACGTGTGAGATACATACACTTTTTTTGATCATATTTTCTATTCCGCTATTCAATAAAAACCTTTGGGTATAAACAATTAAATTGCGGGATAGTCTGTGTTGGTACGTGTGAGATCCACCTTTCCAAGTTTTTTGGGTTCATCTTATACTTCTGAAGATTTGAGGGTGCTGCCTGTTCCAAACTCCTCCTACTCCTCATCCTGCCTTTAGGGATACAAACAATAGTAATTGGGGACTAGTGTGGTTCTGTACGGGTGAGATACATACACTTTTTTTGATCATATTTTCTATTCCGCTATTCAATAAAAACCTTTGGGTATAAACAATTAAATTGCGGGATAGTCTGTGTTGGTAAGAGTGAGATACACCTTTCCAAGTTTTTGGGGTTCATCTCATACTTCTGAAGATTTGAGGATGCTGCCTGTTCCAAACTCCTCCTAGTCCTCATCCTGCCTTTAGGAGTAAAAACAGTAGTAATTGGGGCCTAGTGTGGTTCTGTACGTGTGAGATACATACACTTTTTTTGATCATATTTTCTATTCCGCTATTCAATAAAAAACCTTTGGGTATCAATTAAATTGCGGGATAGTCTGTGTTGGTAGGTGTGAGATACACCTTTCCAAGTTTTTGGGGTTCATCTCATACTTCTGAAGATTTGAGGGTGCTGCCTGTTCCAAACTCCTCCTACTCCTCATCCTGCCTTTAGGGGTACAAACCATAGTAATTGGGGCCTAGTCTGGTTGTGTACGTGTGAGATACATACACTTTTTTTGATCATATTTTCTATTCCGCTATTCAATAAAAACCTTAGGGTATCAATTAAATTGCGGGATAGTCTGTGTTGGTAGGTGTGAGATACACCTTTCCAAGTTTTTGGGGTTCATCGCATACTTCTGAAGATTTGAGGGTGCTGCCTTTTCCAAACTCCTCCTACTCCTCATTCTGCCTTTAGGGGTACAAACAGTAGTAATTGGGGCCTAGTGTGGTTCTGTACGTGTGAGATACATACACTTTTTTTGATCATATTTTTTATTCCGCTATTCAATAAAAACCTTTGGGTATCAATTAAATTGCAGGATAATCTGTGTTGGTACGTGTGAGATACACCTTTCCAAGTTTTTGGGGTTCATCTCATACTTCTGAAGATTTGAGGGTGCTGCCTTTTCCAAACTCCTCCTACTCCTTATTCTGCCTTTACGGGTACAAACAGTAGTAATTGGGGCCTAGTGTGGTTCTGTACGTTTGAGATACATACACTTTTTTTGATCATATTTTCTATTCCGCTATTCAATAAAAACCTTTGGGTAACAATTAAGTTGCGGGATAGTCTGTGTTGGTAGGTGTGAGATACACCTTTCCAAGTTTTTGGGGTTCATCTCATACTTCTGAAGATTTGAGGGTGCTGCCTGTTCCAAACTCCTCGTACTCCTCATCCGGCCTTTAGGGGTACAAACAATAGTAATTGGGGCCTAGTCTAGTTGTGTACATGTGAGATACATACACTTTTTTGATCATATTTTCTATTCCGCTATTCAATAAAAACCTTTGGGTATCAATTAAATTGCGGGATAGTCTGTGTTGGTACGTGTGAGATACACCTTTCCAAGTTTTTGGGGTTCATCTCATACTTCTGAAGATTTGAGGGTGCTGCCTGTTCCAAACTCCTCCTACTCCTCATCCGGCCTTTAGGGGTACAAACAATAGTATTTGGGGCCTAGTCTGGTTGTGTACGTGTGAGATACATACACTTTTTTTGATCATATTTTCTATTCCGCTATTCAATAAAAAACCTTTGGGTATAAACAATTAAATTGCGGGATAGTCTGTGTTGGTACGTGTGAGATACACCTTTCCAAGTTTTTGGGGTTCATCTCATACTTCTGAAGATTTGAGGGTGCTGCCTGTTCCAAACTCCTCCTACTCCTCATCCTGTCTTTAGGGGTACAAACAATAGTAATTGGGGCCTAGTCTGGTTGTGTACGTGTGAGATACATACACTTTTTTTGATCATATTTTCTATTCCGCTATTCAATAAAAACCTTTGGGTATCAATTAAATTGAAGGATAGTCTGTGTTGGTAGGTGTGAGATACACCTTTCCAAGTTTTTGGGGTTCATCTCATACTTCTGAAGATTTGAGGGTGCTGCCTGTTCCAAACTCCTCCTACTCCTCATCCTGCCTTTAGGGGTACAAACAATAGTAATTGGGGCCTAGTATGGTTGTGTACGTGTGAGATACATACACTTTTTTTGATCATATTTTCTATTCCGCTATTCAATAAAAGCCTTTGGGTATCAATAAAATTGCGGGATAGTCTGTGTTGGTAGGTGTGAGATACACCTTTCCAAGTTTTTGGGGTTCATCTCATACTTCTGAAGATTTGAGGATGCTGCCTCTTCCAAACTCCTCCTACTCCTCATCCTGCCTTTAGGGATACAAACAATAGTAATTGGGGACTAGTGTGGTTCTGTACGGGTGAGATACATACACTTTTTTTGATCATATTTTCTATTCCACTATTCAATAAAAACCTTTGGGTATAAACAATTAAATTGCGGGATAGTCTGTGTTGGTAAGTGTGAGATACACCTTTCCAAGTTTTTGGGGTTCATCTCATACTTCTGAAGATTTGAGGATGCTGCCTGTTCCAAACTCCTCCTACTCCTCATCCTGCCTTTAGGGGTAAAAACAGTAGTAATTGGGGACTAGTATGGTTCTGTACGTGTGAGATACATACACTTTTTTTGATCATATTTTCTATTCCGCTATTCAATAAAAACCTTAGGGTATCAATTAAATTGCGGGATAGTCTGTGTTGGTAGGTGTGAGATACACCTTTCCAAGTTTTTGGGGTTCATCTCATACTTCTGAAGATTTGAGGGTGCTGCCTTTTCCAAACTCCTCCTACTCCTCATTCTGCCTTTAGGAGTACAAACAGTAGTAATTGGGGCCTAGTGTGGTTCTGTACGTGTGAGATACATACACTTTTTTTGATCATATTTTTTATTCCGCTATTCAATAAAAACCTTTGGGTATCAATTAAATTGCAGGATAGTCTGTGTTGGTAGGTGTGAGATACACCTTTCCAAGTTTTTGGGGTTCATCTCATACTTCTGAAGATTTGAGGGTGCTGCCTGTTCCAAACTCCTCCTACTCCTCATTCTGCCTTTAGGGGTACAAACAGTAGTAATTGGGGCCTAGTGTGGTTCTGTACGTTTGAGATACATACACTTTTTTTGATCATATTTTCTATTCTGCTATTCAATAAAAACCTTTGGGTATCAATTAAATTGCAGGATAGTCTGTGTTGGTACGTGTGAGATACACCTTTCCAAGTTTTTGGGGTTCATCTCATACTTCTGAAGATTTGAGGGTGCTGCCTGTTCCAAACTCCTCCTACTCCTTATCCTGCCTTTAGGGGTACAAACAATAGTAATTGGGGCCTAGTCTGGTTGTGTCCGTGTGAGATACATACACTTTTTTGATCATATTTTCTATTCCGCTATTCAATAAAAAACCTTTGGGTATAAACAATTAAATTGCGGGATAGTCTGTGTTGGTACGTGTGAGATACACCTTTCCAAGTTTTTGGGGTTCATCTCATACTTCTGAAGATTTGAGGGTGCTGCCTGTTCCAAACTCCTCCTACTCCTCATCCTGTCTTTAGGGGTACAAACAATAGTAATTGGGGCCTAGTCTGGTTGTGTACGTGTGAGATACATACACTTTTTTTGATCATATTTTCTATTCTGCTATTCAATAAAAACCTTTGGGTATCAATTAAATTGCGGGATAGTCTGAGTTGGTAGGTGTGAGATACACATTTCCAAGTTTTTGGGGTTCATCTCATACTTCTGAAGATTTGAGGGTGCTGCCTGTTCCAAACGCCTCCTACTCCTCATCCTGCCTTTAGGGGTACAAACAATAGTAATTGGGGCCTAGTCTGGTTGTGTACGTGTGAGATACATACACTTTTTTTGATCATATTTTCTATTCTGCTATTCAATAAAAACCTTTGGGTATAAACAATTAAATTGCGGGATAGTCTGTGTTGGTACGTGTGAGATACACCTTTCCAAGTTTTTGGGGTTCATCTCATACTTCTGAAGATTTGAGGGTGCTGCCTGTTCCAAATTCCTCCTACTCCTCATCCTGCCTTTAGGGGTACAAACAATAGTAATTGAGGCCTAGTCTGGTTGTGTACGTGTGAGATACATAAACTTTTTTTGATCATATTTTCTATTCCGCTATTCAATAAAAACCTTTGGGTATCAATAAAATTGCGGGATAGTCTGTGTTGGTAGGTGTGAGATACACCTTTCCAAGTTTTTGGGGTTCATCTCATACTTCTGAAGATTTGAGGGTGCTGCCTGTTCCAAACTCCTCCTACTCCTCATCCTGCCTTTAGGGGTACAAACAATAGTAATTGGGGCCTAGTCTGGTTGTGTACGTGTGAGATACATACACTTTTTTTTTATCATATTTTCTATTCCGCTATTCAATAAAAACCTTTGGGTATAAACAATTAAATTGCGGGATAGTCTGTGTTGGTAAGTGTGAGATACACCTTTCCAAGTTTTTGGGGTTCATCTCATACTTCTGAAGATTTGAGGGTGCTGCCTGTTCCAAACTCCTCCTACTCCTCATCCTGCCTTTAGGGGTAAAAACAGTAGTAATTGGGGCCTAGTGTGGTTCTGTACGTGTGAGATACATACACTTTTTTTGATCATATTTTCTATTCCGCTATTCAATAAAAACCTTTGGGTATCAATTAAATTGCGGGATAGTCTGTGTTGGTAGGTGTGAGATACACCTTTCCAAGTTTTTGGGGTTCATCTCATACTTCTGAAGATTTGAGGGTGCTGCCTGTTCCAAACTCCTCCTACTTCTCATCCTGCCTTTAGGGGTACAAACAATAGTAATTGGGGCCTAGTCTGGTTGTGTACGTGTGAGATACATACACTTTTTTTGATCATATTTTCTATTCCGCTATTCAATAAAAACCTTTGGGTATCAATTAAATTGCGGGATAGTCTGTGTTGGTAGGTGTGAGATACACCTTTCCAAGTTTTTGGGGTTCATCTCATACTTCTGAAGATTTGAGGGTGCTGCCTTTTCCAAACTCCTCCTACTCCTCATTCTGCCTTTAGGGGTACAAACAGTAGTAATTGGGGCCTAGTGTGGTTCTGTACGTGTGAGATACATGCACTTTTTTTGATCATATTTTCTATTCCGCTATTCAATAAAAACCTTTGGGTATCAATTAAATTGCGGGATAGTCTGTGTTGGTAGGTGTGAGATACACCTTTCCAAGTTTTTGGGGTTCATCTCATACTTCTGAAGATTTGAGGGTGCTGCCTGTTCCAAACTCCTCCTACTCCTCATCCTGCCTTTAGGGGTAAAAACAGTAGTAATTGGGGCCTAGTGTGGTTCTGTACGTGTGAGATACATACACTTTTTTTGATCATATTTTCTATTCCGCTATTAAATAAAAAACTTTGGGTATCAATTAAATTGCGGGATAGTCTGTGTTGGTAGGTGTGAGATACACCTTTCCAAGTTTTTGGGGTTCATCTCATACTTCTGAAGATTTGAGGGTGCTGCCTGCTCCAAACTCCTCCTACTCCTCATCCTGCCTTTAGGGGTACAAACAATAGTAATTGGGGCCTAGTCTGGTTGTGTACGTGTGAGATACATACACTTTTTTTGATCATATTTTCTATTCCGCTATTCAATAAAAACCTTTGGGTATCAATTAAATTGCGGGATAGTCTGTGTTGGTAGGTGTGAGATACACCTTTCCAAGTTTTTGGGGTTCATCTCATACTTCTGAAGATTTGAGGGTGCTGCCTTTTCCAAACTCCTCCTACTCCTCATTCTGCCTTTAGGGGTACAAACAGTAGTAATTGGGGCCTAGTGTGGTTCTGTACGTGTGAGATACATGCACT
Organism: Pelophylax lessonae; assembly: GCF_965119305.1. Taxonomy (NCBI): domain Eukaryota; kingdom Metazoa; phylum Chordata; class Amphibia; order Anura; family Ranidae; genus Pelophylax; species Pelophylax lessonae. Next base: position 165,204,294 of record NC_138779.1, read on the forward strand.
TTTTTTGATCATATTTTCTATTCCGCTATTCAATAAAAACCTTTGGGTATCAATTAAATTGCGGGATAGTCTGTGTTGGTAGGTGTGAGATACACCTTTCCAAGTTTTTGGGGTTCATCTCATACTTCTGAAGATTTGAGGGTGCTGCCTGTTCCAAACTCCTCCTACTCCTCATCCTGCCTTTGGGGGTAAAAACAGTAGTAATTGGGGCCTAGTGTGGTTCTGTACGTGTGAGATACATACACTTTTTTTGATCATATTTTCTATTCCGCTATTCAATAAAAAACTTTGGGTATCAATTAAATTGCGGGATAGTCTGTGTTGGTAGGTGTGAGATACACCTTTCCAAGTTTTTGGGGTTCATCTCATACTTCTGAAGATTTGAGGGTGCTGCCTGCTCCAAACTCCTCCTACTCCTCATCCTGCCTTTAGGGGTACAAACAATAGTAATTGGGGCCTAGTCTGGTTGTGTACGTGTGAGATACATACACTTTTTTTGATCATATTTTCTATTCCGCTATTCAATAAAAACCTTTGGGTATCAATTAAATTACGGGATAGTCTGTGTTGGTAGGTGTGAGATACACCTTTCCAAGTTTTTGGGGTTCATCTCATACTTCTGAAGATTTGAGGGTGCTGCCTTTTCCAAACTCCTCCTACTCCTCATTCTGCCTTTAGGGGTACAAACAGTAGTAATTGGGGCCTAGTGTGGTTCTGTACGTGTGAGATACATACACTTTTTTTGATCACATTTTCTATTCCGCTATTCAAAAAAAACCTTTGGGTATCAATTAAATTGCAGGATAGTCTGTGTTGGTACGTGTGAGATACACCTTTCCAAGTTTTTGGGGTTCATCTCATACTTCTGAAGATTTGAGGGTGCTGCCTGTTCCAAACTCCTCCTACTCCTCATCCTGCCTTTAGGGGTACAAACAATAGTAATTGGGGCCTAGTCTGGTTGTGTCCGTGTGAGATACATACACTTTTTTGATCATATTTTCTATTCCGCTATTCAATAAAAACCTTTGGGTATCAATTAAATTGCAGGATAGTCTGTGTTGGTACGTGTGAGATACACCTTTCCAAGTTTTTGGGGTTCATCTCATACTTCTGAAGATTTGAGGGTGCTGCCTGTTCCAAACTCCTCCTACTCCTTATCCTGCCTTTAGGGGTACAAACAATAGTAATTGGGGCCTAGTCTGGTTGTGTCCGTGTGAGATACATACACTTTTTTGATCATATTTTCTATTCCGCTATTCAATAAAAAACCTTTGGGTATAAACAATTAAATTGCGGGATAGTCTGTGTTGGTACGTGTGAGATACACCTTTCCAAGTTTTTGGGGTTCATCTCATACTTCTGAAGATTTGAGGGTGCTGCCTGTTCCAAACTCCTACTACTCCTCATCCTGTCTTTATGGGTACAAACAATAGTAATTGGGGCCTAGTCTGGTTGTGTACGTGTGAGATACATACACTTTTTTTGATCATATTTTCTATTCTGCTATTCAATAAAAACCTTTGGGTATCAATTAAATTGCGGGATAGTCTGTGTTGGTAGGTGTGAGATACACCTTTCCAAGTTTTTGGGGTTCATCTCATACTTCTGAAGATTTGAGGGTGCTGCCTGTTCCAAACTCCTCCTACTCCTCATTCTGCCTTTAGGGGTACAAACAGTGGTAATTGGGGCCTAGTGTGGTTCTGTACGTGTGAGATACATACACTTTTTTTGATCATATTTTCTATTCCGCTATTCAATAAAAACCTTTGGGTATCAATTAAATTGCAGGATAGTCTGTGTTGGTACGTGTGAGATACACCTTTCCAAGTTTTTGGGGTTCATCTCATACTTCTGAAGATTTGAGGGTGCTGCCTGTTCCAAACTCCTCCTACTCCTTATCCTGCCTTTAGGGTTACAAACAATAGTAATTGGGGCCTAGTCTGGTTGTGTCCGTGTGAGATACATACACTTTTTTGATCATATTTTCTATTCCGCTATTCAATAAAAAACCTTTGGGTATAAACAATTAAATTGCGGGATAGTCTGTGTTGGTATGTGTGAGATACACCTTTCCAAGTTTTTGGGGTTCATCTCATACTTCTGAAGATTTGAGGGTGCTGCCTGTTCCAAACTCCTCCTACTCCTCATCCTGTCATTAGGGGTACAAACAATAGTAATTGGGGCCTAGTCTGGTTGTGTACGTGTGAGATACATACACTTTTTTTGATCATATTTTCTATTCTGCTATTCAATAAAAACCTTTGGGTATCAATTAAATTGCGGGATAGTCTGTGTTGGTAGGTGTGAGATACACCTTTCCAAGTTTTTGGGGTTCATCTCATACTTCTGAAGATTTGAGGGTGCTGCCTGTTCCAAACTCCTCCTACTCCTCATCCTGCCTTTAGGGGTACAAACAATAGTAATTGGGGCCTAGTCTGGTTGTGTACGTGTGAGATACATACACTTTTTTTGATCATATTTTCTATTCCGCTATTCAATAAAAACCTTTGGGTATAAACAATTAAATTGCGGGATAGTCTGTGTTGGTAAGTGTGAGATACACCTTTCCAAGTTTTTGGGGTTCATCTCATACTTCTGAAGATTTGAGGGTGCTGCCTGTTCCAAACTCCTCCTACTCCTCATCCTGCCTTTAGGGGTAAAAACAGTAGTAATTGGGGCCTAGTGTGGTTCTGTACGTGTGAGATACATACACTTTTTTTGATCATATTTTCTATTCCGCTATTCAATAAAAAACTTTGGGTATCAATTAAATTGCGGGATAGTCTGTGTTGGTAGGTGTGAGATACACCTTTCCAAGTTTTTGGGGTTCATCTCATTCTTCTGAAGATTTGAGGGTGCTGCCTGCTCCAAACTCCTCCTACTCCTCATCCTGCCTTTAGGGGTACAAACAATAGTAATTGGGGCCTAGTCTGGTTGTGTACGTGTGAGATACATACACTTTTTTTGATCATATTTTCTATTCCGCTATTCAATAAAAACCTTTGGGTATCAATTAAATTGCGGGATAGTCTGTGTTGGTAGGTGTGAGATACACCTTTCCAAGTTTTTGGGGTTCATCTCATACTTCTGAAGATTTGAGGGTGCTGCCTGTTCCAAACTCCTCCTACTCCTCATCCTGCCTTTAGGGGTACAAACAATAGTAATTGGGGCCTAGTCTGGTTGTGTACGTGTGAGATACATACACTTTTTTTTATCATATTTTCTATTCCGCTATTCAATAAAAACCTTTGGGTATAAACAATTAAATTGCGGGATAGTCTGTGTTGGTAAGTGTGAGATACACCTTTCCAAGTTTTTGGGGTTCATCTCATACTTCTGAAGATTTGAGGGTGCTGCCTGTTCCAAACTCCTCCTACTCCTCATCCTGCCTTTAGGGGTAAAAACAGTAGTAATTGGGGCCTAGTGTGGTTCTGTACGTGTGAGATACATACACTTTTTTTGATCATATTTTCTATTCCGCTATTCAATAAAAAACTTTGGGTATCAATTAAATTGCGGGATAGTCTGTGTTGGTAGGTGTGAGATACACCTTTCCAAGTTTTTGGGGTTCATCTCATTCTTCTGAAGATTTGAGGGTGCTGCCTGCTCCAAACTCCTCCTACTCCTCATCCTGCCTTTAGGGGTACAAACAATAGTAATTGGGGCCTAGTCTGGTTGTGTACGTGTGAGATACATACACTTTTTTTGATCATATTTTCTATTCCGCTATTCAATAAAAACCTTTGGGTATCAATTAAATTGCGGGATAGTCTGTGTTGGTAGGTGTGAGATACACCTTTCCAAGTTTTTGGGGTTCATCTCATACTTCTGAAGATTTGAGGGTGCTGCCTTTTCCAAACTCCTCCTACTCCTCATTCTGCCTTTAGGGGTACAAACAGTAGTAATTGGGGCCTAGTGTGGTTCTGTACGTGTGAGATACATACACTTTTTTTGATCATATTTTCTATTCCGCTATTCAATAAAAACCTTTGGGTATCAATAAAATTGCGGGATAGTCTGTGTTGGTAGGTGTGAGATACACCTTTCCAAGTTTTTGGGGTTCATCTCATACTTCTGAAGATTTGAGGGTGCTGCCTTTTCCAAACTCCTCCTACTCCTCATTCTGCCTTTAGGGGTACAAACAGTAGTAATTGGGGCCTAGTGTTGTTCTGTACGTGTGAGATACATACACTTTTTTTGATCATATTTTCTATTCCGCTATTCAATAAAAACCTTTGGGTATCAATTAAATTGCAGGATAGTCTGTGTTGGTACGTGTGAGATACACCTTTCCAAGTTTTTGGGGTTCATCTCATACTTCTGAAGATTTGAGGGTGCTGCCTGTTCCAAACTCCTCCTACTCCTCATCCTGCCTTTAGGGGTACAAACAATAGTAATTGGGGCCTAGTCTGGTTGTGTCCGTGTGAGATACATACACTTTTTTGATCATATTTTCAATTCCGCTATTCAATAAAAAACCTTTGGGTATAAACAATTAAATTGAGGGATAGTATGTGTTGGTACTTGTGAGATACACCTTTCCAAGTTTTTGGGGTTCATCTCATACTTCTGAAGATTTGAGGGTGCTGCCTGTTCCAAACTCCTACTACTCCTCATCCTGTCTTTAGGGGTACAAACAATAGTAATTGGGGCCTAGTCTGGTTGTGTACGTGTGAGATACATACACTTTTTTTGATCATATTTTCTATTCTGCTATTCAATAAAAACCTTTGGGTATCAATTAAATTGCGGGATAGTCTGTGTTGGTAGGTGTGAGATACACCTTTCCAAGTTTTTGGGGTTCATCTCATACTTCTGAAGATTTGAGGGTGCTGCCTGTTCCAAACTCCTCCTACTCCTCATCCGGCCTTTAGGGGTACAAACAATAGTAATTGGGGCCTAGTCTAGTTGTGTACGTGTGAGATACATACACTTTTTTGATCATATTTTCTATTCCTCTATTCAATAAAAACCTTTGGGTATCAATTATATTGCGGGATAGTCTGTGTTGGTACGTGTGAGATACACCTTTCCAAGTTATTGGGGTTCATCTCATACTTCTGAAGATTTGAGGGTGCTGCCTGTTCCAAACTCCTCCTACTCCTCATCCTGTCTTTAGGGGTACAAACAATAGTAATTGGGGCCTAGTCTGGTTGTGTACGTGTGAGATACATACACTTTTTTTGATCATATTTTCTATTCCGCTATTCAATAAAAACCTTTGGGTAACAATTAAATTGAAGGATAGTCTGTGTTGGTAGGTGTGAGATACACCTTTCCAAGTTTTTGGGGTTAATCTAATACTTCTGAAGATTTGAGGGTGCTGCCTGTTCCAAACTCCTCCTACTCCTCATCCTGCCTTTAGGGGTACAAACAATAGTAATTGGGGCCTAGTCTGGTTGTGTACGTGTGAGATACATACACTTTTTTTGATCATATTTTCTATTCCGCTATTCAATAAAAGCCTTTGGGTATCAATAAAATTGCGGGATAGACTGTGTTGGTAGGTGTGAGATACACCTTTCCAAGTTTTTGGGGTTCATCTCATACTTCTGAAGATTTGAGGATGCTGCCTGTTCCAAACTCCTCCTACTCCTCATCCTGCCTTTAGGGGTACAAACAATAGTAATTGGGGCCTAGTCTGGTTGTGTACGTGTGAGATACATACACTTTTTTTGATCATATTTTCTATTCCGCTATTCAATAAAAACCTTTGGGTATAAACAATTAAATTGCGGGATAGTCTGTGTTGGTACGTGTGAGATCCACCTTTCCAAGTTTTTTGGGTTCATCTTATACTTCTGAAGATTTGAGGGTGCTGCCTGTTCCAAACTCCTCCTACTCCTCATCCGGCCTTTAGGGGTACAAACAATAGTAATTGGGGCCTAGTCTAGTTGTGTACGTGTGAGATACATACACTTTTTTGATCATATTTTCTATTCCGCTATTCAATAAAAACCTTTGGGTATCAATTAAATTGCGGGATAGTCTGTGTTGGTACGTGTGAGATACACCTTTCCAAGTTTTTGGGGTTCATCTCATACTTCTGAAGATTTTAGGGTGCTGCCTGTTCCAAACTCCTCCTACTCCTCATCCTGTCTTTAGGGGTACAAACAATAGTAATTGGGGCCTAGTCTGGTTGTGTACGTGTGAGATACATACACTTTTTTTGATCATATTTTCTATTCCGCTATTCAATAAAAACCTTTGGGTAACAATTAAATTGAAGGATAGTCTGTGTTGGTAGGTGTGAGATACACCTTTCCAAGTTTTTGGGGTTCATCTCATACTTCTGAAGATTTGAGGGTGCTGCCTGTTCCAAACTCCTCCTACTCCTCATCCTGCCTTTAGGGGTACAAACAATAGTAATTGGGGCCTAGTCTGGTTGTGTACGTGTGAGATACATACACTTTTTTTGATCATATTTTCTATTCCGCTATTCAATAAAAGCCTTTGGGTATCAATAAAATTGCGGGATAGTCTGTGTTGGTAGGTGTGAGATACACCTTTCCAAGTTTTTGGGGTTCATCTCATACTTCTGAAGATTTGAGGATGCTGCCTGTTCCAAACTCCTCCTACTCCTCATCCTGCCTTTAGGGGTACAAACAATAGTAATTGGGGCCTAGTCTGGTTGTGTACGTGTGAGATACATACACTTTTTTTGATCATATTTTCTATTCCGCTATTCAATAAAAACCTTTGGGTATAAACAATTAAATTGCGGGATAGTCTGTGTTGGTACGTGTGAGATCCACCTTTCCAAGTTTTTTGGGTTCATCTTATACTTCTGAAGATTTGAGGGTGCTGCCTGTTCCAAACTCCTCCTACTCCTCATCCTGCCTTTAGGGATACAAACAATAGTAATTGGGGACTAGTGTGGTTCTGTACGGGTGAGATACATACACTTTTTTTGATCATATTTTCTATTCCGCTATTCAATAAAAACCTTTGGGTATAAACAATTAAATTGCGGGATAGTCTGTGTTAGTACGTGTGAGATCCACCTTTCCAAGTTTTTTGGGTTCATCTTATACTTCTGAAGATTTGAGGGTGCTGCCTGTTCCAAACTCCTCCTACTCCTCATCCGGCCTTTAGGGGTACAAACAATAGTAATTGGGGCCTAGTCTAGTTGTGTACGTGTGAGATACATACACTTTTTTGATCATATTTTCTATTCCGCTATTCAATAAAAACCTTTGGGTATCAATTAAATTGCGGGATAGTCTGTGTTGGTACGTGTGAGATACACCTTTCCAAGTTTTTGGGGTTCATCTCATACTTCTGAAGATTTTAGGGTGCTGCCTGTTCCAAACTCCTCCTACTCCTCATCCTGTCTTTAGGGGTACAAACAATAGTAATTGGGGCCTAGTCTGGTTGTGTACGTGTGAGATACATACACTTTTTTTGATCATATTTTCTATTCCGCTATTCAATAAAAGCCTTTGGGTATCAATAAAATTGCGGGATAGTCTGTGTTGGTAGGTGTGAGATACACCTTTCCAAGTTTTTGGGGTTCATCTCATACTTCTGAAGATTTGAGGATGCTGCCTGTTCCAAACTCCTCCTACTCCTCATCCTGCCTTTAGGGGTACAAACAATAGTAATTGGGGCCTAGTCTGGTTGTGTACGTGTGAGATACATACACTTTTTTTGATCATATTTTCTATTCCGCTATTCAATAAAAACCTTTGGGTATAAACAATTAAATTGCGGGATAGTCTGTGTTGGTACGTGTGAGATCCACCTTTCCAAGTTTTTTGGGTTCATCTTATACTTCTGAAGATTTGAGGGTGCTGCCTGTTCCAAACTCCTCCTACTCCTCATCCTGCCTTTAGGGATACAAACAATAGTAATTGGGGACTAGTGTGGTTCTGTACGGGTGAGATACATACACTTTTTTTGATCATATTTTCTATTCCGCTATTCAATAAAAACCTTTGGGTATAAACAATTAAATTGCGGGATAGTCTGTGTTGGTAAGAGTGAGATACACCTTTCCAAGTTTTTGGGGTTCATCTCATACTTCTGAAGATTTGAGGATGCTGCCTGTTCCAAACTCCTCCTACTCCTCATCCTGCCTTTAGGAGTAAAAACAGTAGTAATTGGGGCCTAGTGTGGTTCTGTACGTGTGAGATACATACACTTTTTTTGATCATATTTTCTATTCCGCTATTCAATAAAAAACCTTTGGGTATCAATTAAATTGCGGGATAGTCTGTGTTGGTAGGTGTGAGATACACCTTTCCAAGTTTTTGGGGTTCATCTCATACTTCTGAAGATTTGAGGGTGCTGCCTGTTCCAAACTCCTCCTACTCCTCATCCTGCCTTTAGGGGTACAAACCATAGTAATTGGGGCCTAGTCTGGTTGTGTACGTGTGAGATACATACACTTTTTTTGATCATATTTTCTATTCCGCTATTCAATAAAAACCTTAGGGTATCAATTAAATTGCGGGATAGTCTGTGTTGGTAGGTGTGAGATACACCTTTCCAAGTTTTTGGGGTTCATCGCATACTTCTGAAGATTTGAGGGTGCTGCCTTTTCCAAACTCTTCCTACTCCTCATTCTGCCTTTAGGGGTACAAACAGTAGTAATTGGGGCCTAGTGTGGTTCTGTACGTGTGAGATACATACACTTTTTTTGATCATATTTTTTATTCCGCTATTCAATAAAAACCTTTGGGTATCAATTAAATTGCAGGATAATCTGTGTTGGTACGTGTGAGATACACCTTTCCAAGTTTTTGGGGTTCATCTCATACTTCTGAAGATTTGAGGGTGCTGCCTTTTCCAAACTCCTCCTACTCCTTATTCTGCCTTTACGGGTACAAACAGTAGTAATTGGGGCCTAGTGTGGTTCTGTACGTTTGAGATACATACACTTTTTTTGATCATATTTTCTATTCCGCTATTCAATAAAAACCTTTGGGTAACAATTAAATTGCGGGATAGTCTGTGTTGGTAGGTGTGAGATACACCTTTCCAAGTTTTTGGGGTTCATCTCATACTTCTGAAGATTTGAGGGTGCTGCCTGTTCCAAACTCCTCGTACTCCTCATCCGGCCTTTAGGGGTACAAACAATAGTAATTGGGGCCTAGTCTAGTTGTGTACATGTGAGATACATACACTTTTTTGATCATATTTTCTATTCCGCTATTCAATAAAAACCTTTGGGTATCAATTAAATTGCGGGATAGTCTGTGTTGGTACGTGTGAGATACACCTTTCCAAGTTTTTGGGGTTCATCTCATACTTCTGAAGATTTGAGGGTGCTGCCTGTTCCAAACTCCTCCTACTCCTCATCCGGCCTTTAGGGGTACAAACAATAGTATTTGGGGCCTAGTCTGGTTGTGTACGTGTGAGATACATACACTTTTTTTGATCATATTTTCTATTCCGCTATTCAATAAAAAACCTTTGGGTATAAACAATTAAATTGCGGGATAGTCTGTGTTGGTACGTGTGAGATACACCTTTCCAAGTTTTTGGGGTTCATCTCATACTTCTGAAGATTTGAGGGTGCTGCCTGTTCCAAACTCCTCCTACTCCTCATCCTGTCTTTAGGGGTACAAACAATAGTAATTGGGGCCTAGTCTGGTTGTGTACGTGTGAGATACATACACTTTTTTTGATCATATTTTCTATTCCGCTATTCAATAAAAACCTTTGGGTATCAATTAAATTGAAGGATAGTCTGTGTTGGTAGGTGTGAGATACACCTTTCCAAGTTTTTGGGGTTCATCTCATACTTCTGAAGATTTGAGGGTGCTGCCTGTTCCAAACTCCTCCTACTCCTCATCCTGCCTTTAGGGGTACAAACAATAGTAATTGGGGCCTAGTATGGTTGTGTACGTGTGAGATACATACACTTTTTTTGATCATATTTTCTATTCCGCTATTCAATAAAAGCCTTTGGGTATCAATAAAATTGCGGGATAGTCTGTGTTGGTATGTGTGAGATACACCTTTCCAAGTTTTTGGGGTTCATCTCATACTTCTGAAGATTTGAGGATGCTGCCTCTTCCAAACTCCTCCTACTCCTCATCCTGCCTTTAGGGATACAAACAATAGTAATTGGGGACTAGTGTGGTTCTGTACGGGTGAGATACATACACTTTTTTTGATCATATTTTCTATTCCACTATTCAATAAAAACCTTTGGGTATAAACAATTAAATTGCGGGATAGTCTGTGTTGGTAGGTGTGAGATACACCTTTCCAAGTTTTTGGGGTTCATCTCATACTTCTGAAGATTTGAGGGTGCTGCCTGTTCCAAACTCCTCCTACTTCTCATCCTGCCTTTAGGGGTACAAACAATAGTAATTGGGGCCTAGTCTGGTTGTGTACGTGTGAGATACATACACTTTTTTTGATCATATTTTCTATTCCGCTATTCAATAAAAACCTTTGGGTATCAATTAAATTGCGGGATAGTCTGTGTTGGTAGGTGTGAGATACACCTTTCCAAGTTTTTGGGGTTCATCTCATACTTCTGAAGATTTGAGGGTGCTGCCTTTTCCAAACTCCTCCTACTCCTCATTCTGCCTTTAGGGGTACAAACAGTAGTAATTGGGGCCTAGTGTGGTTCTGTACGTGTGAGATACATGCACTTTTTTTGATCATATTTTCTATTCCGCTATTCAATAAAAACCTTTGGGTATCAATTAAATTGCGGGATAGTCTGTGTTGGTAGGTGTGAGATACACCTTTCCAAGTTTTTGGGGTTCATCTCATACTTCTGAAGATTTGAGGGTGCTGCCTGTTCCAAACTCCTCCTACTCCTCATCCTGCCTTTAGGGGTAAAAACAGTAGTAATTGGGGCCTAGTGTGGTTCTGTACGTGTGAGATACATACACTTTTTTTGATCATATTTTCTATTCCGCTATTCAATAAAAAACTTTGGGTATCAATTAAATTGCGGGATAGTCTGTGTTGGTAGGTGTGAGATACACCTTTCCAAGTTTTTGGGGTTCATCTCATACTTCTGAAGATTTGAGGGTGCTGCCTGCTCCAAACTCCTCCTACTCCTCATCCTGCCTTTAGGGGTACAAACAATAGTAATTGGGGCCTAGTCTGGTTGTGTACGTGTGAGATACATACACTTTTTTTGATCATATTTTCTATTCCGCTATTCAATAAAAACCTTTGGGTATCAATTAAATTGCGGGATAGTCTGTGTTGGTAGGTGTGAGATACACCTTTCCAAGTTTTTGGGGTTCATCTCATACTTCTGAAGATTTGAGGGTGCTGCCTTTTCCAAACTCCTCCTACTCCTCATTCTGCCTTTAGGGGTACAAACAGTAGTAATTGGGGCCTAGTGTGGTTCTGTACGTGTGAGATACATGCACTTTTTTTGATCATATTTTCTATTCCGCTATTCAATAAAAACCTTTGGGTATCAATTAAATTGCGGGATAGTCTGTGTTGGTAGGTGTGAGATACACCTTTCCAAGTTTTTGGGGTTCATCTCATACTTCTGAAGATTTGAGGGTGCTGCCTGTTCCAAACTCCTCCTACTCCTCATCCTGCCTTTAGGGGTACAAACAATAGTAATTGGGGCCTAGTCTGGTTGTGTACGTGTGAGATACATACACTTTTTTTGATCATATTTTCTATTCCGCTATTCAATAAAAACCTTTGGGTATCAATTAAATTACGGGATAGTCTGTGTTGGTAGGTGTGAGATACACCTTTCCAAGTTTTTGGGGTTCATCTCATACTTCTGAAGATTTGAGGGTGCTGCCTGTTCCAAACGCCTCCTACTCCTCATCCTGCCTTTAGGGGTACAAACAATAGTAATTGGGGCCTAGTCTGGTTGTGTACGTGTGAGATACATACACTTTTTTTGATCATATTTTCTATTCTGCTATTCAATAAAAACCTTTGGGTATAAACAATTAAATTGCGGGATAGTCTGTGTTGGTACGTGTGAGATACACCTTTCCAAGTTTTTGGGGTTCATCTCATACTTCTGAAGATTTGAGGGTGCTGCCTGTTCCAAATTCCTCCTACTCCTCATCCTGCCTTTAGGGGTACAAACAATAGTAATTGAGGCCTAGTCTGGTTGTGTACGTGTGAGATACATAAACTTTTTTTGATCATATTTTCTATTCCGCTATTCAATAAAAACCTTTGGGTATCAATAAAATTGCGGGATAGTCTGTGTTGGTAGGTGTGAGATACACCTTTCCAAGTTTTTGGGGTTCATCTCATACTTCTGAAGATTTGAGGGTGCTGCCTGTTCCAAACTCCTCCTACTCCTCATCCTGCCTTTAGGGGTACAAACAATAGTAATTGGGGCCTAGTCTGGTTGTGTACGTGTGAGATACATACACTTTTTTTTTATCATATTTTCTATTCCGCTATTCAATAAAAACCTTTGGGTATAAACAATTAAATTGCGGGATAGTCTGTGTTGGTAAGTGTGAGATACACCTTTCCAAGTTTTTGGGGTTCATCTCATACTTCTGAAGATTTGAGGGTGCTGCCTGTTCCAAACTCCTCCTACTCCTCATCCTGCCTTTAGGGGTAAAAACAGTAGTAATTGGGGCCTAGTGTGGTTCTGTACGTGTGAGATACATACACTTTTTTTGATCATATTTTCTATTCCGCTATTCAATAAAAACCTTTGGGTATCAATTAAATTGCGGGATAGTCTGTGTTGGTAGGTGTGAGATACACCTTTCCAAGTTTTTGGGGTTCATCTCATACTTCTGAAGATTTGAGGGTGCTGCCTGTTCCAAACTCCTCCTACTTCTCATCCTGCCTTTAGGGGTACAAACAATAGGAATTGGGGCCTAGTCTGGTTGTGTACGTGTGAGATACATACACTTTTTTTGATCATATTTTCTATTCCGCTATTCAATAAAAACCTTTGGGTATCAATTAAATTGCGGGATAGTCTGTGTTGGTAGGTGTGAGATACACCTTTCCAAGTTTTTGGGGTTCATCTCATACTTCTGAAGATTTGAGGGTGCTGCCTTTTCCAAACTCCTCCTACTCCTCATTCTGCCTTTAGGGGTACAAACAGTAGTAATTGGGGCCTAGTGTGGTTCTGTACGTGTGAGATACATGCACTTTTTTTGATCATATTTTCTATTCCGCTATTCAATAAAAACCTTTGGGTATCAATTAAATTGCGGGATAGTCTGTGTTGGTAGGTGTGAGATACACCTTTCCAAGTTTTTGGGGTTCATCTCATACTTCTGAAGATTTGAGGGTGCTGCCTGTTCCAAACTCCTCCTACTCCTCATCCTGCCTTTAGGGGTAAAAACAGTAGTAATTGGGGCCTAGTGTGGTTCTGTACGTGTGAGATACATACACTTTTTTTGATCATATTTTCTATTCCGCTATTCAATAAAAAACTTTGGGTATCAATTAAATTGCGGGATAGTCTGTGTTGGTAGGTGTGAGATACACCTTTCCAAGTTTTTGGGGTTCATCTCATACTTCTGAAGATTTGAGGGTGCTGCCTGCTCCAAACTCCTCCTACTCCTCATCCTGCCTTTAGGGGTACAAACAATAGTAATTGGGGCCTAGTCTGGTTGTGTACGTGTGAGATACATACACTTTTTTTGATCATATTTTCTATTCCGCTATTCAATAAAAACCTTTGGGTATCAATTAAATTGCGGGATAGTCTGTGTTGGTAGGTGTGAGATACACCTTTCCAAGTTTTTGGGGTTCATCTCATACTTCTGAAGATTTGAGGGTGCTGCCTTTTCCAAACTCCTCCTACTCCTCATTCTGCCTTTAGGGGTACAAACAGTAGTAATTGGGGCCTAGTGTGGTTCTGTACGTGTGAGATACATGCACTTTTTTTGATCATATTTTCTATTCCGCTATTCAATAAAAACCTTTGGGTATCAATTAAATTGCGGGATAGTCTGTGTTGGTAGGTGTGAGATACACCTTTCCAAGTTTTTGGGGTTCATCTCATACTTCTGAAGATTTGAGGGTGCTGCCTGTTCCAAACTCCTCCTACTCCTCATCCTGCCTTTGGGGGTAAAAACAGTAGTAATTGGGGCCTAGTGTGGTTCTGTACGTGTGAGATACATACACTTTTTTTGATCATATTTTCTATTCCGCTATTCAATAAAAAACTTTGGGTATCAATTAAATTGCGGGATAGTCTGTGTTGGTAGGTGTGAGATACACCTTTCCAAGTTTTTGGGGTTCATCTCATACTTCTGAAGATTTGAGGGTGCTGCCTGCTCCAAACTCCTCCTACTCCTCATCCTGCCTTTAGGGGTACAAACAATAGTAATTGGGGCCTAGTCTGGTTGTGTACGTGTGAGATACATACACTTTTTTTGATCATATTTTCTATTCCGCTATTCAATAAAAACCTTTGGGTATCAATTAAATTACGGGATAGTCTGTGTTGGTAGGTGTGAGATACACCTTTCCAAGTTTTTGGGGTTCATCTCATACTTCTGAAGATTTGAGGGTGCTGCCTTTTCCAAACTCCTCCTACTCCTCATTCTGCCTTTAGGGGTACAAACAGTAGTAATTGGGGCCTAGTGTGGTTCTGTACGTGTGAGATACATACACTTTTTTTGATCACATTTTCTATTCCGCTATTCAAAAAAAACCTTTGGGTATCAATTAAATTGCAGGATAGTCTGTGTTGGTACGTGTGAGATACACCTTTCCAAGTTTTTGGGGTTCATCTCATACTTCTGAAGATTTGAGGGTGCTGCCTGTTCCAAACTCCTCCTACTCCTCATCCTGCCTTTAGGGGTACAAACAATAGTAATTGGGGCCTAGTCTGGTTGTGTACGTGTGAGATACATACACTTTTTTTGATCATATTTTCTATTCCGCTATTCAATAAAAGCCTTTGGGTATCAATAAAATTGCGGGATAGACTGTGTTGGTAGGTGTGAGATACACCTTTCCAAGTTTTTGGGGTTCATCTCATACTTCTGAAGATTTGAGGATGCTGCCTGTTCCAAACTCCTCCTACTCCTCATCCTGCCTTTAGGGGTACAAACAATAGTAATTGGGGCCTAGTCTGGTTGTGTACGTGTGAGATACATACACTTTTTTTGATCATATTTTCTATTCCGCTATTCAATAAAAACCTTTGGGTATAAACAATTAAATTGCGGGATAGTCTGTGTTGGTACGTGTGAGATCCACCTTTCCAAGTTTTTTGGGTTCATCTTATACTTCTGAAGATTTGAGGGTGCTGCCTGTTCCAAACTCCTCCTACTCCTCATCCTGCCTTTAGGGGTACAAACAATAGTAATTGGGGCCTAGTCTGGTTGTGTCCGTGTGAGATACATACACTTTTTTGATCATATTTTCTATTCCGCTATTCAATAAAAACCTTTGGGTATCAATTAAATTGCAGGATAGTCTGTGTTGGTACGTGTGAGATACACCTTTCCAAGTTTTTGGGGTTCATCTCATACTTCTGAAGATTTGAGGGTGCTGCCTGTTCCAAACTCCTCCTACTCCTCATCCTGCCTTTAGGGGTACAAACAATAGTAATTGGGGCCTAGTCTGGTTGTGTACGTGTGAGATACATACACTTTTTTTGATCATATTTTCTATTCCGCTATTCAATAAAAGCCTTTGGGTATCAATAAAATTGCGGGATAGACTGTGTTGGTAGGTGTGAGATACACCTTTCCAAGTTTTTGGGGTTCATCTCATACTTCTGAAGATTTGAGGATGCTGCCTGTTCCAAACTCCTCCTACTCCTCATCCTGCCTTTAGGGGTACAAACAATAGTAATTGGGGCCTAGTCTGGTTGTGTACGTGTGAGATACATACACTTTTTTTGATCATATTTTCTATTCCGCTATTCAATAAAAACCTTTGGGTATAAACAATTAAATTGCGGGATAGTCTGTGTTGGTACGTGTGAGATCCACCTTTCCAAGTTTTTTGGGTTCATCTTATACTTCTGAAGATTTGAGGGTGCTGCCTGTTCCAAACTCCTCCTACTCCTCATCCGGCCTTTAGGGGTACAAACAATAGTAATTGGGGCCTAGTCTAGTTGTGTACGTGTGAGATACATACACTTTTTTGATCATATTTTCTATTCCGCTATTCAATAAAAACCTTAGGGTATCAATTAAATTGCGGGATAGTCTGTGTTGGTACGTGTGAGATACACCTTTCCAAGTTTTTGGGGTTCATCTCATACTTCTGAAGATTTTAGGGTGCTGCCTGTTCCAAACTCCTCCTACTCCTCATCCTGTCTTTAGGGGTACAAACAATAGTAATTGGGGCCTAGTCTGGTTGTGTACGTGTGAGATACATACACTTTTTTTGATCATATTTTCTATTCCGCTATTCAATAAAAACCTTTGGGTAACAATTAAATTGAAGGATAGTCTGTGTTGGTAGGTGTGAGATACACCTTTCCAAGTTTTTGGGGTTCATCTCATACTTCTGAAGATTTGAGGGTGCTGCCTGTTCCAAACTCCTCCTACTCCTCATCCTGCCTTTAGGGGTACAAACAATAGTAATTGGGGCCTAGTCTGGTTGTGTACGTGTGAGATACATACACTTTTTTTGATCATATTTTCTATTCCGCTATTCAATAAAAGCCTTTGGGTATCAATAAAATTGCGGGATAGTCTGTGTTGGTAGGTGTGAGATACACCTTTCCAAGTTTTTGGGGTTCATCTCATACTTCTGAAGATTTGAGGATGCTGCCTGTTCCAAACTCCTCCTACTCCTCATCCTGCCTTTAGGGGTACAAACAATAGTAATTGGGGCCTAGTCTGGTTGTGTACGTGTGAGATACATACACTTTTTTTGATCATATTTTCTATTCCGCTATTCAATAAAAACCTTTGGGTATAAACAATTAAATTGCGGGATAGTCTGTGTTGGTACGTGTGAGATCCACCTTTTCAAGTTTTTTGGGTTCATCTTATACTTCTGAAGATTTGAGGGTGCTGCCTGTTCCAAACTCCTCCTACTCCTCATCCTGCCTTTAGGGATACAAACAATAGTAATTGGGGACTAGTGTGGTTCTGTACGGGTGAGATACATACACTTTTTTTGATCATATTTTCTATTCCGCTATTCAATAAAAACCTTTGGGTATAAACAATTAAATTGCGGGATAGTCTGTGTTGGTAAGAGTGAGATACACCTTTCCAAGTTTTTGGGGTTCATCTCATACTTCTGAAGATTTGAGGATGCTGCCTGTTCCAAACTCCTCCTACTCCTCATCCTGCCTTTAGGAGTAAAAACAGTAGTAATTGGGGCCTAGTGTGGTTCTGTACGTGTGAGATACATACACTTTTTTTGATCATATTTTCTATTCCGCTATTCAATAAAAACCTTTGGGTATCAATTAAATTGCGGGATAGTCTGTGTTGGTAGGTGTGAGATACACCTTTCCAAGTTTTTGGGGTTCATCTCATACTTCTGAAGATTTGAGGGTGCTGCCTGTTCCAAACTCCTCCTACTCCTCATCCTGCCTTTAGGGGTACAAACAATAGTAATTGGGGCCTAGTCTGGTTGTGTACGTGTGAGATACATACACTTTTTTTGATCATATTTTCTATTCCGCTATTCAATAAAAACCTTAGGGTATCAATTAAATTGCGGGATAGTCTGTGTTGGTAGGTGTGAGATACACCTTTCCAAGTTTTTGGGGTTCATCGCATACTTCTGAAGATTTGAGGGTGCTGCCTTTTCCAAACTCCTCCTACTCCTCATTCTGCCTTTAGGGGTACAAACAGTAGTAATTGGGGCCTAGTGTGGTTCTGTACGTGTGAGATACATACACTTTTTTTGATCATATTTTTTATTCCGCTATTCAATAAAAACCTTTGGGTATCAATTAAATTGCAGGATAGTCTGTGTTGGTACGTGTGAGATACACCTTTCCAAGTTTTTGGGGTTCATCTCATACTTCTGAAGATTTGAGGGTGCTGCCTTTTCCAAACTCCTCCTACTCCTTATTCTGCCTTTAGGGGTACAAACAGTAGTAATTGGGGCCTAGTGTGGTTCTGTACGTTTGAGATACATACACTTTTTTGATCATATTTTCTATTCCGCTATTCAATAAAAACCTTTGGGTAACAATTAAATTGCGGGATAG
The DNA here is from genome assembly GCF_965119305.1 of Pelophylax lessonae. NCBI lineage: Eukaryota > Metazoa > Chordata > Amphibia > Anura > Ranidae > Pelophylax > Pelophylax lessonae. Next base: position 165,222,370 of record NC_138779.1, read on the forward strand.
TCTGTGTTGGTAGGTGTGAGATACACCTTTCCAAGTTTTTGGGGTTCATCTCATACTTCTGAAGATTTGAGGGTGCTGCCTGTTCCAAACTCCTCGTACTCCTCATCCGGCCTTTAGGGGTACAAGCAATAGTAATTGGGGCCTAGTCTAGTTGTGTACATGTGAGATACATACACTTTTTTGATCATATTTTCTATTCCGCTATTCAATAAAAACCTTTGGGTATCAATTAAATTGCGGGATAGTCTGTGTTGGTACGTGTGAGATACACCTTTCCAAGTTTTTGGGGTTCATCTCATACTTCTGAAGATTTGAGGGTGCTGCCTGTTCCAAACTCCTCCTACTCCTCATCCGGCCTTTAGGGGTACAAACAATAGTATTTGGGGCCTAGTCTGGTTGTGTACGTGTGAGATACATACACTTTTTTTGATCATATTTTCTATTCCGCTATTCAATAAAAAACCTTTGGGTATAAACAATTAAATTGCGGGATAGTCTGTGTTGGTACGTGTGAGATACACCTTTCCAAGTTTTTGGGGTTCATCTCATACTTCTGAAGATTTGAGGATGCTGCCTGTTCCAAACTCCTCCTACTCCTCATCCTGCCTTTAGGGGTACAAACAATAGTAATTGGGGCCTAGTCTGGTTGTGTACGTGTGAGATACATACACTTTTTTTGATCATATTTTCTATTCCGCTATTCAATAAAAACCTTTGGGTATAAACAATTAAATTGCGGGATAGTCTGTGTTGGTACGTGTGAGATCCACCTTTCCAAGTTTTTTGGGTTCATCTTATACTTCTGAAGATTTGAGGGTGCTGCCTGTTCCAAACTCCTCCTACTCCTCATCCTGCCTTTAGGGATACAAACAATAGTAATTGGGGACTAGTGTGGTTCTGTACGGGTGAGATACATACACTTTTTTTGATCATATTTTCTATTCCGCTATTCAATAAAAACCTTTGGGTATAAACAATTAAATTGCGGGATAGTCTGTGTTGGTAAGAGTGAGATACACCTTTCCAAGTTTTTGGGGTTCATCTCATACTTCTGAAGATTTGAGGATGCTGCCTGTTCCAAACTCCTCCTACTCCTCATCCTGCCTTTAGGAGTAAAAACAGTAGTAATTGGGGCCTAGTGTGGTTCTGTACGTGTGAGATACATACACTTTTTTTGATCATATTTTCTATTCCGCTATTCAATAAAAAACCTTTGGGTATCAATTAAATTGCGGGATAGTCTGTGTTGGTAGGTGTGAGATACACCTTTCCAAGTTTTTGGGGTTCATCTCATACTTCTGAAGATTTGAGGGTGCTGCCTGTTCCAAACTCCTCCTACTCCTCATCCTGCCTTTAGGGGTACAAACCATAGTAATTGGGGCCTAGTCTGGTTGTGTACGTGTGAGATACATACACTTTTTTTGATCATATTTTCTATTCCGCTATTCAATAAAAACCTTAGGGTATCAATTAAATTGCGGGATAGTCTGTGTTGGTAGGTGTGAGATACACCTTTCCAAGTTTTTGGGGTTCATCGCATACTTCTGAAGATTTGAGGGTGCTGCCTTTTCCAAACTCCTCCTACTCCTCATTCTGCCTTTAGGGGTACAAACAGTAGTAATTGGGGCCTAGTGTGGTTCTGTACGTGTGAGATACATACACTTTTTTTGATCATATTTTTTATTCCGCTATTCAATAAAAACCTTTGGGTATCAATTAAATTGCAGGATAATCTGTGTTGGTACGTGTGAGATACACCTTTCCAAGTTTTTGGGGTTCATCTCATACTTCTGAAGATTTGAGGGTGCTGCCTTTTCCAAACTCCTCCTACTCCTTATTCTGCCTTTACGGGTACAAACAGTAGTAATTGGGGCCTAGTGTGGTTCTGTACGTTTGAGATACATACACTTTTTTTGATCATATTTTCTATTCCGCTATTCAATAAAAACCTTTGGGTAACAATTAAGTTGCGGGATAGTCTGTGTTGGTAGGTGTGAGATACACCTTTCCAAGTTTTTGGGGTTCATCTCATACTTCTGAAGATTTGAGGGTGCTGCCTGTTCCAAACTCCTCGTACTCCTCATCCGGCCTTTAGGGGTACAAACAATAGTAATTGGGGCCTAGTCTAGTTGTGTACATGTGAGATACATACACTTTTTTGATCATATTTTCTATTCCGCTATTCAATAAAAACCTTTGGGTATCAATTAAATTGCGGGATAGTCTGTGTTGGTACGTGTGAGATACACCTTTCCAAGTTTTTGGGGTTCATCTCATACTTCTGAAGATTTGAGGGTGCTGCCTGTTCCAAACTCCTCCTACTCCTCATCCGGCCTTTAGGGGTACAAACAATAGTATTTGGGGCCTAGTCTGGTTGTGTACGTGTGAGATACATACACTTTTTTTGATCATATTTTCTATTCCGCTATTCAATAAAAAACCTTTGGGTATAAACAATTAAATTGCGGGATAGTCTGTGTTGGTACGTGTGAGATACACCTTTCCAAGTTTTTGGGGTTCATCTCATACTTCTGAAGATTTGAGGGTGCTGCCTGTTCCAAACTCCTCCTACTCCTCATCCTGTCTTTAGGGGTACAAACAATAGTAATTGGGGCCTAGTCTGGTTGTGTACGTGTGAGATACATACACTTTTTTTGATCATATTTTCTATTCCGCTATTCAATAAAAACCTTTGGGTATCAATTAAATTGAAGGATAGTCTGTGTTGGTAGGTGTGAGATACACCTTTCCAAGTTTTTGGGGTTCATCTCATACTTCTGAAGATTTGAGGGTGCTGCCTGTTCCAAACTCCTCCTACTCCTCATCCTGCCTTTAGGGGTACAAACAATAGTAATTGGGGCCTAGTATGGTTGTGTACGTGTGAGATACATACACTTTTTTTGATCATATTTTCTATTCCGCTATTCAATAAAAGCCTTTGGGTATCAATAAAATTGCGGGATAGTCTGTGTTGGTAGGTGTGAGATACACCTTTCCAAGTTTTTGGGGTTCATCTCATACTTCTGAAGATTTGAGGATGCTGCCTCTTCCAAACTCCTCCTACTCCTCATCCTGCCTTTAGGGATACAAACAATAGTAATTGGGGACTAGTGTGGTTCTGTACGGGTGAGATACATACACTTTTTTTGATCATATTTTCTATTCCACTATTCAATAAAAACCTTTGGGTATAAACAATTAAATTGCGGGATAGTCTGTGTTGGTAAGTGTGAGATACACCTTTCCAAGTTTTTGGGGTTCATCTCATACTTCTGAAGATTTGAGGATGCTGCCTGTTCCAAACTCCTCCTACTCCTCATCCTGCCTTTAGGGGTAAAAACAGTAGTAATTGGGGACTAGTATGGTTCTGTACGTGTGAGATACATACACTTTTTTTGATCATATTTTCTATTCCGCTATTCAATAAAAACCTTAGGGTATCAATTAAATTGCGGGATAGTCTGTGTTGGTAGGTGTGAGATACACCTTTCCAAGTTTTTGGGGTTCATCTCATACTTCTGAAGATTTGAGGGTGCTGCCTTTTCCAAACTCCTCCTACTCCTCATTCTGCCTTTAGGAGTACAAACAGTAGTAATTGGGGCCTAGTGTGGTTCTGTACGTGTGAGATACATACACTTTTTTTGATCATATTTTTTATTCCGCTATTCAATAAAAACCTTTGGGTATCAATTAAATTGCAGGATAGTCTGTGTTGGTAGGTGTGAGATACACCTTTCCAAGTTTTTGGGGTTCATCTCATACTTCTGAAGATTTGAGGGTGCTGCCTGTTCCAAACTCCTCCTACTCCTCATTCTGCCTTTAGGGGTACAAACAGTAGTAATTGGGGCCTAGTGTGGTTCTGTACGTTTGAGATACATACACTTTTTTTGATCATATTTTCTATTCTGCTATTCAATAAAAACCTTTGGGTATCAATTAAATTGCAGGATAGTCTGTGTTGGTACGTGTGAGATACACCTTTCCAAGTTTTTGGGGTTCATCTCATACTTCTGAAGATTTGAGGGTGCTGCCTGTTCCAAACTCCTCCTACTCCTTATCCTGCCTTTAGGGGTACAAACAATAGTAATTGGGGCCTAGTCTGGTTGTGTCCGTGTGAGATACATACACTTTTTTGATCATATTTTCTATTCCGCTATTCAATAAAAAACCTTTGGGTATAAACAATTAAATTGCGGGATAGTCTGTGTTGGTACGTGTGAGATACACCTTTCCAAGTTTTTGGGGTTCATCTCATACTTCTGAAGATTTGAGGGTGCTGCCTGTTCCAAACTCCTCCTACTCCTCATCCTGTCTTTAGGGGTACAAACAATAGTAATTGGGGCCTAGTCTGGTTGTGTACGTGTGAGATACATACACTTTTTTTGATCATATTTTCTATTCTGCTATTCAATAAAAACCTTTGGGTATCAATTAAATTGCGGGATAGTCTGAGTTGGTAGGTGTGAGATACACATTTCCAAGTTTTTGGGGTTCATCTCATACTTCTGAAGATTTGAGGGTGCTGCCTGTTCCAAACGCCTCCTACTCCTCATCCTGCCTTTAGGGGTACAAACAATAGTAATTGGGGCCTAGTCTGGTTGTGTACGTGTGAGATACATACACTTTTTTTGATCATATTTTCTATTCTGCTATTCAATAAAAACCTTTGGGTATAAACAATTAAATTGCGGGATAGTCTGTGTTGGTACGTGTGAGATACACCTTTCCAAGTTTTTGGGGTTCATCTCATACTTCTGAAGATTTGAGGGTGCTGCCTGTTCCAAATTCCTCCTACTCCTCATCCTGCCTTTAGGGGTACAAACAATAGTAATTGAGGCCTAGTCTGGTTGTGTACGTGTGAGATACATAAACTTTTTTTGATCATATTTTCTATTCCGCTATTCAATAAAAACCTTTGGGTATCAATAAAATTGCGGGATAGTCTGTGTTGGTAGGTGTGAGATACACCTTTCCAAGTTTTTGGGGTTCATCTCATACTTCTGAAGATTTGAGGGTGCTGCCTGTTCCAAACTCCTCCTACTCCTCATCCTGCCTTTAGGGGTACAAACAATAGTAATTGGGGCCTAGTCTGGTTGTGTACGTGTGAGATACATACACTTTTTTTTTATCATATTTTCTATTCCGCTATTCAATAAAAACCTTTGGGTATAAACAATTAAATTGCGGGATAGTCTGTGTTGGTAAGTGTGAGATACACCTTTCCAAGTTTTTGGGGTTCATCTCATACTTCTGAAGATTTGAGGGTGCTGCCTGTTCCAAACTCCTCCTACTCCTCATCCTGCCTTTAGGGGTAAAAACAGTAGTAATTGGGGCCTAGTGTGGTTCTGTACGTGTGAGATACATACACTTTTTTTGATCATATTTTCTATTCCGCTATTCAATAAAAACCTTTGGGTATCAATTAAATTGCGGGATAGTCTGTGTTGGTAGGTGTGAGATACACCTTTCCAAGTTTTTGGGGTTCATCTCATACTTCTGAAGATTTGAGGGTGCTGCCTGTTCCAAACTCCTCCTACTTCTCATCCTGCCTTTAGGGGTACAAACAATAGTAATTGGGGCCTAGTCTGGTTGTGTACGTGTGAGATACATACACTTTTTTTGATCATATTTTCTATTCCGCTATTCAATAAAAACCTTTGGGTATCAATTAAATTGCGGGATAGTCTGTGTTGGTAGGTGTGAGATACACCTTTCCAAGTTTTTGGGGTTCATCTCATACTTCTGAAGATTTGAGGGTGCTGCCTTTTCCAAACTCCTCCTACTCCTCATTCTGCCTTTAGGGGTACAAACAGTAGTAATTGGGGCCTAGTGTGGTTCTGTACGTGTGAGATACATGCACTTTTTTTGATCATATTTTCTATTCCGCTATTCAATAAAAACCTTTGGGTATCAATTAAATTGCGGGATAGTCTGTGTTGGTAGGTGTGAGATACACCTTTCCAAGTTTTTGGGGTTCATCTCATACTTCTGAAGATTTGAGGGTGCTGCCTGTTCCAAACTCCTCCTACTCCTCATCCTGCCTTTAGGGGTAAAAACAGTAGTAATTGGGGCCTAGTGTGGTTCTGTACGTGTGAGATACATACACTTTTTTTGATCATATTTTCTATTCCGCTATTAAATAAAAAACTTTGGGTATCAATTAAATTGCGGGATAGTCTGTGTTGGTAGGTGTGAGATACACCTTTCCAAGTTTTTGGGGTTCATCTCATACTTCTGAAGATTTGAGGGTGCTGCCTGCTCCAAACTCCTCCTACTCCTCATCCTGCCTTTAGGGGTACAAACAATAGTAATTGGGGCCTAGTCTGGTTGTGTACGTGTGAGATACATACACTTTTTTTGATCATATTTTCTATTCCGCTATTCAATAAAAACCTTTGGGTATCAATTAAATTGCGGGATAGTCTGTGTTGGTAGGTGTGAGATACACCTTTCCAAGTTTTTGGGGTTCATCTCATACTTCTGAAGATTTGAGGGTGCTGCCTTTTCCAAACTCCTCCTACTCCTCATTCTGCCTTTAGGGGTACAAACAGTAGTAATTGGGGCCTAGTGTGGTTCTGTACGTGTGAGATACATGCACTTTTTTTGATCATATTTTCTATTCCGCTATTCAATAAAAACCTTTGGGTATCAATTAAATTGCGGGATAGTCTGTGTTGGTAGGTGTGAGATACACCTTTCCAAGTTTTTGGGGTTCATCTCATACTTCTGAAGATTTGAGGGTGCTGCCTGTTCCAAACTCCTCCTACTCCTCATCCTGCCTTTGGGGGTAAAAACAGTAGTAATTGGGGCCTAGTGTGGTTCTGTACGTGTGAGATACATACACTTTTTTTGATCATATTTTCTATTCCGCTATTCAATAAAAAACTTTGGGTATCAATTAAATTGCGGGATAGTCTGTGTTGGTAGGTGTGAGATACACCTTTCCAAGTTTTTGGGGTTCATCTCATACTTCTGAAGATTTGAGGGTGCTGCCTGCTCCAAACTCCTCCTACTCCTCATCCTGCCTTTAGGGGTACAAACAATAGTAATTGGGGCCTAGTCTGGTTGTGTACGTGTGAGATACATACACTTTTTTTGATCATATTTTCTATTCCGCTATTCAATAAAAACCTTTGGGTATCAATTAAATTACGGGATAGTCTGTGTTGGTAGGTGTGAGATACACCTTTCCAAGTTTTTGGGGTTCATCTCATACTTCTGAAGATTTGAGGGTGCTGCCTTTTCCAAACTCCTCCTACTCCTCATTCTGCCTTTAGGGGTACAAACAGTAGTAATTGGGGCCTAGTGTGGTTCTGTACGTGTGAGATACATACACTTTTTTTGATCACATTTTCTATTCCGCTATTCAAAAAAAACCTTTGGGTATCAATTAAATTGCAGGATAGTCTGTGTTGGTACGTGTGAGATACACCTTTCCAAGTTTTTGGGGTTCATCTCATACTTCTGAAGATTTGAGGGTGCTGCCTGTTCCAAACTCCTCCTACTCCTCATCCTGCCTTTAGGGGTACAAACAATAGTAATTGGGGCCTAGTCTGGTTGTGTCCGTGTGAGATACATACACTTTTTTGATCATATTTTCTATTCCGCTATTCAATAAAAACCTTTGGGTATCAATTAAATTGCAGGATAGTCTGTGTTGGTACGTGTGAGATACACCTTTCCAAGTTTTTGGGGTTCATCTCATACTTCTGAAGATTTGAGGGTGCTGCCTGTTCCAAACTCCTCCTACTCCTTATCCTGCCTTTAGGGGTACAAACAATAGTAATTGGGGCCTAGTCTGGTTGTGTCCGTGTGAGATACATACACTTTTTTGATCATATTTTCTATTCCGCTATTCAATAAAAAACCTTTGGGTATAAACAATTAAATTGCGGGATAGTCTGTGTTGGTACGTGTGAGATACACCTTTCCAAGTTTTTGGGGTTCATCTCATACTTCTGAAGATTTGAGGGTGCTGCCTGTTCCAAACTCCTACTACTCCTCATCCTGTCTTTATGGGTACAAACAATAGTAATTGGGGCCTAGTCTGGTTGTGTACGTGTGAGATACATACACTTTTTTTGATCATATTTTCTATTCTGCTATTCAATAAAAACCTTTGGGTATCAATTAAATTGCGGGATAGTCTGTGTTGGTAGGTGTGAGATACACCTTTCCAAGTTTTTGGGGTTCATCTCATACTTCTGAAGATTTGAGGGTGCTGCCTGTTCCAAACTCCTCCTACTCCTCATTCTGCCTTTAGGGGTACAAACAGTGGTAATTGGGGCCTAGTGTGGTTCTGTACGTGTGAGATACATACACTTTTTTTGATCATATTTTCTATTCCGCTATTCAATAAAAACCTTTGGGTATCAATTAAATTGCAGGATAGTCTGTGTTGGTACGTGTGAGATACACCTTTCCAAGTTTTTGGGGTTCATCTCATACTTCTGAAGATTTGAGGGTGCTGCCTGTTCCAAACTCCTCCTACTCCTTATCCTGCCTTTAGGGTTACAAACAATAGTAATTGGGGCCTAGTCTGGTTGTGTCCGTGTGAGATACATACACTTTTTTGATCATATTTTCTATTCCGCTATTCAATAAAAAACCTTTGGGTATAAACAATTAAATTGCGGGATAGTCTGTGTTGGTATGTGTGAGATACACCTTTCCAAGTTTTTGGGGTTCATCTCATACTTCTGAAGATTTGAGGGTGCTGCCTGTTCCAAACTCCTCCTACTCCTCATCCTGTCATTAGGGGTACAAACAATAGTAATTGGGGCCTAGTCTGGTTGTGTACGTGTGAGATACATACACTTTTTTTGATCATATTTTCTATTCTGCTATTCAATAAAAACCTTTGGGTATCAATTAAATTGCGGGATAGTCTGTGTTGGTAGGTGTGAGATACACCTTTCCAAGTTTTTGGGGTTCATCTCATACTTCTGAAGATTTGAGGGTGCTGCCTGTTCCAAACTCCTCCTACTCCTCATCCTGCCTTTAGGGGTACAAACAATAGTAATTGGGGCCTAGTCTGGTTGTGTACGTGTGAGATACATACACTTTTTTTGATCATATTTTCTATTCCGCTATTCAATAAAAACCTTTGGGTATAAACAATTAAATTGCGGGATAGTCTGTGTTGGTAAGTGTGAGATACACCTTTCCAAGTTTTTGGGGTTCATCTCATACTTCTGAAGATTTGAGGGTGCTGCCTGTTCCAAACTCCTCCTACTCCTCATCCTGCCTTTAGGGGTAAAAACAGTAGTAATTGGGGCCTAGTGTGGTTCTGTACGTGTGAGATACATACACTTTTTTTGATCATATTTTCTATTCCGCTATTCAATAAAAAACTTTGGGTATCAATTAAATTGCGGGATAGTCTGTGTTGGTAGGTGTGAGATACACCTTTCCAAGTTTTTGGGGTTCATCTCATTCTTCTGAAGATTTGAGGGTGCTGCCTGCTCCAAACTCCTCCTACTCCTCATCCTGCCTTTAGGGGTACAAACAATAGTAATTGGGGCCTAGTCTGGTTGTGTACGTGTGAGATACATACACTTTTTTTGATCATATTTTCTATTCCGCTATTCAATAAAAACCTTTGGGTATCAATTAAATTGCGGGATAGTCTGTGTTGGTAGGTGTGAGATACACCTTTCCAAGTTTTTGGGGTTCATCTCATACTTCTGAAGATTTGAGGGTGCTGCCTGTTCCAAACTCCTCCTACTCCTCATCCTGCCTTTAGGGGTACAAACAATAGTAATTGGGGCCTAGTCTGGTTGTGTACGTGTGAGATACATACACTTTTTTTTATCATATTTTCTATTCCGCTATTCAATAAAAACCTTTGGGTATAAACAATTAAATTGCGGGATAGTCTGTGTTGGTAAGTGTGAGATACACCTTTCCAAGTTTTTGGGGTTCATCTCATACTTCTGAAGATTTGAGGGTGCTGCCTGTTCCAAACTCCTCCTACTCCTCATCCTGCCTTTAGGGGTAAAAACAGTAGTAATTGGGGCCTAGTGTGGTTCTGTACGTGTGAGATACATACACTTTTTTTGATCATATTTTCTATTCCGCTATTCAATAAAAAACTTTGGGTATCAATTAAATTGCGGGATAGTCTGTGTTGGTAGGTGTGAGATACACCTTTCCAAGTTTTTGGGGTTCATCTCATTCTTCTGAAGATTTGAGGGTGCTGCCTGCTCCAAACTCCTCCTACTCCTCATCCTGCCTTTAGGGGTACAAACAATAGTAATTGGGGCCTAGTCTGGTTGTGTACGTGTGAGATACATACACTTTTTTTGATCATATTTTCTATTCCGCTATTCAATAAAAACCTTTGGGTATCAATTAAATTGCGGGATAGTCTGTGTTGGTAGGTGTGAGATACACCTTTCCAAGTTTTTGGGGTTCATCTCATACTTCTGAAGATTTGAGGGTGCTGCCTTTTCCAAACTCCTCCTACTCCTCATTCTGCCTTTAGGGGTACAAACAGTAGTAATTGGGGCCTAGTGTGGTTCTGTACGTGTGAGATACATACACTTTTTTTGATCATATTTTCTATTCCGCTATTCAATAAAAACCTTTGGGTATCAATAAAATTGCGGGATAGTCTGTGTTGGTAGGTGTGAGATACACCTTTCCAAGTTTTTGGGGTTCATCTCATACTTCTGAAGATTTGAGGGTGCTGCCTTTTCCAAACTCCTCCTACTCCTCATTCTGCCTTTAGGGGTACAAACAGTAGTAATTGGGGCCTAGTGTTGTTCTGTACATGTGAGATACATACACTTTTTTTGATCATATTTTCTATTCCGCTATTCAATAAAAACCTTTGGGTATCAATTAAATTGCAGGATAGTCTGTGTTGGTACGTGTGAGATACACCTTTCCAAGTTTTTGGGGTTCATCTCATACTTCTGAAGATTTGAGGGTGCTGCCTGTTCCAAACTCCTCCTACTCCTCATCCTGCCTTTAGGGGTACAAACAATAGTAATTGGGGCCTAGTCTGGTTGTGTCCGTGTGAGATACATACACTTTTTTGATCATATTTTCAATTCCGCTATTCAATAAAAAACCTTTGGGTATAAACAATTAAATTGAGGGATAGTATGTGTTGGTACTTGTGAGATACACCTTTCCAAGTTTTTGGGGTTCATCTCATACTTCTGAAGATTTGAGGGTGCTGCCTGTTCCAAACTCCTACTACTCCTCATCCTGTCTTTAGGGGTACAAACAATAGTAATTGGGGCCTAGTCTGGTTGTGTACGTGTGAGATACATACACTTTTTTTGATCATATTTTCTATTCTGCTATTCAATAAAAACCTTTGGGTATCAATTAAATTGCGGGATAGTCTGTGTTGGTAGGTGTGAGATACACCTTTCCAAGTTTTTGGGGTTCATCTCATACTTCTGAAGATTTGAGGGTGCTGCCTGTTCCAAACTCCTCCTACTCCTCATCCGGCCTTTAGGGGTACAAACAATAGTAATTGGGGCCTAGTCTAGTTGTGTACGTGTGAGATACATACACTTTTTTGATCATATTTTCTATTCCTCTATTCAATAAAAACCTTTGGGTATCAATTATATTGCGGGATAGTCTGTGTTGGTACGTGTGAGATACACCTTTCCAAGTTATTGGGGTTCATCTCATACTTCTGAAGATTTGAGGGTGCTGCCTGTTCCAAACTCCTCCTACTCCTCATCCTGTCTTTAGGGGTACAAACAATAGTAATTGGGGCCTAGTCTGGTTGTGTACGTGTGAGATACATACACTTTTTTTGATCATATTTTCTATTCCGCTATTCAATAAAAACCTTTGGGTAACAATTAAATTGAAGGATAGTCTGTGTTGGTAGGTGTGAGATACACCTTTCCAAGTTTTTGGGGTTAATCTAATACTTCTGAAGATTTGAGGGTGCTGCCTGTTCCAAACTCCTCCTACTCCTCATCCTGCCTTTAGGGGTACAAACAATAGTAATTGGGGCCTAGTCTGGTTGTGTACGTGTGAGATACATACACTTTTTTTGATCATATTTTCTATTCCGCTATTCAATAAAAGCCTTTGGGTATCAATAAAATTGCGGGATAGACTGTGTTGGTAGGTGTGAGATACACCTTTCCAAGTTTTTGGGGTTCATCTCATACTTCTGAAGATTTGAGGATGCTGCCTGTTCCAAACTCCTCCTACTCCTCATCCTGCCTTTAGGGGTACAAACAATAGTAATTGGGGCCTAGTCTGGTTGTGTACGTGTGAGATACATACACTTTTTTTGATCATATTTTCTATTCCGCTATTCAATAAAAACCTTTGGGTATAAACAATTAAATTGCGGGATAGTCTGTGTTGGTACGTGTGAGATCCACCTTTCCAAGTTTTTTGGGTTCATCTTATACTTCTGAAGATTTGAGGGTGCTGCCTGTTCCAAACTCCTCCTACTCCTCATCCGGCCTTTAGGGGTACAAACAATAGTAATTGGGGCCTAGTCTAGTTGTGTACGTGTGAGATACATACACTTTTTTGATCATATTTTCTATTCCGCTATTCAATAAAAACCTTTGGGTATCAATTAAATTGCGGGATAGTCTGTGTTGGTACGTGTGAGATACACCTTTCCAAGTTTTTGGGGTTCATCTCATACTTCTGAAGATTTTAGGGTGCTGCCTGTTCCAAACTCCTCCTACTCCTCATCCTGTCTTTAGGGGTACAAACAATAGTAATTGGGGCCTAGTCTGGTTGTGTACGTGTGAGATACATACACTTTTTTTGATCATATTTTCTATTCCGCTATTCAATAAAAACCTTTGGGTAACAATTAAATTGAAGGATAGTCTGTGTTGGTAGGTGTGAGATACACCTTTCCAAGTTTTTGGGGTTCATCTCATACTTCTGAAGATTTGAGGGTGCTGCCTGTTCCAAACTCCTCCTACTCCTCATCCTGCCTTTAGGGGTACAAACAATAGTAATTGGGGCCTAGTCTGGTTGTGTACGTGTGAGATACATACACTTTTTTTGATCATATTTTCTATTCCGCTATTCAATAAAAGCCTTTGGGTATCAATAAAATTGCGGGATAGTCTGTGTTGGTAGGTGTGAGATACACCTTTCCAAGTTTTTGGGGTTCATCTCATACTTCTGAAGATTTGAGGATGCTGCCTGTTCCAAACTCCTCCTACTCCTCATCCTGCCTTTAGGGGTACAAACAATAGTAATTGGGGCCTAGTCTGGTTGTGTACGTGTGAGATACATACACTTTTTTTGATCATATTTTCTATTCCGCTATTCAATAAAAACCTTTGGGTATAAACAATTAAATTGCGGGATAGTCTGTGTTGGTACGTGTGAGATCCACCTTTCCAAGTTTTTTGGGTTCATCTTATACTTCTGAAGATTTGAGGGTGCTGCCTGTTCCAAACTCCTCCTACTCCTCATCCTGCCTTTAGGGATACAAACAATAGTAATTGGGGACTAGTGTGGTTCTGTACGGGTGAGATACATACACTTTTTTTGATCATATTTTCTATTCCGCTATTCAATAAAAACCTTTGGGTATAAACAATTAAATTGCGGGATAGTCTGTGTTAGTACGTGTGAGATCCACCTTTCCAAGTTTTTTGGGTTCATCTTATACTTCTGAAGATTTGAGGGTGCTGCCTGTTCCAAACTCCTCCTACTCCTCATCCGGCCTTTAGGGGTACAAACAATAGTAATTGGGGCCTAGTCTAGTTGTGTACGTGTGAGATACATACACTTTTTTGATCATATTTTCTATTCCGCTATTCAATAAAAACCTTTGGGTATCAATTAAATTGCGGGATAGTCTGTGTTGGTACGTGTGAGATACACCTTTCCAAGTTTTTGGGGTTCATCTCATACTTCTGAAGATTTTAGGGTGCTGCCTGTTCCAAACTCCTCCTACTCCTCATCCTGTCTTTAGGGGTACAAACAATAGTAATTGGGGCCTAGTCTGGTTGTGTACGTGTGAGATACATACACTTTTTTTGATCATATTTTCTATTCCGCTATTCAATAAAAGCCTTTGGGTATCAATAAAATTGCGGGATAGTCTGTGTTGGTAGGTGTGAGATACACCTTTCCAAGTTTTTGGGGTTCATCTCATACTTCTGAAGATTTGAGGATGCTGCCTGTTCCAAACTCCTCCTACTCCTCATCCTGCCTTTAGGGGTACAAACAATAGTAATTGGGGCCTAGTCTGGTTGTGTACGTGTGAGATACATACACTTTTTTTGATCATATTTTCTATTCCGCTATTCAATAAAAACCTTTGGGTATAAACAATTAAATTGCGGGATAGTCTGTGTTGGTACGTGTGAGATCCACCTTTCCAAGTTTTTTGGGTTCATCTTATACTTCTGAAGATTTGAGGGTGCTGCCTGTTCCAAACTCCTCCTACTCCTCATCCTGCCTTTAGGGATACAAACAATAGTAATTGGGGACTAGTGTGGTTCTGTACGGGTGAGATACATACACTTTTTTTGATCATATTTTCTATTCCGCTATTCAATAAAAACCTTTGGGTATAAACAATTAAATTGCGGGATAGTCTGTGTTGGTAAGAGTGAGATACACCTTTCCAAGTTTTTGGGGTTCATCTCATACTTCTGAAGATTTGAGGATGCTGCCTGTTCCAAACTCCTCCTACTCCTCATCCTGCCTTTAGGAGTAAAAACAGTAGTAATTGGGGCCTAGTGTGGTTCTGTACGTGTGAGATACATACACTTTTTTTGATCATATTTTCTATTCCGCTATTCAATAAAAAACCTTTGGGTATCAATTAAATTGCGGGATAGTCTGTGTTGGTAGGTGTGAGATACACCTTTCCAAGTTTTTGGGGTTCATCTCATACTTCTGAAGATTTGAGGGTGCTGCCTGTTCCAAACTCCTCCTACTCCTCATCCTGCCTTTAGGGGTACAAACCATAGTAATTGGGGCCTAGTCTGGTTGTGTACGTGTGAGATACATACACTTTTTTTGATCATATTTTCTATTCCGCTATTCAATAAAAACCTTAGGGTATCAATTAAATTGCGGGATAGTCTGTGTTGGTAGGTGTGAGATACACCTTTCCAAGTTTTTGGGGTTCATCGCATACTTCTGAAGATTTGAGGGTGCTGCCTTTTCCAAACTCTTCCTACTCCTCATTCTGCCTTTAGGGGTACAAACAGTAGTAATTGGGGCCTAGTGTGGTTCTGTACGTGTGAGATACATACACTTTTTTTGATCATATTTTTTATTCCGCTATTCAATAAAAACCTTTGGGTATCAATTAAATTGCAGGATAATCTGTGTTGGTACGTGTGAGATACACCTTTCCAAGTTTTTGGGGTTCATCTCATACTTCTGAAGATTTGAGGGTGCTGCCTTTTCCAAACTCCTCCTACTCCTTATTCTGCCTTTACGGGTACAAACAGTAGTAATTGGGGCCTAGTGTGGTTCTGTACGTTTGAGATACATACACTTTTTTTGATCATATTTTCTATTCCGCTATTCAATAAAAACCTTTGGGTAACAATTAAATTGCGGGATAGTCTGTGTTGGTAGGTGTGAGATACACCTTTCCAAGTTTTTGGGGTTCATCTCATACTTCTGAAGATTTGAGGGTGCTGCCTGTTCCAAACTCCTCGTACTCCTCATCCGGCCTTTAGGGGTACAAACAATAGTAATTGGGGCCTAGTCTAGTTGTGTACATGTGAGATACATACACTTTTTTGATCATATTTTCTATTCCGCTATTCAATAAAAACCTTTGGGTATCAATTAAATTGCGGGATAGTCTGTGTTGGTACGTGTGAGATACACCTTTCCAAGTTTTTGGGGTTCATCTCATACTTCTGAAGATTTGAGGGTGCTGCCTGTTCCAAACTCCTCCTACTCCTCATCCGGCCTTTAGGGGTACAAACAATAGTATTTGGGGCCTAGTCTGGTTGTGTACGTGTGAGATACATACACTTTTTTTGATCATATTTTCTATTCCGCTATTCAATAAAAAACCTTTGGGTATAAACAATTAAATTGCGGGATAGTCTGTGTTGGTACGTGTGAGATACACCTTTCCAAGTTTTTGGGGTTCATCTCATACTTCTGAAGATTTGAGGGTGCTGCCTGTTCCAAACTCCTCCTACTCCTCATCCTGTCTTTAGGGGTACAAACAATAGTAATTGGGGCCTAGTCTGGTTGTGTACGTGTGAGATACATACACTTTTTTTGATCATATTTTCTATTCCGCTATTCAATAAAAACCTTTGGGTATCAATTAAATTGAAGGATAGTCTGTGTTGGTAGGTGTGAGATACACCTTTCCAAGTTTTTGGGGTTCATCTCATACTTCTGAAGATTTGAGGGTGCTGCCTGTTCCAAACTCCTCCTACTCCTCATCCTGCCTTTAGGGGTACAAACAATAGTAATTGGGGCCTAGTATGGTTGTGTACGTGTGAGATACATACACTTTTTTTGATCATATTTTCTATTCCGCTATTCAATAAAAGCCTTTGGGTATCAATAAAATTGCGGGATAGTCTGTGTTGGTATGTGTGAGATACACCTTTCCAAGTTTTTGGGGTTCATCTCATACTTCTGAAGATTTGAGGATGCTGCCTCTTCCAAACTCCTCCTACTCCTCATCCTGCCTTTAGGGATACAAACAATAGTAATTGGGGACTAGTGTGGTTCTGTACGGGTGAGATACATACACTTTTTTTGATCATATTTTCTATTCCACTATTCAATAAAAACCTTTGGGTATAAACAATTAAATTGCGGGATAGTCTGTGTTGGTAGGTGTGAGATACACCTTTCCAAGTTTTTGGGGTTCATCTCATACTTCTGAAGATTTGAGGGTGCTGCCTGTTCCAAACTCCTCCTACTTCTCATCCTGCCTTTAGGGGTACAAACAATAGTAATTGGGGCCTAGTCTGGTTGTGTACGTGTGAGATACATACACTTTTTTTGATCATATTTTCTATTCCGCTATTCAATAAAAACCTTTGGGTATCAATTAAATTGCGGGATAGTCTGTGTTGGTAGGTGTGAGATACACCTTTCCAAGTTTTTGGGGTTCATCTCATACTTCTGAAGATTTGAGGGTGCTGCCTTTTCCAAACTCCTCCTACTCCTCATTCTGCCTTTAGGGGTACAAACAGTAGTAATTGGGGCCTAGTGTGGTTCTGTACGTGTGAGATACATGCACTTTTTTTGATCATATTTTCTATTCCGCTATTCAATAAAAACCTTTGGGTATCAATTAAATTGCGGGATAGTCTGTGTTGGTAGGTGTGAGATACACCTTTCCAAGTTTTTGGGGTTCATCTCATACTTCTGAAGATTTGAGGGTGCTGCCTGTTCCAAACTCCTCCTACTCCTCATCCTGCCTTTAGGGGTAAAAACAGTAGTAATTGGGGCCTAGTGTGGTTCTGTACGTGTGAGATACATACACTTTTTTTGATCATATTTTCTATTCCGCTATTCAATAAAAAACTTTGGGTATCAATTAAATTGCGGGATAGTCTGTGTTGGTAGGTGTGAGATACACCTTTCCAAGTTTTTGGGGTTCATCTCATACTTCTGAAGATTTGAGGGTGCTGCCTGCTCCAAACTCCTCCTACTCCTCATCCTGCCTT
The DNA here is from genome assembly GCF_965119305.1 of Pelophylax lessonae. Classification (NCBI taxonomy): domain Eukaryota; kingdom Metazoa; phylum Chordata; class Amphibia; order Anura; family Ranidae; genus Pelophylax; species Pelophylax lessonae. The sequence continues at coordinate 165,240,009 of NC_138779.1, forward strand.
TAGGGGTACAAACAATAGTAATTGGGGCCTAGTCTGGTTGTGTACGTGTGAGATACATACACTTTTTTTGATCATATTTTCTATTCCGCTATTCAATAAAAACCTTTGGGTATCAATTAAATTGCGGGATAGTCTGTGTTGGTAGGTGTGAGATACACCTTTCCAAGTTTTTGGGGTTCATCTCATACTTCTGAAGATTTGAGGGTGCTGCCTTTTCCAAACTCCTCCTACTCCTCATTCTGCCTTTAGGGGTACAAACAGTAGTAATTGGGGCCTAGTGTGGTTCTGTACGTGTGAGATACATGCACTTTTTTTGATCATATTTTCTATTCCGCTATTCAATAAAAACCTTTGGGTATCAATTAAATTGCGGGATAGTCTGTGTTGGTAGGTGTGAGATACACCTTTCCAAGTTTTTGGGGTTCATCTCATACTTCTGAAGATTTGAGGGTGCTGCCTGTTCCAAACTCCTCCTACTCCTCATCCTGCCTTTAGGGGTACAAACAATAGTAATTGGGGCCTAGTCTGGTTGTGTACGTGTGAGATACATACACTTTTTTTGATCATATTTTCTATTCCGCTATTCAATAAAAACCTTTGGGTATCAATTAAATTACGGGATAGTCTGTGTTGGTAGGTGTGAGATACACCTTTCCAAGTTTTTGGGGTTCATCTCATACTTCTGAAGATTTGAGGGTGCTGCCTGTTCCAAACGCCTCCTACTCCTCATCCTGCCTTTAGGGGTACAAACAATAGTAATTGGGGCCTAGTCTGGTTGTGTACGTGTGAGATACATACACTTTTTTTGATCATATTTTCTATTCTGCTATTCAATAAAAACCTTTGGGTATAAACAATTAAATTGCGGGATAGTCTGTGTTGGTACGTGTGAGATACACCTTTCCAAGTTTTTGGGGTTCATCTCATACTTCTGAAGATTTGAGGGTGCTGCCTGTTCCAAATTCCTCCTACTCCTCATCCTGCCTTTAGGGGTACAAACAATAGTAATTGAGGCCTAGTCTGGTTGTGTACGTGTGAGATACATAAACTTTTTTTGATCATATTTTCTATTCCGCTATTCAATAAAAACCTTTGGGTATCAATAAAATTGCGGGATAGTCTGTGTTGGTAGGTGTGAGATACACCTTTCCAAGTTTTTGGGGTTCATCTCATACTTCTGAAGATTTGAGGGTGCTGCCTGTTCCAAACTCCTCCTACTCCTCATCCTGCCTTTAGGGGTACAAACAATAGTAATTGGGGCCTAGTCTGGTTGTGTACGTGTGAGATACATACACTTTTTTTTTATCATATTTTCTATTCCGCTATTCAATAAAAACCTTTGGGTATAAACAATTAAATTGCGGGATAGTCTGTGTTGGTAAGTGTGAGATACACCTTTCCAAGTTTTTGGGGTTCATCTCATACTTCTGAAGATTTGAGGGTGCTGCCTGTTCCAAACTCCTCCTACTCCTCATCCTGCCTTTAGGGGTAAAAACAGTAGTAATTGGGGCCTAGTGTGGTTCTGTACGTGTGAGATACATACACTTTTTTTGATCATATTTTCTATTCCGCTATTCAATAAAAACCTTTGGGTATCAATTAAATTGCGGGATAGTCTGTGTTGGTAGGTGTGAGATACACCTTTCCAAGTTTTTGGGGTTCATCTCATACTTCTGAAGATTTGAGGGTGCTGCCTGTTCCAAACTCCTCCTACTTCTCATCCTGCCTTTAGGGGTACAAACAATAGGAATTGGGGCCTAGTCTGGTTGTGTACGTGTGAGATACATACACTTTTTTTGATCATATTTTCTATTCCGCTATTCAATAAAAACCTTTGGGTATCAATTAAATTGCGGGATAGTCTGTGTTGGTAGGTGTGAGATACACCTTTCCAAGTTTTTGGGGTTCATCTCATACTTCTGAAGATTTGAGGGTGCTGCCTTTTCCAAACTCCTCCTACTCCTCATTCTGCCTTTAGGGGTACAAACAGTAGTAATTGGGGCCTAGTGTGGTTCTGTACGTGTGAGATACATGCACTTTTTTTGATCATATTTTCTATTCCGCTATTCAATAAAAACCTTTGGGTATCAATTAAATTGCGGGATAGTCTGTGTTGGTAGGTGTGAGATACACCTTTCCAAGTTTTTGGGGTTCATCTCATACTTCTGAAGATTTGAGGGTGCTGCCTGCTCCAAACTCCTCCTACTCCTCATCCTGCCTTTAGGGGTACAAACAATAGTAATTGGGGCCTAGTCTGGTTGTGTACGTGTGAGATACATACACTTTTTTTGATCATATTTTCTATTCCGCTATTCAATAAAAACCTTTGGGTATCAATTAAATTGCGGGATAGTCTGTGTTGGTAGGTGTGAGATACACCTTTCCAAGTTTTTGGGGTTCATCTCATACTTCTGAAGATTTGAGGGTGCTGCCTTTTCCAAACTCCTCCTACTCCTCATTCTGCCTTTAGGGGTACAAACAGTAGTAATTGGGGCCTAGTGTGGTTCTGTACGTGTGAGATACATGCACTTTTTTTGATCATATTTTCTATTCCGCTATTCAATAAAAACCTTTGGGTATCAATTAAATTGCGGGATAGTCTGTGTTGGTAGGTGTGAGATACACCTTTCCAAGTTTTTGGGGTTCATCTCATACTTCTGAAGATTTGAGGGTGCTGCCTGTTCCAAACTCCTCCTACTCCTCATCCTGCCTTTGGGGGTAAAAACAGTAGTAATTGGGGCCTAGTGTGGTTCTGTACGTGTGAGATACATACACTTTTTTTGATCATATTTTCTATTCCGCTATTCAATAAAAAACTTTGGGTATCAATTAAATTGCGGGATAGTCTGTGTTGGTAGGTGTGAGATACACCTTTCCAAGTTTTTGGGGTTCATCTCATACTTCTGAAGATTTGAGGGTGCTGCCTGCTCCAAACTCCTCCTACTCCTCATCCTGCCTTTAGGGGTACAAACAATAGTAATTGGGGCCTAGTCTGGTTGTGTACGTGTGAGATACATACACTTTTTTTGATCATATTTTCTATTCCGCTATTCAATAAAAACCTTTGGGTATCAATTAAATTACGGGATAGTCTGTGTTGGTAGGTGTGAGATACACCTTTCCAAGTTTTTGGGGTTCATCTCATACTTCTGAAGATTTGAGGGTGCTGCCTTTTCCAAACTCCTCCTACTCCTCATTCTGCCTTTAGGGGTACAAACAGTAGTAATTGGGGCCTAGTGTGGTTCTGTACGTGTGAGATACATACACTTTTTTTGATCACATTTTCTATTCCGCTATTCAAAAAAAACCTTTGGGTATCAATTAAATTGCAGGATAGTCTGTGTTGGTACGTGTGAGATACACCTTTCCAAGTTTTTGGGGTTCATCTCATACTTCTGAAGATTTGAGGGTGCTGCCTGTTCCAAACTCCTCCTACTCCTCATCCTGCCTTTAGGGGTACAAACAATAGTAATTGGGGCCTAGTCTGGTTGTGTACGTGTGAGATACATACACTTTTTTTGATCATATTTTCTATTCCGCTATTCAATAAAAGCCTTTGGGTATCAATAAAATTGCGGGATAGACTGTGTTGGTAGGTGTGAGATACACCTTTCCAAGTTTTTGGGGTTCATCTCATACTTCTGAAGATTTGAGGATGCTGCCTGTTCCAAACTCCTCCTACTCCTCATCCTGCCTTTAGGGGTACAAACAATAGTAATTGGGGCCTAGTCTGGTTGTGTACGTGTGAGATACATACACTTTTTTTGATCATATTTTCTATTCCGCTATTCAATAAAAACCTTTGGGTATAAACAATTAAATTGCGGGATAGTCTGTGTTGGTACGTGTGAGATCCACCTTTCCAAGTTTTTTGGGTTCATCTTATACTTCTGAAGATTTGAGGGTGCTGCCTGTTCCAAACTCCTCCTACTCCTCATCCTGCCTTTAGGGGTACAAACAATAGTAATTGGGGCCTAGTCTGGTTGTGTCCGTGTGAGATACATACACTTTTTTGATCATATTTTCTATTCCGCTATTCAATAAAAACCTTTGGGTATCAATTAAATTGCAGGATAGTCTGTGTTGGTACGTGTGAGATACACCTTTCCAAGTTTTTGGGGTTCATCTCATACTTCTGAAGATTTGAGGGTGCTGCCTGTTCCAAACTCCTCCTACTCCTCATCCTGCCTTTAGGGGTACAAACAATAGTAATTGGGGCCTAGTCTGGTTGTGTACGTGTGAGATACATACACTTTTTTTGATCATATTTTCTATTCCGCTATTCAATAAAAGCCTTTGGGTATCAATAAAATTGCGGGATAGACTGTGTTGGTAGGTGTGAGATACACCTTTCCAAGTTTTTGGGGTTCATCTCATACTTCTGAAGATTTGAGGATGCTGCCTGTTCCAAACTCCTCCTACTCCTCATCCTGCCTTTAGGGGTACAAACAATAGTAATTGGGGCCTAGTCTGGTTGTGTACGTGTGAGATACATACACTTTTTTTGATCATATTTTCTATTCCGCTATTCAATAAAAACCTTTGGGTATAAACAATTAAATTGCGGGATAGTCTGTGTTGGTACGTGTGAGATCCACCTTTCCAAGTTTTTTGGGTTCATCTTATACTTCTGAAGATTTGAGGGTGCTGCCTGTTCCAAACTCCTCCTACTCCTCATCCGGCCTTTAGGGGTACAAACAATAGTAATTGGGGCCTAGTCTAGTTGTGTACGTGTGAGATACATACACTTTTTTGATCATATTTTCTATTCCGCTATTCAATAAAAACCTTAGGGTATCAATTAAATTGCGGGATAGTCTGTGTTGGTACGTGTGAGATACACCTTTCCAAGTTTTTGGGGTTCATCTCATACTTCTGAAGATTTTAGGGTGCTGCCTGTTCCAAACTCCTCCTACTCCTCATCCTGTCTTTAGGGGTACAAACAATAGTAATTGGGGCCTAGTCTGGTTGTGTACGTGTGAGATACATACACTTTTTTTGATCATATTTTCTATTCCGCTATTCAATAAAAACCTTTGGGTAACAATTAAATTGAAGGATAGTCTGTGTTGGTAGGTGTGAGATACACCTTTCCAAGTTTTTGGGGTTCATCTCATACTTCTGAAGATTTGAGGGTGCTGCCTGTTCCAAACTCCTCCTACTCCTCATCCTGCCTTTAGGGGTACAAACAATAGTAATTGGGGCCTAGTCTGGTTGTGTACGTGTGAGATACATACACTTTTTTTGATCATATTTTCTATTCCGCTATTCAATAAAAGCCTTTGGGTATCAATAAAATTGCGGGATAGTCTGTGTTGGTAGGTGTGAGATACACCTTTCCAAGTTTTTGGGGTTCATCTCATACTTCTGAAGATTTGAGGATGCTGCCTGTTCCAAACTCCTCCTACTCCTCATCCTGCCTTTAGGGGTACAAACAATAGTAATTGGGGCCTAGTCTGGTTGTGTACGTGTGAGATACATACACTTTTTTTGATCATATTTTCTATTCCGCTATTCAATAAAAACCTTTGGGTATAAACAATTAAATTGCGGGATAGTCTGTGTTGGTACGTGTGAGATCCACCTTTTCAAGTTTTTTGGGTTCATCTTATACTTCTGAAGATTTGAGGGTGCTGCCTGTTCCAAACTCCTCCTACTCCTCATCCTGCCTTTAGGGATACAAACAATAGTAATTGGGGACTAGTGTGGTTCTGTACGGGTGAGATACATACACTTTTTTTGATCATATTTTCTATTCCGCTATTCAATAAAAACCTTTGGGTATAAACAATTAAATTGCGGGATAGTCTGTGTTGGTAAGAGTGAGATACACCTTTCCAAGTTTTTGGGGTTCATCTCATACTTCTGAAGATTTGAGGATGCTGCCTGTTCCAAACTCCTCCTACTCCTCATCCTGCCTTTAGGAGTAAAAACAGTAGTAATTGGGGCCTAGTGTGGTTCTGTACGTGTGAGATACATACACTTTTTTTGATCATATTTTCTATTCCGCTATTCAATAAAAACCTTTGGGTATCAATTAAATTGCGGGATAGTCTGTGTTGGTAGGTGTGAGATACACCTTTCCAAGTTTTTGGGGTTCATCTCATACTTCTGAAGATTTGAGGGTGCTGCCTGTTCCAAACTCCTCCTACTCCTCATCCTGCCTTTAGGGGTACAAACAATAGTAATTGGGGCCTAGTCTGGTTGTGTACGTGTGAGATACATACACTTTTTTTGATCATATTTTCTATTCCGCTATTCAATAAAAACCTTAGGGTATCAATTAAATTGCGGGATAGTCTGTGTTGGTAGGTGTGAGATACACCTTTCCAAGTTTTTGGGGTTCATCGCATACTTCTGAAGATTTGAGGGTGCTGCCTTTTCCAAACTCCTCCTACTCCTCATTCTGCCTTTAGGGGTACAAACAGTAGTAATTGGGGCCTAGTGTGGTTCTGTACGTGTGAGATACATACACTTTTTTTGATCATATTTTTTATTCCGCTATTCAATAAAAACCTTTGGGTATCAATTAAATTGCAGGATAGTCTGTGTTGGTACGTGTGAGATACACCTTTCCAAGTTTTTGGGGTTCATCTCATACTTCTGAAGATTTGAGGGTGCTGCCTTTTCCAAACTCCTCCTACTCCTTATTCTGCCTTTAGGGGTACAAACAGTAGTAATTGGGGCCTAGTGTGGTTCTGTACGTTTGAGATACATACACTTTTTTGATCATATTTTCTATTCCGCTATTCAATAAAAACCTTTGGGTAACAATTAAATTGCGGGATAGTCTGTGTTGGTAGGTGTGAGATACACCTTTCCAAGTTTTTGGGGTTCATCTCATACTTCTGAAGATTTGAGGGTGCTGCCTGTTCCAAACTCCTCGTACTCCTCATCCGGCCTTTAGGGGTACAAGCAATAGTAATTGGGGCCTAGTCTAGTTGTGTACATGTGAGATACATACACTTTTTTGATCATATTTTCTATTCCGCTATTCAATAAAAACCTTTGGGTATCAATTAAATTGCGGGATAGTCTGTGTTGGTATGTGTGAGATACACCTTTCCAAGTTTTTGGGGTTCATCTCATACTTCTGAAGATTTGAGGGTGCTGCCTGTTCCAAACTCCTCCTACTCCTCATCCGGCCTTTAGGGGTACAAACAATAGTATTTGGGGCCTAGTCTGGTTGTGTACGTGTGAGATACATACACTTTTTTTGATCATATTTTCTATTCCGCTATTCAATAAAAAACCTTTGGGTATAAACAATTAAATTGCGGGATAGTCTGTGTTGGTACGTGTGAGATACACCTTTCCAAGTTTTTGGGGTTCATCTCATACTTCTGAAGATTTGAGGATGCTGCCTGTTCCAAACTCCTCCTACTCCTCATCCTGCCTTTAGGGGTACAAACAATAGTAATTGGGGCCTAGTCTGGTTGTGTACGTGTGAGATACATACACTTTTTTTGATCATATTTTCTATTCCGCTATTCAATAAAAACCTTTGGGTATAAACAATTAAATTGCGGGATAGTCTGTGTTGGTACGTGTGAGATCCACCTTTCCAAGTTTTTTGGGTTCATCTTATACTTCTGAAGATTTGAGGGTGCTGCCTGTTCCAAACTCCTCCTACTCCTCATCCTGCCTTTAGGGATACAAACAATAGTAATTGGGGACTAGTGTGGTTCTGTACGGGTGAGATACATACACTTTTTTTGATCATATTTTCTATTCCGCTATTCAATAAAAACCTTTGGGTATAAACAATTAAATTGCGGGATAGTCTGTGTTGGTAAGAGTGAGATACACCTTTCCAAGTTTTTGGGGTTCATCTCATACTTCTGAAGATTTGAGGATGCTGCCTGTTCCAAACTCCTCCTACTCCTCATCCTGCCTTTAGGAGTAAAAACAGTAGTAATTGGGGCCTAGTGTGGTTCTGTACGTGTGAGATACATACACTTTTTTTGATCATATTTTCTATTCCGCTATTCAATAAAAAACCTTTGGGTATCAATTAAATTGCGGGATAGTCTGTGTTGGTAGGTGTGAGATACACCTTTCCAAGTTTTTGGGGTTCATCTCATACTTCTGAAGATTTGAGGGTGCTGCCTGTTCCAAACTCCTCCTACTCCTCATCCTGCCTTTAGGGGTACAAACCATAGTAATTGGGGCCTAGTCTGGTTGTGTACGTGTGAGATACATACACTTTTTTTGATCATATTTTCTATTCCGCTATTCAATAAAAACCTTAGGGTATCAATTAAATTGCGGGATAGTCTGTGTTGGTAGGTGTGAGATACACCTTTCCAAGTTTTTGGGGTTCATCGCATACTTCTGAAGATTTGAGGGTGCTGCCTTTTCCAAACTCCTCCTACTCCTCATTCTGCCTTTAGGGGTACAAACAGTAGTAATTGGGGCCTAGTGTGGTTCTGTACGTGTGAGATACATACACTTTTTTTGATCATATTTTTTATTCCGCTATTCAATAAAAACCTTTGGGTATCAATTAAATTGCAGGATAATCTGTGTTGGTACGTGTGAGATACACCTTTCCAAGTTTTTGGGGTTCATCTCATACTTCTGAAGATTTGAGGGTGCTGCCTTTTCCAAACTCCTCCTACTCCTTATTCTGCCTTTACGGGTACAAACAGTAGTAATTGGGGCCTAGTGTGGTTCTGTACGTTTGAGATACATACACTTTTTTTGATCATATTTTCTATTCCGCTATTCAATAAAAACCTTTGGGTAACAATTAAGTTGCGGGATAGTCTGTGTTGGTAGGTGTGAGATACACCTTTCCAAGTTTTTGGGGTTCATCTCATACTTCTGAAGATTTGAGGGTGCTGCCTGTTCCAAACTCCTCGTACTCCTCATCCGGCCTTTAGGGGTACAAACAATAGTAATTGGGGCCTAGTCTAGTTGTGTACATGTGAGATACATACACTTTTTTGATCATATTTTCTATTCCGCTATTCAATAAAAACCTTTGGGTATCAATTAAATTGCGGGATAGTCTGTGTTGGTACGTGTGAGATACACCTTTCCAAGTTTTTGGGGTTCATCTCATACTTCTGAAGATTTGAGGGTGCTGCCTGTTCCAAACTCCTCCTACTCCTCATCCGGCCTTTAGGGGTACAAACAATAGTATTTGGGGCCTAGTCTGGTTGTGTACGTGTGAGATACATACACTTTTTTTGATCATATTTTCTATTCCGCTATTCAATAAAAAACCTTTGGGTATAAACAATTAAATTGCGGGATAGTCTGTGTTGGTACGTGTGAGATACACCTTTCCAAGTTTTTGGGGTTCATCTCATACTTCTGAAGATTTGAGGGTGCTGCCTGTTCCAAACTCCTCCTACTCCTCATCCTGTCTTTAGGGGTACAAACAATAGTAATTGGGGCCTAGTCTGGTTGTGTACGTGTGAGATACATACACTTTTTTTGATCATATTTTCTATTCCGCTATTCAATAAAAACCTTTGGGTATCAATTAAATTGAAGGATAGTCTGTGTTGGTAGGTGTGAGATACACCTTTCCAAGTTTTTGGGGTTCATCTCATACTTCTGAAGATTTGAGGGTGCTGCCTGTTCCAAACTCCTCCTACTCCTCATCCTGCCTTTAGGGGTACAAACAATAGTAATTGGGGCCTAGTATGGTTGTGTACGTGTGAGATACATACACTTTTTTTGATCATATTTTCTATTCCGCTATTCAATAAAAGCCTTTGGGTATCAATAAAATTGCGGGATAGTCTGTGTTGGTAGGTGTGAGATACACCTTTCCAAGTTTTTGGGGTTCATCTCATACTTCTGAAGATTTGAGGATGCTGCCTCTTCCAAACTCCTCCTACTCCTCATCCTGCCTTTAGGGATACAAACAATAGTAATTGGGGACTAGTGTGGTTCTGTACGGGTGAGATACATACACTTTTTTTGATCATATTTTCTATTCCACTATTCAATAAAAACCTTTGGGTATAAACAATTAAATTGCGGGATAGTCTGTGTTGGTAAGTGTGAGATACACCTTTCCAAGTTTTTGGGGTTCATCTCATACTTCTGAAGATTTGAGGATGCTGCCTGTTCCAAACTCCTCCTACTCCTCATCCTGCCTTTAGGGGTAAAAACAGTAGTAATTGGGGACTAGTATGGTTCTGTACGTGTGAGATACATACACTTTTTTTGATCATATTTTCTATTCCGCTATTCAATAAAAACCTTAGGGTATCAATTAAATTGCGGGATAGTCTGTGTTGGTAGGTGTGAGATACACCTTTCCAAGTTTTTGGGGTTCATCTCATACTTCTGAAGATTTGAGGGTGCTGCCTTTTCCAAACTCCTCCTACTCCTCATTCTGCCTTTAGGAGTACAAACAGTAGTAATTGGGGCCTAGTGTGGTTCTGTACGTGTGAGATACATACACTTTTTTTGATCATATTTTTTATTCCGCTATTCAATAAAAACCTTTGGGTATCAATTAAATTGCAGGATAGTCTGTGTTGGTAGGTGTGAGATACACCTTTCCAAGTTTTTGGGGTTCATCTCATACTTCTGAAGATTTGAGGGTGCTGCCTGTTCCAAACTCCTCCTACTCCTCATTCTGCCTTTAGGGGTACAAACAGTAGTAATTGGGGCCTAGTGTGGTTCTGTACGTTTGAGATACATACACTTTTTTTGATCATATTTTCTATTCTGCTATTCAATAAAAACCTTTGGGTATCAATTAAATTGCAGGATAGTCTGTGTTGGTACGTGTGAGATACACCTTTCCAAGTTTTTGGGGTTCATCTCATACTTCTGAAGATTTGAGGGTGCTGCCTGTTCCAAACTCCTCCTACTCCTTATCCTGCCTTTAGGGGTACAAACAATAGTAATTGGGGCCTAGTCTGGTTGTGTCCGTGTGAGATACATACACTTTTTTGATCATATTTTCTATTCCGCTATTCAATAAAAAACCTTTGGGTATAAACAATTAAATTGCGGGATAGTCTGTGTTGGTACGTGTGAGATACACCTTTCCAAGTTTTTGGGGTTCATCTCATACTTCTGAAGATTTGAGGGTGCTGCCTGTTCCAAACTCCTCCTACTCCTCATCCTGTCTTTAGGGGTACAAACAATAGTAATTGGGGCCTAGTCTGGTTGTGTACGTGTGAGATACATACACTTTTTTTGATCATATTTTCTATTCTGCTATTCAATAAAAACCTTTGGGTATCAATTAAATTGCGGGATAGTCTGAGTTGGTAGGTGTGAGATACACATTTCCAAGTTTTTGGGGTTCATCTCATACTTCTGAAGATTTGAGGGTGCTGCCTGTTCCAAACGCCTCCTACTCCTCATCCTGCCTTTAGGGGTACAAACAATAGTAATTGGGGCCTAGTCTGGTTGTGTACGTGTGAGATACATACACTTTTTTTGATCATATTTTCTATTCTGCTATTCAATAAAAACCTTTGGGTATAAACAATTAAATTGCGGGATAGTCTGTGTTGGTACGTGTGAGATACACCTTTCCAAGTTTTTGGGGTTCATCTCATACTTCTGAAGATTTGAGGGTGCTGCCTGTTCCAAATTCCTCCTACTCCTCATCCTGCCTTTAGGGGTACAAACAATAGTAATTGAGGCCTAGTCTGGTTGTGTACGTGTGAGATACATAAACTTTTTTTGATCATATTTTCTATTCCGCTATTCAATAAAAACCTTTGGGTATCAATAAAATTGCGGGATAGTCTGTGTTGGTAGGTGTGAGATACACCTTTCCAAGTTTTTGGGGTTCATCTCATACTTCTGAAGATTTGAGGGTGCTGCCTGTTCCAAACTCCTCCTACTCCTCATCCTGCCTTTAGGGGTACAAACAATAGTAATTGGGGCCTAGTCTGGTTGTGTACGTGTGAGATACATACACTTTTTTTTTATCATATTTTCTATTCCGCTATTCAATAAAAACCTTTGGGTATAAACAATTAAATTGCGGGATAGTCTGTGTTGGTAAGTGTGAGATACACCTTTCCAAGTTTTTGGGGTTCATCTCATACTTCTGAAGATTTGAGGGTGCTGCCTGTTCCAAACTCCTCCTACTCCTCATCCTGCCTTTAGGGGTAAAAACAGTAGTAATTGGGGCCTAGTGTGGTTCTGTACGTGTGAGATACATACACTTTTTTTGATCATATTTTCTATTCCGCTATTCAATAAAAACCTTTGGGTATCAATTAAATTGCGGGATAGTCTGTGTTGGTAGGTGTGAGATACACCTTTCCAAGTTTTTGGGGTTCATCTCATACTTCTGAAGATTTGAGGGTGCTGCCTGTTCCAAACTCCTCCTACTTCTCATCCTGCCTTTAGGGGTACAAACAATAGTAATTGGGGCCTAGTCTGGTTGTGTACGTGTGAGATACATACACTTTTTTTGATCATATTTTCTATTCCGCTATTCAATAAAAACCTTTGGGTATCAATTAAATTGCGGGATAGTCTGTGTTGGTAGGTGTGAGATACACCTTTCCAAGTTTTTGGGGTTCATCTCATACTTCTGAAGATTTGAGGGTGCTGCCTTTTCCAAACTCCTCCTACTCCTCATTCTGCCTTTAGGGGTACAAACAGTAGTAATTGGGGCCTAGTGTGGTTCTGTACGTGTGAGATACATGCACTTTTTTTGATCATATTTTCTATTCCGCTATTCAATAAAAACCTTTGGGTATCAATTAAATTGCGGGATAGTCTGTGTTGGTAGGTGTGAGATACACCTTTCCAAGTTTTTGGGGTTCATCTCATACTTCTGAAGATTTGAGGGTGCTGCCTGTTCCAAACTCCTCCTACTCCTCATCCTGCCTTTAGGGGTAAAAACAGTAGTAATTGGGGCCTAGTGTGGTTCTGTACGTGTGAGATACATACACTTTTTTTGATCATATTTTCTATTCCGCTATTAAATAAAAAACTTTGGGTATCAATTAAATTGCGGGATAGTCTGTGTTGGTAGGTGTGAGATACACCTTTCCAAGTTTTTGGGGTTCATCTCATACTTCTGAAGATTTGAGGGTGCTGCCTGCTCCAAACTCCTCCTACTCCTCATCCTGCCTTTAGGGGTACAAACAATAGTAATTGGGGCCTAGTCTGGTTGTGTACGTGTGAGATACATACACTTTTTTTGATCATATTTTCTATTCCGCTATTCAATAAAAACCTTTGGGTATCAATTAAATTGCGGGATAGTCTGTGTTGGTAGGTGTGAGATACACCTTTCCAAGTTTTTGGGGTTCATCTCATACTTCTGAAGATTTGAGGGTGCTGCCTTTTCCAAACTCCTCCTACTCCTCATTCTGCCTTTAGGGGTACAAACAGTAGTAATTGGGGCCTAGTGTGGTTCTGTACGTGTGAGATACATGCACTTTTTTTGATCATATTTTCTATTCCGCTATTCAATAAAAACCTTTGGGTATCAATTAAATTGCGGGATAGTCTGTGTTGGTAGGTGTGAGATACACCTTTCCAAGTTTTTGGGGTTCATCTCATACTTCTGAAGATTTGAGGGTGCTGCCTGTTCCAAACTCCTCCTACTCCTCATCCTGCCTTTGGGGGTAAAAACAGTAGTAATTGGGGCCTAGTGTGGTTCTGTACGTGTGAGATACATACACTTTTTTTGATCATATTTTCTATTCCGCTATTCAATAAAAAACTTTGGGTATCAATTAAATTGCGGGATAGTCTGTGTTGGTAGGTGTGAGATACACCTTTCCAAGTTTTTGGGGTTCATCTCATACTTCTGAAGATTTGAGGGTGCTGCCTGCTCCAAACTCCTCCTACTCCTCATCCTGCCTTTAGGGGTACAAACAATAGTAATTGGGGCCTAGTCTGGTTGTGTACGTGTGAGATACATACACTTTTTTTGATCATATTTTCTATTCCGCTATTCAATAAAAACCTTTGGGTATCAATTAAATTACGGGATAGTCTGTGTTGGTAGGTGTGAGATACACCTTTCCAAGTTTTTGGGGTTCATCTCATACTTCTGAAGATTTGAGGGTGCTGCCTTTTCCAAACTCCTCCTACTCCTCATTCTGCCTTTAGGGGTACAAACAGTAGTAATTGGGGCCTAGTGTGGTTCTGTACGTGTGAGATACATACACTTTTTTTGATCACATTTTCTATTCCGCTATTCAAAAAAAACCTTTGGGTATCAATTAAATTGCAGGATAGTCTGTGTTGGTACGTGTGAGATACACCTTTCCAAGTTTTTGGGGTTCATCTCATACTTCTGAAGATTTGAGGGTGCTGCCTGTTCCAAACTCCTCCTACTCCTCATCCTGCCTTTAGGGGTACAAACAATAGTAATTGGGGCCTAGTCTGGTTGTGTCCGTGTGAGATACATACACTTTTTTGATCATATTTTCTATTCCGCTATTCAATAAAAACCTTTGGGTATCAATTAAATTGCAGGATAGTCTGTGTTGGTACGTGTGAGATACACCTTTCCAAGTTTTTGGGGTTCATCTCATACTTCTGAAGATTTGAGGGTGCTGCCTGTTCCAAACTCCTCCTACTCCTTATCCTGCCTTTAGGGGTACAAACAATAGTAATTGGGGCCTAGTCTGGTTGTGTCCGTGTGAGATACATACACTTTTTTGATCATATTTTCTATTCCGCTATTCAATAAAAAACCTTTGGGTATAAACAATTAAATTGCGGGATAGTCTGTGTTGGTACGTGTGAGATACACCTTTCCAAGTTTTTGGGGTTCATCTCATACTTCTGAAGATTTGAGGGTGCTGCCTGTTCCAAACTCCTACTACTCCTCATCCTGTCTTTATGGGTACAAACAATAGTAATTGGGGCCTAGTCTGGTTGTGTACGTGTGAGATACATACACTTTTTTTGATCATATTTTCTATTCTGCTATTCAATAAAAACCTTTGGGTATCAATTAAATTGCGGGATAGTCTGTGTTGGTAGGTGTGAGATACACCTTTCCAAGTTTTTGGGGTTCATCTCATACTTCTGAAGATTTGAGGGTGCTGCCTGTTCCAAACTCCTCCTACTCCTCATTCTGCCTTTAGGGGTACAAACAGTGGTAATTGGGGCCTAGTGTGGTTCTGTACGTGTGAGATACATACACTTTTTTTGATCATATTTTCTATTCCGCTATTCAATAAAAACCTTTGGGTATCAATTAAATTGCAGGATAGTCTGTGTTGGTACGTGTGAGATACACCTTTCCAAGTTTTTGGGGTTCATCTCATACTTCTGAAGATTTGAGGGTGCTGCCTGTTCCAAACTCCTCCTACTCCTTATCCTGCCTTTAGGGTTACAAACAATAGTAATTGGGGCCTAGTCTGGTTGTGTCCGTGTGAGATACATACACTTTTTTGATCATATTTTCTATTCCGCTATTCAATAAAAAACCTTTGGGTATAAACAATTAAATTGCGGGATAGTCTGTGTTGGTATGTGTGAGATACACCTTTCCAAGTTTTTGGGGTTCATCTCATACTTCTGAAGATTTGAGGGTGCTGCCTGTTCCAAACTCCTCCTACTCCTCATCCTGTCATTAGGGGTACAAACAATAGTAATTGGGGCCTAGTCTGGTTGTGTACGTGTGAGATACATACACTTTTTTTGATCATATTTTCTATTCTGCTATTCAATAAAAACCTTTGGGTATCAATTAAATTGCGGGATAGTCTGTGTTGGTAGGTGTGAGATACACCTTTCCAAGTTTTTGGGGTTCATCTCATACTTCTGAAGATTTGAGGGTGCTGCCTGTTCCAAACTCCTCCTACTCCTCATCCTGCCTTTAGGGGTACAAACAATAGTAATTGGGGCCTAGTCTGGTTGTGTACGTGTGAGATACATACACTTTTTTTGATCATATTTTCTATTCCGCTATTCAATAAAAACCTTTGGGTATAAACAATTAAATTGCGGGATAGTCTGTGTTGGTAAGTGTGAGATACACCTTTCCAAGTTTTTGGGGTTCATCTCATACTTCTGAAGATTTGAGGGTGCTGCCTGTTCCAAACTCCTCCTACTCCTCATCCTGCCTTTAGGGGTAAAAACAGTAGTAATTGGGGCCTAGTGTGGTTCTGTACGTGTGAGATACATACACTTTTTTTGATCATATTTTCTATTCCGCTATTCAATAAAAAACTTTGGGTATCAATTAAATTGCGGGATAGTCTGTGTTGGTAGGTGTGAGATACACCTTTCCAAGTTTTTGGGGTTCATCTCATTCTTCTGAAGATTTGAGGGTGCTGCCTGCTCCAAACTCCTCCTACTCCTCATCCTGCCTTTAGGGGTACAAACAATAGTAATTGGGGCCTAGTCTGGTTGTGTACGTGTGAGATACATACACTTTTTTTGATCATATTTTCTATTCCGCTATTCAATAAAAACCTTTGGGTATCAATTAAATTGCGGGATAGTCTGTGTTGGTAGGTGTGAGATACACCTTTCCAAGTTTTTGGGGTTCATCTCATACTTCTGAAGATTTGAGGGTGCTGCCTGTTCCAAACTCCTCCTACTCCTCATCCTGCCTTTAGGGGTACAAACAATAGTAATTGGGGCCTAGTCTGGTTGTGTACGTGTGAGATACATACACTTTTTTTTATCATATTTTCTATTCCGCTATTCAATAAAAACCTTTGGGTATAAACAATTAAATTGCGGGATAGTCTGTGTTGGTAAGTGTGAGATACACCTTTCCAAGTTTTTGGGGTTCATCTCATACTTCTGAAGATTTGAGGGTGCTGCCTGTTCCAAACTCCTCCTACTCCTCATCCTGCCTTTAGGGGTAAAAACAGTAGTAATTGGGGCCTAGTGTGGTTCTGTACGTGTGAGATACATACACTTTTTTTGATCATATTTTCTATTCCGCTATTCAATAAAAAACTTTGGGTATCAATTAAATTGCGGGATAGTCTGTGTTGGTAGGTGTGAGATACACCTTTCCAAGTTTTTGGGGTTCATCTCATTCTTCTGAAGATTTGAGGGTGCTGCCTGCTCCAAACTCCTCCTACTCCTCATCCTGCCTTTAGGGGTACAAACAATAGTAATTGGGGCCTAGTCTGGTTGTGTACGTGTGAGATACATACACTTTTTTTGATCATATTTTCTATTCCGCTATTCAATAAAAACCTTTGGGTATCAATTAAATTGCGGGATAGTCTGTGTTGGTAGGTGTGAGATACACCTTTCCAAGTTTTTGGGGTTCATCTCATACTTCTGAAGATTTGAGGGTGCTGCCTTTTCCAAACTCCTCCTACTCCTCATTCTGCCTTTAGGGGTACAAACAGTAGTAATTGGGGCCTAGTGTGGTTCTGTACGTGTGAGATACATACACTTTTTTTGATCATATTTTCTATTCCGCTATTCAATAAAAACCTTTGGGTATCAATAAAATTGCGGGATAGTCTGTGTTGGTAGGTGTGAGATACACCTTTCCAAGTTTTTGGGGTTCATCTCATACTTCTGAAGATTTGAGGGTGCTGCCTTTTCCAAACTCCTCCTACTCCTCATTCTGCCTTTAGGGGTACAAACAGTAGTAATTGGGGCCTAGTGTTGTTCTGTACGTGTGAGATACATACACTTTTTTTGATCATATTTTCTATTCCGCTATTCAATAAAAACCTTTGGGTATCAATTAAATTGCAGGATAGTCTGTGTTGGTACGTGTGAGATACACCTTTCCAAGTTTTTGGGGTTCATCTCATACTTCTGAAGATTTGAGGGTGCTGCCTGTTCCAAACTCCTCCTACTCCTCATCCTGCCTTTAGGGGTACAAACAATAGTAATTGGGGCCTAGTCTGGTTGTGTCCGTGTGAGATACATACACTTTTTTGATCATATTTTCAATTCCGCTATTCAATAAAAAACCTTTGGGTATAAACAATTAAATTGAGGGATAGTATGTGTTGGTACTTGTGAGATACACCTTTCCAAGTTTTTGGGGTTCATCTCATACTTCTGAAGATTTGAGGGTGCTGCCTGTTCCAAACTCCTACTACTCCTCATCCTGTCTTTAGGGGTACAAACAATAGTAATTGGGGCCTAGTCTGGTTGTGTACGTGTGAGATACATACACTTTTTTTGATCATATTTTCTATTCTGCTATTCAATAAAAACCTTTGGGTATCAATTAAATTGCGGGATAGTCTGTGTTGGTAGGTGTGAGATACACCTTTCCAAGTTTTTGGGGTTCATCTCATACTTCTGAAGATTTGAGGGTGCTGCCTGTTCCAAACTCCTCCTACTCCTCATCCTGCCTTTAGGGGTACAAACAATAGTAATTGGGGCCTAGTCTGGTTGTGTACGTGTGAGATACATACACTTTTTTTGATCATATTTTCTATTCTGCTATTCAATAAAAACCTTTGGGGATCAATTAAATTGCGGGATAGTCTGTGTTGGTAGGTGTGAGATACACCTTTCCAAGTTTTTGGGGTTCATCTCATACTTCTGAAGATTTGAGGGTGCTGCCTGTTCCAAACTCCACCTACTCCTCATCCTGCCTTTAGGGGTACAAACAATAGTAATTGGGGCCTAGTCTGGTTGTGTACGTGTGAGATACATACACTTTTTTTGATCATATTTTCTACTCCGCTATTCAATAATAACCTTTGGGTATCAATTAAATTGTGGGATAGTCTGTGTTGGTACGTGTGAGATACACCTTTCCAAGTTTTTGGGGTTCATCTCATACTTCTGAAGATTTGAGGGTGCTGCCTTTTCCAAACTCCTCCTACTCCTCATTCTGCCTTTAGGGGTACAAACAGTAGTAATTGGGGCCTAGTGTGGTTCTGTACGTGTGAGATATATACACTTTTTTTGATCATATTTTCTATTCCGCTATTCAATAAAAACCTTTGGGTATCAATTAAATTGCAGGGATAGTCTGTGTTGGTAGGTGTGAGATACACCTTTCCAAGTTTTTGGAGTTTTTGGGGTTCATCTCATACTTCTGAAGATTTGAGGGTGCTGCCTGTTCCAAACTCCTCCTACTCCTCATCCTGCCTTTAGGGGTACAAACAATAGTAATTGGGGCCTAGTCTGGTTGTGTACGTGTGAGATACATACACTTTTTTTGATCATATTTTCTATTCTGCTATTCAATAAAAACCTTTGGGTATCAATTAAATTGCGGGATAGTCTGTGTTGGTACGTGTGAGATACACCTTTCCAAGTGTTTGGGGTTTATCTCATACTTCTGAAGATTTGAGGGTGCTGCCTGTTCCAAACTCCTCCTACTCCTCATCCTGCCTTTAGGGGTACAAACAATAGTAATTGGGGCCTAGTCTGGTTGTGTACGTGTGAGATACATACACTTTTTTTGATCATATTTTCTATTCCGCTATTCAATAAAAAACCTTTGGGTATAAACAATTAAATTGCGGGATAGTCTGTGTTGGTACGTGTGAGATACACCTTTCCAAGTTTTTGGGGTTCATCTCATACTTCTGAAGATTTGAGGGTGCTGCCTGTTCCAAACTCCTCCTACTCCTCATCCTGTCTTTAGGGGTACAAACAATAGTAATTGGGGCCTAGTCTGGTTGTGTACGTGTGAGATACATACACTTTTTTTGGTCATATTTTCTATTCCGCTATTCAATAAAAACCTTTGGGTATCAATTAAATTGCGGGATAGTCTGTGTTGGTACGTGTGAGATACACCTTTCCAAGTTATTGGGGTTCATCTCATACTTCTGAAGATTTGAGGGTGCTGCCTGTTCCAAACTCCTCCTACTCCTCATCCTGCCTTTAGGGGTACAAACAATAGTAATTGGGGCCTAGTCTGGTTGTGTACGTGTGAGATACATACACTTTTTTTGATCATATTTTCTATTCCGCTATTCAATAAAAACCTTTGGGTATCAATAAAATTGCGGGATAGTCTGTGTTGGTAGGTGTGAGATACACCTTTCCAAGTTTTTGGGGTTCATCTCATACTTCTGAAGATTTGAGGGTGCTGCCTGTTCCAAACTCCTCCTACTCCTCATCCTGCCTTTAGGGATACAAACAATAGTAATTGGGGACTAGTGTGGTTCTGTACGGTTGAGATACATACACTTTTTTTGATCATATTTTCTATTCCGCTATTCAATAAAAACCTTTGGGGATCAATTAAATTGCGGGATAGTCTGTGTTGGTAGGTGTGAGATACACCTTTCCAAGGTTTGGGGTTCATCTCATACTTCTGAAGATTTGAGGATGCTGCCTTTTCCAAACTCCTCCTTGTAATGTTCCGGTACCTTTGGTACCCTAAATTACTCTTTACACAAGTGTATGCGCCCCACCATTCTCTTTTGGAAAGGTGTGCATACACCTTTAAGACTGAAGCTGTCATCACTCAGCGCCGGACTAGATGGCTATTTAAATCGCCGGTTCTCACTCACATGTTTTCGTTCAAACACCCTTACCTGGATGCTAACTTGGCTTGAAGCTTTCATGCTTGCAAGCATACCTCGCTGACGGAACCTCGCTGCGCTGATCCCTGCATCCCGCTTCCGGATCATCCGCTCCTTCTGAACCAACCTTCGGCTGTATTGCTATTAGTGCTAAGTACCCCGCAGGGGAACCCTCTATAAACTTATACTAAGCTTACACTATCTAGCTCTGCATAGTAAAGACTATTTATCACATCTGCATATCTAGATTGCTAGCTCTTAAGACTACTGCTACTTATTCCTGCACTGGGTTGATCTCTCTTGTATGTCCACCTGCTACTCTGTCATCTGCTACCATACATGATTGCTAAACCTACCTGCATCCATCTGCTACTGTCTTACCTTCAAGTGTCTGTCACCTACCACCTCCACTCAACCTGTCTCTTAAATCTTCATCACTGTGTTACTACATACATAAAGTCACTCTAGGAACCAGCTTGTTGAGTGTGTGTATTTACTAGCTGAATTAAGACCTTCCACACATGATGAGTCATTGAGTTTGGGAATGGTATCTCAGCATCTCTCTTACATGACTACTGAAGTGGAATATTTCTGCAGCTGAAAATCCACACCATACATGAAACGCAGGAGCGTTACACTCCTACTCCTCATTCTGCCTTTAGGGGTACAAACAGTAGTAATTGGGGCCTAGTGTGGTTCTGTACGTGTGAGATACATACACTTTTTTTGATCATATTTTCTATTCCGCTATTCAATAAAAACCTTTGGGTATCAATTAAATTGCAGGATAGTCTGTGTTGGTAGGTGTGAGATACACCTTTCCAAGTGTTTGGGGTTCATCTCATACTTCTGAAGATTTGAGGGTGCTGCCTGTTCCAAACTCCTCCTACTCGTCATCCTGCCTTTAGGGGTACAAACAATAGTAATTGGGGCCTAGTCTGGTTGTGTACGTGTGAGATACATACACTGTTTTTGATCATATTTTCTATTCCGCTATTCAATAAAAACCTTTGGGTATCAATTAAATTGCGGGATAGTCTGTGTTGGTACGTGTGAGATACACCTTTCCAAGTTTTTGGGGTTCATCTCATACTTCTGAAGATTTTAGGGTGCTGCCTGTTCCAAACTCCTCCTACTCCTCATCCTGCCTTTAGGGGTACAAACAATAGTAATTGGGGCCTAGTCTGGTTGTGTACGGTTGAGATACATACACTTTTTTTGATCATATTTTCTATTCCGCTATTCAATAAAAACCTTTGGGTATCAATTAAATTGCGGGATAGTCTGTGTTGGTAGGTGTGAGATACACCTTTCCAAGTTTTTGGGGTTCATCTCATACTTCTGAAGATTTGAGGGTGCTGCCTGTTCCAAACTCCTCCTACTCCTCATCCTGCCTTTAGGGGTACAAACAATAGTAATTGGGGCCTAGTCTGGTTGTGTACGTGTGAGATACATACACTTTTTTTGATCATATTTTCTATTCTGCTATTCAATAAAAACCTTTGGGTATAAACAATTAAATTGCGGGATAGTCTGTGTTGGTACGTGTGAGATACACCTTTCCAAGTTTTTGGGGTTCATCTCATACTTCTGAAGATTTGAGGGTGCTGCCTGTTCCAAACTCCTCCTACTCCTCATCCTGCCTTTAGGGGTACAAACAATAGTAATTGGGGCCTAGTCTGGTTGTGTATGTGTGAGATACATACACTTTTTTTGATCATATTTTCTATTCCGCTATTCAATAAAAACCTTTGGGGATCAATTAAATTGCGGGATAGTCTGTGTTGGTAGGTGTGAGATACACCTTTCCAAGTTTTTGGGGTTCATCTCATACTTCTGAAGATTTGAGGGTGCTGCCTGTTCCAAACTCCTCCTACTCCTCATCCTGCCTTTAGGGGTACAAACAATAGTAATTGGGGCCTAGTCTGGTTGTGTACGTGTGAGATACATACACTTTTTTTGATCATATTTTCTATTCCGCTATTCAATAAAAACCTTTGGGTATAAACAATTAAATTGCGGGATAGTCTGTGTTGGTACGTGTGAGATACACCTTTCCAAGTTTTTGGGGTTCATCTCATACTTCTGAAGATTTGAGGGTGCTGCCTGTTCCAAACTCCTCCTACTCCTCATCCTGCCTTTAGGGATACAAACAATAGTAATTGGGGACTAGTGTGGTTCTGTACGGTTGAGATACATACACTTTTTTTGATCATATTTTCTATTCCGCTATTCAATAAAAACCTTTGGGGATCAATTAAATTGCGGGATAGTCTGTGTTGGTAGGTGTGAGATACACCTTTCCAAGGTTTGGGGTTCATCTCATACTTCTGAAGATTTGAGGGTGCTGCCTTTTCCAAACTCCTCCTTGTAATGTTCCGGTACCTTTGGTACCCTAAATTACTCTTTTCACAAGTGTATGCGCCCCACCATTCTCTTTTGGAAAGGTGCGCATACACCTTTAAGACTGAAGCTGTCATCACTCAGCGCCGGACTAGATGGCTATTTAAATCGCCGGTTCTCACTCACATGTGTTCGTTCAAACACCCTTACCTGGATGCTAACTTGGCTTGAAGCTTTCATGCTTGCAAGCATACCTCGCTGACGGAACCTCGCTGCGCTGATCCCTGCATCCCGCTTCCGGATCATCCGCTCCTTCTGAACCAACCTTAGGCTGTATTGCTATTAGTGCTAAGTACCCCGCAGGGGAACCCTCTATAAACTTATACTAAGCTTACACTATCTAGCCCTGCATAGTAAAGACTATTTATCACATCTGCATATCTAGATTGCTAGCTCTTAAGATTACTGCTACTTATTCCTGCACTGGGTTGATCTCTCTTGTATGTCCACCTGCTACTCTGTCATCTGCTACCATACATGATTGCTAAACCTACCTGCATCCATCTGCTACTGTCTTACCTTCAAGTTTCTGTCACCTACCACCTCCACTCAACCTGTCTCTTAAATCTTCATCACTGTGTTACTACATACATAAAGTCACTCTAGGAACCAGCTTGTTGAGTGTGTGTATTTACTAGCTGAATTAAGACCTTCCACACATGATGAGTCATTGAGTTTGGGAATGGTATCTCAGCATCTCTCTTACATGACTACTGAAGTGGAATATTTCTGCAGCTGAAAATCCACACCATACATGAAACGCAGGAGCGTTACACTCCTACTCCTCATTCTGCCTTTAGGGGTACAAACAGTAGTAATTGGGGCCTAGTGTGGTTCTGTACGTGTGAGATACATACACTTTTTTTGATCATATTTTCTATTCCGCTATTCAATAAAAACCTTTGGGTATCAATTAAATTGCGGGATAGTCTGTGTTGGTAGGTGTGAGATACACCTTTCCAAGTGTTTGGGGTTCATCTCATACTTCTGAAGATTTGAGGGTGCTGCCTGTTCCAAACTCCTCCTACTCCTCATCCTGCCTTTAGGGGTACAAACAATAGTAATTGGGGCCTAGTCTGGTTGTGTACGTGTGAGATACATACACTGTTTTTGATCATATTTTCTATTCTGCTATTCAATAAAAACCTTTGGGTATCAATTAAATTGCGGGATAGTCTGTGTTGGTACGTGTGAGATACACCTTTCCAAGTTTTTGGGGTTCATCTCATACTTCTGAAGATTTTAGGGTGCTGCCTGTTCCAAACTCCTCCTACTCCTCATCCTGCCTTTAGGGGTACAAACAATAGTAATTGGGGCCTGGTCTGGTTGTGTACGTGTGAGATACATACACTTTTTTTGATCATATTTTCTATTCCGCTATTCAATAAAAACCTTTGGGTATCAATTAAATTGCGGGATAGTCTGTGTTGGTAGGTGTGAGATACACCTTTCCAAGTTTTTGGGGTTCATCTCATACTTCTGAAGATTTGAGGGTGCTGCCTGTTCCAAACTCCTCCTACTCCTCATCCTGCCTTTAGGGGTACAAACAATAGTAATTGGGGCCTAGTCTGGTTGTGTACGTGTGAGATACATACACTTTTTTTGATCATATTTTCTATTCTGCTATTCAATAAAAACCTTTGGGTATAAACAATTAAATTGCGGGATAGTCTGTGTTGGTACGTATGAGATACACCTTTCCAAGTTTTTGGGGTTCATCTCATACTTCTGAAGATTTGAGGGTGCTGCCTGTTCCAAACTCCTCCTACTTTCATCCTGCCTTTAGGGGTACAAACAATAGTAATTGGGGCCTAGTCTGGTTGTGTACGTGTGAGATACATACACTTTTTTTGATCATATTTTCTATTCCGCTATTCAATAAAAACCTTTGGGTATCAATAAAATTGCGGGATAGTCTGTGTTGGTAGGTGTGAGATACACCTTTCCAAGTTTTTGGGGTTCATCTCATACTTCTGAAGATTTGAGGGTGCTGCCTGTTACAAACTCCTCCTACTCCTCATCCTGCCTTTAGGGGTACAAACAATAGTAATTGGGGCCTAGTCTGGTTATGTACGTGTGAGATACATACACTTTTTTTGATCATATTTTCTATTCCGCTATTCAATAAAAACCTTTGGGTATAAACAATTAAATTGCGGGATAGTCTGTGTTGGTACATGTGAGATACACCTTTCCAAGTTTTTGGGGTTCATCTCATACTTCTGAAGATTTGAGGGTGCTGCCTGTTCCAAACTCCTCCTACTCCTCATCCTGCCTTTAGGGATACAAACAATAGTAATTGGGGACTAGTGTGGTTCTATACGGGTGAGATACATACACTTTTTTTGATCATATTTTCTATTCCGCTATTCAATAAAAACCTTTGGGGACCAATTAAATTGCGGGATAGTCTGTGTTGGTAGGTGTGAGATACACCTTTCTAAGTTTTTGGGGTTCATCTCATACTTCTGAAGATTTGAGGGTGCTGCCTGTTCCAAACTCCTCCTACTCCTCATCCTGCCTTTAGGGGTACAAACAATAGTAATTGGGGCCTAGTCTGGTTGTGTACGTGTGAGATACATACACTTTTTTTGATCATATTTTCTATTCCGCTATTCAATAAAAACCTTTGGGTATCAATTAAATTGCGGGATAGTCTGTGTTGGTACGTGTGAGATACACCTTTCCAAGTTTTTGGGGTTCATCTCATACTTCTGAAGATTTGAGGGTGCTGCCTGTTCCAAACTCCTCCTACTCCTCATCCTGCCTTTAGGGGTACAAACAATAGTAATTGGGGCCTAGTCTGGTTGTGTACGTGTGAGATACATACACTTTTTTTGATCATGTTTTCTATTCTGCTATTCAATAAAAACCTTTGGGTATAAACAATTAAATTGCGGGATAGTCTGTGTTGGTAGGTGTGAGATACACCTTTCCAAGTTTTTGGGGTTCATCTCATACTTCTGAAGATTTGAGGGTGCTGCCTGTTCCAAACTCCTCCTACTCCTCATCCTGCCTTTAGGGGTACAAACAATAGTAATTGGGGCCTAGTCTGGTTGTGTACGTGTGAGATACATACACTTTTTTTGATCATATTTTCTATTCCGCTATTCAATAAAAACCTTTGGGTATCAATAAAATTGCGGGATAGTCTGTGTTGGTAGGTGTGAGACACACCTTTCCAAGTTTTTGGGGTTCATCTCATACTTCTGAAGATTTGAGGGTGCTGCCTGTTCCAAACTCCTCCTACTCCTCATCCTGCCTTTAGGGGTAAAAACAGTAGTAATTGGGGCCTAGTGTGGTTCTGTACGTGTGAGATACATACACTTTTTTTGATCATATTTTCTATTCCGCTATTCAATAAAAACCTTTGGGTATCAATTAAATTGCGGGATATTCTGTGTTGGTAGGTGTGAGATACACCTTTCCAAGTTTTTGGGGTTCATCTCATACTTCTGAAGATTTGAGGGTGCTGCCTGTTCCAAACTCCTCCTACTCCTCATCCTGCCTTTAGGGGTACAAACAATAGTAATTGGGGCCTAGTCTGGTTGTGTACGTGTGAGATACATACACTTTTTTTGATCATATTTTCTATTCCGCTATTCAATAAAAACCTTTGGGTATCAATTAAATTGCGGGATAGTCTGTGTTGGTAGGTGTGAGATACACCTTTCCAAGTTTTTGGGGTTCATCTCATACTTCTGAAGATTTGAGGGTGCTGCCTGTTCCAAACTCCTCCTACTCCTCATCCTGCCTTTAGGGGTACAAACAATAGTAATTGGGGCCTAGTCTGGTTGTGTACGTGTGAGATACATACACTTTTTTTGATCATATTTTCTATTCCGCTATTCAATAAAAACCTTTGGGTATCAATTAAATTGCGGGATAGTCTGTGTTGGTAGGTGTGAGATACACCTTTCCAAGTTTTTGGGGTTCATCTCATACTTCTGAAGATTTGAGGGTTCTGCCTGTTCCAAACTCCTCCTACTCCTCATCCTGCCTTTAGGGGTACAAACAATAGTAATTGGGGCCTAGTCTGGTTGTGTACGTGTGAGATACATACACTTTTTTTGATCATATTTTCTATTCCGCTATTCAATAAAAACCTTTGGGTATAAACAATTAAATTGCGGGATAGTCTGTGTCGGTACGTGTGAGATACACCTTTCCAATTTTTGGGGCGCATCTCATACTGCCGAGGATTTGAGGGTGCTTCAGTCTGCCTCCTGCCTGTTCCGAACTCCTCCTACTCCTCATCCTGCCTTAAGGGTACAAAAAATTGTAATCGGGGCCTAGATTGTGTTTGTACGTGTGAGATACACTGTTTTGTAAAATTTGTCCTATTCCGCTATTCAATATACACCCTGTTTGAGTGTAAAAAATTAAATTGCGGGATAGTCTGTATCGGTACATGTGAGATACACCTTTTTAAATTTGTTTGGCGCATCTCCTTCTACCGCCGAGGATTGCAGGGCGCTTCAGTTTGCCTCCTGTTCCCAACTCCTCCTACTCCTCTTCCTCATCCTGCCTTTAGGGTACAAAAAATTGTAATCGGGGCATAGTTTGTGTTTGTACGTGTGAGATACACCATTTTGTAAAATTTGTCCTATTCCGCTATTCAATATACACCCTGCTTGAGTGTAAAAAATTAAATTGCGGGATAGTCTGTATCAGTACATGTGAGATACACCTTTTTAAATTTGTTTGGCGCATCTTCTTCTACCGCCGAGGATTGCAGGGCGCTTCAGTTTGCCTCCTGTTCCCAACTCCTCCTACTCCTCTTCCTCATCCTGCCTTTAGGGTACAAAAAATTGTAATCGGGGCCTAGTCTGTGTTTGTACATGTGAGATACACCATTTTTTATCCTTTTTCCTATTCCGCTATTCAATATACACCCTTTTGAGGTAAAAAATATTAAATTGCGGCATAGTTTGCATATTTGACTGTGAGATACACCCGTGCGATACTGTTGTTGTTTTGTTCCGCTATTCAATAAACACCTTTCTAGGGCAAGATCATAAATTACAGAAATATGAGGAGACCGTCAAATAGGGGCCGTGGCCTGGGTCGTGGTGCTGCTAGAGCTCCTGTTGCAAGGAGAGGATGCGGTCGATCTGTGCCAGCTACACGCACAAGTGAAACACCTTCCTCAAGTGTTAGTAGGCGACAGAACCTGCATCAGTATTTGGTAGGGCATCATACGCCTCTAGAAGTGATGAGGCCAGAAGAAGTATAGGCGATAGTAGATTGGTTTGCTGCTGACAGTGCCTCCAGTTCCTTCACATTGTCTCCCACCCAGTCTACTGCAGAAAGGTCAGAGTTAGCACCTGCAGCTGATGTCCAACCGTCTTTCACCTCACCCCCTTGTAAATCAGGCAAGCAGTCTGAGCCCCAAGCCATACAGCAGTCTCTTCTTCTTTTTGATGACTCTGTCAGCAGGGTTTCCCAGGGCCATCCACCTAGCCCTGCCCCAGAAGTGGAAGAGATTGAGTGCAGCGATGCCCAACCACTTATTTCTCAAGATGAGTACATGCAAGGACCATCGCAGCACGTCTCCGATGATGACGAAACGCAGGTGCCAACTGCTGCGGCGTTCAGAATTGTGGAGACCGACAAGGAGGGCAGGGGTGAAGACTGGGTAGAAGATGATGTGGAGGACGATGAGGTCCTCGACCCCACATGGAATGAAGGTCATGCAGGTGACCTGAGTAGTTTGGAGGAAGAGGCGGTGGTCGCACAGAGCCACCAGCACAGCAGAAGAGGGAGCAGGGTGCAGAAGCGGAGCGGCCGTGCCCTAGACACTACGCCTGCTACTGCCCAACGCAGCAAGGGAACGAGCGCAACAAAGCCAGCTCAAAGGAGTTCTCTAGCGTGGAAGTTCTTTAGAAAATGTGCTGATGACAGGACACGAGCCTGAAGCGAGGCATAAACCTTCTCAACCTGAGCACAACCTGCATGATCAGGCATCTAAGTGCAAAGCACAAGCTGCAGTGGAGTAGACACCTTCAAAACCAAGAAACGTCTCTGGCTCATCCTGCTTCCTCTACTGCTGCAGTCTCGGCCGCTCCATCCACATCTGTAGTGATACCGGCACCTGCCACCCCGCAAACAGACGATCTGTCAGCAACACCACCACCTGGGTCACCAACCATCTCCACAATGTCCCGTGGAAGCGCTCAGCTTTCCATCTCCCAAACACTTGAGAGGAAGAGGAAGTACCCCCCTACCCACCCGCGATCCCTGGCCCTGAATGCCAGCATTTCAAAATTCTTGGCCTTTGAAATGCTGTCATTCCGTCTGGTGGAGACGCACAGTTTTAAAAACCTTATGTCGGTGGCTGTCCCACAGTACGTCGTGCCCAGCCGCCACTACTTTTCCAGGCAAGCCATCCCTTCCCTGCACAACCAAATGGGGGAAAAAATCAGGTGTGCACTGCGCAACGCCATCTGTGGCAAGGTCCACCTAACTACCGATACGTGGACCAGTAAGCACGGTCAGGGGCGTTATATCTCCCTAACGGCACACTGGGCAAATGCAGTGGCGGATGGGCCTGAGGCGGATAGCAATTTGGCGCATGTCCTTCCACCACCGAGGATTGCAGGGCGCTTCAGTTTACCTCCTGTTCCTAACTTCTCCTACTCCGCTTCCTCATCCTCTACCGCCTCCTCATCCGGACAGCGTAACACCTTCACCACCAACTTCAGCACGGCCAGGGGTAAACGACAGCAGGCAGTTTTAAAACTTGCCTGTTTGGGGGAAAAACCACACACCGCGCAGGAGTTGTGGAGGAGCATGGAACAGCAGACAAATGAGTGGTTGCTGCCAGGGAGCCTCAAGCCCGGCCTGGTGGTGTGCGATAACGGGCGAAATCTCATAGCAGCTCTGGGCCTAGCCGGTTTGCTGCACATCCCTTGCCTGGCGCATGTGCTGAATTTGGTGGTGCAGAGGTTCCTTAAAAACTACCCCGATATGTCAGAGCTGCTGCAGAAAGTGCGGGCCGTCTGTGAGCACTTTCGGCGTTCTCACCCTGCTGCTGCTCGCCTGTCAGCGCTGCAGTGTAACTTCGGCCTTCCCGCTCACCGCCTCATATGTGACGTGCCCACAAGGTGGAACTCCACCTTGCACATGCTGGAAAGACTGTGCGAGCAGCAGCAGGCCATAGTGGAGTTTCAGCTGCAGCACGCACGCGTGAGTCGCTCTGCGGAACAGCACCACTTCACCACCAATAACTGGGCCTCCATGCGAGACCTGTGTGCCTTGTTGCGCTGTTTTGAGTACTCCACCAACATGGCCAGTGCCGATGACGCCGTTGTCAGCTTAACTATCCCACTTCTATGCCTCCTTGAAAAAACTATTCGGGCGATTATGGAAGAGGATGTGGCACAGGATGAGGAGGAGGAGGATTAAGAGGTAACATTTCCAAGGCTTTCAGGGCAGTCATTCGCAAGGGGCTCCGAGGGTGGGTTCCTGCACACACAAATGCCAGGGACACAATTGTCCAGCAGGGGCACAGTTCTGGAGGATGAGGAGGATGAGGAGGAGGAGATGTTGGAGGAGACGGAACCATGTACACAGCAGGGTGGCACCCAGGCCAGCTCATGACCATCACTGGTGCGTGGCTGGGGGGATACAGAGGACACAGACGATACATCTCCCACAGAGGACAGCCTTTCGTTGCCTCTGGGCAGCCTGGCACACATGAGCGATTACATGCTGCAGTGTCTCCACAACGACCGCCGAGTTGCCCACATTCTAACTTGTGCTGATTACTGGGTGGCCACGCTGCTGGATCCCCGTTACAAGGACAACGTACCGTCCTTAATTCACTCACTGGAGCGCGATCGCAAGATGCGCGAGTACAAGCGCACGCTGGTAGACGCAATGCTGCTGGCATTCCCACCTGACAGCGGGGGCCACAGTGGAAGCACAAGGCAGAGGAGGAGGAGGAGGGGGAAGAGGTCGCCAACGCAACCAGGGCACCACCAGCACCTCAGAAGGCAGGGTTAGCATGGCCGAAGTGTGGAAAAGCTTTGTCAGCACGCCACAACAAACAGCAGCACCAGCAGCTCATATGGAACGTCTTAGCAGGAGGCAGCATTTCACCAACATGGTGGAGCAGTATGTGTGCACACGCCTACATGTAGTGAATGACGGGTCTGCCCCCTTCAACTTCTGGGTCTCCAAATTGGGCACATGGCCTGAGCTTGCCCTTTACGCCTTGGAGGTGCTGGGGTGCCCTGCAGCCAGTGTATTATCTGAACGGGTATTTAGCACGGCTGGGGGCATTGTCACAGACAAGTGCAGCCGCCTGTCCAGAGACAATGTGGACAAGCTCACGTTCATTAAAATGAACCAGGCGTTGGGGGGCGTGGTTTGTCAATGGCGCCGTGAGAGGCCGAGCAGTGAGGAGCTCTGCGTGGTGGAGGAGAGCGCCGTGCAGTGAGTGAGGCGGCTCTCCCTCCCCTCCCCCGCTAGGTGCAGAGCGGGGCCCAAGGCTCATGGAGGATGGTGATGGGGAAATCCAGGCTCGGGGAGCCATAAAGCAGCGGTGGTGGCAAGGAAACAGGCGGTCAACCAGTGCGGGACCCTGCCTCAGAGTGAGAGAGGTACAGCATAGGGTGAAAGACCGTGCAGGTCGGTGTGAGGCTGAAGGGCTGAGGAGGAGGAGAGCCGGGGTTGAGTGCCAGCTGGGACAGTAGATGCGGAGGTCGCTGGTCTCCCCCGTATATATGACTCAAGCAGCCAGCCCGGAGCCGAAGCAAGCCCTAGAGAGAAGGACAGACATTACCTCTTATTTTCTGAGACACACAGTGGCATCACGAAGTACTGGTGGGATCAAGGCATCACAGAAACGCCAAACAAACTCAGGAATGGCAGTTCAGCAGAAAGGGCCCAAAGCTACAAACACTCAATCTACTGGGGTCTCTTCTGGTGGGAAGAAGCCTTTAGTAATGGATATATCGCAGGAACAAAGGAACGAAGAGCCCAAAGAGTCCCTGACTATACCGCAACAGCCCCAAATACCATCAACAGTGGAGTGGGGTGAGTTTGTAAAGCTGATCCCGACGAAACAGGATATCCAAGATATGGCTGCAGCAATCGTGAGTGACATTAAAATGGAAATATGTGGTTTAAAACAAAAAGTTGATCAAATTGAAGGCAGATTGGTGAATACAGAGTCAGTACAATTTGATTTTGAAGTCAGAATCTCTGAATTAGAAACTTCACTAGCACAGCTGCATAAAACAAGTCAACTGGTTGCGGCTGCAGCAGGATGATGGTGAGAACCGCAGCCGGAGGAATAATATTCGACTGCGGGGCTTGCCAAAATCCGTAAAGGGCCCAGAGCTCAGAACCACGGTAGTGGGTATTTTGAATGGTCTGTTGGAGAGACCCCAAATGGAAAAAATGGAAATTGACAGAGTGCACAGGGTTAAAGCGCCTCGAAGAACGGGAACAGATCTAATCCCAGATGTCTTGATTAGGATTCACCTGTTTTCACTTAAAGAAGACATAATGAGACAAGCATGGGCAAAAGGGCAGATCGAGTATGAAGGTTCTCAGTTGAAATTGTTGCCAGATCTTTCACGGGGGATCCTAAAGATGAGAGCCGCAATTAAATCCCTCCTAGAGGTCATAAGAAAAGTGGGAGCAACCTATTTTTGGGGACACCCCTTCCATTTGAAAGTGGTGAAAGACAGAGAAACGTTCTTATTGAAATGGCCAGACCAGCTTCCCGCGCTCTTTACATTTTTGGGGTGTGCCCCAATCCATGTGAGTGACTGGTTAGATGTCCTAGGAAACTCCGTGAACTACCACATGAATTGAACCACACAACATGGGTGAAATTTGGAGTAGATAGGTGTGGGAGCAAAACAGACGCTCAGGACAAGGAGACAATAATATAACGAACCTAAAAGTGTTGTATACAGGTTCCTGGCCTATTCCATGGTCTTTTTCTGTTTTTTTTTCTTCCCGGTTTTTCCCATGCCTTGTTTTCATTTTTGGGGTTCTCCCTATCTCCTCCTCTCCCTCTTTTTTTGGGAGGGGGGAAAGTTAAGATGTGTGGAGGTCCCTGGTATCCCAACACCCGCCCCGAACATTTGCTGTGTTGAGAAATGGGCGTTTGTTTTTCTTATGGGGGAACTGTGGTGTGTGTTTTTGGATTTTTTTGCTTCACAGGAAAATTAGATATTATATATTTGTATCCGTAGAGATCAACTATAATTTCACAAGGGGTTTTTTTTTTTTCTATGCTTGTGTTCGTGCTCCCGCCAGCCACGGAGGGCCGGGGCACGATCTTAAGGGTCACGAGGGAAAGGGGCACTGAGGTAGAGGTAACTTGAGAGTGTTCCCTCACTTTGTGCGGGACACGCTTAAAACACAAAAAAAAAGAAGATATGTGAGACCTAATAATACCGAATTTAAATCACTATTAGGGTGTATACAGAGGGTATAGTGACTCAGGGAATAGCTATGGTTAACAGCAACTAGAAGTGAGTAAGAGAGATCTTCCCAGGACCTAGCTCAAGTCCGAAGGGTTAAGAAGGGAGTAGAGGGGAGGGTAAATGTTTTGTAGAAGGGGGGGTGAGTGGGCCCCGGGGCCCTCAGGAGGGGAGTTGGGGGGAGGGGGAGGGGAACCCATAGAGGGATAGGAGTAGAAGGTACAAGCAGGGGATCTGACTATGTAGCAATCAAGTCCCCTTCATCTGCGACCTGGCTCGGGGTAGTCTGACTCCAACCCAGGGGCGCATATGGGCCTCGAGAGAACCGCTCCCCTAGGGGAGAGGGGTGACGTCTTGGCCGTACAGGGCCGCGCCACCTTTTGTAGGAGGAAAGGCTGGGAAAGTCAAACCTAGAGTGTGTTCATTATCATACTTAGGGTCCTTTAGATTGGGAGGTGTAGGAGGGGGTCTCTGGGGCGGGGGGGGAGTAGGACATTGACATTAGGCAGAGCTCCTCTAGCTGGACACTTAAAACCTATAATTTTACTGTCCGTCAGTGAGAGGATAGGGACTACATCCTTACACCATGGTAGGGGGGAGAGGGAGTAGAGCCCATTTTCTTAGCTCCAATTTTTGGAGCTTAGCTTTTTCTTTTTTTTCTTTTTATCTTCTCTTGTTCTTGAAGGAGAGTGTCCAGGTACAGTGGCTTGCTCGCGGGGTTTTGGGAACCACGGCCCCCTCAGTAGATAGCGCCTGGTTGCGCTGGTTTAGATAACCATTAGAGGGGGGTAGGGGTAGTGGGAATTAAATAGTATATACATACTTGTGTGGGTGAAGGGGGGTTTCTTTTCTTTTCTTGCTAAAAAATTTTTTTAAATTTTTTTTTTGTGTCCTGCTTTTTCTTGCCTTGCATAGCTTGTGTGGCCGTGGGGGGCGGGGGACCGTCCACAATGGTGGCTGGAGGTGGAGCGACCCAGGGGGGGACAGCAGAAGCGTAGGAGACTTATGGGGGATCTAAAACGAGATGCTACACAAATAGCTTTCATTCAGGAGACCTACTTCCGCAAAGATGCAGTACCAAAATTGTACAATAAAGACTTTCCATGGGTTTACCACGCTACATCCCCTATTGCCAAATCAAAGGGTGTGAGCATCTTAATATCAAGTGCTGTGAAGTGGACCCTAAAAGAAGAATTGGCTGACCCAATGGGTAGGTTCGTGTTGGTGAAGGGGTGGATAGGACGGGTCGAGGTAACCCTCGTAAATGTCTATTTTCCCAACTATGAGCATGTAATGTTTTTACAGAAAATGATTCCGGTTGTCTTGGAATTCCGGGAAGGGCACTTAGTGATGGGAGGTGACTTGAACTATGCCCCAGAACCTCTGTTAGATACCTCCAAAAGAAGCTCATATATGTCATTTGCTAAATTACGAAGGCTGCAAAAAGAGATCTCCCTCCTGGGCCTCATCGATCCATGGAGGTTGATGCACCCGGGAGAGAGAAATTACACTTTCTATTCTCCAATCCACAAGGCATATAGTAGGATAGACAGAATTCTGGTTACCCAGGCAGACCTGCCGTTAGTGACAGACTCAGATATCGGAGATTTTTCAATCTCTGACCATTTCCCGGTGTATGTGAGTATAGAATGGGAATCGAAAAACTGTAGTCCAAGATCATGGCGTATAAATGAGGCCTTATTACAATCCCCGGAAGCGGAGGGGAAGATAGATGAGGCGTTACACAACTATTTTATAGAAAATACATCGGATTCGCTCTCACCTTCAACGGTCTGGGAAGCGCATAAGTGCGTGATAAGAGGGGTACTGATACAGTTGGGTGCACAGCGTGAGAGAGCGGGAGGCGAAAATTAAAGAATATCTAACTAAAATTGAACAGCTGAGTAGGCAGCATAAGAGAACGCTTGCGGAAGCTCACTTGATCCCTCTCATGCGGGTAAGAGAGGAATTGAATCAGATACTTTTTCAAAAGACAGTACGAAATATGTTATGGTTGAAAAGACACCTGTATGAATATGCAAATAAACCAGGGGCGATGCTGGCACGAGCATTGAGGGGCCCAAAAAGACAAACTCAAATTTTACGTCTTAGAAATACAAAAGGTGGGGAGGTTCACACTTCAGCTGACATGAGTTCTGCTCTTTCTATCGGTCACTATATAACCTACCGGAAATGGGGAGTAAGAAAAGTCCAGAAAAGGGGAAGCAGATAGAGGAGTATTTACGAGACTCGGGCATGCGTACTCTTTCAGAAGACCAAGTATTGACATTGGAAGGCGAGATATCGGGGGAAGAGCTGGCCGCTGCGATCTCACAGACCAAGGCACATAAGGCACCTGGCCCAGATGGCTTTACTTTAAGTTACTACAAGAAATTTGGGGAGCGTTTAAAGAACCCCCTACTATCACATTTCAATGAAGTGGGAAGAAGAACGGCATTCCCGTTGGATTCTCTACGGGCGCATATTACTTTATTACTTAAAGAAGAGAAGGACCCCCTGTGTTGTGGTAGCTATCGCCCGATATCTTTGATAAATGTAGACACGAAAATATACGCAAGAATATTAGCAAATCGGCTCTTACCATATATGGCAGACCTGGTCCATTTTGACCAAGTGGGCTTTATTCCTACCCGGGAGGCCCGGGATAATACAATTCGAGCCATAGATCTAATACATCTGGCACGTACATCACGGAAGAAGATGGTTCTTTTCGCAGCAGATGCGGAGAAGGCCTTTGACAGGGTGGCGTGGGATTTTATCCGGGCCACCCTGTCATATATAGGCCTGGGACCGCAAATGCTGCAATTTATACTGGCACTTTATACGGTCCCTACGGCTGCGGTTAGGGTAAATGAATGGAGGTCAAGCTACTTCCCTATCTCTAATGGCACACGGCAGGGGTGCCCTTTATCTCCGCTTATATTCGTGTTGTGCCTGGAACCCCTACTGTGTAGAATTCGGAGTTCTCCGGATATAGCGGGAATCCAAAGCGGGGGGGGGAACAACACAAGGTGGCCGCGTTTGCGGACGACCTGCTGTTTTTTGCTACTAACCCTTCTCTTTCACTACCAAATATTATTAAAGGGAAAAGGGAGGAAAACATGGGGGGGGAAAAGGGAAGGGAAGAAGGGAAGGGGGGAGGGAAGGGAAAAATGAAGGACAAAGGAAAGGTATTAAAGGATTGGTGGAACTTTGAATGAGACTCCTGCCTTGGGTCTCCATCCCTATGTCTACTTTTACATATAGAGCACATAGTGCTCAAAAAATGTTTGGGACTTTGTATGAGATGTGGCCACTGGGCACATGGTGTTATATATGATATTGCATATACCTGGGCTGGTAAGCACAAAACAAGTATAGAATCAATTAACATCATGTGTTTTTAATATTGTATAAATGGCAGTTGACAATGATATATAAATACAGTAAAATGAGGGTAAAAGGGGTATGTATATATAAGGTTTGGTAAAAAACTGTAACAACATAAATAAACATTCAAGAAGGTACTACAAAACATTTGTGTATGCCAGGTGAAACTTGTGGGTATATTGTTTGCCTCATAGGCTCGACGCGTTTCGTGAATAACATTTTTCACTTCCTCAGGAGCAGGCATGGTAATGGCATCTAAAAATATATACACATATAAATGTGATATTACATTAAATAAAGGAATGTTTTGTAAAATTAGCGCAAGAAACTGAAGCTTACACATGAGTAAGGAATGTCAGTCAGGTGATGGAATCGCCTGGAATTGAGTTCCCAATGGGAACTGAGAAAGCGGCCTCCACAAACACAGCCAAGGCGCAAGATCCATGGTGTGGTGAAGGAATCAGGAAGAGGTATTGAAGGGCTCGATTTGGTAATAGCATGACACTGTACAAAGAGATATAAATATGCATATATGCATAAATCAAACCAGTGATCCATACATAAAATTCATAAGCATAGAATGGTAAAGAAAGATGAGCCCAAACCATATGAAAAAAGAAGAATCCAAAGTGTGAGGTAGAAATATGTGACTGTATGGACATACCAAAGCAGAGAGAGAAAAAGGGTGAGACATGCATGAAAAGTGTTTGAACTATAAAGACCAGTGACATCCCTAAAACATCAAAGAAAACAGTGCTAAAAATGAAAAGTAAAGTGAGAATCACAATTATTAGGGAAGGAGAGTCCCAAGGGTGAGGATACTAAAAAATGTGACGAAAAGGAGGATGATAGTGAAGCTGGGACAATTAAATGAAGTGAGTCATGGGACCTACGCTGGGACCGGGCGGGAGGCAGCTCTCAGCGTCACAAAGCTGTTCAGTACGGAGGGAGTCCATCGGGCAAGCCGGTGTTGCCCAAGACGGTCTCCCTCAAATGAACGCTGATGGAGTCACGTGCAGGGACGCCAACAAGCGTGTGACGTAATACCCTGCACGGAGAGATGTGACGCCGATGCGTCGCGGCCACGGCCGAAGATCCCGCCCCCACCTCGGCATCTGGCCGGAGAGGGGGAGAGAAGGACGGACGCGGACGGGGCGCATCGCAGTTCCCAAAAGGGATCACACGGGAGACACACAACCCAATGACATGGGTGAAAAAAGTAAAACAATGAGAACCAGTATTAAATAAACATACAAAATCAATATACAATACCCAAAGCATATGTAATTCGTATATATGGTGCCAATTTGGGATAATACATAATTATATTACAATGGTAAAACCACTGGTTTCACATCTCCATCCCTGGATCAATATTATTAAAGGGAAAAGGGAGGAAAACATGGGGGGGGGAAAGGGAAGGGAAGAAGGGAAGGGGGGAGGGAAGGGAAAAATGAAGGACAAAGGAAAGGTATTAAAGGATTGGTGGGACTTTGAATGAGACTCCTGCCTTGGGTCTCCATCCCTATGTCTACTTTTACATATAGAGCACATAGTGCTCAAAAAATGTTTGGGACTTTGTATGAGATGTGGCCACTGGGCACATGGTGTTATATATGATATTGCATATACCTGGGCTGGTAAGCACAAAACAAGTATAGAATCAATTAACATCATGTGTTTTTAATATTGTATAAATGGCAGTTGACAATGATATATAAATACAGTACAATGAGGGTAAAAGGGGTATGTATATATAAGGTTTGGTAAAAAACTGTAACAACATAAATAAACATTCAAGGAGGTACTACAAAACATTCGTGTATGCCAGGTGAAACTTGTGGGTATATTGTTTGCCTCATAGGCTCGACGCGTTTTGTGAATAACATTTTTCACTTCCTCAGGAGCAGGCATGGTAATGGCATCTAAAAATATATACACATATAAATGTGATATTACATTAAATAAAGGAATGTTTTGTAAAATTAGCGCAAGAAACTGAAGCTTACACATGAGTATGGAATGTCAGTCAGGTGATGGAATCACCCGGAATTGAGTCCCCAATGGGAACTGAGAAAGCGGCCTCCAAAAACACAGCCAAGGCGCAAGATCCATGGTGTGGTGAAGGAATCAGGAAGAGGTATTGAAGGGCTCGATTTGGTAATAGCATGACACTGTACAAAGAGATATAAATATGCATATATGCATAAATCAAACCAGTGATCCATACATAAAATTCATAAGCATAGAATGGTAAAGAAAGATGAGCCCAAACCATATGAAAAAAGAAGAATCCAAATCAGAATACCAAAGTGTGAGGTAGAAATATGTGACTGTACGGACATACCAAAGCAGAGAGAGAAAAAGGGTGAGACATGCATGAAAAGTGTTTGAACTATAAAGACCAGTGACATCCCTAAAACATCAAAGAAAACAGTGCTAAAAAATGAAAAGTAAAGTGAGAATCACAATTATTCCTTTATTTAATGTAATATCACATATATATGTGTATATATTTTTAGATGCCATTACCATGCCTGCTCCTGAGGAAGTGAAAAATGTTATTCACGAAACGCGTCGAGCCTATGAGGCAAACAATATACCCACAAGTTTCACCTGGCATACACAAATGTTTTGTAGTACCTCCTTGAATGTTTATTTATGTTGTTACAGTTTTTTACCAAACCTTATATATACATACCCCTTTTACCCTCATTGTACTGTATTTATATATCATTGTCAACTGCCATTTATACAATATTAAAAACACATGATGTTAATTGATTCTATACTTGTTTTGTGCTTACCAGCCCAGGTATATGCAATATCATATATAACACCATGTGCCCAGTGGCCACATCTCATACAAAGTCCCAAACATTTTTTGAGCACTATGTGCTCTATATGTAAAAGTAGACATAGGGATGGAGACCCAAGGCAGGAGTCTCATTCAAAGTCCCACCAATCCTTTAATACCTTTCCTTTGTCCTTCATTTTTCCCTTCCCTCCCCCCTTCCCTTCTTCCCTTCCCTTTTTCCCCCCCCCCATGTTTTCCTCCCTTTTCCCTTTAATAATATTGATCCAGGGATGGAGATGTGAAACCAGTGGTTTTACCATTGTAATATAATTATGTATTATCCCAAATTGTCATCATATATACGAATTACATATGCATTGGGTATTGTATATTGATTTTGTATGTTTATTTAATACTGGTTCTCATTGCTTTACTTTTTTCACCCATGTCATTGGGTTGTGTGTCTCCCGTGTGATCCCTTTTGGGAACTGCGATGTGCCCCGTCCGCGACCGTCCTTCTCCCCCCCCCCTCCGGCCAGATGCCGAGGTGGGGGCGGGATCTTCGGCCGTGGCCGCGACGCATCGGCGTCACATCTCTCCGTGCAGGGTATTACGTCACACGCTTGTTGGCGTCCCTGCACGTGACTCCATCAGCGTTCATTTAAGGGAGACCGTCTTGGGCAACACCGGCTTGCCCGATGGACTCCCTCCGTACTGAACAGCTTTGTGACGCTGAGAGCTGCCTCCCGCCCGGTCCCAGCGTAGGTCCCATGACTCACTTCATTTAATTGTCCCAGCTTCACTATCATCCTCCTTTTCGTCACATTTTTTAGTATCCTCACCCTTGGGACTCTCCTTCCCTAATAATTGTGATTCTCACTTTACTTTTCATTTTTTAGCACTGTTTTCTTTGATGTTTTAGGGATGTCACTGGTCTTTATAGTTCAAACACTTTTCATGCATGTCTCACCCTTTTTCTCTCTCTGCTTTGGTATGTCCATACAGTCACATATTTCTACCTCACACTTTGGTATTCTGATTTGGATTCTTCTTTTTTCATATGGTTTGGGCT
The DNA here is from genome assembly GCF_965119305.1 of Pelophylax lessonae. Lineage (NCBI taxonomy): Eukaryota > Metazoa > Chordata > Amphibia > Anura > Ranidae > Pelophylax > Pelophylax lessonae. Next base: position 165,280,512 of record NC_138779.1, read on the forward strand.
CATCTTTCTTTACCATTCTATGCTTATGAATTTTATGTATGGATCACTGGTTTGATTTATGCATATATGCATATTTATATCTCTTTGTACAGTGTCATGCTATTACCAAATCGAGCCCTTCAATACCTCTTCCTGATTCCTTCACCACACCATGGATCTTGCGCCTTGGCTTCGTTTGTGGAGGCCGCTTTCTCAGTTCCCATTGGGGACTCAATTCCGGGCGATTCCATCACCTGACTGACATTCCATACTCATGTGTAAGCTTCAGTTTCTTGTGCTAATTTTACAAAACATTCCTTTATTTAATGTAATATCACATTTATATGTGTATATATTTTTAGATGCCATTACCATGCCTGCTCCTGAGGAAGTGAAAAATGTTATTCACGAAACGCGTCGAGCCTATGAGGCAAACAATATACCCACAAGTTTCACCTGGCATACATGAATGTTTTGCAGTACCTCCTTGAATGTTTATTTATGTTGTTACAGTTTTTTACCAAACCTTATATATGCATACCCCTTTTACCCTCATTGTACTGTATTTATATATCATTGTCAACTGCCATTTATACAATATTAAAAACACATGATGTTAATTGATTCTATACTTGTTTTGTGCTTACCAGCCCAGGTATATGCAATATCATATATAACACCATGTGCCCAGTGGCCACATCTCATACAAAGTCCCAAACATTTTTTGAGCACTATGTGCACTACCAAATATTCTAGACGCCCTGAAAATATACAGTGGGTTCGCTAACTATAAAATTAATGTAACTAAATCAGCGGCACTCAACGTATCGTTATCTGACCAAGAAGAGAGAGCACTTCGAATAGCGTTTCTGTTTCAATGGGCCTCAGATACGCTCAAATACTTAGGGATACAGTTAACGGCAGATCCCGAGGATCTCTATAGAAAGAATTACCTTCCGCTTGTAGGAAAGATTAAAGCATATCTCAGAATATGGCAGCTGTTGGCAGTGACGTGGTTTGGGCGCAATAGCGTTATTAAAATGAATGTGTTACCCCGTATCTTGTATTTAATGCAGACAATTCCAATAGCAGTTCCAAAATAATTTTTTCAATCAATTAAGGGCATACTCCGCGCCTATATTTGGGCAAACAAATCCCCTAGAATTAAGATGCAGACATTGGCCTTACCCAAAGTAAGAGGTGGGATTGGATTCCCAGATATCCTGAGATATTACAGGGCGGTCCATTTAGTAAGGGTGGTAGACTGGCACTGCAATAAACGTACCAAACGATGGGTGGATTTAGAGAACGAGGAAACAGGACAGTTAACCCCCCCAGCCCCATGGTCGGTGTTCGAATCTAAAGACGCTATTCTCAAACATCCTACAGTGGGAGCGACTATAAAAGAAACTAAGAGAATTCAGTCGCATTGGAGGGTAGCCCCGGGTCTATCTCCGATGACACCGATTTTGGGGACACCGATTTTCCCCCGGGGTGTATAAATGCCAGAATCCGTAGGTGGGCTCAAGATGGTAAAAGGCGCCTATGTGATATATGGCAAAATGGGCCTATGCCCTCCTTAGAAGAACTTAGGACAGGTGCAGGAGAATCATTAGATTATTTCAGCCTTTATCAGCTGTACAATTATATTAGATCAGTTCGGCGGAAAGGGTACGCACCACGAGAGCTAACGGACCTGGAAAATATGTGTAGGACAGGTAAAGCGACGGGCCATCTGATCTCAAGGTTCTATACACAACTGTCAGAAGATGAGGGAGACCAACAATTGCCGTTTATCCAAAAATGGGAGCAGGAGTTAAATACCGTGTGGTCTAAAGAGCAGATAAATAAGATCCTGAGATTAGTTCATCAATCGTCACTAGATTGTAAGATCCAAGAGACAGGGTATAAAATTCTAACCAGATGGTATCGAGTCCCATCACTATTACACAGAATAAAAGAGGCGGTCTCAGGAAAATGCTGGTGGTGTGGATTGGAGGATGGAAACATGGTCCATATTTTTTGGGGATGTAAAAGAGTGCGGCCATTTTGGAATAAGATAGCAGTGGCTATAAAACATATAACCAATGTGGATATACTAGAGGACCCCGCGCTGTGCTTGCTGCATTTGACAGGAAGCTCAGTGCGGAGCTACAGATAGTCCCTGACTCTGCGTCTGTTGAATGCAGCAAGGGCATGCATACCTATTTTCTGGAAACAGACAGTGATCCCAACTTACGAGTTGTGGTGTGGGAAGGTCAACGAGATTTTTAAGATGGAAGAGCTGTCCGCCATATTGGGAAATTCAGAGGATCAAGTTAAGTTGAGATGGAGACCCTGGGTGCAATACTTGGAAGCCAATTCTTCTTAAAGGGAGTTTAAGAGAGGGTTACGCTGGGCGGAGCCGGGTCCAGGCTGCGGGGGGACGGTCCCCATACCCCTCCTGGTGTATGGTAATATAGTAGGGAATACATCTTCATACGAAGAAATGTTGGGAATGTGCGCATAAAAGTGTAAAAATTTGTTTTTTTTTTGTTTTTTTTTCTCTTTCTCGAGTCATTGGTTTAATTGGGGGGAGGAGGGCGGGGGAGGTAAGGGGGGTGGGGTTTGGTCAGAACACAACAATGTTTGTTTGAATTGTGAGTATATATAAAAAAATCACCAATAAAGATATAAATTAAAAAAAAAAAAAAAATAATAGCAAATGGATCCAAACCCGCGCTACAGAGATCTATGGCTTGGTTACGAGGTGCAGGAGGGAAGAGTTAAGTGAGAACATGAATCGGGTCTGTGCTGTGTGCTCAGCAGGACCTCATTCTGTTGATATTAGTGAGGTAACAGAGGTGCCCTGAAGTGGGCACAGGCTCGTCATGTCCCTCCTAATGCAATGTATAGTGACATGGGACTGGTCGCTTTTTGGAGGAAATCTGCATTTTATTGCTGCACACCATGGGAGCTCATCTCTGAGTCGGGGAACTCCACACGAGAGATAGCCCATGTTCGTTGGTGCAGATGACTCCACCACACCCTTTTTCAGGGCTTTAAGGATTAATGAAGATGCAGGATTGTACTGGGAAGGTGGAGAGATGTGCAAGGGGGTGAGGAAGGGGGAATGAACTGGGGGTTTACATCTTTCCACATCTATGTCATGAAGTGCTCAACAATGAAGCTGAATTACAAGAGCCAGGACATCATCCGCCAACTTCTATTAACGATGTATTGTCAGTGCGCCCTCCTCTCCCCTGCAGCGGCCCCTCAATTACACAGGCATAGGTTCGCACAGCCTATTGCATTAGGGTGTGCACCCCAAAAGCTCGAACACATGTCTTTTTTAAATATTTTTTACAATAATATATATATTTTTTTACAATTTTTAGGAGCCCTTTGCATAAAAGAGAAAGGTTGGGACTTTATATGAGGCTACATATACTAATGTGCCTCCATCACTATATCTGAGAAAAACAAAGGAGACGTTTAGGACTTTGTGTGAGGTGTGCATCCCCCCGTGGGTGTAATACATGAACATGATATACATGTACAAATAAAGGATATGCGTATAATGAAAAAAAAAAAAATGAACCAGGCATGGATCCCACGGGACTTTTCCGTACCTTGTGCAGAATAGCGATGGATACTGACCTTACCCAGCCATTGTTCTATTTTTGCTCTTTCTCACTCTTTTGGGGTGTACCCTCATTTAAAATTTCTGAAAAAAAGCAGTGTTGGCTACCTCGTCCTCCTCAGGGCCAGATTAACGTAGGGGCTATTGGAGCTGCAGCTCCAGGCCCCTACCTTAATATAGGCCCCGGGTTGGCCATATTCACTGTTACCGCTCTTCTGTCACTTGTAAACACAGAGGTCTGGCTTCTATGCTTGCTTCCCCAGGCAGCTCCCTCAGAACCTCCCCACACAGCACGAAGGCCGGACAAGGAGGGACAGTTGCCGATGCATGGATGTGTTTATGGGCTTCAGAGACAGAATCCCATGTTGAATTAGGCATGCATGGCTGCACCCTTCCTCCTCTGGGTGCATGCCAAGGCACGGCCCTTAAGGCCCTTCAAAATCCTCAGCACCATGCCCATGATGCTCTTAATCCGGCCCTGGTCCTCCTCCACCGCCGCTTCCACCTACACCGCCCATAGGTGTGCGCAGCCTATTGCATTAGGGTGTGCACCCCAAAGTTTAAATACACATGCATGTGTTTGCCTACATGTACATGGCCCCGATACATTACTCTCCCTGCTGGCAAAGTGAAATAGAGCAGAGCAGGTCCGAGGGAGATCTTTCCCATTTCCTCACTGGCAAACAGAGCGATAATGCTATGTGCCCTAGGTGATTAGGGTGTGCCCAGGTACACCCGGCACACCCTGTGCGCACGCCTATGACACCGCCACATCCACCACCACCTCAACCTCCCTCCTACTCCATATGGGCCTCGTCCTTCAGAGATGAAGAACATGGTTTTATTTTTCTGCTTTTTTTTGTTGTTTTAACCACTTTACCGCTGCTCACTGAGCTGCTACTGCGGCAAAGTGGCTCGATAACGTCTGGTGACGTAGACCTACGTCGCCAGACATTCCCCTCTCTCGGCAGGGCGCGCGCCACCGGGGTCTCGCTCTCGCTGTATTCAGTCACAGCGGGAGTCGGGCCAGGGGAGGGGAGGCGGTGATCACCGCCGCTCTTCCCCGATCATCGGGGAATCGAGTGTGGAGATCCGCCTGCTTGTGTAAACAAAGCGGGCGGATCTCCTAAGTGACAGGCAGGGTCAGATTGCAGGGTTCAGCATAGCTGAACCTGCGATCTGTGCCTGTGTCACACAGTCCCCTCCCCCCACACACGTCAGTAAGCACCAGGCATACATTAACCCCTCCCTCTCCAAGAAAATGAACCCCTTCCCTGCCAGTGTCATTTTTACAGTAACAGTGCATATATATAGCACTGATTACTGTAGTAATGTCACTGGTACCCCAAAAGTGTCAAAAATGTCAGTCAAGGGTCCGATCTGTCGCGGTCCCGCAAAAAAAAAATTGCAGATCGCCGCCATTACTCGTTAAAAAAAACCCACCAAAAATGACAGAAATCTTTCCCTTAGTTAGTAAACGCAATAACTTTTGCGCAAACCAATCAAAATACACTTATTGTGATTTTTTTCACCAAAAATATGTAGCAGAAAACAAATTGGCCTAAAATGATAAAAAATTTAGATTTAGATTTTTACATTTTTTTGGGGGGAATTTCATATAAATATATGTGAAAAATATTGTTATTTTTTCAAAATTGTTGCTCTTTTTTTGTTTATAGCGCAAAAAATAAAAATCGCACAGGTGATCAAATACCATCAAAAGAAAGCTCTGTTTGTGGGAAAAAAAGGACGTCAATTTAGTTTGGGTACAGCGTTGCATGACCGCGCAATTGTCAGTTAAAGTCGCACAGTGCCGAATCGCAAAAAGTGGCCTGGACGTAAGACAGCAAAATCCTCCGGTGGTAAAGTGGTTAAGTTATTTCCCTATCCACATTTGTTTGCAGAGCACTTGCCATGCTCTTAACTACGTTTTGCTGCCATTTGCAGCACTCTAGCCCTTTCCATTGGCGTTTTAGAGCCATTTTAGTGCCTGAAAGTTCGGGTCCCCATTGACTTCAATGGGGTTCGGTGTCCGGGAAAAGTTCGGCAAAAGTCCGGGACACGGACCCGGACTTTTTTTTAAAGTTCGGTCGAACCAGCCGAACATGGACATCCAGGTGTCCGCTCAATTCTAGTCTCCAAGTGTATAAAAAGCCTTTTTTAGTCAAAATAACTGCATTTGGTCACCAAAGGTCTAAAAAAATGTTTTAGTCAAAATGACTGTATTTTCGTCTTTTAGAGTCTTAACCACTTGCTGACCGCCACACGACTATTTACGTCGGCAGTCAGCCCCTCACAGGAAAAGCGATGTAGTACTACGTCGCTAGCCTTTGAGGCTCTAGGGGGCAAGCGCGCGCCACCAGAGGCACGCTCCCGCCCCGCTCGTTCACGAACCCCATGCGCGTGTGAGCGGCGGACCCGATGTCCGCCGCTCACTCGCGATCGTCCGGTACAGCGGGAGAAAGGCAGGCGGCTAATGTAAACAAAGCGCCTGTCATTCTCCCCTGTGTAAGTGCAGAGATCATATGGTCCTGCTAGGCAGGATCGTATTTCTCTGTAGTTACACAAACAGCCACATCCAATAACAGTAAGAAGCACACCCCTAGGGACACACTTAACCCCTCCTTCTCAAATAAAGTTAACCCCTTCCCTGCCAGTGTCATTTTTACAGTAACAGTGCATATGTATAGCACTGATTACTGTAGTAATGTCACTGGTACCCCCAAAAGTGTCAAAAATGTCAGTCAAGTGTCCGATCTGTCCGCCACAATGTCGCAGTCCCGCAAAAAAAATCGCAGATCACCACCATTACTCGTTGAAAAAAAAACCAACAAAAATTACAAAAATCTTTCCCTTAGTTAGTAAACGCAATAACTTTTGTGCAAACCAATCAAAATACGCTTTTTGCTAATTTTTTTAACCAAACATATTAGCAGAAAACAAATTGGCCTAAAATGTAAAAAAATTTAGATTTTTACATTTTTTGGGGGAATTTCATATAAAAAAATGTGAAAAATATTATTTTTGCAAAATTGTCACTCTTTTTTTGTTTATAGCGCATGATCAAAAAATCGCACAGGTGATCAAATACCACCAAAAGAAAGCTCTGTTTGTGGGGAAAAAAAGGACGTGAATTTCATTTGAGTACAGCGTCGCACGACATTGTCCGTTAAAGTCACGCAGTTCCGAATAGCAAAATAGGCCCTGGTCAGGAAGGGGGTAAAATCTTCCAGGGCTTAAGTGGTTAAAAAGCCTTTTTTAGTCAAAATAACTGCATTTGGTCACCAAAGGTATGAAAACATTTTTTAGTCAAAATGACTGTACTTTCGTCTTTTAGTGTCTTAAAAAGCCGGGTTTAGACAAGATGAACTGCATTTGGTCTCCAATGGTCTGGAAATTTTTTTTGTCAAAGTGAATGCATTTTGGTCTCCAAGTGTCCAAAAAGCCTTTTTTAGTCAAAATAACTGCATTTGGTCACCAAAGGTCTGAAAACATTTTTTAGTCAAAATTACTGTATTTTCGTCTTTTACAGTCTTAAAAAGCCAGTTTTAGACAAGATAACTTGCATTTGGTCTCCAATGGTCTGGAAATTCTTTTGTCAAAATGAATGTATTTTGGTCTCCAAGTGTATAAAAAGCCTTTTTTAGCCAAAATAACTGCATTTGGTCACCAAAGGTCTGAAAAACTTTTTTAGTCAAAATGACTGTATTTTGGTCTTTTAGAGTCTTAAAAAGCCGATTTTAGACAAGATAACTGCATTTGGTCTCCAATGGTCTGAATTTTTTTTTTTTTTTTCCAAAATTAATGTATTTTGGTCTCCAAGTGTATAAAAAGGCTTTTTTAGTCAAAATAACTGCATTTGGTCACCAAAGGTCTGAAAAACTTTTTAGTCAAAATGACTGTATTTTCGTCTTTTAGAGTCTTAAAAAGCCGGTTTTAGACAAGATAACTGCATTTGGTCTCCAATCTCCTGGAAATTTTTTTGTCAAAATGAATGTATTTTGGTCTCCAAGTGTATAAAAAGCCTTTTTTAGTCAAAATAACTGCATTTGGTCACCAAAGGTCTATAAAAAAATTTTAGTCAAAATTACTGTAGTTTCATTTTTTAGTGCCTAAAAAGCCTGTTTTAGACAAGATAACTGCATTTGGTCTCCAATGGTCTGAATTTTTTTAATCAAACTGACTGTATTTTTTGTCTTTTAGAGTCTTAAAAAGTCGGTTTTAGACAAGATAGCTGCATTTGGTCTCCAATGGTCTGAAGTTTTTTTTTGTCAAAATGAATGTATTTTGGTCTCCAAGTGTATAAAAAGCCTTTTTTAGTCAAAATAACTGCATTTGGTCACCAAAGGTCTGAAATTTTTTTTTAGTCAAAATGACTGTATTTTCGTCTTTTAGAGTCCTAAAAAGCAGTTTTTAGACAAGATAACTGCATTTGGTCTCCAATGGTGTGAATTCCCCCCACCTGCTAGCCACAAATGGTTTCCCCTCCTAAAGAGCCCCCCTTTACATATCTGCCCCCCCAACCTTCTAGCACAAGTCCTCTCCCCTCCCAAAACACCCCCAGCATATATCTGACCCCCCCATATCCCACCTTCTAGCACAAGCCCTCTCCCCTTCCAGATCACTCCCAGCACATATCTTACCCCCTCCACCCCACCTTCTAGCACAAGTCCTCACTCTTCCCAAAGTGCCCCTCCAGCATATATCTAAAGCCTGGGTTTTGTTTAACCATGCCCTTTAAGCCCCTCCGTCTAAGTAAATTAGACATACAAAACCTGCCATAGAGTATTTATATCCATTTCAAAGCTAATTTCATGTTTGACAATAACATGTAGGATAGCAGACTGTAACCTGCAGTTATTCAGAGATATGAATGCCTATGAAAACTGTACATGGATGGAGGGGCGTGGTTTCAGCTGTCATGGATGCGACTAGCGAGAGCTCCATGCTCCGCATGCAGACGTCGGCATCATCCTGTGCATAGCCCACCTTCCTAACTGACCTGACTGGCATGAACAGTAAGGCTGGCCATACATGGGTCGAATTTCGAAACAATTTTCTTTCGAAAATCTTATCTAAGAATTTTTGTTCGAATTTCGCACCATTAGTGGGAACGGCTGATTTTTTCGTGCAGTCATCAAATTTGAGTGAACAAGCATGTTGGAAATTTTTAGAAAAAGGAATGATTTCAAATCAATGATGGAAGAATTGTGCGAGAAATATAATCCAAAAAGAAATGTGCATAATTTCAAGAAAATAAAATTCCCGGAAACAAAAGAAGATTCGTAGTCACGAAAAAAATTTCTGTAGCAATATAAGTTGAAATTGAAGGCTTGCTCGGTCGAATTTCGAAATCAATGTTGGCACCATCGAATCACATAACGCACAAAATTTCTGATTTGCGAAAGAATGTTCTTTCAAAATTCGACACATGTATGGCCAGCCTAAGTGTAGGTGGTCGGCAATTGATTAAAGCCCAGCTTTTTCCTGCCGCACATATGTGTTACTGGGGTGTAAAAACGTTGACAACCAGCTATTCAGGCATCTGCCTGTAATGCAATGCATTTAAAACACACTATGCATTTTTTTTTAAAAAATGCACAGTGCGTTTTAGAAGTGCTGCACTGTGCAGGCAGCTGTGCTGTAGTGTTGAAGCAGCAACACATGTTATTGTGGGTGAGGGAATCAAGTGAATTTATCTCAGTCTATCGTGGGCTAAACAAACAAAATTTCAGCTGTCTGTGCCCACACATAAACCCTCCCCACAGGCAACTCCTGGCCCTTTAAGAAATTCTAGATGCTAGGAGGCAGAAGCAGGCATTCCGGTCATGTGACAGCTGTGATGTGCTGTCACATGATCAAAAAGCTCCCAATCGCGAGTATGCAGCGGGAGCTTTCCGGTCTCTTCTGGTGACTGTGCTGCTAGTGCTCTCAGCACTAGGGATGGGCTCATGCATGTTCAGATCGTAGTCCCAACCCACCTGAGCAATTTGGCCAGGAAGCCCTCACTGCACAACGCCAATCATAGGCAGTGAGGCATTTTTTGGCCCGCAGCTGCACATACACATGCTGCACATGATTGGTGGTGTGCAGTGATGGCTTCCTGTTGTGATTGCTCAGGTGGGTTGGGACTACGATTCAAACATGTCCCAGCCAGTGGCAGGACTACCAGGGGTGCAGCAGTCGCACTTGCGACTGGGCCCTGGAGTTTTGCCACTGAAGGGGGGCCGGACGCTGTGGGGGGAGCTAAGCGGCCTCCTTGGGCCACCCCGCCTATCCTCTCCAATGAGAGAGAGTCAAATTATGTGCGAAGATGGACACTGACAGAGTCAGCTGACCAGCTGACACCAATCAGCTGAAAGGGGGTGGAGCTCTCCCCGCTGCATGGAGACCTGTGACACACCAGCATATTTTGAGGTACATGAGAACTGAGGGGGAATCGATAACCAATTAAGTAACTTCCAAATATCAGTGCAACGGATCTCATCCCCCACCACCTCTGCCTCTTACTAATCACCACAGATCTAATCCCTATTTTCCCCATCACCTCTATGACAGAGGTGGTAGGGGATAGAGATGAGATCTGTGGTGGGGGGATGGCACCACCAATGCCACTGGTGCCACCTCCCTAACCACCACCGCTGCTACCAATCCCACCCCCCTCACTGCCACTGATCCCATCCCCCTCACCACCACCGCTACTGCCACTATTGTATTCACTAGTGATCGACAGATTATCGGCAAAGCCGATATATCGAGGGCCGATATGCACTTTGCCCGATATATCGGAATTGGCCTTTTGATTTACCGATATTGCCGATATTTCGGGAAAGTGCTTGTACCGGGGTGATGCCTGCAGCTAGAGGCATCACCTCAGTACCACTGTCCATAGCCGATCGTCGGCTGTCTTGTAATGAAAACCGATGCGGCTGAGAAGCTGCTCGGCTGTCATTCCAAGGAGCGGGAGGGGTTGTCCCCCCTCCCGCCGCCTTCCACGGCTCGCCCGTGTCTCCTGTCCCACCGGGAGACCCAGGCATCATACCTTCACCCCTGCCGTCTGACCGGGTCTCCATCTGCACTGCCGGCGTCTGACCGGGTCTCCATTTCTTTGAATTCGGTGCCGCCGAGTACCCGGAACTGATGTCATGACATGACATCACTTCCAGGTACAGGCGGGGCCGAATTAAAAAAAACTTACAGCATTCAAAACAGCCATTGTTGGCATTTTGAATGCTTTTAAGTGCAGAGGAGGGGTTTGTGGTCTTTTAGACCCCCACATCCCTCCGACACAGTACCTGTAGACATTCAAAAAAAATAATTATACAATTTTTTAATGTCTGAAAATATCCCACCCCCTTCACCATCACCACTTATCCCACCCCCTTCACCGCCACCACTGCTACTCATCCCATCCCAACACCACCTCTGTTGCCACCCATCCCATCCCACCACCACTGCTGCCACTCATCCCATCCCACTACGCTGCCACTCATCCCATCATTCCACCACCGCTTCCACTCATCTCATCCCATCCCATACTGCTGCCACTCATCCCATCCCATCCCATCACTGCTGCCACTCATCCCATCCCACCACTGCTGTCACTCATCCCATCCCACCACTGCTGCCACTTATCCCATCCCACCACTGCTGCCACTCATCCCATCCCACCACCGCTGTCACTCATCCCATCCCACCACCGCTGCCATTTATTCCATCCCACCACCGCTGCCATTTATTCCATCCCACCACCTCTGCCATTCCTTCCATCCCACCACCGCTGCCACTCATTCCATCCCACCACAGCTGCCACTCATCCCATCCCATCCCATCACCGCTGCCACTCATCCCATCCCACCACTACTGCCAATGATCCCATTCCATCCCCCCATCACTACCACCACCGCTGTGACTCATTCCAACCCTATGCTCTAGGGGGTCCATGCCTCACACCTGTACACATGGATAGGAGGGGCAGTGGGGCGGCATATAGAGGATCCAATCCCCTCTCCGTTGCAGGAGTTCCTCTATATGCCGTCCCTCCTATCCAGGTGTGCAGGGGTGATGCATGGAACTGGGCCCCGGGGGTCAGGGGGGCCCTTGATGGTTTCTTGCACTGGAGCCCTGAAGGTTCTAGTTACGCCTCTGGCCTCAGCCCATCCCTACTAAGCAAAGTTGTGTGTTTACATAGGGCTGCATATATGCGGCTTCTCTGTATTAAAGTTCACCTGCCGAGAGGCTGCATATACAGTATTTCACAAAAGTGAGTACACCCTTCACATTTTTGTAAATATTTTATTATATCTTTTCATGTGACAACACTGAAGAAATTACACTTTGCCACAATGTAAAGTAGTGAGTGTACAGCTTGTATAACAGTGAAAAATTAGCTGTTCCCTCAAAATAACTCAACACACAGCCTTTAATGTCTAAACCACTGACAACAGTGGCGGCCCGTGCATAGGGGGCGCCAGGGCGCCGCCCCCCTACCCCTAAAAAAAAGAAAAAAAAATGACAAAGCGAACAAATAAAGTTTTACAAAAAAAAAAATTGGGCTCGCCGGCCTCTGTAATGGAAGTGGTGGCTAGGGGGGGTGGGGTTACGTCCCAGAAGAGGCGCCGATCGGCAGCCTTCTGGGGGCGTAACCCGAGCGCAAGTCTTTGCGATTGGACACCCCCACTTTCTGATATCCTGGCTGTGATTGGTCCAGTCTCCAGCCTGGACCAATCATCATCCAGGACATCCGATCCCTGACGTCACAATGGGGGCGGTGCCGGTGCATGAGTCAGTCACTCACCGTCACCGCCGCTCGGAGGACGAGGGAGAAGCCGCTCACCTTCCCGACGCCGCCGCAGAGAGGACGGACTGGATCGAGGAGGGAAGAACCCGCCGCCGCCGCCAGGTAAGTGCATTAAATTGAAGGGAGCACGCACGCTGGTCTCTGCATTGATTGGGGGACAATGCTGTCGGCACTCTGCATTTATTGGGGTACAATGCTGTGGGCACTCTGCATTTATTGGGGTACAATGCTGTGGGCACTCTGCAATCATTGGGGTACAATGCTGTGGCACTCTGCAATCATTGGGGTACAATTCTGTGGCACTCTGCAATCATTGGGGTACAATGCTGTGGCACTCTGCAATCATTGGGGTACAATTCTGTGGCACTCTGCAATCATTGGGGTACAATGCTGTGGGCACTCTGCAATCATTGGGGTACAATTCTGTGGCACTCTGCAATCATTGGGGTACAATTCTGTGGCACTCTGCAATCATTGGGGTACAATTCTGTGGCACTCTGCAATCATTGGGGTACAATGCTGTGGGCACTCTGCATTTATTGGGGTACAATGCTGTGGCACTCTGCAATCATTGGGGTACAATTCTGTGGCACTCTGCAATCATTGGGGTACAATGCTGTGGGCACTCTGCAATCATTGGGGTACAATGCTGTGGGCACTCTGCAATCATTGGGGGACAATGCTGTGGGCACTCTGCAATCATTGGGGGACAATGCTGTGGGCACTCTGCAATCATTGGGGTACAATGCTGTGGCACTCTGCAGTGATTGGGGACAATGCTGTGGCGCTCTGCATTGAAAGGGGCATGCACGCTGAACTCTGCATTGTGGGGGCACAGCACAGTGTTCATTGCATTGAAGGGGGCACAGCACAGTGTTCATTGCATTGAAGGGGGCACAGCACAGTGTTCATTGCATTGAAGGGGGCACAGCACAGTGTTTATTGCATTGAAGGGGGCACAGCACAGTGTTCATTGCATTGAAGGGGGCACAGCACAGTGTTTATTGCATTGAAGGGGGCACAGCACAGTGTTCATTGCATTGAAGGGGGCACAGCACAGTGTTTATTGCATTGAAGGGGGCACAGCACAGTGTTCATGGCATTGAAGGGGGCACAGCACAGTGTTCATTGCATTGAAGGGGGCACAGCACAGTGTTTATTGCATTGAAGGGGGCACAGCACAGTGTTTATTGCATTGAAGGGGGCACAGCACAGTGTTTATTGCATTGAAGAGGGCACAGCACAGTGTTTATTGCATTGAAGGGGGCACAGCACAGTGTTCATTGCATTGAAGGGGGCACAGCACAGTGTTCATTGCATTGAAGGGGGCACAGCACAGTGTTCATTGCATTGAAGGGGGCACAGCACAGTGTTCATTGCATTGAAGGGGGCACAGCACAGTGTTTATTGCATTGAAGAGGGCACAGCACAGTGTTTATTGCATTGAAGGGGGCACAGCACAGTGTTCATTGCATTGAAGGGGGCACAGCACAGTGTTTATTGCATTGAAGGGGGCACAGCACAGTGTTCATTGCATTGAAGGGGGCACAGCACAGTGTTCATTGCATTGAAGGGGGCACAGCACAGTGTTTATTGCATTGAAGGGGGCACAGCACAGTGTTCATTGCAATGAAGGGGGCACAGCACAGTGTTCATTGCATTGAAGGGGGCACAGCACAGTGTTCATTGCATTGAAGGGGGCACAGCACAGTGTTTATTGCATTGAAGAGGGCACAGCACAGTGTTCATTGCATTGAAGGGGGCACAGCACAGTGTTTATTGCATTGAAGGGGGCACAGCACAGTGTTTATTGCATTGAAGGGGGCACAGCACAGTGTTCATTGCATTGAAGGGGGCACAGCACAGTGTTTATTGCATTGAAGGGGGCACAGCACAGTGTTCATTGCATTGAAGGGGGCACAGCACAGTGTTCATTGCATTGAAGGGGGCACAGCACAGTGTTCATTGCATTGAAGGGGGCACAGTGTTCATTGCATTGAAGGGGGCACAGCACAGTGTTCATTGCATTGAAGGGGGCACAGCACAGTGTTCATTGCATTGAAGGGGGCACAGCACAGTGTTTATTGCAATTGAAGGTGGCACAGCACAGTGTTTATTGCATTGAAGGGGGCACAGCACAGTGTTTATTGCATTGAAGGGGGCACAGCACAGTGTTTATTGCATTGAAGGGGGCACAGCACAGTGTTCATTGCATTGAAGGGGGCACAGCTTCAAAGTCACGCAATTTTTTTACTGCGTTTTTTGGCGCGAAGCAATACCTATTACATTTTTCTTTTTGCGCCCCCCCCCCCCCCCCAAAAAAAAATTTTGAGCACCAGCCGCCACTGACTGACAACAAAAGTGAGTAAACCCCTAAGACAAAATGTCCAAATTGGGTCGAATTAGCCATTTTCCCTCCGCAGTGTCATGTGGCTCATTAGTGTTACAAGGTCTCAGGTTTGAATGGGGAGCAGGTGTGTTAAATTTGGTGTTATCGCTCTCACTCTCTCATACTGGTCACTGGAAGTTCAACATGGCACCTCATGGCAAAGAACTCTCAGAGGATCTGAAAAAAAGAATTGTTGCTCTACATAAGTATGGCCTAGGCTACAAGAAGATTGCCAAGACTCCAAAATTGAGCTGCAGCATGTTGGCCGAGACCATACAGCGGTTTAACTGGACAGGTTCCGCTCAGAACAGGCCTCGCCATGGTTTGACCAAAGAAGTTGAGTGCACATGCTTAGCGTCATATCCAGAGGTTGTCTTTGGGAAATAGATGTATGAGTGCTGCCAGCATTGCTGCAAAGGTTGAAGGGGTGGGGGAGTCAGCCTGTCAGTGCTCAGACCATACGCCGCACACTGCATCAAATTGGTCTGCATGGTCCCAGAAGGAAGCCTCTTCTAAAGATGATGCACAGGAAAGCCTGCAAACAGTTTTCTGAAGACAAGCATACTAAGGACATGGATTACTGGAACCATGTCCTGTGGTCTGCTGAGATCAAGATAAACCTATTTGGTTCAGATGGTGTCAAGTGTGTGTGGCGGCAACCAGGTGAGGAGTACAAAGACAAGTGTTTCTTGCCTACAGTCAAGCAGGGAGGTGGGAGTGTCAAGGTATAGGGCTGCATGAGTGTTGTCGACACTGGGGAGCTACAGTTCACTAAGGGAACCATGAATAGCAACATGAACTGTGACATACTGAACAGGGATGACCCCCCCTTCAGAGACTGGGCCGCAGGGCAGTATTCTAACATAACGACCCCAAACACACCTCCAAGATGACCACTGCCTTGCTAAAGAAGCTGAGGGTAAAGGTGATGGACTGGCCAAGCATGTCTCCAGACCTAAACCCTATTGAGCATCTGTGGGGCATCCTCAAATGGAAGAGTTTCTAACATCCACCAACTCCGTGATGTCATTATGGAGGATTGGAAGAGGACGCCAGTGGCAACCTGTGAAGCTCTGGTGATTTCCCCCAAGAGGGTTAAAGCAGTGCTGGAAAATAATGGTGGCCACACAAAATATTGACACTTTGGGCCCAATTTGGACATTTCCACTTAGGGGTGTACTCACTTTTGTTGCCAGAGGTTTAGATATTATTGGCTGTGTGTTTAGTTATTTTGACGGGACAGCAAATTTAGGCCTCTTTCACACGGGCGTTCCGTATGTCCATATATCACCCCATCCATTTGCGGTTGATATACGAACATAATGCATATCAATGGGATTTCGGATGTCAGCGGATGACCATCTGCTGACATCCGATTTGCGTCCTTTCAGTTCTGTTCCATTTTTTTGGAACGGAACCGAACCCTATTTTTCTTCTGTTTAAAAAATGGAAAGGACGCAAAATCGGATGTCAGCGGTGTCATCCGCTGACATCTGCAATCCCATAGACATACGGTTATGTCCGTATATCATCCGCAAACAGATGGGATGATATGCGGACATACGGACCGGATGACACAAGTGTCATCCGTGTCCGTAAAAAAAAAAAGTGCCGGAGCGGATCGAAATACGGTCTGCTCCGTGTGAAAGAGGCCTTACACTGTTATACAACCTGCACACTCACTACTTTACATTGTAGCAAAGTGTAATTTCTTCAGTGTTTACACAAAATTTGCAGAACCCTAGTTCTGCCTACCTAGGGGGACTTTACTGGTGATGTATTGAGACCAAAAAAAGAATAATATACAATTATCGATGTTATTCACATAGTATAAAAAAGAACAAAACATCTGTAATATTTAAGGCACATATATTGTATTTTATGTTATACAGTATATGTTATATCCACTTGCTCTAGATGTTGTTATGTGCCTTAAATATTACAGATGTTTTGTTCTTTTTATACTATGTGAATAAAATGTATAATTTTATATTATTATCCACAAACACTGCGTGAGCCGGACGTGCGGGGGACGCGCTGTGAGAAGGAGAGACTGGAAGCTGTGTGTGTGGGCAGCATGTGCAGCGCTGTGAGTGTGTGTGTGAGTAAGAAGGAGCTGCGGGAGGAGACGTGTGGGAGACCTCCTAGGGGAAGCCTGTGACCACCTGGGACCACCAACGGCGGCGGCAGCGGCGGAGGACGGCCAGGGGGCTGAAGAACTGGGAGTGAGCTGGTGACCCGGAACAGCAGCACATGAGTAGGTGACCGATCAGCTGTTTGGCAGCTGGTGGGGGGAACCAGAGGGGAATAGCTAGGGTCTGTAGGCGACTGACTGTGCTCTGCGACTGCAGCTGACTGTGCTCTGTGTCTAACTGTGCTCTGCGACTGACCGGGCTGTGCGACTGACCGGGCTGTGCAACTGTGAGTGTTGTGCGACTGTGCTCTGCGACTGCGATTGACTGTGCTCTGCGACTGACTGCGCTGTGCGACTGGCCGGGCTGTGCGACTGACCGGGCTGGGCAACTGTGAGTGTTGTGCGACTGACCGGGCTGTGCGACTGTGAGTGTTGTGCAACTGTGAGTGTTGTGTGACTGTGAGTGTTGTGCGACTGACCAGACTGTGCGACTGACCGGGCCGTGCTACTGTGAGTGTTGTGCGACTGTGAGTGTTGTGCGACTGATCGGGCTGTGCGACTGTGGGTGTTGTGCGACTGTGAGTGTTATGCGACTGACCGGGCTGTGCGACTGACCGGGCTGTGCAACTGTGAGTGTTGTGCGACTGTGAGTGTTGTGCAACTGTGAGTGTTGTGCGACTGTAAGTGTTGTGCCAATGACTGGGCTGTGCGACTGTGAGTTTTGTGCAAGTGTGAGTGTTGTGAGACTGTGAGTGTTGTGTGACTGGGAGTGTTGTGCGACTAGGAGTGTTGCGCTAGGGTCTGTAGGCGACTGACTGTGCTCTGCAACTGTGACTGACTGTGCTCTGCGACTGACTGTGCTCTGCGACTGACCGGGCTGTGCGACTGACCAGGCTGTGCGACTGACTGGGCTGTGCGACTGTGCTCTGCGACTGCGACTGACTGTGCTCTGTGACTGACTGCGCTGTGCGACTGACCGGGCTGGGCAACTGTGAGTGTTGTGCGACTGACCGGGCTGTGCGACTGTGAGTGTTGTGCGACTGTGAGTGTTGTGCGACTGACCAGGCTGTGCGACTGACCGGGCTGTGCGACTGTGAGTGTTGTGCGACTGTGAGTGTTGTGCGACTGACCAGGCTGTGCGACTTTGAGTGTTGTGCGACTGTGAGTGTTGTGCGACTGACCGGGCTGTGCGACTGTGAGTGTTGTGTGACTGTGAGTGTTGTGCGACTGACCGGGCTGTACGACTGACTGCAGCAAATGGAAGAGCACAAAAAGCCGCACAACTGGTTGAAGATGCAAAAAGTTAAAATCCAAATTTATTTTGCAGGCAAAAAGATAAAATCATCCAAGATGAAACCAAAACAGTCGGAGACATGGGGGGGAAAAGGGGAGCACGGCGGTTGACGCGTTTCACGGAGTCTTCCGCTTAGTCGTAACCATGCTGTACAATACAAGACACTGCTATATATAGAGGAAAAGGCATTTCAAATAACATGTACCTCCCAGAATGTGCTTGATTGAGCCCACACAGCTGCAGATACTAAATCCCAATTAAGGGCACACAAACAGCCCAGCAGGAATTGTATGTTTGCTTTTGCTTCACCTTTTGTCCAAAAACGCATAGCAAAAAAGTTCTATAAATGCATATGCGAAAAAGCTTTCAATAAAACTAAGGAAAAAACAGTAGTGATAATATAAAAAGACAGCTGGTAGAAGCCAAAAAACTAACAAAAACAAAGTAAAGGGAGAAAAGAAAAAAGAAAAACGAAGAGAAAAAAACGAAGGGAAAAAAAAAAAAAAGGGGGAAAAAAAAAAAAACAAGAAAAAGAAAAAAGACAAAGAAAAAGTAAACAGTAAAACGGAAGCATATAGATGTGTTCATACCCAGATGGAACTATGGTATAAAAAGAAATGGTGTATAATATAGTCATGAAGAGCATATATGTGTAAATATATAAGTGGTACACATAAAAATAATAAATGTGTAACCACAAACACATACATCACGTCCATATAGCATATGAAACAAATAGATAAATGGGGGGGGAAATTGTACACATATGTAATAGGTATGAGCACAACCCCCAAAAACGTATAACCCCATCCATTGAGTGGTATATCTGCAACTGTGTTCACATACATAGGGCAATCCACCCAATCGAAAGAATATAAAAATAACCAATGAGATATGTAAGAACACTAAACATTACCATAAAAATAATAATAAATACATAAATGCATAAACATAGAAGTCCTGTGTGTCTTTATCAGCATAATGGTATTATTATCCCCTATAAAGATATAAAAATAGGGACATTTAAATGGATATATACCCAAGACATTGGTAACATCTCAGGCATATCCCACATCGATCTAACAAAAAAAAAAAAAATATATATATATATATGCTTACGTGTACATGTCGACTTAGATCATACTGAACACAGAGTATAGCATGCACATGTGTGAACCACCGTGCATATAGCACAATCAATATCCATAAAGGAATCAGCCACACATTGCATAAATATATAGCCATGGAGGCAAGCCGAACGGAACAACATGCATATATATCGATGAACACATGCATTCCAAAAAAAAAAAAAAGATGCAGAGACCGAAATGGGACAAAAGGGAAGGAGAAATGAGAAAAAAAAAAAAAAAAAGAGAAAAGAAGAAACAAAGAAACACTAAGACATAGAATGGCCAATCAAAGAAACATGTACCATGTATGTGTATGGGATACAGGTAGCCCTCTCTGTATGTATAGTTAAATGTATGTACCCACGAATAGATACATGAATCATTACTGGGAATAAAAGTGAGTAACATCCCATTCAAAGTTTAAACCGCCAGGTAAGCGGGTCTGGAGTTTATGAATCCAGAAAACCTCCCGCTTACACAGAAGGCGGAACACATCGCCCCCTCTTACAGGAGCAACCACACGTTCGATCACTTGGACCGATATCAAAGACAGATCACCGTCATGTTCTGAATTAAAATGTCGGGCCACATTCGTGGATTTCCTCAATCTGACATCACTAAGGTGTTCCCTAAATCTGTCTTTAAGTTTTCGTGTGGTGCGACCCACATATTGTACAAAACATTCTCTGCAAGTAATGAGATAAATAAGGTATGTAGTGTTACAATTAAAAAACCTGTTGATTTTGTATGTTTTGTTCTCAATAGAGGATTGAAAGTTAACACCCCCTAGAATATGGGGACATGTAATGCAGTCCTTAGCCCCACATCGGAAATTACCTTTCAGATGCAACCATGTTTCTGATGTATTTTTAATTGTAGTGCTAAACAGACTTGGGGATAACTGGTTTCCCAGTGTTTTGGCCCTCTTGGCGACAATATTCACTCCTCCCTCTAAGATCCTGGCACAGTCCTTATCACCATACAGAATGGGAATATGTTTATTGATAATTTGTTTGATCCTGTTAAATTCCAAACTGTATGGGATGGTGAGATTAATGGAGCCATTATTGCCAGAAGTCTTAGATTCATTGAAATGTCTCTTTGGTGTAAGGAGGCTTTTCCTGTCCCTATTAAGGGCAATAGAGTATGCCCTGTCAAGGGTCCATTTTGGATAACCCCTAGCCAAAAAGCGTCTATACAAAAGTGCTGACTCTTTATTGAAAACGTCCAAGTCACTGCATATCCTTCTGATACGAAGGAATTGACCTACCGGTATACCCTTTCGAGTATGAAATGGGTGACTGGAGTCAGCATGTAACAAATTGTTACCAGCTGAGGGTTTCCTATATAGGCTAGTGACCACCTGATTTTGTCGATGCTCAAGGGTAACATCTAGGAAATCAATCCTATCAACATTGAATTGGCCAGTAAATGCCAGATTGTAATCTTTGCGATTAAGATATTCCAAAAATAGGTCAAAAGGAAGGCCTTGTCTAGTGATAAAGATCAAATCATCTATATAACGAAAGAATATGACAATTTGATTCCTGTAGGGGTTACTATCTCCAAAAATGTGGACCCTCTCCCACCACCCCATGTAAAGGTTGGCCAGGGAGGGTGAAAAAATAGCCCCCATGGCTGCCCCACACTTCTGGAGATAGTAAACCCCATCAAACATGAAATAATTGTGCCCAAGGAGGTATTCCAAGACCTCCAAAATGTATGTCTTGGCCACCTCAGCCAGATCAGTATAGTGGGTAAGTGAAAAACGTACAGCTACTAGAGCTAGATTGTGGGGAATTGAAGAGTAGAGACTCACTACATCACAAGTCATCCACTGGTAATCTGGCTGCCAACAAATCTCACTGGTGATATTTAAGAGGTGCATAGTATCTCTTAGGTAACTGGGTAGAGTGTGCACAATGGGTTGAAGCTGGCCATCAAGCCACTCTCCCAGTCGTTCATTGAGAGACCCGATGCCAGCGACAATGGGCCTCCCCCGAACCGGGCGTGCCTCCTTGTGCACCTTAGGGAGGTGATGAAAAATTGGGGTGATGGGATATTCCGGTATCAGTTTATCAGACTCCTTAGGGGTAAGGATACCCATAGAGGCACCTCTATCAATAAGCTCTCGCAAAATGGCTCTGAACCTATTCAAGGGGTCACCACTTAGTCTTATATATGTATCCGTATCAGACAATTGCCTGAGAGCTTCCATTTTGTATTCACCTTTGTCTAATATGACTACCGATCCCCCTTTATCCGCATTCCTAATAACAATAGAGTCATCCTCCATCAAAGATATTAAAGCATTCCTTTCCTGTACATTCAGATTGTCATTTCTCACCTGTACCTTATTGGGAACCGTTTGTTTCAGTTCAAAAATGTCCTCTTCGATTCGTTTTTGAAAGGTGTCCATCTGGGGTACCCGTGACTGAACAGGATAAAAATATGAGGGTACTTTGAATGAAACTTTGTTGACATTATCCTCTTTCTCCTGTACAGCATCTCGATTTTCCATCATTAAGTCCTCCAGATCGATGGTCGCACAATGTTCTCTAAAAGATCTCGGTGATTCTGGGCCATTATCCCCCAATATTGTCACAGGTTGATCCACACCCAAACCATTGTCCACATCCTGAGAAACCTGTAAGGCTGTATCATCCTTCAGAAAATGCTTGCGTAAGGTCAAGTTCCGGACAAATTTATTAATATCCAAGATCGTGGAAAACGGATCGAAATGTGTATGAGGGCAAAAGTTCAATCCTTTCGATAAAAGGCTCAATTCCCCCACGGTTAGGATCTTTTGTGATAGATTAATCACATTGTTGCTTGTCTCATCCTCATGTTTTATTTCCTCTGAGCTCGCAATGAATAGTGGTGATCCCCTTGGCCTCCGGTGCTTCTTTCCTCCCCTCCTTGTTTTCTTTGCGTTTTTTTCTTTTTCTGGGGCTTTTTCTCCCTTCTCTGACCGTTTTTTGAAAAAGGGGCATTGTACGGTGTACCTCCTGATCTAGGGAGTTGAGCATGATCAGGAGAGCTATCCGAGCCAGGTGTACCATAGGGACTCTCTATGACGCTTGTTTCTGGATCGGAAAAGCTCACTCTTTTCTTAAATTGGTGGCGATTCCATCGCTGCGATTTTTTCCACACATATACATTGTCCATTTCATAATCCACTTTATCACGCTGAAACTTTTCTTTTTTGCCATTCATGATCTCCTTTTCAAATTTGTCAGTTCTAGCACTGAGATTCTGATCAAACTCCGAAAATGAAGGCAAATCTTTAAAAGTGGATAGCTCCTGTTGTAACATTGTTATATCCTCTTGTAGCTTTTTTAATTCCAGGGTTCTAGATGTTATGATTATTTTCATTAGTTCAATAGAACAAGTAGAAAGAGTATCTGTCCACAATTTTTTAAGATCCTGGTTGAAAAGATCAAACGTTGGAAATTTCTTAATTCTCAAGCCACGAGGGATACGCTGAACCTCTACATACTCTGCAAGCGTAGTTTTCTCCCAATAGGCTTTAATCTCTTTAATTATTAGTTTTTCCAGTTTTCTGAAAGAAGCGTCCATAGGGGCCGAGGAATTATCTGAGTCTTCTCTCAAGAGAGATGTTGCTCCTGTTCTGAGGGGGTTAGCGTCATGTTTCCTAAGTGATCGGCCATTCACAGTCTCATCCATGTCTCCGGCTGAGTGGTATAATGATACAAAAATGTCAAGTCTATAGTAGCTCACATATGTAAAAGGGAACTCACCGAGCCGGTATCCAAAAGCGGAAACAGCAACAAACGGTCAAGAGGGAAAAGAACCGCTCAAGTGAGGGGATAGTTCCAAACACATCCAACCCAGGTGCAGGCACGGATCCGCAGTCCTGATAGTACGACTGACTGGGCTGTGCGACTGTGAGTGTTGTGCAACTGTGAGTGTTGTGCGACTGTAAGTGTTGTGCGGCTGACTGGGCTGTGCGACTGTGAGTTTTGTGCGACTGTGAGTGTTGTGCGACTGTGAGTGTTGTGTGACTGGGAGTGTTGTGCAACTGGGAGTGTTGTGCGACTGACCAGGCTGTGCGACTGTGAGTGTTGTGCGACTGTGAGTGTCAAGTGAGTGTAGCGGAGTACCAGAGGGTGAGAAGGTAGAGTTAGGAAGCCAGGAAACAGCCACGCAGGATAGACTTAAATTACTGAATCCCCATTAGATTAGATTAGTAGGTACAATGCCCGGAGGGTGTGGAGATGCGATTAGGTGTGCATCTTGTGATATGTATGCGTTCCTCGATCATGCGATCGAGGGTGAATACAAATACGCAAAATGTAAGCACGTTGCTTCCCTGGAAGCTCAGGTCCTGAATCTAGGGAAGCAGCTGGCAACACTGAGAGGAATGTCCATACTGAAGGAGAGCTGGGATCGTACCCGTCAGGCGCAGGCAGGGGCCTGCACAGAGGTGGGTGGAGTATTGGAGGTGCAGGCATCAGAGCAGAGTAGAGGGGTGACAGTTAGGAGGGGTAGAAGGGAACAAGGCAAGGAGGCCGGTCCTGGGCTGGAGCACCCCAATAAATACAGTTAAATCTAGTTGGGTGGAGTACCGCGCTTTAAAGTGCTTATTATAACATAGATTAAATCATATAAATATGTGAAAAAGTGTCTCAGTGCTATTCAATATAATGTTCACATATGTGTATCTCCATATATAAAGTAAATACAATATTCTTTCAATAAATAACTAAGTGGTAAAACATTAATTATTAAAATACATAGTACAAAACACAATATACAGTGACATAAAGATAGTGTATAAATATAAAGTCCGTGACCTTTTAAAATACAATAAAGTGCTCTTAATTAGGTGGTTTCAAAAAATAAAGTGCTGAAGTGTCCTTTAAATAAATATAAATATAAATATGTAGTGATCAACCAGATCTTCTTATTCAAATATGGCATGCAGGTGTTCTTTCGTGCTGTGCCCACTAGGTGTCCTAAGCGCTCACCTCAATGCTTTATAAACAGAGCCTTAAGTAGTGTGTCTCAATATGCTCCTCCTTCCTCCTTATTGGCTTATAGATACCATTATAACTCCTCGGTTTTTCTCCCTTATTCACACCTCTATACTCCAGGGGGTATGTACGGTCCTTTATGTCTCCAAAAAATCAGATCAGGCCAAACATAGTGAAGTACGTTCCATGTATTTTATTAAATTAATAAGAGTAACACTCACAATATATTCCGTCTTGTTCACAGCATAACGTACATTCCTTCGCCGATACGTCACTTCCGGTTACCTATCCTACGCGTTACGCTGCGTACCCACGCAGCTTCTTCCAGGTTCTTCGTTACCAATTTTAGTACCTGCGGCATTAAAGGTGACAGATTTTGTACTATAATAGAGAGACAGCGCGAGAATTTCACCAACCTTTGTATACCCCAATAAATACGCCCCGTTGTGTGAGAGGCAGCGGGAGATTAGGGAAGGTAACAAGTGGCTGAGGAGCTGGTGTAGTAAGGAGGGTTTCGGGTTCCTGGAGAACTGGGCCGACTTCTCAGTCGGCCACCGGCTCTTTGGTAGGGACGGATTGCACCTAAATAGGGAGGGTCCAGCCGTACTGGGTGAGAAGATGGCCATAAAGTTAGAGGGGCTTTTAAACTAGGTGATGGGGGGAGAGTACAGATGTAGAATTAGCCAGTGGAGAGCAAGATTCAGAGGGCACAAATGGGGACATTAGCGGTAGGGTGTTCCGAGCTCCTAAACCCAAGGTGGGTATGGGGAAAAATCACAAGAGCAGCCTAAAAACATCAAATGAGGATATATGTAACTGGTCAAAATTACGAGGTTTGTATACCAATGCCAGAAGCCTGGCCAACAAGATGGGAGAGCTGGAGCTGCTGATGTTTGAGGAGGACTTAGATTTTGTGGGGATAACAGAGACGTGGTTCGACAGCTCTCATGACTAGATGGCGACCATTCAGGGGTATTAGAAAAAAGATAGCACTATACTAGTGTATCTCCCCGCGCCTCGGAAAAGGTTTTGATTAAATATAAAATAAAAGTATAAAAATATGTGTGTAATTAGTGAGATATAAATATAAAAATATATATTGTGTGGCAGCAGCTGTAGATTTAAATGGATGATAGAAAAATAGCCTAGGCTATATACAGCGCTTGCCACAAAAAAAATTATCTTAACCGCTTGCCGACCGCCGCAAGTAAATTTACTGCGGCGGTCAGCCCCGGCCAGGCAGAGTGACGTTAATTAACGTCACTAGCCTGGGAGGGTCTGGGGAGCGAGCGCGCGCCTGCGGGGGCGCGCTCCCGCTCCCGCGCAGTCACGGACCCCCCCGCACGTGTGACTGGTGGACCCGATGTCCGCCGGTCACTCGGCGATCGTTGGGGGAGAGGGAGAAAGTCAGGAGGCTTGTGTAAACAAGCCACCTGTCATTCTCCTCGGTGTAAAAACACTGATCAGACGGATCTACTATGTAGAACCGTTGATCAGTGTCCTTACAGCTCAAGCCACAGCCAATCACAGTAGAAAGCACGCCCCTAGGGACACACACAGCCCCTCCCAAATAAAGTTAACCCCTTCACTACCAGTGTATTTTTACAGTAACAGTGCATATATATAGCACTGATTACTGTAGAAATGTCACTGGTAACCCCAAAAGTGTCAAAAATGTCAGTCAAGGGTCCGATCTGTCCGCCGCAATGTCGCAGTACCGCAAAAAAAATCGCAGATCGCCGCCATTACGCGTTAAAAAAAAACAACAAAAATGACAAAAATCTTTCCCTTTGTTAGTAAACGCGATAACTTTTGCACAAACCAATAAAAATACGCTTTTTGCGATTTTTTTTACCAAACATAGGTAGGATAAAACAAATTGGCCGAAAATGTTAAAAAATTTTGATTTTTACATTTTTTTTTGGGGAATTTCATATAAAAAAATGTGAAAAATATTGTTATTTTTGCAAAATTGTCGCTCTTTTTTTGTTTATAGCGCAAAAAGTAAAAATCGCACAGGTGATCAAATACCACCAAAAGAAAGCTCTGTTTGTGGGAAAAAAAGGACGTCAAATTCGTTTAGGTACAGCGTCGCACGACCGCGCAATTGTCCGTTAAAGTCACGAATCGCAAAATACCCCCTGGTCGTTTAGCAGCCAAATCCTCCGGTGCTTAAGTGGTTAATGTATGTGAACAATGTTGAAAACTTATCTTTACAGTATAAGTGAAAATACAAATCAATTGAACATATGAAAATTAATAAAAAGTTCCAAGAAACTGATAAATAGATAAATAAGTATTTTCCGGTGGTGGTCAATATATGTGAATAAAATAAATGTAAAACTCAATAAAGTCTTTTCAAGTGGTGATCAGGTGCAAAGTGCTTCGTGCTCAATAAATAAAAGTTTGTGACTTTAGTGACGTGGATTCCGCTTTTCCTGTGGCTTATGGTAGAAATAAATGACTTACCAGAATTGTTAGGTCCTATGTGCTGTATAGCACTAGGACCTACAGCGCTTGGAGGCCGCTCAGGCCGGATTGGGGATCCCCTTTGTAGATGATCCTGGTGGGATTCAGGTTGGGTTCCTCCTTACCCGTTCTCGATCCTCAGGATGTGGGGTTAAAAGAAAGGCTCCAGATAGTGTATTACCGTTTTAAAAGTTTATTCATCAAATATTCATAAAAATCGGAGCAAAGAAAGACTCAAACTCCAAGTTTGCAGGCAAAGAAACCACTTACAAACACATCCTAGCAGAGTGGAGAGTGGAGTGTTTTCCGGCTTGCGTTCCACGTGGTGCGTAGCGTGCTGACGTGCGTTCCACAACCTTGATGCGTTTCGTCACTTCCTGTTTTCACCTTTTGAAAACGTCACAGGAAGTGATGAAACGCGTCAAGGTTGTGGAACGCACGTCAGCACGCTACGCACCACGTGGAACGCAAGCCGGAACACTCCACTCGCCACTCTGCTAGGAGGTGTTTGTAAGCGGTTTCTTTGCCTGCAAACTTGGAGTTTGCGTCTTTCTTCACGCCGATTTTTATGAATATTTGATGAATAAACTTTTAAAATGATAATACACTATCTGGAGCCTTTCTTTTAACCCCATATCCTGAGGATCGAGATCGGGTAAGGAGGAACCCAACCTGTATCCCACCAGGATCATCTACAAAGGGGATCCCTAATCCGGCCTGAACAGCCTCCAAGCGCTGTAGGTCCTAGTGCTATACAGCACATAGGACCCAACAATTCTGGTAAGTCATTTATTTCTACCACAAGCCACAGGAAAAGTGGAATCCACGTCACTAAAGTCACAAACTTTTATTTATTGAGCACGAAGCACTTTGCACCTGATCACCACTTGAAAAGACTTTATTGAATTTTGCATTTATTTTATTCACATATATTGACCACCACCAGAAAATACTTATTTATCTATTTATCAATTTCTTGGAACTTTTTATTAATTTTCATATGTTCAATTGATTTGTATTTTCACTTATACTGTAAAGATAAGTTTTCAACATTGTTCACATACATTAAGAACATTTTTTTTTTTTTTGCGGCAAGTGCTGTATATAGCCTAGGCTATTTTTCTATCATTCAGGGGTATTCCCTTTATCGCAGAGATAGAGAAGGTAAAAAAGGGGGAGGGGTATGTCTGTATAATAAGAACAGTGTACAGGTAAATATGAGGGATGATATTCTATGGACAAGGTAGAATCCCTATGGGTAGAACTTAAAAGGGAAGGCACAGTGGGGAAGGTAATATTGGGCGTATGCTATAGGCCCCCCAACCAGAGGGAGGAGGGGGAGGCGGACCTCCTTTAACAGATAGGATTGGCAGCAAGGATGGGAAATGTCATTATAATGGGGGACTTTAATTATCCAGATATAGACTGGGCAGAAGTAACCGCGCATTCAGCCAAGGCTCGGCAGTTCCTAAATGTTTTGCAGGAAAATTTCATGGGTCAGATGGTGAATGCACCGACAAGAAACAATGCGGTACTTGACCTACTGATTACTAACAATACAGACCTGCCCACGGATATAGAAATACGGGGCAACTTAGGAAAGAGTGACCATAGGTCAATTCGTTTCAATATTAATCATAGTAATAGGAAACATAAGGGTAATATAAGAACACTGAATTTCCCAAAACTGTGCTCTTTGCTAGAAAATATCAAATGGGATAGAACCCTGGGAACAAAGAACACGGAGGAAAAATGGGAGTGCTTCAAGAGCATAATTAACAAAGGGATTGCTCAAAATGTTTGGGGGGGCGCAAACAAAAAAATGTAATAGGCATTGCTTTGCGGCAAAAAAACACTGTAAAAAATTGCATGACTTTGAGGTCACAAAAGTGTGAAAGGGCCCTTCAGTAATTAAGGTATAGCGTGCCCCTTTTCAATGCACAGAGACCAGCATGCCCCCTTTCAATGCAGAGAGATCAGCGTGCCCCCTTTCAATGCACAGAGATCAGCGTGCCCCCTTTCAATGCACAGAGACCAGCGTGTCCCCTTTCAATGCACAGAGATCAGCGTGCCCCCTTGCAATGCACAGAGATCAGCGTGCCCCCTTTCAATGCAGTGACCAGCATGCCCCCTTTCAATGCAGAGAGACCAGAGTGCCCCCTTCAATGTAGAGATCATCGTGCCCCCTTTCAATGCAGAAATGCCAGCGTGCCCCCTTCAATGCAGAGATCATCGTGCCCACTTTCAATGCAGAGATGCCAGCGTGCCCCCTTTCAATGCAGAGATCATCGCGCCCCCTTTCAATGCAGAGTGAGCAGTGTAAGCGTGCCCCCCCGTGAGACGAGTGCACTTACCTCAGGCAGCGGCAGCTTCTCCTCAGTCCCCCGGCATCTCCTCGAGTCCTCAGTCCTCTCGCCTCCTCCTCGGCCAATGGCATGGCGTTTGCCTTTCGGCCAATCAGGAAGCGGGAGGACCTGCTTCCTGATTGGCCAGGAGGAGGATCCGTGTGACAATAGCGAATTTTCATTTGCTATTGTCACACAATGGGTGGGCTCGGGGCGCACTACTCTGCGCCCCGGGTCCACCCTTTGCTGAAGCCTATTAGAGCCTCTGTCTCTAATCAGGTGATTTAAAAAAAAGCCCCATTGAACTCCATGCGTCCGGCGCCCCGCATGTAGATTAGGGGGCCGGACGCATGGATAGGAGGGCGGCGCCCCTGCGCCCCCAACGCACTGGCCGCCACTGATTGGCCAGTGCATTTCAAAGGGAAATAGATTTAAAAGAGCAAAACTAAACCCAGGGTTAAACTCCAACATAAAAATGCATATAAATGCTAAAGAAAAGGCCTTCAAAAAATACAAGACTGAGGGGTCATTGGCAGCATTCAAAGCATTACAAAGAGTGTAATAAGAAATGTAAAGACAAAATCAAGGCAGCTAAAATAGAACACGAGAGACATATAGCGGAAGAGAGTAAAAAGAACCCCAAGAAATTCTTTAAGTATATAAACAGTAAGAAAGCGAGGCCAGAACACATTGGCCCCATATATAAATACTATATAATAATAATAATAATAATAATAATAATAATAATAATAATAATAAAAGACGACAAAGGAGATATGGCCACAGAGGACAGAGAAAAGGCGGTAGTGTTAAATAATTTCTTCTCTTCAGTCTTCACAAAAGAATTGGGGGGCTACACTAACCCAGCTTGTAAGGCCAAACAAAATAATACACCTCAGGAAGTACCGCCATGGCCAACAGAAGATAGACTTAGAACTAAACTAGAGAAACTTAACATAAATAAATCACCGGGACCAGATGGCTTGCACCCAAGGGTTCTTAACCGCTTGCCGACCGATTTACGGCAGCGGTCAGCCCCTCACAGGCAAAGTGACGTAGTACTAGGTCGCTCCCCTGTGAGGCTCTAGGGGGCGAGCGCGCGCCGCCGGAGGCGCGCTCCTGCCCCTGCTTGTTTCCTAAGCAGTCCACGCTAGTGACCGGCAGACCCGATGTCCGCCGGTCACTCGCGATCTCTCCATGGAGAGGGAGAAAGGCATGCGGCTAATGTAAACAAAGCCACCTGTCAT
This sequence comes from Pelophylax lessonae, assembly GCF_965119305.1. Classification (NCBI taxonomy): domain Eukaryota; kingdom Metazoa; phylum Chordata; class Amphibia; order Anura; family Ranidae; genus Pelophylax; species Pelophylax lessonae. The sequence goes on from NC_138779.1 coordinate 165,310,918, forward strand.
TCTCCCCTGTATAAGAACAGAGATCATACGGTCCTGCTATGTAGGATCGTATGTCTCTGTTGTTACACCACTAGCCACACCCCTTTACAGTTAGAAGCTCACCCCTAGGGATACACTTAACCCCTTGATCACAAATAAAGTTAACCCCTTCCCTGCCAGTGTCATTTTTACAGTAACAGTGCATATGTATAGCACTGATTACTGTAGTAATGTCACTGATAACCCCAAAAGTGTCGCAGTGCCACAAAAAAATCGCAGATCGCCGTCATTACTCGTTAAAAAAAAAACACCAAAAATTACAGAAATCTTGTTATTTTTTCAAAATTTATGCTCTTTTTTGTTTATAGCGCAAAAAGTAAAAATCGCACAGATGATCAAATACCACCAAAAGAAAGCTCTGTTTGTGGGAAAAAAAGGACGTCAATTTGATTTGGGTACAGCGTTGCACGGCTGCGCAATTGTCCATTAAAATCACGCAGTACCGAAAATAGGGCCCGGTCAGGAAGGGGGTAAAATCTTTCGGGGCTTAAGTGGATAAAGAGCTCAGCCAGGTGATTGCCAGACCATTATTCTTGATCTTTAAGGATAGTTTACAGACTGGTATGGTGCCAGCTGATTGGAAAAAAGCCAACACGGTACCAATATTTAAAAAAGGGCCGAGATATATCCAGGGTAACTATAGGCCGGTCAGCCTAACATCAGTAGTCTGCAAGATTTTGGAGGGGATGTTAAGGGACCACATACAAGACTTTAGTAATGAAAATGGTATTATTAGTAGTAATCAGCATGGATTCATGAAAAATCATTCTTTCCAAACCAATCTATTAACCACTTAAGCCCCGGAAGATTTTACCCCCATTCCGACCAGGGGGTATTTTGCGATTCGGCACTGCGTGACTTTTAAAAATCAAAATGTTTTAACAACTTCGGCCAATTTGTTTTATGCTACCTATGTTTGGTAAAAAAAAATCGCAAAAAGCATATTTTGATTGGTTTGCGCAAAAGTTATCGCGTTTACTAACAAAGGGAAAGATTTTTGTCATTTTTGTTGTTTTTTTTTTAACGCGTAATGGCGGCGATCTGCGATTTTTTTTGCGGTACTGCAACATTGCGGCGGGCAGATCGGACCCTTGACTGACATTTTTGACACTTTTGGGGTTACCAGTGACATTTCTACAGTAATCAGTGCTATACATATGCACTGTTACTGTAAAAATACACTGGTAGTGAAGGGGTTAACTTTATTAGAGAGGGAGGGGCTGTGTGTGTCCCTAGGGGCGTGCTTTCTACTGTGATTGGCTGTGGCTTCAGATGTATGAAGAGTGATCGATGGTTCTACATAGTAGAACCGTATGATCAGCCTTCATACACCGGGGAGAATGACAGGTGGCTTGTTTACACAAGCCGCCTGACTTTCTCCCTCTCCCCCGCCGATCGCCGAGTGACCGGCGGACATCGGGTCCGCTGGTCACACGCGCGGGGGGTCCGTGACCACGCGGGAGCGTGCCTCCGGGGGGGCGCGCTCGCTCCCTAGATCCTCACAAGCTAGTGACGTAGCCCTACGTCACTTTGCCTGTGAGGGGCTGACTGCCGACGTAGATCAGCGTTAGGCAGTCGGCAAGTGGTTAACCTTCTATGATGAAGTGAGCTGGGTGTCATTTCACATATACCCATGGCATGTGTGAGCATTATATCATTTACTGACAACTTTGTGCAAAAAAACAAAAAAAAAAAGAAATAATAATTTTCCCGAAACTTGTGGCAAAATATAAAATATTCCATGGACTCATCATGCCTCTCAGCTAATAGCTTGGAGTGTCTACTTTGCAAAATGGGGTCATTTGGGGGGGTTTTGTTCTATCTTGAAATTTCAGGGCCTCTGAAACTGTGACAGGTAGTGCAGAGGTAAAATAAGCAATTTACGCCATTAGAAAACTCTAAGATGGGGATTGGTTTTCGGGGTCCCGTACACAGCTAGGCTCCCAAAAAGTCTCACACAAGTGGTATCCCTGTACTCGGGAGAAGCAACAGAATGTATTTTGCAGTGTCATTTCACATATATCCATGGTATGCGTGAGCAATATATCATTTAGTGACAACTTTCTGTAAAAAAAAAACAAATTGTCATCTTCCTGAAACTTAGGGCAAAATATAAAATACTCCATGGACTCAATATGGCTTTCAGAAAATAGCTTTGGGTGTCTACTTTTCAAAAAGGGGTCATTTGGGGGCTGTTTGAACTGTCCCGGCATTGTATACTTAATCTTAGCCACACATCACCTACTCTTCTAACCACTTGAAAACCAAGTATTTTCTGTGACTTTTTGTTTACATGAAAAAAATATTTTTTTTTTTACTAGAAAATTACTTTGAAAGCCCAAACATTATATATTTCTTTAAAGGATGACCCAATAGAAACCAAACGAGTAGAATTTAAAAAGAAATCACAAAAATTTCCCTCCCTAAACTTAAATCCAGCTATTGCACTGTTTGTCTGGGAAACCACCAAGGACATAGAAAAACTAAAAGAAGATCACAAGACATACAATCTCACCAAAAGTCAAAAACTAGCGATTAAAGAACTACAAAATCTCGAAGGCATTACAATAAAACCCGCCGATAAAGGGGGCAATATTGTACTTATGTATTAACGAAAACTACAAAGAAATGTGTCTAAAAATCTTGAACAATCCAAAGTGTTATAAACAAATATCACCTGTTATGATCAACTCCTTTAAAGAAGACTTCTACCAAAAAATAGATAAAGCACTTAACGAAGGGATAAGTACACAAACCCTGTGGAACTTTATGAGGATAAAGCATCCACGAACACCTACTTTCTATGTGCTCCCGAAAGTACATAAAGATAAACTAAACCAACCCGGTAGACCTATAGTCTCGGGAAATGGGAATATTACTGAAACCACGAGCCAGGTAATCGACGCACATCTAAGACCTTACGTCACCAACCTACCCTCTCATACAAGAGATACGGTGCATCTTCTTCAAATCTTGGAAGACATGACTATACCAGAAACCGCCTTTCTCATCACAGTGGATGTTGAGTCATTATATAATAATATTCCACACAAAAAAGGCATAGAAACCATCAGAAAATACTCAGCAAGAAAGCGAGCATGAAATAAAGTTCAACTAATTCATTACCCAGATGTTGGAATACATTCTTTACCATAATTTCTTTACCTTTGACGGAACCTACTATTTACAGACATGTGGCGTAGCGATGGGCACCAGCTGTGCACCATCCTACGCCAACATATACCTAGGAGCCTGGGAACGGGAATTCCTAACCAAGGAGGAAAATAGTCTATACACCGACAATATCTTATTATGGCAACGGTATTTAGACAACATCTTGATTGTTTGGAACGGACCGGAGGAACTCATAAAAGGATGCTTAAAAGCTATGAATACTAACAACTATAATATGTTCTTCACGTTAAATTATAGCAATACTAAAGTAGCCTTCCTAGACACTTGGATAATCAAGGACGAAAATGGCCAAATACAGACAACCCTCTACAGGAAAGAGACTGCAGGGAATACGATCCTGCATGCCTCTAGCTTCCACCCAATCCCCCTCAAAAGAGCTATCCCATATAGCCAATATCTTCGACTCAAAAGGAACTGCACCACTGACAAAGGCTTCCAAAATGAAGCAAGACTTCTGACTGAAAGACTCCTCCAAAGAGGATACACAAAGACCACCCTTAGAAAGGCCTACAACAAAGTCAATATACAACAAAGACAAAAAATCTTATTCAAAACGAAAAATGCGGGCACCTCGAAAGAAAGTGATAATATACGCATCATAATGAGATACACCAACGAGTATCCCAAAATTAGGAACATTCTGCACAAACATTGGCCCATCCTCAAAGAGGACCCAACAGTCAAACATCTTGCACCGGATACTCTGCAAATAACATATCGGAAGGCAGGCTCACTACAACAGAACTTCACACACAGTGAATACAAAGAAGGAACCAGGAAAGACCCCTGCAAAATTAAGGGTACATTCCCTTGTGGAAGCTGCGCCCAGTGCAACTTCATCAAAAAATGTATTGAGACTACACTTCCAAACGGGGAAAAATTTAAGCCTAAACACTTCATAAATTGCAGAACAAGAGGAGTAGTGTACCTCATGCGATGTGAATGTGGAGCGTATTATGTTGGGAAAACGAAGCAAGAGATGGGAAAGAGAATCAATAAACACATGAATAGTATGGAACTATGTAATTTTTACCTATCCCTGGGGAGACACGTGGCATACCAACATGGCTACAAAATGCATAAGGTCATGTTCATCGCGCTGGAAAGGATACACATCCCACATAGAGGGGGAGACTGAAATAAAAGGCTCCTCCAAATGGAAACACGATGGATACAACACTTAAAAGCAACAAAATCCCCAGGTCTTAACGAGATAGAATGTTTTCACCCTTTCCTTGAGGGCTTTTCATCAGGTAAAACAGACTGAAATAAATACAGTGCCTTGCAAAAGTATTCGGCCCCCTTGAACTTTGCGACCTTTTGCCACATTTCAGGCTTCAAACATAAAGATATAAAACTGCAATTTTTTGTACAGAATCAACAACAAGTGGGACACAATCATGAAGTGGAATGAAATTTATTGGATATTTCAAACTTTGTTAACAAATAAAAAACTGAAAAATTGGGCGTGCAAAATTATTCAGCCCCTTTACTTTCAGTGCAACAAACTCTCTCCAGAAGTTCAGTGAGGATCTCTGAATGATCCAATGTTGACCTAAATGGCTAATGATGATAAATAGAATCCACCTGTGTGTAATCAAGTCTCCGTATAAATGCACCTGCACTGTGATAGTCTCAGAGGTCCGTTTAAAGCGCAGAGAGCATCATGAAGAACAAGGAACACACCAGGCAGGTCCAAGATACTGTTGTGGAGAAGTTTAAAGCCGGATTTGGATACCAAAAGATTTCCCAAGCTTTAATCATCCCAAGGAGCACTGTGCAAGAGATAATATTGAAATGGAAGGAGTATCAGACCACTGCAAATCTACCAAGAACTGGCCGTCCCTCTAAACTTTCAGCTCATACAAGGAGGAGACTGATCAGAGATGCAGCCAAGAGGCCCATGATCACTCTGGATGAACTGCAGAGATCTACAGCTGAGGTGGGAGACTCTGTCCATAGGACAACAATCAGTCGTATACTGCACAAATCTGGCCTTTATGGAAGAGTGGCAAGAAGAAAGACATTTCTTAAAGATATCCATAAAAAGTGTCGTTTAAAGTTTGCCACAAGCCACCTGGGAGACACACCAAACATGTGGAAGAAGGTGCTCTGGTCAGATGAAACCAAAATCGAACTTTTTGGCAACAATGCAAAACGTTATGTTTGGCGTAAAAGCAACACAGTTCATCACCCTGAACACACCATCCCCACTGTCAAACATGGTGGTGGCAGCATCATGGTTTGGGCCTGCTTTTCTTCAGCAGGGACAGGGAAGATGGTTAAAATTGATGGGAAGATGGATGGAGCCAAATACAGGACCATTCTGGAAGAAAACCTGATGGAGTCTGCAAAAGACCTGAGACTGGGACGGAGATTTGTCTTCCAACAAGACAATGATCCAAAACATAAAGCAAAATCTACAATGGAATGGTTCACAAATAAACATATCCAGGTGTTAGAATGGCCAAGTCAAAGTCCAGACCTGAATCCAATTGAGAATCTGTGGAAAGAACTGAAAACTGCTATTTACAAACGCTCTCCATCCAACCTCACTGAGCTTGAGCTGTTTTGCAAGGAGGAATGTGCAAAAATTTCAGTCTCTCGATGTGCAAAACTGATAGAGACTTACAGCTGTAATCACAGCAAAAGGTGGCGCTACAAAGTATTAACTTAAGGGGGCTGAATAATTTTGCACGCCCAATTTTTCAGTTTTTTATTTGTTAAAAAAGTTTGAAATATCCAATAAATTTCGTTCCACTTCATGATTGTATCCCACTTGTTGTTGATTCTTCACAAAAAATTACAGGTTTATATCTTTATGTTTGAAGCCTGAAATGTGGCAAAAGGTTGAAAAGTTCAAGGGGGCCGAATACTTTAGCAAGGCACTGTACCATACCAAAACTACCATGAACGTTTGCTTAACAGGATCACATATAACACCAGTGATTACCACTTACAAAGACCTTAGCAAACAATGGCTGTGGGTGGACTAGGATGTTGACTGCAATCCAGCAACATGCACAGTAAGTCCATATATCATACAACCCACATTACTACATTCTTTTATACACAAACTTCAATAAATTGATCCTAGCATTCAACTTTGGAATTTTCAGCTCAGTATACCACAAATCTTAAGAAGACCTCGCAGCAAAACTGCACTCCACGGTGAATGTGAGCTGGCTACATACACTATAAGTTTTCTATCTCACATAGCCATAGTCCATCCCTAAACTAAACATACTGTATACATAATATATACCATATGTGCCTTCAGATCTACCTACTACAAGAATAAGACATCACCCTCTTCACCTAACTCTTTTTTTTTCTGATACTTACCTTACTTCATCACTCCTTCCAAACTCCATGATCAATAATGTATATAATATATAAAATATATATATATATATATATATATATACTCCTCAGGTTGCACCCCATTGGTTCCTGTTGCGAGTCCTTTTCAGACACAAGGAATCTTACAGGAATAGGCAGAAATGTATGTATATATTTTTCATACAAAATATTATGTTTATCTAATATGATATACATGGATGATCATTATTACTTATCACTACTTTCACAGAATTGGTGATAACTAATATCCTTGAGAAAGGCTACCCAGTAGCCGAAACGCGTTAGATAAAACGTTTTGGACCAACAGTTTGCTCTCTGTGAACACATTTTCCAAGCAACAAGCCTGGAGAAACAGAGAACAACATCCCAAAACAAATAGTCACCTGATTCACTTTTGTCACGGAAATCTTCCGAACCTTTCTCTCCAACGCACTTTGGGTCTATAACCCAAACACTTATGCACTGGATATATGAATACTATTTTCAGTTTACAAAATCTGGAAATAATTTGAAACACATGTTTTAATATTTATCAATAAATTAAATTGATTTTTTATATACAAAGCTGTGTACAAATCACTTGCCCGTAAAAGTCCCATCCCTCTTGGTTTGAGGCACCAATCTTTTCCCCCCTTAAAGCAGAGGCCCTATAGAACAAAATGGTGGATGTTGCAAAATTTTTTGTCACACGGTATTTGCGCACAGATTTTCCAAACGCAATTTCTGCGAAAAAAAATAATTTATTGCACAAATATACTATATAATTCCAAATTGTTTGGTAAAATTTAAAAGATGATATTATGCCGAGTACATAGATACCAAACATGACATGCTTTAAAAATTGCCTGTGCAGCAGCAACAAACTACGTACATTTTTAAAAGCCTTTAAAAGTCTTTACAGGTTACCACATTAGACTTACAGAGGAGATCTACTGCAAGAATTACTGCACTCGACCTGGCGTTCGCGGCGATACCTCACATGCATGCTGAAATTGCGGTTTACATATGACACTAGACCAATGCTTGCATGCGCCTTTGCGCGCAAGCACGGGGGAGGACAGGGGGGGCTTGATTTTTTTAAATTTATTTTGCTTTTTTATGTTATTTTGACACCTTTCCTTTAATTTTTTTTTTAAATCATTTTTATTGTTATCACAGTGAATTTAAATATCCCCTATGATAGCAATCTGTAGTGACAGGTACTCTTTTTTTTAAAAAAATGGGGTCTTTTAGAATCTAGATCTCTCCTCTGACCTTAACGCATCTGACCACTCCAAAATTGGTGTGATAAAATACTTTCCCAATTTCCCAATGGCGCTATTTATTTCTGACGAAACAGAAGTCATGAAATGCTTGTAGCTTCCGGTATCTTGGGCCATAGAGATGATTGGAGCCATTCTCATCTCCAATCAGCTCTATGGTTAGATAATTGAACCACCGGCTGCACTCTCGGGTTAACCGGTGGGACAGGAGAGCCCGAGAAAAACCATGGAAGGCGGCGGTAGGGGGGGCGGAGTCCCCTCCCACTGCATATAAAAGCAGTCTAGCAGCCAATAATCTGCTAGGATTGCTTTTACATGTAAGCGTACCGCTGGCTGTAAAAAACAATACCAAGGTGATGCCTAAATCTGCAGGCATCATCCTGGTATAACCACTCAAAGTCCAGCAACATACCAGTACATTGCTGGTCCTTGTTTGGCATATGGTGTAGGTTTTTTTTTTCATGCAGCCTGTGGGCTGAACGAAAAAAAGGAGAACCTAACAGAAATCACCACAGGAATATTGTGTATTATTACACACCATTAACCGCCCAAACAGCCACCCACTGAATTTAATGGTGGGTATACATGACAATATTCTAGGTATACCTAAAGGTATTTTAACTGCAGTGGTGAAATCAGCTTACCACAGCTGCTGCCATCAGAGGTATCCATATATGCTGTGCGCAAACACTGTTTGGGTCAGAATATATAAAATCAATGTGGCAGCCAACGGGTACCTGCAAGAGAAATAGGTTAACAAAAGAATGAAAAACAAACAAAGTACAGTAAAAGTACAGCAGGAAGAGTAGAAGAACATAAAAAATGACTGACACGACAACTGTTTTTTGGATTTTTTTTTCTTTGTAACACTTTTTTTTCTGTGAACCAGCTTGGGTCTCTCAAAATGTCGATAGCCATCAAACATCTTTCGAGACCCTGTGTTTGTGTGCCCTACACTATGTCGTGCTGTACCCTACACTAATACTCTACTAGTGTATGGAAGCGCTCTAAACATTCCCCGATGCAGAGACCAGGTTGGTCAGGACATCTGGGACAATAATAGCGGGTGTCACGCCTACATCCGCGCCTGCTACAGACATGACATCTTCTTTGGGGGTGTCTTTGGGTAAGGGTTCGCGGGAGGACATGTGGAAAATGTCTCTCATGCAGCCGGCTCACTGCATCTGGAAGGGGAAGTTGGGCAGGCATACCTCCTGGGTACAGGTAGGCTTCTATGATCGCTTCCTGGAATTCTCGGAAGGATCTAGTTCGTCCTGACGCCCTGTATAGGACAAAGGCGTTCAGCATAGCCAATTGGAATAAATAAACAGATGCTTTTTTGTACCAGCGTCTGGCTTTACGGGCAACTAAATACGGCACCAAAAGCTGGTCGTTAACGTCCACCCCTCCCATATTAAGGTTATATTCGTGGACACAGAGGGGTTTCTCCATAACGCCAGTTGCCGTAGAAATTTGGACTGTCGTGTCTGGGTGAAGGGGGGACAGAACGAAAACATTCTATGTATCCCTCCACTTAACTGCAAGCAATTTGTCCGTTTTCAAGCAGGCTTTCTCCCCCAACTAAGACGGGAATTTACAAGCCAGCGATTAGGTTGCATGGTGCCACATGCGCCAATTTGTAATTCAAGAAGGTGACTAAATAGTGGCACGCTTGTGTAGAAGTTGTCCACGTACAAATGGTACCCCTTTCCGGATAAGGGTGACACCAAGTCCCAGACTATCTTGCCGCTGCTCCCTATGTAGTCTGGGCAGTTGGGGGGCTCCACAGTGCTATCTTTTCCCTCATAGATCCGGAAACTAACTGTATAGCCTGTGGCCCTGTCACAGAGCTTGTACAGCTTGACCCCGTATCTGGCACGCTTTCTGGGGAGGTACTGTATAGCAAGGCGGCCAGTAAACTTAATCAGGGACTCGTCAACGCAGACAACTTGTTCAGGCGTAAACAAGGCTGCAAAGCGCTGATTGAAGTGGTCTATGGTGGTCTATGAGGGGCCGAATTTGGTGGAGACGATCATATTCAGGGTCTCCCCGAGGACGACAGATTTCATTGTTGCTGAAATGCATAAATCGAAGAATTTGCTCATATCTCGCCCTGGACATGGAGACAGAGTACATGCGCATATGGTGAAGTGGGCTAGTGGACCAATATAGCCGCAATTCACTCTGTTTAGTTATGCCCATGTTAAGGGAAAGGCCCAGAAAGATTTTAAAATCGGGAACCGTTATAGGTTTCCAGCCGAATGGTCTGGCAAGGGGCGAATTTGGGTTGGCGGCGATAAATTGTTGTGCATAAAATTTTGATTGATCCACAATAGATCCATAAAGATCTTCCGTGAAGAACAGCTCAAAAAAATTCAGGGGCGTAAAACCAGCTGTCTCCACGTGGATTCCAGGTTGGGCAGTGAATGGGGGAAGTACTGGCGCTGTAGAATCAGGGGGTTGCCAATTGGGATATGCCAGCGCATCAGGGAGGGCACTATGGGCTCTACGGGCCTGTTTTTGAGTGGCTGCGGGCCACTACTCGTGCTAGCCACCGCACCAGCTTCAACTGCACTTATGGGACTGGCCACGTCACCAAGTGTTACTGCAGTGCTGGTTGTACTAGGTCCAGGGTGTACTAGGCCGCTGGTGCATGCCAGGCCACCAGAAGGATGAGCAGCACTAGTACCGACACTCTGCTCCATACAAGCACCCTGCGATTCCTGCATCTCAACAACTCCAGAATGGGGTCGGGTACACCTGGGTCTAACAGGGACCCATCTGTCATCTGAGCTATCTGTCAGGGAGCCGCTGCTGTCATCAGGTTCGTATACTGACCCTGATTCTGCCAATGAGGCTTCCCCATCGCTCTCATCTGACATGGTCAGCATACTGTAAGCCTCTGCACTACTGTACCAACGTTTGGTCATTTTAGTTAACTAAATTTACCGGTACAGTAGTGTTACTCACAGGTAATAAAAGCACCTGGTTGTCAAGGACTATTTCAACCGCTACCAAAAAAAACTGCTAATGCTAGCAGGGATCAAGCCTGACTCTGCTAACACAGCGGTTTTGTGTGTTGTGTTTTTTTGTAAGTGACAGTAAACCTCCTTGGGATAGAAACTAACTCGCTAGCGCTAACTCAAGTCACAATCACACTAATACAAAATACAGTAAAACAGTATATTACATGTGTATTAGTGTGCAATGTGATGGGGGGAAGGGGTTAACTGGATGTGATCAGGGGGGGATCAGGGGGTTAAATCTTTATTGGGAGGGGGTGGCGGGTATCCTAAGGATAAAAAGAACGACTGCAAGTGCTAAACCTGGTCACAAGTCACACTGATACGGGTATATAGAAAATGCTATATACTGTATACAGTGAGTGTTGTGACAGGGGGTGTAGGGGTGATCAGGGGTTTAAATCTTTATTGGGGGGGGGGGTGGCGGGGACCCTAAACCTCCTTGCGACAGAAACTAACTCGCTAGTGCTAACTCAAGTCACAATCACACTAATAGAAAATACAGTAAAACACTATATTACTTGTTTATTAGTGTGCAATGTGACAGGGGGGAAGGGGTTAACTGGGGGTGATCAGGGGGGATCAGGAGGGATCAGGGGGTTAAATTTTTATTGGGAGGGGGTGGCGAGTATCCTAAGGATAAAAGGAAAGACCGCAAGCGCTAAACCTGGTCACAAGTCACACTTATACGGGTATATAGGAAAATGCTATATACTGTATACAGTGTGTGTTGTGACAGGGAGTGTAGGTGTGATCAGGGGGTTAAATCTTTATTGGGGGGGTGGGTTTTTTAAGTGTAAAAGGGAGGGCCGCAAGCGCTACACCTGGTCACAAATCACACTTATACGGGTATATAGGAAAATGCTATATACTGTATACAGTGTGTGTTGTGACAGGGGGTGTAGGGGTTAACTGGGGGGGCTATCTAAGTGTGTGTGGGTGTGCTTGGTGCAGAACTCACAGTTAGATGTGCTCTCTCCTCTGGACCTGATGACTGATCGGTTCTGTACACAATCAGGTCATCAGCGGTGGCAGGGGGCGCACGGGAGCGCGCCCAAGAGCGGCGGGATCTAGTGATGTAGTACTATGTCACTTTGCCTGCACGGGGCTGACCGCCGCAGTAAATGTACTTGCGGCGGTCGGCAAGTGGTTAATGTAGTATAAAACTCTTGGTAGTAAAAATAGGATTTTTCTACGTAAAGTAAAATCTATTTCTCATTTCTTCATTGACAAACACAGCTCTGCATTATTCAGAACTAGAGGGGTAGGACATGGGTAGGGGGTACAGGGGTAGGACACTAGGCAGAAAAAAGATTTGGCTATGCCTATGGGCAGTCCTGGGTGGTATAGATCTCCCTCTCTGCTATAGGCCGTCAATGAACTCAGAGAAATAGATTTTATGATAAGTGCAAAAATCCTATTTTCTATTTCGTTCGTTGACAGACACAGGTGGCCATTATTCAGAACCACAGGGACGTCCCTAAGCAGTGGCAAACATGAGGGGTGCGACAACAAAAAATCCCAAGGCTAAACACAATAGCCAACCAGGTAAATAGGAGCTCAACAAAAAACAACTGGAGCCTAACCTGAACAATACACCCCCAAAGAGGGAACAGACCTTCTAAACAGCAGCCTGCAAAACTTTGCGGCCAAAGGAAGCATCCGCAGACGCCAAAACATCCACTTTGTAGAATGTAGTGAAAGTGTGCACCAATGACCAAGTGGCCACTTTGCAAGCCTGTGCCACTGATGCTTGATGAAAAAAGGCCCAAGAAGCACTAAGCGCCCAAGGAGAGTGCGCCATTACTGGGAAAGGGGGAACCTGACCCTTGATAGTATAGGCCTGAGTCACCGTCTGTCTGATCCACCTGGAAATGGTCACAGCCCTTTTCTTGGCCCGTCCATGATCACAAACAGTGAGTCTGACCTCTGAAAAGAATCAGTGGTTGCCAAATACACCCAAATTGGCCGAAACACATCCAGGGCAGGCGAATCAAATTCCTTAGGATTTTTTGGCATGGGACACAGGGAAGGCAACACAATGTCTTCACTCACTGATTGCTGTGTAACTGTTTTCTGTGACTGATAGCTGTGTAACCGTGCTCTGTGACTGATTGCTGTGTAACTGTGCTCTGCGACTGATTGCTGTGTAACCGTGCTCTGCGACTGATTGCTGTGTAACCATGCTCTGCGACTGATAGTTGTGAACCATGCTCTGCGACTGATAGCTGTGTAACCGTGGTCTGCGACTGATTGCTGTGTAACCATACTCTGAGACTGATTGCTGTGTAACCGTGCTCTGCGACTGATTGCTGTGTAACCGTGCTCTGCGACTGATTGCTGTGTAACTGTGCTCTGCGACTGATTGCTGTGTAACCGTGCTCTACGACTGATAGCTGTGTAACCGTGCTCTGCGACTGATTGCTGTGTAACCGTGCTCTGCGACTGATTGCTGTGTAACCGTGCTCTGCGACTGATTGCTGTGTAACCGTGCTCTGCAACTGATTGCTGTGTAACTGTGCTCTGCGACTGATTGCTCTGCGACTGATTGCTGTGTAACTGTGCTCTGCGACTGATTGCTGTGTAACTGTGCTCTGCGACTGACAGCAATCTGCACTCTGTGACTGTGACTGACTGACCATGCTCTGCGACTGATAGTGATCTCTGACTGACCGACAGCGATCTGCGACTAACTGTGCCCTGCAACTGACGGTGCCCTGCGACTGATGGTGCCTGACGGTGCCCTGTGATTGACTGAGCGTACTCTGCAACTGAGTACCTGGGAAGACTGGTAAGTATCTTAGCAACTGGTGAGTATCTTAGCGACTGGTGAGTATCTTAGCGACTGGTGAATACTCCAGGTTTATTACCAGGGGAGATAGAGGTAGTGTAGGTAAGGAATAGCAGGTCGTTACCATTATCCCCATAGAGTAGTGGGTAATAATGCCCGACAGGATTGCGGATGCCACTCTGTTCCCTTCTTGCTGCATATATGCATTCCTTGATGAACCAATTGAGGGTGAATACGGTTGTGCAGGATGTGAGCGACTTGTTGCTCTGGAAGCCCAGATCCTGGATCTAGAAAACATAGTGGCAACACTGCGGAAAGGAGCTTGGACATTACCCATCAGGCGCTGGCAGGGGCCAGCATAGAGGAGGGAGGAGTAGAGGAGACGCAGGCATCAGAGGTAGGCAGTTGGGTGACCGTTAGGAAGGGTAGAGGGATGAGTGTCAGGGAGGCCAGTCCTGAGTTGGTACACCCTAACAAATTTGCCAAGTTGCAGGTTGAGGGGGATATCAGCTCAGGGGTGGCAGTGCTGGAGCAGGCGCCCTCCCCCAGCTGCCAGGGGAGTGGCGGCTCCAGGAGGAAGGGGGGCCGAAAATTCAGGAAAGGTTAGACAGTTGGTGGTAGTTGGGGACTCAATCATCAAGAGGACAGAGAGGGCAATCTGTCGAAAAGATTACGGTAGCCGGACAGTATACTGCTTACCGGGCGCTCGAGTTCGGCACATCGCGGATCGGGTAGACAGATTATTGGGCGGGGCTGGTGATGACCCAGCGGTCATGGTGCATGTGGGCACTAATGACCAAGTAAAAGGAAGGTGGAGGATCCTAAAGAATGATTTCAGGGACTTAGGTAATAGATTGAGGAATAGGACCTCCAAGGTGGTTTTCTCTGAAATACTACCTGTACCTCAAGCCACACAGGAGAGGCAGAAGGAGCTTAGGGAATTAACAAGTGGCTGAGGAATTGGTGTAGGAAGGAGGGATTTGGGTTCCTGGAGAACTGGGCTGACTTCTCAGTCGGCTACCGGCTCTTTAGTAAGGATGGGCTGCACCTTAATGGGGACGGTACAGCTCTTTTGGGGAGAAAGATGGCCACCAAGTTGGGGGGGCTTTTAAACTAGGAGACGGGGGGAGGGCTCAGAAGTAGAGTCAGTCAGGAGGGAGCAAAGGACAAAAGGCAGTAGTAGAGTCAGCAGCGACAGTAGTTCCATAACGTCAATTGGGGGGTCTGTGCGGGAAAACCTCAGACCAAACAGGAATAAACATAACCACCATTCACGATTAACTTCCACAAAACTAAGAGGGGTATATGCTAATACCAGGAGCCTAGCTAATAAAATGAATGAGTTGGAAATGTTAGTACATGAGGATGACATAGACCTTGTGGGAATAACGGAGACTTGGTTCGACCCCTCACATGACTGGCTGGCCAATATCCAAGGGTATTAGGTGTACCGGAAGGACAGGGTAGGAAAAAGAAGGGGAGGGGTATGTCTCTATGTCAAGAACAATGTAAGGGTGATAGAGAGGAGTGATATTACGGAAGGGATGAGTATGGAGTTAGAATCCGTGTGGGTAGAACTCCATAGGGAAGAAGAAAAGGGAAAAGTAATTGTGGGGGTTTGCTATAGGCCACCCAACCAAAGGGAGGAGGTAGAGCTGGAATTTTTATCACTATTGGGTAAAGTGGCAAAACTAGGATCATTCATCATATTGGGGGACTTCAATTATCCCGACATTGACTGGGAAGAGGGGACTGCACACTCACAGAAGGCCCGTCTATTCACGGAAACCTTACAGGACAACTACATGTCACAGTTGGTGGATTCTCCTACTAGAGTGAAAGAGTGTATCAACGTGCCTTACAAAAATATATTTCATATCACATTTGTTAGGGCTCATTCTATGATAGACTGTGGCCCCCTGCAATTACAGATTTAACAAGCCAGACTAGCCAGCTGTATTTTGCATTTAGACGACATGTTAAACCACCCCTCCATTCATTCATTTGAACACTTGACAGTTGGATATTTAGCATTTAGATTACAAGACACTTTGCACAAGAGAGACTGACACCACCATAAACAATTGACAATTGCTTACATTAACACAGACAAGCTGAACACAAGACGGACCGATACTACAACAAAACACCTCATATTGACACAAATGCATAGGGAAACAAAGCCTTTCATGTACAGTTTCTGTAAGACATGTAAATTGTAAACCAGTTAAAGCAGTTTTTTTCCTGCTCAAACATGCTTTAAATATGAGCTTCACTTGCAATAAAATTAGTTGTGACTGCACTACGTTTGAGTGCTATGTGTTGTCATAACTCCCGGCCGGACGGGGGTGAATTCACTATCTAGAAAAGGGGGGTTAGCAACTGAAGGGCTGTAATATCATCGTGATTGCCTCCTGACAAGATTTGAGCTAACAGTTTTGGTGTCAGAAGTGGGGTCTGCCAAAAACACAGTATGGGGTAAGTGATTATATTTTTATTATTATTATTACTACCCTATACTGTCAGAGCAGATAAACGGTACCCAGTTAACCGCTAATTTTAGCACCTCCCGGGAATCTGAAATTCCCAAAGATGGGGTCTGATACTCCAGCGCCTGAAGCGCCAAAGAAAGATGGGGTCTGGGACCCGGTTACAAAGCAGTACTGTGTGTGATAGTGAATTCTCCCTCCAAAACGTGTATATATTTGTATAGACACTTAAGTGTATTTAGTCGTTATATAAGATTGCAGGCCATTGTATAGATGTATGTGGAGATTGTATGTGATATTAAGCTGAGCCTGAAGGTATACACTTGGCCACCAAGGATAGTTAACATAGATGAGTTGGATGTGTATAAATCTGATTATTTAGACGCAGGAAACCACATAAGTTGGGAAACTAGGTTTTTCCCAATAAAGTCTAAACACTGACTTCACCACCCCTATTAAATATATATAAACCTTCAAACTCAGCTGATCTCACTTTGTATTCTGAGCTTAAGATAATGGGAAATTCTCAAGGTAAGGAGAATTCCGAGAAAATGATGAAATTTACGTTTAGGAAGATTGTATGAAAATTGTATCGTGTATGGGCAACCTTAGATCCATGAATCGTTATGTTGTGTTCGTTTTAACACTGTTCCTAAAGGTGCTGTATCAGCAAAGCATTTCATAACATTGAATGAATGTTGGTTGCATAATAATTTGTTTTGTGTTTATTATTTCTTATGTTTTAAAGTGATGTGATTTTGCCACGGAAAAGGTAACAAATCCGTACTACACTTGTCATGGCAGCTTTTAGAAGCAAGGAAATATATATTTGGTGTGTAAAGTGTGACCTTAAGGACTAAAATTGTATTTCTATCCTGAAAAAATCGTAAGCAATTTTGAACTTTTATCATTACGGTTTTGTGTCACCGACCTTTCTTTCTTTATCACTGACCTTTCAAAAAAAAAAAAAAAACACAAAAATATATTTTCTAGTGCCTTTTTAGCAAACAAACCCCCCTCCCCCCCCCCCACCTCTTTCGGTCTGTGACACAGGTAATAGCAAGAGGGACTGTAAACAGCTGTATTGTCATACAAATTAACGATCAGTTTTGCCTTGTAGAGAAAACAAGTTTTAAGGAATGTTCCGAATTGCTAAAGAATGGGTGACGTATGGGTTCTTGTATTCAAATGAGAAATTACTAATGTTTTGAGTTGCTCATTTTTTTTTCAACCATGGTGAACAATAATTATTTTTTTCTTTAAGTTTATGGTATACCATAATAATAACAAAAAAATATAGAAATCCACGTGTTAATAATTAATTTGACGTCAACAATTTTGGTATTAGAGAAGTGCACTGTTAGGAAGGGAAATGTTTGATATGCTTACTGTATGTTAAATTCCTCTAACCATTGGTTTATTTCTAGGAGGAAAAGTAAAATATTTTGTTACTTAACCTTTCTTGATGCTTATTCCTCAGATAACTTTAATTTGAGATTTTCAGAACGAACAAGCACAGCCTTCAACCAACCTTATGGGAGTATTGTTTCCAAATTGTTTTTTTCTGATTGATTAG
This sequence comes from Pelophylax lessonae, assembly GCF_965119305.1. Taxonomy (NCBI): domain Eukaryota; kingdom Metazoa; phylum Chordata; class Amphibia; order Anura; family Ranidae; genus Pelophylax; species Pelophylax lessonae. The sequence goes on from NC_138779.1 coordinate 165,328,656, forward strand.
ACGGTTTTTATGGGTGTTAGAAAGTTTTTATTTATTGGGTGTCAGATATTTGATGTGTTCTAATTTGACATATATGAGCTCTGGCATAAATGAGGTGCTATGCTTTAGATAATTAAGCATCTCTGGTCTTTTTTTAGAGTTTTCTTTTGGTATATTGGTACATACTTTTGTATTCTGGTGCTAAACACTAATTTTTGCATCCATGATCTAATTTATGCACTTATGCTTTTACTACCTTTTCTCTTGACAAGATTATTGGTATGGGATAATGTGCTCAGGCAGATACTGTAGTACTACTCTTATATTATAATCTTGGATACAAATTAAATTTTACAGATTTGTGTACATATACCATATGTAACTCTGGAAACTAGTGAGCTGATTGTCATTTATATGTCACAGCACGTTATCAGATGTGCAGTATGTGAAATCTGTATTGTTAAATAATAGAATAGAAAGCTGTCATTCAAAAAAAAAAAAAAATAGGATGGAAGTGGTTGGCTTGTTGATAGTATGCTAAGAATTATAATGAATTTATGCCAGCGTTACTACTTTGATAAAATTTTAAAGGTAACCTCCTGCGGTGAATTCAATTAGCTGATCTCTTTTTATCCTAAACAGTGACTCATTGCCCAGGTTTTGCATATGAATGGTCCTTGAAGTCAGATTTTGTGTCTCCAAGGCCATTTGGTTTCCATTTCCTGTTCAGGTGTCACCAAGCAATTGTGCAAACCCGTATGGATTTATGTTTGCATGAGTACTGACTTCTAGCTGTTTTGTGTGTCTCTATGTGTCCATGTACACAAGACAGCTTGAGTTTCACTCCCTGTTGTTCAGTGATCACAGCATCTTAGCCATGCAAGGGATACTCAGTTCTAGGTAGCTTCCTGCTTGGGTGAGTCAGAGGACTGCAATTTAACCCATTTCCACCTTTGGAGGAATACAAGGCAGTTCAACCCCTCCAAGGGCCCTCACCATTGTTGCATGTGTAGACATGCTGTGTTCTCCCAAAACAGTGCCATTAAGTATCCTTCCTGTTACCTGCCTTCCTGTAGGCCCTAAACCTCAGTGCTGCGAGTAGTTTCACTAGCATTTATTTTTGCTGCCTGTCTATAGGCCAGAAGCCCAGTGGCGCAAAATACTCCTGCCATTCTTGTAAAACTTGTATTTTTGTCTCAGTACTTACCTGCTATTCTTGCTAAAGTCAGAATGACTTCAGACCCGTCTCAACCCCATGAGTCCATTTATTCTCATATCTAGAGATTTTGCAAGAGGAATATGTGGTAATTGGAAAATTAAACAGTGATTATGGTGATATCTCGCTCTCGTTTCCTTTGCCAACAGGTGCACCAACCCACCCATTCAAGCCTGGAGACAGAGTCCTGGTGAAGGCCCCTCCATAAGCTGACGTCGCTAGACCGACCCCACGGACCTCCTGCAACAGTTCAAGCAGTGACCAGAACAGCGGTACTGACAGACGACTCCCCGGTTTGGATCCACGCATCGCGACAGACGGAAGCCCCACCCCTGGACCCCACGACAACTTACCGGAGATTGTGACGAGCACCAGCCGAATCATTGGAGATTGTGACGACGAGCACCAGACGAGTTCCAGCTGGATCTAGACAGACGCATTGGTACAATGCCAGCGGACACCCCTACTCCTGGAAGACTTCGCATTCGTGCGACAGTGGTACGCTTTGTAGCAAGCTGAGCACTAGTAGCCACTGTCTGGTTACTTGCAACATGTGCTCACCCCCCCCCCCCCCGAGAACCTCTCCTCATTTTGCCCTTGCTCACCCCAGGAAAAGAGAGAGACACGAGACATTCATGTCTCCACTTTACAGTCGAAGTCAAGCCGATTGGACACAAAGGACATTGTTTTTTCGTTATAGCCGCCAGGGACTTGGTCTGACCGCTCTGAACGAGGGTTGAAAGGGAATTTTTTTCCTCTCATTAAACGGGGGGGGGGGTTTATTTTTTGCCCTTTCCTGGAAAAGGCCTTAGGACATGTTGGAAAATCACATGCCATTGTCAACAGGTGGTATGTGCTGCCATGGTCTATTTTGTAGTGACTTTATTGCCATAATAATGGAGTTGGATTTTTCAGGCCATGGACTCTTGCAAGCTGTGGCCCTCCCCATTGAACATGTCTGTTTTTGATTTGATAGAATTCTAAGAAGTTATAGCCCTATGTGCACACAACCAAGTCACCAGCCTACATACACCTTGGAATATAATGTCACCTGTTCTATGCAAGTCAGTTGCCAATAATATGACATGCACTCATACAAGAACACAACCCAGGTATGTCAAGAATGTCCAGCTCATTCATATTTGGACATATATCCCAGGAGGGCACATAGTGCTATTCAAGACTCTAAGTGATCCCACCGTTATGAATAAGCTGGGATCAAAGGTTGGGTTGAAAGAGTGTATCAATGTGCCTTACAAAAATTATATTTCATATTACATTTGTTAGGGCTCATTCTACGATAGACTGTGGCCCCCTGCAAATACAGATTTAACAAGCCAGACTAGCCAGCTGTATTTTGCATTTAGACGACATGTTAAACCACCCCTCCATTCATTCATTTGAACACTTGACAGTTGGATATTTAGCATTTAGATTACAAGACACTTTGCACAAGAGAGACTGACACCACCATAAACAATTGACAATTGCTTACATTAACACAGACAAGCTGAACACAAGACGGACCGATACTACAACAAAACACCTCATATTGACACAAATGCATAGGGAAACAAATTCTTTCATGTACAGTTTCTGTAAGACATGTAAATTGTAAACCAGTTAAAGCAGTTTTTTTCCTGCTCAAACATGCTTTAAATATGAGCTTCACTTGCAATAAAATTAGTTGTGACTGCACTACGTTTGAGTGCTATGTGTTGTCATAACTCCCGGCCGGACGGGGGTGAATTCACTATCTAGAAAAGGGGGGTTAGCAACTGAAGGGCTGTAATATCATCGTGATTGCCTCCTGACAAGATTTGAGCTAACATAGAGAAAATGCAGTCCTGGATCTATTGATCACTAATGACCCAGACCTAATCTCGGAGGTAGGAGTCCAGGACAACCTGGGCTCTAGCGATCACAGGATGATCACATTTAGTGTAAATAACAATATAACAGGGCAAGTGGGGAACATAAGAACCCTAAACTTCAGAAGGGCAAACTTTCCAAAATTGTGCTCATTGATGGAAAGGGTAAACTGGGACCAAACCCTGGGATCACTGACCACGGAGGAAAAATGGTAATGCTTTAGGAACATATTAAACAAATGCATCTTGCAGTGCATTCCTATGGGAAATACATTTAGAAGAGACAAAGCCAAACCTGGCTGGCTAAACTGTAACGTTAAAAAACTTATTAGGGAAAAAAAATGATATCAAAATGGCTAAAATCAACTTTGAGAGACAAATAGCGGAGGATAGTAAAAAAAACCCAAAGAAATTCTTTAAATATATCAACAGCAAAAAAACGAGGGCAGAGCATATTGCACACATAATTAACGATGATGGGAGGATGGTTACAGAGGACACTGAAAAAGCAACCGTGCTGAATGCTTTTTTCTCGTCAGTCTTTACACAGGAAAAGGAGGGGTACACTGACCATGAATGTATGGTTAGTAGTAATACACAGGTCTGGCCGCTATGGCTAACAGAGGGTGAAATTAGGGTAAGGCTGGATAAACTTAACACAAACAAATCACCAGGCCCGGATGGCATACATCTGAGAGTACTCAAGGAACTCAGTAAGGTTATATCTAGACCACTGTTCCTGATCTTTGCTGACAGTATTATGACAGTAAATGTACCAGGGGATTGGAGGAAAGCTAAAGTGATACCGGTATTCAAAAAGGGGCAGAGGCATGTCCCAGGTAATTATAGGCCTGTCAGTTTGACATCGATAGTATGTAAACTTCTGGAGGGTATGATAAGGGACTATATCATAGAGTTTGCTAAACACAACAGCATCATCAGCAGTAACCAGCACGGGTTTACAAATGGGCGTTCTTGTCAAACCAATCTCTTAACATTCTACAAGGAGGTGAGCTGTGAGCTAGATAGGGGGAGACCAGTGGATGTGGTGTACCTGGATTTCGCTAAGGAGTTTGATACAGTTCCCCACAAGCGCCTAATTTATAAAATAAGGTCTGCAGGTATCGACAGCAGGGTTTGCTCTTGGATACGGAACTGGCTAAAAGGGCGTGTCCAAAGGGTGGTAATAAACAGCGCATACTCAGACTGGTCTGAGGTAGTAAGCGGGGTCCCCCAAGGCTCAGTCCTGGGACCAACCTTGTTCAATTTATTCATAAACAGCATTGAGGTCGGGGTCAGCAGTTCAATATCAGTTTTTGCAGATGACACAAAATTCGGCAGGGCAATAACTGCACAGCATTAAGCAGATATCCTACAGGATGACCTGGACAAAATAACGGAGTGGGCAACGACTTGGCAAATGAGGAGAAGTGTAAGGTTTTGCACTTGGGGACTAGAAACATAAAAGCACAATACACGTTAGGAGGGGGAACCCTTGCGGGTATCAAAATGGAGAAGGATCTGGGAATCTTGGTTGATGATAGACTAGGCAACAGCATGCAATGTCAAGCGGCAGCTGCCAAAGCTAGCAGAATATTAGCATGCATAAAGAAAGGGATGTATTCCAGAGATAAGACTATAATCCTTCCACTTTATAAAACTCTGGTCCGACCGCATCTGGAGTATTCTGTCCAGTTCTGGTCGCCAGTCCTCAGAAGGGATGTGTTGGAGCTGGAGAAAGTCCAGAGAAGGGCAACTAAACTAATTAGGGGATTGGAGGACCTTGATTATGAAGAGCGTCTGCAATCGCTTGATTTATCCTCCCTGGAGAAGAGACGCCTGAGGGGGGTCATGACAGCAATTTTTAAATATCTCAATGGGGATCTCAGCTTAGAAAAAAAGCTGTTCAGTCGAAGGGATTGCATGAGGACTCGGGGGCATACAATGCGATTAGAGGAGAAGCGTTTTAACCTCAGGCAACGTGGGGGGTTCTTTACTGTTAGGGCTACAAGATTGTGGAATTCTCTACCACAAGAGGTGGTTTCTGCGGGTAGTATGGTGGCTTTCAAAAGACTATTGGACGTGCATCTCAAGGATCAGAACATTCAGGGGTATGTGAGATGATTACAGCCACACACACCTACAAAGGTTGAACTGGATGGACTATTGTCTTTATTTAACCTCACCTACTATGTAACTATGTAACCCAGGGGATACTTTTTTTAATAAAAATACCCCCGGGACAGTCAGGGCTAGTACATTCCACAATGGCTAGCCTCTGATCTGTCCCGGGTTGCACTTACCTTTTAGGAGAAATACTTACCTTGAAAAAGTATTCTCCAGCGCTGCCATCTCAGGTGTGGGCAGCTTGAAGCCAGCGCAATCCTCTTCGGCGTCCTCTTCCTTCTTCTCCGGTCCCACGATGCACTGCACCGGCCCCGCCGTCACTTCCGGTGCGCGCGCGTCATCCCTCCACAGCTTCTGGGCATGCCCAGAAGCTGTTTAGAAGGGAATGACGCGCGCGCACCGGAACTGACGTCGGGGCCGGTGCAGGCGCATTGATTCCTGGGAGCGATGACGTTCAGCTCCCAGGAATCATTGCAAAAGCCAGGAAGTGACGAATCGCCGTGGCCGCCGAGGGGAGGAAGAAGGAAGTAAGGTAAGTATATTTTCTCTACAAGGTAAGTAAAAAAAAAAAAAAAATTGCGATTATCCATTTGTTTTTCAGGTGACCCGGAGCGAGAAGATGGAGGTAAGTGTAAATTTAGTGTGGAACTCCACTTTAAACTGAAAACTAGGTTTAGCAACAGGGGGATCTAGAACATTAGGGGCCAAAGGGTGGTAATAAACAGCGCATACTCAGACTGGTCTGAGGTTTTAAGCGGGGTCCCCCAAGGCTCAGTCCTGGGACCATCCTTGCTCAATTTATTCATAAACAGCATTGAGGACGGGATCAGTAGTTTGATATCAGTTTTTGCAGATGACACAAAATTGGGCAGGGCAATAACAGTACAGCATGAAGCAGATATCCTACAGAATGACCTGGACAAAATAACGGAGTGGGCAACGACATGGCAAATGAGGTTTAATGTAGAGAAGTGTAAGGTTTTGCACTTGGGGACTAAAAACATAAAAGCACAATACACATTAGGGGGGAACCCTTGGGGGAATCAAAAATGGAGAAAGATCTGGGAGTCTTGGTTGATGATAGATTAGGCAATAGCATGCAATGTCAAGCGGCAGCTACCAAAGCCAGCAGAATATTAGCATGCATAAAGAAAGGGATGTATTCCAGAGATAAGATTATAATCCTTCCACTTTATAAAACTCTGGTCCGACCACATCTGGAGTATTCTGTCCAGTTCTGGACGCCAGTCCTCAGGAGGGATGTGTTGGAGCTGGAGATAGTCCAGAGAAGGGCAACTAAACTGATTAGGGGATTGGAGAACCTTAATTATGAAGAGCGTCTGCAATCGCTTGATTTATTCTCCCTGGAGAAGAGACGCCTGAGGGGGGACATGATAGCAATTTATAAATATCTCAATGGGGAGCTCAGCATAGAAAAACAGCTATTCAGTCGAAGGGATTGCATGAGGACTCGAAGGGCATAGAATGCGATTAGAGGAGAAGCGTTTTAACCTCAGGCAACATGGGGGGTTCTTTACTGTTAAGGCTACAAGATTGTGGAATTCTCTACCACAAGAGGTGGTTGCTGCGGGAAGTATGGTGGCTTTCAAAAGACTCTTAGACGTACATCTCAAGGATCAGAACATTCAGGGCTATGTGAGATGATTACAGCCACACACACCTACACAGGTTGAACTGGATGGACTATTGTCTATGTTCAACCTCACCTACTATGTAACTATGTAACTATATGTAAATGGAAATCATAGTCTACCTTAGGAACAACCACCTTATCTTTGTGGACCACCAGGTAGGGTGTACAACAAGATAACGCCGCCAGCTCCAACACCCTGCGAGCAGAGATGGAAGCCATCAAAAAGGCCACCTTCTGTGACAACGTAAGCAGGGAAATCTCCCGTATATTTTCAAAGGGAGGATCCTGGAGAACTTAAAGCACAAAGTTTAGATCCCAAGCCGGGAGAGAAGACGGCACTGGTGGAGTCAGATGTCAAACCCCTTGAATAAAAGTATGCACCAGTGAGTGCATGGCCAGGGGTCGCTCAGAGAAGACCGCCAAAGCCAACACCTGGCCCTTGATGGTACTTCAAGGCCAATTTCTGCTCAACACCACGTTGAAGAAAGGTTAAAATCTGAGCCACCGAAAAAGACGGAGGGTGAACATCAATTGACTAAAACCAGGAAATGTATACTTTCCACCAGGCAAACCTCCTTCAGAACCTGGCTTTCAACAGCAAAGCTGTCAAAGCCAGCGACTGTAAAGCAGGATGGAAGACTAGCCCTTGGGACAGTCGATACTCCCTGAGAAGCAGTCTCCAAGGGACCTCGGCGACCAATTGTACTAGGTCGGCATATCAAGACTGGCAAGGCCATTCCGGGGCTACTTGAATGACTGGAATCCCTTCGGCCTCGATCCTGCGCAAAAGCAGCGGCAGAAGCTTGAGAGGAAGAATGGCATAGATCAGACAATTCTAGCCCCATGGAGCCACCAGAGCTTCTATGGCATCCTGTGACCTTGCCACAAACCTCAGTACCTTTCTGTTGAGCCAGGACGCCAACAGATCCACCTCGGGGGTGCCCCACCGAAGATATATCTGATGAAACATGGTTGAAGGGACCACTCCCCTTGGTCCAACACCTACCGACTGAGAGTCTGCCTGCCAGTTTACTACTCCTGGAATGTGTACAGCGGAGAGGGCGGAACAAAGTGCTCTGTCCCCAGAAGATGCTGGCTACTTCCAGGGCTGCCAACACACTCTTTCTTCCGAGCTGGTGATTGACGTAGGCCACTGCCATGGCATTGTCCAAATGGATCCATACCAGGAGTCGATCTGTCCAGTGACCCAGGCACAGCCTGATCGCCCGAAGTTCAAAGACATTGATCGGCAATCTGGACACTTCCACCGTCCAACAACCCTGAGCGGAGCTCAGTCCCAGGACACTTCCCCTCCCAGACAGACTAACATCTGTGGTGTCCACTGTCCAATAAAAGTGGAGAAAGGATTTTCTCAGCTGAAGAGTGAAGCCACCAGACCAGGGACCCCCTGGTTTTCCGGCCCAGCCACATCGGAATGTCCAGAGACCTTGGACACTTGTCCCATTTAACCAGGATCTACATTTGAAGGGGTCTCGTATGGCCTCCTCAAAGGTAGATACCATCGGGTGCATCACCCGCATGCAAGTCTGGAGGCATAACCAACTGTTGGACAGCAGTAGATGAACCGCAGCATGCAAATTCTGGAGTTTGTCCATAGGAAGAAACACTCTGGATAGAGCTGAATCCAAAGTCAGACCCAGATAATTCAATTTCTGGATGGAAGCAGAGCAGACTTCTGGTAGTTTAGAAGCCAATAGAACTCTTTCAGGGTCTATATAGTGATCTCTACGTTGTCCATCAGGGTAGCAAAGGACTCTGCTCGCAGGAGGTCATCCAGGTAGCCCAGTACCACAATCCCTGACAATCCCTCACTGACATAGCAATGCCAGAACCCGGGGCCAACACTTTTTGTGAAGACCCGAGGAGTGGAGGTGAGACCAAAGGGTAACGCCACAAACTGATAGTGCTCCTCTCCCACAGCAAAACGGAGGAAGCGCTGGTGTCAGGCAAATATTGGAATGTGCAGGTAAGAATCATTGATGTCAATCGAAGCAGGAAAGTTACCCTGATGAAGGGATGCCACCACTGTGCGAATGGACTCCATTCTGAACTTCTGTACCCTCACAAAGCAGTTCAGGGCCTTGAGGTCCAGAATCAGATGCCCCTTCTTTGAGACCGTGAACAGGTTTGAATAAAAACCCTGAAAATGTTCCAAAACCGGAACTGGGACAGTCACACCCTGGGGACAGATGCACATTGGAAGGGAACCTTACTGAAGGGTAAGAACAAAACTCTATCTTGTAACCAGACAGTATCACTTTGTGGACCCATCTGACGTTTACCAAGGAGGTCCATGGGCCTCCGAAACCATCGAAGACGTCCCCCCAACCCAGGCACGGGTGAGGTGCACATACATGCTGAATGAGCCTTGTCCTTGGGTTTAGAGAATCCCTGGTCTGCCAACTCAGCAAAGGCAGGGGGAGTCTGCTCACCCTCTAGGCCACGGCACAAAAGTTTAGCCCACTCAGTTAGTGTTTGCGACACCAGGGCAATGGCTAGGGCTGGTCTAAGTGATGAGCCAGCAATAGTGAACATACTGTATTGCAGGCCACAGACTCTGCCTTCCTGTCAGCCTGATCTTTAAAAGCCTGAGATTCCTCTACTGGAATCATGGTTGCCTTGTTCAACCTGGAGACAGGGGGGATCCACCACTGGTGGAACAGTCTACTTCTTGAGGAGTGACTCCTCAAAGGGGTACCTAACAGCAAAGCATTTAGGAACCACAAAGGGGCGCTTTAGACGCTCCCATTCTTTATAGACAAATTTGTCAAAATAGGAAGGCTAAGGGAACACTTTTGCTGTTTGAGACAGCTTGTGGGTACAAAAGGGGGCCGGCACCTCCGCCGCAGCCTCAGCTGCATCCTCCATTTTTTAAGGTTCCTGCACAGATGTAATTAGTGCATCAACTAGCGCCTTCTCCTGCACAGCTACAGGTGTGCAACAATCATCCTCACTATCTGATAAATCAGGGAGTGTGGCTGCAAACCCCGCAGAGTGGGCCACGTCCGAGGCGGCCGAGTCAGATTCAAGATCTGACGAGACAGATGAGGCAGGGGAAGGCGGGGGACACTTTTTGCCAGCCTGCCGCACACCCGGGAAACAAAGGACTTCAGGACCCCTGCTAATGCATCAGTGGGTGGTTGGGACCCAGAGGGACCTGCAGCCTCTGAGAGGGGGGGTCAGGTGGGGAAACATGCTCCTGAAACTCCATAAGTAAAAAGGGGGACCCACCACAAAAAGGGTCTAGCAGCACTATGGGACACCCCCACCATGCCGGTAGCACCACCGGGTCACCAGTAAGCAGAGCACCGGTGCCACAACCTGCAGCAGAGAGAGGGAGGGACCCCAGCAGACTCACCACCCCACTAGAGTAGCACTGGTCGGCACCAGAGGTACCTCAGCTCTACGTGCGGCATCTAAGGAAAACCCAGGAGTCAACACCAGGGGAAAAGGAGGAGCTCCCACAGCCAAAATCGCCACCCAGAGGCTCCACTGTCATAGCCTCCGCTCTACCAGCACATCAGACAAACCAAACATGGCCTTCGGACTACACAAACTAGGCCACCGGCCATTAGAAACACATAGGCCCCAAATAAATGGCACCAGCTGTGGCAAAATGGCTGCCACCCTTGGCTCCCAAGGACCCAGGAGGGATGGCCAAGATGACCCACAGGGACCACCAAACAAAAAAGGGGGGTCTGAGGGGAAGCAGGGGAACATGCAGGTTCGACCATCCCAGGGAGGGGCCTGCATCCACCCCAAACCCATCCTGGGGGAGGAGTGAGATAGCTACTCACCATACCAGGCGGGCACCACTCCAGACAGAACCTCCTCACCATTGAAATGGGGGGCTGGCGGCCAGGAGGAATGCTGCGACTCAGGCCGAGACCCGGTTGTATGCAGCCTCGCGAGGTGTTTAACATGCTGGCCAGCCCCCTTCCAGTGGGGCTATGTCACAGCCAACCTAGTGCGGAGCTCTGATCTGCATGTGCTTGCTCTCAGGACTGGTGGGACCACTGGATCTAGATATCCAGCTCGTCGCCCAGTCTGGCAGTTAATTGTGGCTCTCACAGGAAAAAAAAACAGGAGAGAAAAAGCCATTTAAAAGGAAAAAATTGCCAGGACCAGATTTCCCAGCTGGGAACTAGGTCCTTACTCCTTACTAGGCAGAAAAAAACTGAAGGCCTATACCAGAGAGGGATATATACCACCTAGGACTGTCCATAGGGGTAGCGAAGTCTTTTTTCTGCTTAGTGTTCTACTCCTGTAGGGGTCAGTACAGAGGCGTAACTAGAACCTTCAGGGCCCTGATGCAAGAAACCATGAAGGGCCCCCCAGACCCCTGGCCGGGGCCCTTACCTTCAAGCCCAGGGCTCTTCCCACTAATCCTGGGGCTCTTTAAACTCGTTGCATGGCCTTTTATTACGGTCCCGCAGCAGGATTCTTTCACAAGTTCTGCAGTGGGCCCCCTTTCTGCAATCTTGGGGCCTCCCCACAGTGGTGCAATGCCAGGGTCCGGTCGCAAGTGTGACCTTTGCAATCCTGGAAGTTCACCCACTGGTTTGCTACCGGGCCCCCTGGAGCATGGGGCCCGGTAGCGATTGCAACCCCTGCAACCCCTGTAGTTACGCCCCTGGGTCAGTATAACCCTGCAGTTCTGAATAATGGAGAGTTGTGTCTATCAATGAGCAAAAGAGAAAAAGCTTTTTAGAAAAGTCTATACCTTGTCAGACCAAAAAGAGAAACAACTGATGAATAAAACAGGACAGAGATTTGGTTTTCAAAGAGGGACAGTCTCTCAAAATAAGAGTTGGGAGCTATATACAGTACTACAAAAAGAAGTGTTACTAACAAAAAAAGAACGATTATGTTTCAGTCCACCAAAGTCCACTAGATTAGCAGCATAACGAATTGGTAAACGTGCTAAAATGCACACTACTACAATTTAGAAATAGTGTGTGAACTGAACGGTAAAGAGTTAAATAACCACAGCATGGCTTACGCAGAAAGCATAAATCCCGCCTCCAAAAACGAAATGACTGATACATAACCAATGAAGATGCAGGGCTTTAAACCTTTAGCCAACCAGCGGCTAAGGTGTGGGGTGGGGCTGGGTTGGTGAGATCACTGGGAAGAGAAGCGTCCTTAAGCACAGAGCGGAGGTGGGGGTGGTTCTGCATTTCCTTGTTGCCTCGTCTTTCTAATGAATGGCTACTCATTAAACAATTAGACCCTACAGCTGATTTCCTTCGCCAGCAAGAATTAGCAGGTAAAGTTTAGGGCGAAAGTCATTACTGAGTGGTATCTCTGAAAAGCAGATTGCTGGCATTCAATACATGTGTTGCTTGCCTATAATGTCACTTATTTATCTGCAGTGCTACACAGTGGAGAACATGTCGTTGCAAGTTGTTTTGTATCCGGTGGCATCCGTGTGTACCTGCAATTTTGAACCGTGTTCTCTACCTAGTGGTGTTTATGCAACATACAGTTCCTACATTTCTGTAATGCTCGTGGCTTTCTGTCATTAATGCTTATCTGTTTGCTGTGTTGAAGTAGACCTAAGCTGTTACAAAAAAAATAAATAAATACTTTTTGCCCTAGTTTATGGGAGACCTAGGGGATGTTGCCATGCCTCACTGTGGCCTCCTGGGAGTGCAAAAACACAGGAAATGCTCTCCAGCATGTTGAAACCAGAGCTAAAGTAGATCTTTCAACAGAGCTAAAGTAGATATTTCAACCACTTTTAAGTAGAACTATAGGCAAAACTTAACCTTTTATTTTTATTTTGGCTAGGGAGAGTTGCAATTGCTTTTTATTTTTTTGCCAGCTATGCCCCCATTGGGGAGATTTACCTTCAATTTGGGTCCATAGGCAAAACAGGAAGTGAGAGGAAATTCCTGCAAATTAGTCCCTTTTCACACCGGTGGATCAGTTTTGATGGACTACGCTTGCTCTGCTGATTCCCCACTGCTGAGAAGATGGATGACCTCCTCTCACTGTGCAGAGACAGACCTGTCAAAGTCAAGCTCTCCTCTATGGGGAGATTGGATGAAAACGGACAGCTTGTCCGTTTTTCATCCGATCCAACCTGCTGGGCAGCTAGCGAACGTATATCACCATATGTGTGTTTTCAGCAGATTTTGTCGGATCGGATGTCAGCTGACAACCCCCTCTCCCCATAGAGGGCAATGCGTGGCCCGATCGGGTCCGCCTGAAAACAGACAGGCGGACCCGATCGGTCCCATCATGTGAAAGGGGCCTAAATATCCCTTGAGGACCCCTAGACCACCAGAAATAGTGTCACTATTGGATTCCCTCTCTTGCTTTTCTGGGGGCAACCCAAAATTTGGGATTATCTTTTACTTTCACTTTCAATGCTAGTGGTAAACAGGACAAATCGAGAGTGTGAATCTCCCTAACTGGGGCACACACGTCAATAAAAACTGACAGGTATTCTAATCCTGCTTCACTCTGTCCAAAACAAAAAAAAAAAAAGTTTTTTGTGTTTAGGTATACTTTCATTTATAATCACCTTTTTGCTGGTGATTTTGAAATTGGTGGGTGGGGGCATTCAATACAAAGGACCTTCCGTTTTCATGGAACGTCCAGTTTAAACTAGAAACGCACTATATGATCTGATTCTACACATGCGTTTAGAATTACAAATTATGTAGTATGAGGGTCTACCTGATTGGCTGTACACTGAATGGCTAATTTAGGTAGTTGCTTTTGCACTTATCAAAAAATGCTGCGCAATAAATAGCAAACCAATTAATGACTCAATGTGATCCAATAATCAATAGACCTCAAATATCTAGTGATCATAAATAAATTGTTGTAAATGCATGTAAAAAAAATATATATTGTAAATGCATGTAAAAAAATCCAGTAGTGCAAAAAATGCTGAATGAGCTAGTGTAAGTACATAACAACCACTTAAAATAAATCTTCTAAAGTGCCACTGGTGCTAAATATGTGATAAAGTAGAAAATCACAAATAAATCATTTAATACACGTGCAAAAGTCCATTCGTGCAAAATGAATCCTGCAAGTACAAATGCAGCCTCTTCAAAAGGTGCCAATAGTGCTGAATATGTGCAGATAATCACAAATAATTAAAGTGGTTGTAAACCCACTTAAAATACTTTTACCTATAGGTGCTATAAACATCTCCTAAACATGCACCGTTTAGGAGATATTTAGAGTGCATGCAGCCAATGACGTCATCGGCGCATACGCTCTGAAGGAACGGCCACCCGTGCCGTTCCTTCAGAGCCCTGTGCCGTGAACAGCAGCTCCCACGCGCATGCGGGGGGAGTGATGTAATCGCTCCTCCGGACAATCAGATGGCCAGAGGGCGCGATCCACGAAGCATGTCAGCCGTCCTGTCGGCACTGCGGGGGGCTTCATTTTTAGGTAAGTACTTCATAATGAGCTAGTATGCGATTCATTTTTTTTTTTTTTTCCAGAGGGTTTACTTCCTCTTTAATACACATATGCAAAGTCCATTTGTGCAAAATTAATCCTGTTGAGCCAGTGCAGGTACAAATGCAGCCTCCTCAAAAGGTGCCAATAGTGCTGAAAATGTGCAGATATTAGAGCCACATAAAGTGACGAGTGCTCCAAGGTGACAGTGACGACTTCTCACAGCAAACTGTGCACCCCCTTCTGAGTGGGCACTCACCTTATGAAGTGTGACTTTGCATTTAAGCTATAGTCAGAAAGCGCTTAGTGGAGTCTGTCCGATCCTCTCAGAAATGGATCCTTCATAGGAAATGGCTCCTTCCAATACCCAGCACACGCATCACGTATGCAAAGGAAAAAAACTGAATAGTGCTGAAATCCTTTTAATTTAAAATTTATTCAAAAAATGAATCGAAAACACTCATTTATAAGGTGCTACAGTGCACCAATCTATCATCAGCATCCAAGTAGGATACGTATCGTGGTGGTGTGGTAAGAACAGCAGCCTGATCTAGCTGATGTCCCTGTGTCGTCACGCATAGGCGAAGGGCAAGGACGGACGGAACGCTGCACTGCTACCGCACAAATGGACTTTGCACATGTGTATTAATTATTTGTGTTTATCTGGACATATTCAACACTCAGAGAAATATATACTGCACTAAGTAATCCAAAGAAGAGCTGCTAGCACAAACAACTGACAAATAGGTTGATATAAAATGTAAATATAAAAAACATGCAGCGCTAAGGAGGAGGGAAAACCCTAACAGTTCCCCATATACAATCCAAGTGATATCAATACATGTATGAATAATCAAACAAATCAGAAGAATATATATTAGTGGTAAAAACGTTAAAAAAAAGTCCCATATGTGCAGGTGAGAAATGAAAACATCCAAGGTGATATGGGTGATCGCAGTGGCTGTCAGATCCCGACACCAACAAAGGGGACAGGTAATGCGCTCACCAGATGATGTAGACCCAAAATGCCATACAGCATAAAGGTCAAATAGGGCTCCTATGATGGATCGTAGATTGTAACCACGGATGTTCCTCAGGTAGATATCCAATATAGTGAATGGAGAATAGAGCTCACAATCAGCCGGTGACATGGGGATATAAACCAAAGGAGACAAGCATAGTGTAAAACCGCAAAGACTGATTAAAAAAAGGGAATACACTCCCACCTATGTATTAGCTGCCAGACACCGCAATATCAGTCAAGATGGCGCCAGCATGTGTTCCTAGCCTCGCTCTGGAGCAAAACCAGGCGGCGCAACGTCACTTCCGGTTTCCGCCGGAAGTGAGGTGTATCCGCGTCATACCCAGAACTCAACATAGCGCTATTGTAGAGACGCACGGCTGTTAAACACCAGGGAGGGACATGGAACGCAGCGGATCCGCCCATCAAGGAGCCGGAAACTGAAAGAATACAGAAGACTATGTATAATTCCTTAATAAAAATAGGGGGGACAACCGCTAACAAAGCAATAAATATGGATATATAAAACCAAAATTTATATAAAAAGCCAAATTGTATAAAAAGACAAAGAACATACAGAAATATGAATATAAAACAAATGTAAAATATTCACAAATTATAAATGAATAAAATCAATAAAATCATTCCATATGACAACACTTCTCTGTGTACAGAAAAAAAGAGGACGTGAGCAGAAAAAAAAAATCAAAAAGGTATATCAGACATGGATATATCTGCAAATAAAAAAAATTGTATGTTGCATAACCCCTAAAGATGTTGAAACAAATGTAACCAAAAGGGATATGGAATAGTCTATCAATTGGGATTATCAACCGTTCAAGAAGTATTAATGAACGCATTGATATCCCAATCGATAGTAAGGCCAAATGGTGAATAGGATTGGAGGGTCTAAATCCAATAAGTTTCACGACGTGAAACTCCCCGTTTATTGGAACCACCTCTCCATGGAGCTGTAAAGTGATCAATGATTTGGAACAATGTACCTTTTTAGGATCCTTTTGATGGTACCATAGATAATGTTTGGGTACGTTATGATTACTTTTACCTGTGATGATACTAGTAATGTGCTTGTTTACCCTTACATAAAAAGGTCTAGTGGTACGCCCACAAATTTTTTTATAGGGATGCACCGATCCGATATTCGGATCGGAAATCGGCCCCGATCCGGACAAAATAGCTGGATCGGAGATCGGTAAAGTTCAGCCGTCCCGCGGGCCGATCCGGTTTTTGCCGAGTAACGGCTCAGCCATCCCTTACTAGGTGCAGTAATAGTATGGGATGGGAGCCGCTACTTCCTGTATAGGTCCGGCTCACAGGAGGAGTGATATCAGATGCATTCCGCCTGTGAATGGAGGAGCCACACACATGAAGCAGCGGCTTTGCAGCCGCTTGCTTTGTGTGTAGCTCCAGATCGGTTTCCGTATCGGTATCGGCGATTTCACCTCACCAGATATCGGTATCGGCTCCAAAAAAGCCGGATCGGTGCATCCCTAATTGTTTCTGACATGGACAAGTCAGTAAATATACAACATGGATGGTAGCACAAGTAGCAAATACTTGTATGTGATAAATAGAATGAGTGACTGTAGATTGTAAATATGTAAATTTTCTTCTACTGTCACAGTTCAATTTACACACCCTACATTTTGCGACATGTAAAAAAAACCCAACCATGTCAGAAAAAAATTGGGGTTTAGTGGGTGGATCCAGTACATTAAGGGCCAATTTCCCCTTAAGATAAGGAAGGGGCGCCCCTAAAGGTGACTACTGGTCTGTCTGGGAGAACAGGACCTAATATATGGTCATTTTCAAAACGTCCCTGTGTTTGTAAAAAAATCTTTCATTTGCTTATGTTGGATAGAATATTCAGTAAATAGTGACCATTTCGTGAAGTCGGAATTAACTTTGTTAATAGAAGTGGAATCTGCCAATAATTGAGCTCTGTCATTGAGAGCAACTTCAGTAATTTCTAAGACCTCAGACTTGTAACCCTTTGCAATAAACTTATCTTTAAGAACTGGCAGGCACACTAGCGGGACCAGATACTAAAGGCTTATCCTGCCTGCTCACGCAGGAGCCATCTACCCCTACCCTGAGATATCTGGACAGCACATTTAAGTTCCCTGCCTCATTCCTTTGTTAGGTTCCCTGCCTCATTCCTTTGTTGGATTATATTGAGTGGGAGTTGCGATTCTGTTTGTCACCATCAGATGTATATAGAAAACTTGAATGAAATATTGTGACATAAGGCCACTATAAAACGCTTGAAGCGGAGTGACCGTTTACTCTGGTGCAAATAGGATTACTATGTATTCCAAATGTCAGTTACCTTGAAGATGTATCTATACTTCTGAGGAGTGCCAGAATAAGAAACCACTACAATGGAGGTTATACTCTAATAATCAAATTTGACTTATTGATCCTTTGGTCCATTCTGCCAATCCTGGTTCTACACATAGTGGGAAATACCGGTCTTGTCTGGTCTCTCTGGCCCTGACGAAGCCCTATGTGAAACGCATTGGTTTGCTGGGACCCCTAGACCGTGTTTCATCAGAGACCCGTTTAATATCTGTTCTAAGTATCGGCATTCCACCATAGGGAATGTATTTCTGCATATGTGTTTTTTAATTATTTTTGTATTGTAGTTTGGGACTCTTCTGTGTCCCTTATGTACATGTTGTTTTTAATATGTATTCAATAAAAATGCAAATTATATAAAGTGGTGTTGGTTCATGATCCTCCTACTCCCAATAGGCCTAGAAAGCCCCATCTTTTCTATCCTGGTTTGTGTATATTATTAGGGGTATGGGCCACTAACATGGTAATTTGTTTATAAGCGTTACGGTCAGTTGCCTTAGTGTTGGTAATAAACCGATTATCAACCCGAGTGATCTCAAGGTCGAGGAAATGTACACTGTTATCACTGTATTCATAGGACAGATGTATACCCCTATCATTAGAATTCAGAAGGGCCATAAAGGCATTACTTTATCACATATTTGGCACCAGTGGCACTTCAGAATATTTATTTTAAGTGGTTATTTACACTAGCTCATTCAGCATTTCTTTCACTACTGGATTTTTACATGCGTTTACAACAATATATTTTTTTACATGCGTTTACAACAATTTATGTATTTATGATCACCATATATTTGATGTCTATTGATTATTGGATCACATTGAGTCACTAATTGGTTCGCTACATATTGCGCAGCATTTTTTTGATTGTTTACACTGTGGGAGATAGCGGAGTGCTTGCAGCAATTAATTATTACCTGGTTGCTCGGAGGATTTACTGATTGCAGTTGCTTTTGCACTGCCTAGTTTTTGCTAAGCCTAAGGGCTCTTTCACACTTTTAGTCCGTCAAACGGAGTCCGTTTTTTCTCAGCGGGGGATCGATCCGCCGATCCCCCGCTGAGCAGCAGGAGGACAGCTGTGTCTCTGCGCTGTGTGCGGAGACACAGCTGTCAGTTCCTCATGCATCTCTATGGGGAAATCGGATGGGAACGGACCGTTGGTCCGTTCTCATCCGATCCGCTGGACGGATGGAAAATTGGGTTTCCATCCGTCTGGATTTTACGGATCGGGTCGGATGTCAGCGGACATGTCTCTGCTGACATCCGATGCCCCATAGGAATGCATGGGGGGACCGTTCAGATCCGCCAAAAAAACTAACAGGTGGATCTGAACGGTCTGCCTGTGTGAAAGGGGCCTAATAGAATGTTAGTTTGTGGACCCAAAATATGATATCAATAATCCAAGGGAACAAAATTTGAGTTTATTAACCTCATAATGACTGTAATTAGAATATGCGTCATCCAGGAAGTGAACTTTGTTCCTGGGCGCTGCATATACAATATCTCCCAAAGTGAGTACACCCCTCACATTTTTGTAAATATTTTATTATATCTTTTCATGTGACAACACTGAAGAAATGGCGCTTTGCTACAATGTAAAGTAGTGAGTGTACAGCTTGTATAAAGGTGTAAATTTGCTGTCCCCTCAAAATAACGCAACCACACAGCCATTAATGTCTAAACTGCTGGCAACAAAAGTGAGTACACCTTTAAGTGAAAATGTCGGAATTGGGCCCAATTTTCCCAATTTCCCTCGCCGGTGTCATGTGACTCGTTAGTGTTACAAGGTCTCAGGTGTGAATGGGGAGCAAGTGTGTTAAATTTGGTGTTTATTACTCTCTCTCATACTGGTCACTGGAAGTTCAACATGGCACCTCATGGCAAAGAACTCTCTGAGGATCTGAAAAAAAGAATTGTTGCTCTACATAAAGATGGCCTAGGCCAGTGATGGTGAACCTTGGCACCCCAGCTGTTTTGGAACTACATTTCCCATGATGCTCCATTACACTGTAGAGTGCATGAGCATTATGGGATATGTAGTTCCAAAACATCTGGGGTGCCAAGGTTCGCCATCACTGGTCTAGGGTATAAGAAGATTGCCAAGACCCTGAAACTGAGCTGCAGCACGGTGGCCAAGATCGTACAGTGGTTTAACAGGACCGGTTCCACTCAGAACAGGCCTCGCCATGGTTGACCAAAAGAGTTGAGTTGAGTGCACGTGCATATCTAGAGGTGTCTTTGGGAAATGAGTGCTGCCAGCATTGCTGCAAAAGGTTGAAGGGGTGGGGGTCAGCCTGTCAGTGCTCAGAATATATACAGAACACTGCATCAAATTGGCCTGCATGACTGTCATCCCAAAAGGAAGCCTCTTCTAAAGATGATGCACAAGAAAGCCCGCAAACAGTTTGAGGACAAGCAGACTAAGGAAAGTGATTACTGGAATCATGTCCTGTGGTCTGATGAGACCAAGATTAACTTATTTAGTTTTAATGGTGTCAAATGTGTGTGGCGGCAACCAGGGGAGGAGTACAAAGACAAGTATGTCTTGCCTACAGTCAAGCATGGTGGTGGGAGTGTCATGGTCTAGGGCTGCATGAGTGCTGCCGGCACTGGGGGGGCTGCAGTTCATTGAAGGAATCATGAATGCCAACATGAACTGTGACATACTGAAGAAGAGCATGATCCCCTCCAAGACGACCACTGCCTTGCTAAAGATGCTGAGAGTAAAGGTGATGGACTGGCCAAGCATGTCTCCAGACCTAAACCCTATTGAGCATCTGTGGGGCATCCTCAAACGGAAGGTGGAGGAGTGCAAGGTCTCCAACATCCACCAGCTCTGTGATGTCATCATGGAGAAGTGGAAGAGGACTCCAATGTCAACCTGTGAAGCTCTGGTGAGCTCCATGCCCAAGAGGTTGGGAGTGCTTGGAAATAATGGTGGCCACACAAAATATTGACCCTTTGGGCCCAATTCGGACATTTTCACTTAGGGGTATACTCACTTTTGTTGCCAGCGGCTTAGACAATAATTGGTGATATTTTGAGGGGACAGCAAACTTACACCATTTATACAAGCTGTACACTCCCTACTTTACATGTCACATGAAAGAATATAATAAAATATTTACAAAAATGTGAGGGGTATACTCAATTTTGTGAGATACTGGATGTGTTTGTGCTGGAAGCGTGCTCCTAGCACTGAGACCATTCTGTTACTCCAGGTTTTGGTCTCGTCTTAATGATTGGAAGTCAGGAGAACTGGTTACTAAACGATCATGTGATGAGCCAATGATGTGGTTTTAAGTAGGAAGAAAAAAAGCTTTTTGGCAAGTCCTGGAAAATGGAAGACAAATATACAGCTAAAGTTTAAATATTTTAGCTTTTGCTTACAGTGGAGTGGAACCAATTTAAATTAAAAACTTTTCTTTACATTTTTTTTAGGGTGTTTTTTTTTTTTCTCCGGTATTTCAAGCAGATGAACGGGATTCTGGAATATCTGTGGTTTTGATGGAAAGTTGTTACTGAATCCTCTCTTCTGTTGCGTTGCCTCCCTCACTGCTGATATAACTGTTACCCATTCTTTAACTTCATTACGACACAGTAACGCATATAAGTGACGCCCAGAAGGTGGGCTTAAACCACTTTACGCAAACGGACATACCCCTACGTCGGCTGCAAGAAGTGGTTGTACCGGGGTGATGCCTGATGCCTGCAGGCGGCGGTCGGCTTTCAGGCGGTAACGACCGACACGGCTTGGGAGCCGCTCGATCGTTAACCCCAGCGAGCGGAAGGGGACGCCCTTCCGCGGCTCTGCCCGGGTCTCCCGTCCCACTGGGAGACCCGAGCAACCAGCCGATGCGTCTGCCGGGTGGTTGGAGTACCGATCAAAGCCGGATGCGTCTTCGATCGGGTCTCCGATGACGTAACCTGTGTCCATGATGTCGCATCCGGGTTACTCCGCTGCTAAAGGCGCCAAATTTAAAAACTGTCAGTATTCAAAAATACAGTTTTCGGCATTTTGAGTACATTGAAGTGTAGTGGAGGGGGTCTAGGGTCTTTTAGACTCCAGATCCCTCCATAAAGAGTACCTGTCACTGCCTATTGCTATCACAAGGGATGTTTACATTGTTTGTGACAGCAATAGAAGTGATCAGATTTTTTAATTTTAAAAACCTGTGCTGAAATGAAAAAAAACGAATAAATAAATGGTAAAAAAAAATTAACTGTCGCCGTGAGCTTGCGCACGACAAAACATATACGGAAGTTGCGCCC
Organism: Pelophylax lessonae; assembly: GCF_965119305.1. Lineage (NCBI taxonomy): Eukaryota > Metazoa > Chordata > Amphibia > Anura > Ranidae > Pelophylax > Pelophylax lessonae. The sequence goes on from NC_138779.1 coordinate 165,350,624, forward strand.
GCAAACAAAATCGCTGTTCAAACCAAACGTGAGGTATCGCTGTGATCGCCAGAGCGAGAGCAATGATTATAAAAAAAAAAAGAGCTACTCTCTAACTCTAGACTGGTAACCGTTAAAATTTTTTTAAAGCGTTGCCTATGGAGATTTTTATTGACCGTAGTCTGTGGCCATTCCGTGGGTGTGTGCAATTTTAAAACCAGGGTATCCCTTTCCTCGGCGTGACATCTTTCACAATATACAAAAACATGGATTAACTTTACTGTTTTTTTTTTTTTAAAATGCAGTGAAATGTAATTTTTCAAAAAAAATGGCGTTTGAAAGACCGTTGCGCAAATACAGCGTGACAAAAAATATTACAATGACCGCCATTTTATTATCCAGTGTCTTTGCTAAAAAAAATGTTTGGGGGTTCCAAGTAGTTTTCTAGCAAAAAATACTGATTTTAACTTGTGAACAACATGTGTCAGAAATGGGTTCTGTCCTTAAGTGGTTAAAACCTGGGCCCCACATATAAGTAGAGGTGCACCGATAATTTCGGCCACCGATAATTTCGGCCGAAAATGTGAGTATCCAATTTCGGCCGATAGGGGGTTAAGGATGCCGAAAATGTATGCTGATATCAGTTAAAAGTGAGTCCTTCACTTCCCTGTCATTTGCGGGTATGTGTGCTGCTGACTGCTGCGATCCTATGCTGGTTACACTGGGGCTTCATTGCGAGCTACAGTGGTCGCTAGACGGCTCGGGGGAGAGGGACTTATAATGCAAAGGATCTTACCCTCCTCCGCGCCTAATGCTGAATCGTTGCACCCACCTCCTCCCTTCCATGTGCCGTTCGCTGTAGAAGAAGGTAATGTGGATGTCTGCTGCTGTAGCGTCTAGTTCAGTGGTTCTTAACCTTGTTGGAGGTACTGAACCCCACCAGTTTCATATGCGCATTCACCGAACCCTTCTTAATTGATAAAATAAAATATGATTTTTTCAAATTCAAAACATAGGTATATATTTATACATAGGTGCACAAAATGAACAAAACCATTAAAAAACAAAACCAAAAAAAAAAAAAAAAGGCTCCATAGCTCAGGGGCTAGAGCACTGGTCTTGTAAACCAGGGGTCGCGAGTTCAAATCTCGCTGGGGCCTCCCTGCAAGTGTTGGCGACTGTATCTCAAAAAACAAAACTATTAAGAACAAAGAACAAAACCATTAAAACATGGGGTGTCAGGAGGGCACACACTGGGGTGGGGGGGGGTTGGGAGGGCATACCATGGGGTGTCAGGAGAGAACACACTGAGGGGGGAGGTGTTGGGAGGGCATTCCATGTGGTATCAGGAGGGCACACACTGGGGGGGCTGGGAGGACATACCATGGGGTGTCAGGAGGGAACACACTGGGGGGAGGTGTTGGGAGGGCATTCCATGGGGTATCAGGAGGACATACACTGGGGGGGGGGGGGGTTTGGGAGGGCATACCGTGGGGTATCAGGAGGGCACACACTGGGGGGGTTGGGAGGACATAGCATGGGGTGTCAAGAGGGAAGAACACACTTTGGGGAGGTGTTTGGAGGGCATACCAAGGGGTGTTAGGAGGGCACACATTGGGGGGAGGTGTTGGGAGAGCATTCCATGGGGTATCAGGAGGGCACACACCAGGGGGTATTCACAATGCTTTATTGAGCTAAATGAAAAGGACACGCATTTCCATCTGTCAGCTAACAGCACCTCTATGCTAAGCTGCAGTAATTCAGCAGACGTAGCATAGAGGTCCTTGTAAACAAATCCACCATGTACAGCTAGCTGAGCCTACCTCCAGGAACATTCACTCGGCTCCCTCTGCTCTGCTGCTCACACTTCCCTCTTCCAGGCGGGCGCGATCTCCGTGGTCAGGTACATCCTCATCCCGCCCACTCACGCAGCAAGCAGCCTGCAGGAGATATGCTGGAAACCTGCTGGGGGAGGTACAGGGGGCGGAGTGTCAAGTGTCTATGTGTAATGGCTGTGAGTTGTCCCGACCGCAGCTCTGATTTCCCGGGGTGCGCTCGGCCTCACAATCAGTAATATTTTCTCGGGGGGAGCAATTGCCCCTTTGTCCCCCCCGCCGAACCCCGGAGACTGACTCACCGAACCCCTGGGGTTCGATCGAACCCAGGTTAAGAACCACTGGTCTAGTTAGAACGGATTATAAATCACAGCCTAGAGTCAGTCTCTCTCTCTCTCTCTCTCTCTCTCTCTCTCTCTCTCTCTGAAATGGAATGTTACAAAGTGTTTCTGCAGTCAAAACGTAACATTCTCTCTCTCTCTCTCTCAGAAACACTTTGTAACAGTCTCTCTCTCTTGTTAAGATTTGACTGCAGATACACATTGTATACACTTTGTAACATACATCAAATCTGTGAAAAAGGCACTGTATGTTAAAGCCTTACTCCAACAAAACCTTATTACTTGTACAAAAAGGAGTAAGTAATTAAAAAACTGCCCACTCACCCAGCGCTAGCTTAAAGCTGACAAATAAGATAGCAGCTGCTATAAATAGAATAAATTTAAAACAAGGTGTGAATATAGCTCTGAGGGGCATCCTAATCACACTAACATCGCTCCAATGAATTCTTAAGGAGAATCGTATACGACCACTACAATACATATATAAAATACTGAATGTATTTTATATATGTATTGTAGTGGTTGTATACGATTCTCCTTAAGAATTCATTGGAGCGCTGCTAGTGTGATTAGGATGCCCCTCAGAGCTATATTCACACCTTGTTTTAAAACCTTATTACTGTTGGGGAAATTTCCCTGACTTTCTGTCCTGGTGACATACACAGAGCCGTAGTAGTGACATCACCGGGAGGCGGCATTTTTGAAAGGAAGGGGACGGGAGGAGCAGAGAGGTGCTGACAAGTAAGGACATTGCATCATTGAGGTGGGGGGGGGCTGAGGTGAGGTTACCAATGGTATTTGTATTATGAAGCATGAGGGGGCTAATGTATTGTCACTGCTGGTCACTGATGCATTAGTGACCGACCAGTGGCACTTAATTAACCCCTTTGTGCTGCATTAGTGCAACCAGTATCAGTGCAACCAGTGTTAATTAACACTGATACTGGTTGTACTAATGCAGCACAAAGGGGTTAATTAACTGCCACTGGTCGGTCACTAATGCATCAGTGACCAGCAGTGGCAATACATTAACCCCCTCATGCTGCATAATACAAATATCATTGGTAATTAAATTAACCACTTGCCAACCCATCACAGTACATATACTGCATACTAGCTACAGGTGTACATCGCTGCCTGTTTCTGTCGTATGCCCCTGTTCTATCTATTTTAAAATAATTTGGGGGGAAAAAGTCATTTTCGGTTTCGGTTTTCGGCCAAGGGCTTCCTGCATTTTCGGTTTCGGTTTCGGTCCAGAATTTTCATTTCGGTGCATCCCTACATATAAGTGTTCCTGTGTTTGTACTGGGAGTGCGCCGCACAGAACAGGCTCTCACCCACCATCAGATAATATAACACAAATGCAGTGCTAAATGATAACAGATACAATAAACAACAATGTATCTAAAAGTAAAAAAATGATGAAAAATATGAAAGTGCAATAAAGTCTTTGAATAAAAAATGATTGGATAAAGTGAAAAACACTCTATAGACAGGCACGACATCTAACAATAAACTGACAACCGCCAGTCGACGAATCCTTATATGTATTATGGAAAAAAAATATATATATTTCTCTTACGTCACTAATGGGTAATGGTCTGCAGCAGCAGGCTAGGCAGATAATTATCAGGTTAATACAAAAAAACTTTTTTATACCTCGGCACGCCACTAGGGGGCCATCCCTATTATCCTAGACCCAATCTGATATTACCTCAGTTTTATGCTGCCTAGCATCAGAAGTAGAGCTAGGTCTTCCCTGCTGAGACCTAGAGTCTCGGTTTTTCTTTGTTTTTCTGAATTTGTGTTTTTCTTTACACAATAGATTTTATTTTCTCTCACTATCACTAGTTAGTCAGGGATTCCTTTCCTGGAGGACTACAAGTGACTGCAGAGCTGGGCCTCAGACTGGGTATCATAGATCCTTATGGAGTCCCAGCCTGCCAACGAGCGTCGCAGGTTACTGGTACGCACAGGCCTAGCAACGACCGTGCCCCTCCATATGGGGATGAGCCTGCAGAGCTGTGTCTTCGTTGAGGATGTCTCAACCCGGATCGCCTGTGTTTTGCCAGCGTTCCTCCATGGCTGACGGCACCGCCACTTAGGGTGGGGGGTCTCCCGTATCTGAGCGGTTCCCGCTACCTGGATGGTAAATACTGATACCCCCTTGTCCCTGGATAGGGGATAGCAGGCCTGGTGGTCTCTGTAGGGTCCCCCTTCTGGCCGGGTTGGTGGTTTTCTCCCCCCTGCTCCCGCTGGGGGCGTTGTATGGGGTGCTGTAGGGGTCTCCCCGGAGTCCCTGATGTTGGCCAGAATGTGTTTCTACACTAAATTTGCCGCCGTTTGGGGAGGCCACCATGTTTTATGGTGTGCAGAATCTAAGCTCTGTGTGAAGACAGCAGCCATGTTGGGATTCTGCACATAATCCTGGTCGGGCGCCATCTTGGGTGTGGGCAACATACCTAGTAAGGGCAAGCGGCCATTTTCCCTGTGACTTTTGTCATTGACTTTCAATAGGCACCTTTTTTCTCTGGGCTCGAGGGCTGGCCTCTAGTGCTGTGAGGTCAGTTCCTCCTTCACAAATTCTCCTGTGTAAAAATGTGCTGACAGGCTGGGGATTTTTGTTAATCCTTCTGTCATTTTTCAACCAAAACGTATATTACTTGTGGCTAGTGTGTTTTCACAGGGGGCTCTTTCTGTTAGTGCAGATTGCGGGGGGGGGTCTGCGGGAACCGCCGATTTTAAAGGGCCAGCGTCCCTTTTTCTTTTTAAGGCAAAAATGGAATGTGGGGGCTTCGGAGACACCTGAATCCTCTTCCATGGCCTATGTGCTACTCTTGCGACTTTTGCGTCCCAGGTGAATCTGCTGTCGGCACGCTCCTCCAAAAAACGGCCTGTGCCCTCCCAGTCCTCTGAATCTGAGCCTGAATTGGTTGCCACGGACGATGGTCCCCATGAGGGGTCCCAGTCCTCTGCTTCTGAGAGGGAGAAGGAGGGGGGAATCTTCCTCCTTGGTAGTGCGGGAACGTAAATACTCTCACTGCTCTCATTGGATACTCTCATCGTATCCTATACCTGTTTAGGTCACTCCCCATCCCCCTCGCAAAATCACAACTGTCGCACCTACATTCCAAAATTGTCCACTACAATTGGGGCAATAAAGGCCACCGCTGCCCGCAATCCAGGGAAGAAGATGGGGGGGCTTAGGCCTCCCTTCCTTGTGGTGGTATTATCCGGCAGCACAGCTCTCTCAATTTTCAATAGTATATTCCAGAGGCCCGAAACCAGATTGGGTTCATATTGAAAGACAAGTGGTCCCCCACCACCCAATTGAATACCTTCTTTGGTGTAGACCCCCCCATACTTACTCCAACACTATCACACTCCATCTCTCTAAGCGATGAACTATACAGACTTCCCTTCCTCACCTCTGACCTGAAACCCTTGACCCACTTATTTAACAACCCCGACTTCCCACCGGGAATGGATATTGGGGCCTTTGAATGCTGGCTCAACAAAGGCCTATTTAGAATAGGTAATTTTTAATCGACTAGGCCCCCCTCACTCAAGACCATTTGTACAAAAATACTTAAAATGCCTTCCTCTGAATCCTTTCGCTATACCCAGATTCCTCACTTCCTCCACTCTATTTGGCTTGATAAACATGACCCCCCCCCCCCCAACTCACCCCATATGAGAGCTGGTGTTCCAATATTCTGGATCAGAGGGGTGGTATCTCCACCATCTATGCTTCCCTGGCGGCTACTGGGGACACCTCCTTATGCTATCTGATGGGAATCTGACTTGGTCGAGTCGTTTTGGCACGACTCTTGGACCCAATGCTTCCGAAGCTCCTTTAAGGGCATTTTAAATGTCTCCCTGATAGAAGCCAACGTGAAAATCTTTACCAGATGGTACAGGGTCCCGACCAGATTGGCTGTGATGTTTCCTAACACTTCCCTCTGATGTTTCCGCAATCATGGAATGGCTAGCTCTGTTTCACACTTGGTGGTCCTGCCCACATATTAGATCCTACTGGAATAAGATCTTCCACTTACTACAGAAAATATTGGGCCTTGCCATACCACAGGACCCCAAGATAGCCCTCTTGAAATTTCCCATCGAACTCACCCTTAAACATATGTCCAGACTGCTCTTTTTTATCCTCCTTGGTGCTAAAATGACATTGGCTAGGTCCTGGAAACGTGAAAGTTTCCCTCAACGCAGCTAAATGGAAAATCTCCTTGCTTATGTCTCAAGAGAAACTGGCCAGCATTTTACTTGATAAAGAACACCCTTATGAGATGGTTTGGGAACCCTGGGCAATTTATACCAACACCCCCCTTTACCCGGGTCATTTTATCACCCGACGCTGGGAATCTCTGACGTGACTCTACTATCGCTTTCTCTCTCCCCCTCTTACTCTTCTGCCCCTCATCATAGCAGAAGATCCTTTCTCTTTACCTATTTTCCTTCTTTGCTCCAACTGTTCCTTTCCTTCATTATCTACACCCTGGGCCTCTGCAGTCACGGGCCATGCCTTTTGGCTGATTGCTGGTCGCATCTTATCCAAATCTGTATCGAACACACCCATGACTTTTGTTGTTAATGAGGACACTTTGGTATGTTTTTGCCCCTTGAGATCCACGTACTATGTTATGTGACGCTCATATACCTTTCTGTTTTATATCTTTTTACTTTACTGAAAATGTATTGTTCGCTAATGGGGCTGGGGACAGGGGCACAATGGTAGCAATTTAGCAAAGGTGTCCAGTGTCCACTCACTAGGGGTTCTTTACTGCAAGAACGGTAAAGATGTGGAACTCCTTTCCAAAATTGTGGGTGTCAGAGAGGAGTGTAGATAATTCAAAAAACTTTTGGGTGTGTTAGTGAGCACAATCTACAGGGATATACAAATTGGTAGTCCTTTAAATACACACACGCGCGCGCTTTGGTTGAACTGGATGGACTGGTGTATTTATTCTGCCTTACCAACTATATAACTAAGATCTGTTATTGAGCTAATACTGTAGCCTTACACTTGTGTGTAATCTGACTAGTATTCATTTTTACATTAAAACTGTCAGGATAATGGAAATGTTTGAAACTTGCTTATCATTTATTAAACTTTTCAAACTTGGTGGTAAAAGTCCATCATTCAAAGCTTGGCCTCAGGTGAATAACTTGGTATGCATCACAGCAGGTCCCCCTATTACCACCACTTCCGCCAGAGCCCTTATAAGGTACTTGGGCCTTTCCTATTGTCCCCTTTGCCAAGAGGACTTGCACAGAACGGTTGACACACTGGTTGCTATGTACAGTACTAAACAGACATGTTTACCCCATTTCCACACACTACTCTGGGAGTACCCCATAGGGGAATTCCCTCACTTGTGGCAATGGTGGAAACCAGACACAGGGAAACAAAACTCAGGCAAACCACTCAGAATGTCGATGGTTCTCTTACACAGGAGCAGGACCTCCTCTCAGGCACTTAACAAGCGGCCTACCTGATTAAGACTGATTTTTCTGCAACTATGCCAGATTTTCTCAGACAAATAATGGCTTTAATACATCCATCAGTGTCTGAGGAACCTGAAACACCTGTTCTAGAAGACCCAGAGCTGCTGTTAGAGGAGGCCACAGAAATCTTCTCAACACCAGGCTTCTATACACCTGATGTTTTGACTTCACAAAGTATGCTTGACAATGTAGATAGGCTTACTTCTACTGTGTGCAAAAGCCTTGGCATAGTTAGTTGCATTTGATTCTCCTCCGTCTTGTCATGCTCCCTTGGGTACTAAGATACCAGCGAAGTCTTAGTCACTTGCCGCAAAGTGACGTAGGGGTACGTCGGCAGACTTTGCGGTGTTATACCGGGGTGATGCCTCTAGCTAGAGGCATCACCCCGGTACCGTTGTTTAGAGCCGGAAAAAAAAAGCCGGAAAAAAAAAAATTTAGACGCCGTTAGCTTGCGCACGAAAGAAAACACATATGGAAGTTGAGCCGCGAATGAAATCGCTGTTCAAACCACACGTGAGGTATCGCCGCAATCGCCAGTGTGAGAGCAATAATAAAAAAAAAAAAAGAGCTACACTCTAACTCTAAACTGGTAACCGTTAAATTTTAAAGCGCCGCCTATAAAATCTTCCCAATTAATGAACAAGTTTGGGCAATTTTTTGATGATTAGCCCTATTAGCCTTGAAAAGAGTTTTACACTTCCAAGAATCAATGCCAATCTGTACCCAATGGAAAATATGCTTACAAAAAGGTGGACTGTTCCAGTATTAAACCCTGCTGTCTCAAACAAACATCTTATTGTATCTATAGAAGAGGTTTCATTATTTAAAGATTCTGCAGACAAAGAATTTGAGGTGCTCTTGAAGGCTCTCTTTAGCCTCTCACCTGTGTGTGGCTATTGCTGCAATTTCTGTTTGACTGCAGTTAATTGGACTAGTGCAATGAAACAACGGATCCAGTCTTCGAGGACCAAACTTTAACCACTTGGCGACTGCTTGATGTATATATACTGCAACAAGTCGGCCTCTCTGCGCCGGACCACGTACTTGTATGTGATCCGGCTCTTCTCCAGCACATGCCAATCAGTGAGTCCCGGTCAATGATTTGTGGCCGGGACCCGCTGATCGGTGGAGTGAATTATCAGGAGAGAGCTCTGTGTTGGTAAACAGGGAGCTCTCTGACAGCAGCGATGTGCCGAGTAAAAACTGGCACATTGCTTGGTGAAAACGCCAGACGGTACACACATGACACATTGTTACCCGATGTTAACCCCTTCCCAGCCAGTGGCAGTACAGTGACAGTGTATATTATTAGCACTGATCACTCTATTGGTGTCACTGCTGATGTCCGTGATAGCCAGTTCCCCCCAGCATCAGTTAGTGTTAGATCTCACTATCACAGTCCTATTATAAGTCACTGACCACCGCTATTACTAGTATAAAAAATAGAAAAATTCCAGTATATATCCCATAGTTTGTAGACTCTATAACCCATCCATGACCCATTGTCAATGCCCTGGCTGAGGGAAGGAGGTTCTCGCCCAAGATTTGACGGTACATGGCCTCGTCCACCATCCCTTTTGATGCAGTGAAGTTGTCCTGTCTCCTTAGCAGAAAAACATCCCCAAAGTACAATGTTTCCACCTCCAAGTTTAAGGGTAGGGATGGTGGTGTTGGGGGTCATAGGCAGCATTGCTCCTCCTCCAAACACAGTGAGTGAGTTGATGCCAAATAGCTTGATTTTGGTCTCTTCTGACCACAACACTTTCGCCCAGTTCTCCTCTGAATCATTCAAATTTTCATTAGAAAACTTCAGACGGGCCTGTAAAGGTGCTTTCTTGAGCAGGGGGACCTTGCAGGCAATGCAGGATTTCAGTCCTTCACGGCGTAGTGGGTTACCAATTTTCTTGGTGACTATGGTCCCAGCTGCCTTGCGCTCATTGACAAGATTCTCCCGTGTATTTCTGGGCTGATTCCTCACGGTTCTCATGATCATTAAAACTCCATGAGGTAAGATCTCGCATGGAGACCCAGATGGAGGGAGATTGACTCTTTTTTGTGTTCCTTCCATTTGCGAATAATCGCACCAACTGCTGTCACCCTCTCACTAAGCTGCTTGGCGATGGTCTTGTAGCCCATTTCAGCCTTGTGTAGGTCAACAATCTTGTCCCTGACATCCTTGGACAGCTCTCTGGTCTTGGCCATGGTGGAGAGATTGGAATCTGATTGTAGGATTGCTTCTGTGGACAGGTGTTTTTTTTATACAGGTAACATGGTTAGATTAGGAGCACTTCCGTTAAACTCAGCTCGTTACCTCTATAGAAGTCACCTGGGAGCCAGAAATCTTGCTGATTGATAGGGGATCAAATAGTTTACTATTTTTCATTCATTGACAGACACAGCTCCAGTATCTTCTTAACCATTGGGTTATGCTGCCCCCTACAGGAGTAGAACACTAGGCAGGAAAAATCTTTACCACGCCTATGGGGCAGTCCCAGGGGATATACTCCCACGCTCTGCTATAGGCATTCAGCTTTTTTCTGCCTAGCCAGTAATAAGGACCTTGTTCCTTGCTGGAATCTCTGGTCCTAGCATTTTTTTTCCTTTAAAGGGAATTGTTTCCTCTTATTTTCTGTTCCTGTGAGAACTATAATCAACTGCAGGACTGGGCGACGGACTGGATATTCTAGATCCTTAAGGTCTCCCCATTCCAGCCAGCGAGCATGCGCAGGCCTCAGCTCCACGCTAGGTCAGCCACGACATAGCCCCACTGGACGGGGGCTGGCCTGAGAGTATAACGTTTCGCGAGGGCGCATACAACCTGGTCCCAGCCTGAGTCGCAGCATGCCTCTTGGCCCGCAGCAACCCCATTCCAATGGTTTGCTCAGAGTGGTGCCCACCCGATTCCATGGTGTGGAAAGTAGTGTCCTCCCTCTCTTCTGGTATAAAAGAAAAAAGCAGAGCGCCTCTTAAGTGCAGTATTTCATGATCCAATTAGCACACAGCAATAGTACTCTCACATTTGATGAATAAAAGTAGGCTCTTGATAGATAAAAGGGTCCGGTGGTCAACGGGGGGAAGCGTGCTGATCCAGCGTCCGGGGATGTGGAAGCCAGGAGATGGACTGGGAGATGATTTGATCTTTTTCCTCTCCCGTGGTTGTCTTTTTGGGTGAACGTGGGCCACTCCCTGGGACGGTCGGACCCCCCAGGTTAAAATTTGGGCCGTGGCCTACTAGGCCTTTCGGCTAAGTTGAGTGCTGCCATGGGGGGGGGGGGCAGACTCAGTAGGTCAAGCTGAAGCCCCCAACTTCCACCCTGGGCATCTGCCAGACTGAGGATCCGTGCTATTTGCAGCTGGGCCCCCACAAAAATTTAGGCTGAGACTTGCGGCCTCCTGGGCCATATGGTCAGCTTGGCACCTCCTTTGAACCGGGTGGCGCCGTGGTGGTGCTTCATTTTTAGTGACAGCCTTGCCGTCGTTATTGTGTGAGCGGGGGTACCCTGCGTGTCTGCGTCACGGTGGGCGGCCCACCTTTAAGGGGGGATATGTTCTATTATGTCCTCTATGGTGGGCTCCCAAGGCAACCCCCCCTTGTCTTTTGTGGGGGTCTCATAGGTGGTCCATTTGTGAACCCTTGGCCGACGTCCCCTTGCGGGATTGCAGTCGGCAGTCTCCTCTGATTATGTTTCGGGGTGAGCTTAGTATGTAGCGACCCTACTGGGTCTGTGTCCACACACTTCGAGTGCTCTGTTGGTGAGGATGATTCCTCTTCTACTTCAGCCGCGCATGAAACGGTGCTGGTAGATGCACTGATTGTATTGGTACGGGCAACTTTAAAAATGGAGGATGCAGCTGCTGCTAATGCGTGGGAGGCTCTGGTCCCCTTGGTACCCACAGCTCCCCAAAAGCGGCAAAGGTATTCCCTTTTCCCGCCTATTTTTAACAAAATGGTCGCAAGTCAGTGACCTAAACACAATAGGTCAGTGCCTAAATGTTTCGTTGGACAGTATCCCTTTGAAGAGTCCCTGTTACAAAAGTGCATAGTCCCACCTGGGGTGGATTCTGAATTTCTATGGTGAATAAATCCACTCTAAGCCGGTAGAGGAGTCTTCGGCTTTTAAAGACCCCTTTGACAGGAGAGCCGAGACTTTGGTCAGCCACATTTTTACTGTGGCCGGTTTGGTCCTTAAGCTGCTGTTCACCATAGCATTGGTGTCCCAGACTTCAACAGAGGGGGCAAAGCTTTTGCGCCAGGATCTGGAGGGGGAACCGCTTCCCCCTGCCCTTTATGGAGCTGGCAGACTAGTTAGTCAAGGGGTGGCAGTTTGTGATGCCTCACTCGATGCGGCTCCCTTAGTTTCTAGGCTATCTGTGACAGCAGTGGTTCTTTGGCGGATGATGATATCATTACGGGTCCTACAGGGGGGGGGGGGGAGAGTACTCTTCTTCCACAGGCTGCTAGGGGCAAGGAGTTTCTTCAGACGTGGGCCTTTTTTTTTTCTCGGCTCGTATGCAGCCCTTTTGTGTCTCAGTATCTCAAGACAAAGGATCCAAGTCTGTCAAGACCTCCTCCGGAGGTTCCAAGAGGACCTGGTCTGGTAAGCGGAGAGCGGGTTCTTCCAGACCTGCAGACAAGCCCTCTTCTGCCTGAAGGGGTGCCCTCGCCTATGGCTGAGGTGGGGGGACGTCTTTGCTTCTTTCAGGACCCATGGACCTTCCTGATTCAAAACGGGGGAGTCCATGAGCTGAGTAGTCCGGCTACAAGATCGCGTTTCGGTCTTATCCTCCAGTGAGGTTCTTTCCTTCCAACCTGCATTTGTCCCTAGGCTGCCTGCGGGGTCTCTTTGGGGCGGTGCAAGACTTTCTACTACAAGGGGTGTTTGTTCCGTACTACAAGGGGTGTTTGTTCCGGTTCCAAAATGTGAAAGTTTTCAAGGTTTTCTAGTCAAACCTGTTTACAGTTCAGAGAAAGGAAGGCAAGGTACATCCAGTCCTGGATCTCAGGGCTTTGAACCGCTTTGTGCGGGTACAGAATTTCCGAATGGAGTCCATTCATGCAGTAGTGGCATCCCCACATCAAAGGATGCTTACCTTCGTATTCCAATATATGTTGGTCATCAGCGTTTCCTCCGCTTTGCTGTGGGCAAGGAGCGTTATCAATTCATGGCATTACCCTTTGGTCTCGCCTCAGCTCCTCGGGTATTCACAAAAGTGTTGGCTCCGGTGTTGGCATTGTAGCAGCAGTGGGGGATTGCAGTACTGGATACTCTTCTTCTGTGAGCAGGGTCTCCAACTGCTCTTAAGGACAACCTGGAAATTACTGTACGCAGAAGTTTGGTTGGAAATTGAACTTCAAAAAAATTTGATCTGGTTCCGTCAACCAAGTTGGACTATCTGGGTCTGACTCTGGATTTGGTTTCAGCCAGGGTGTTTCTTCCAGGGGGAAAAAAACTCCAATAGCTGCAGGATGCGATTTGGCTACTGTTGTCCAGCAGTCAGTCATCTTTCAGGATTTGCATGTGGGTGCTGTGCCTGATGGTGTCTACCTTCGAGGCGGTTCCACTTGAGACTTCTGCAAAGCGAGATTCTTGCCAAATGGGACAAGAATCCCCAGTCTCTAGACAATCTGATCCTGTTGAGCTGAGATACGAGAGGGTTCCTGATAAGGTGGCTTCGCTCTCTGGCGCTTCAACAGGGCATATCCTTCCCCTGTATTGGACGGTGGTCTCCACGGTTGCCAGCCTGTCTGGGTGGGGAGGTGTTTGGGCACGGATGTGTTCAAGGGGTCTGGACTTTGGTGGAGTCAAGATTACTGATCAATATACTGGAACTTCGGGCGATGATTTTTGGCTCATGGACAAATCGCCTTTAGGGGTGCCCAGTAAGGATTTAATGGGACAATGCCACGGCTGTGGCGTATGTCAATCACCAAGGGGGCAGAAGAAGCATCCTGGCGGCTCCGGAGGTAGCCGGCATTCTAAGGTTCATCTGTGTCTCCGGTGGGGAACTTCCGAGGTGGACCTGTTGGCCTGTCGTCTCAACAGGAAGGCACATACAATTGAGGCAAGGACTTGGGATCCTCTTGCCAATGCCTTTGACGCACTGGTGCCTCCTTGGGGCCAGTATCATCTGATTTACACCTTTCCCCCCCGCTAAAACTTCTGCCGATTCTTCTGCGAAGGATCAAGGCAGAAGGGATCTGGTCTTTCTAGTGGCTCCAGACTGGTCTTGCCGGTCTTGGTACACCGATCTGGAATGGCCGGTCACCGATGCCCCTTAGGGACTTCCTATCAGAGAAGATCTATTGGCCCAAGAGCCAATCTTCCATCCTGATTTACAGTCGCTGATTTTAACAGCTTGGCTGTTGAAAGCCAGGTGCTGAAGGATAGGGGGTTGTCTGAATCTGTGACTCCCACGCTGTTTAAAGGCTAGAAAATCTACCTTTAGGAAAATTTACCATCGCACCTGGAGGATGTACATTGCGTGGTGTGAGTCTCTTGGGGGTCATCCCTGTTCCCTTTCGGTGGCTCAGATTTTGGCATTCCTCTGGGGTGTTGAGCAGAGCCTGGCCTTGGGTACCGTCAAGGGCCAGGTTTTCGGCATTGGCGGTCTTATTTCATCGTCCTTATTTCATCGTCCTTTGGTTACGCATTCTTTGGTTCGCACCTTTATTTAGGGGGTTCGCCACTTGGCTCCCTCGGTACGGTCTCCGTTGCCTCCGTGGGATCTCCATTTGGTGCTGTCGGTTCCCCAGTAACCTCCTTTCAAAAATATTCGCAAACTTCCTCTGCTTACATTGTCCCAGAAGGTAGCCTTCTTGGTGGCTACTACTTCTGCATGCAGGGTGGCGGAGCTGGCGGCGTTGTCTTTTCGTTCACCCTACCTGGTGAATCACAGAGGTAAAGTGGTGCTTCGCCCTTGTCAGTCTTTCCTTCCTAAGGTTGTTTCTGGTTTCCATCTGAATGAAGACACTGTGTTGCCTTTCCTGTGTCCTAAGTCTAAACATCCTAGGGGGATTGCCTTGCACTCTCTGGATGTGGGTCTGGCGCTCAGGGTGTACCTTGGGGCAACCGAGTCCTTTAGGAAATCAGCCTTACTGTTTGTCCTTTACAGATGGACCTCACAAAGGGTTGGTTGTGTCTGCCGTGACCATTTCCAAATGGACAAGACATGGTGAGAGGTGGTGCAGGCCTATTCCATCAAGGGTCGGGTTCCTCCGTTCCATGTTAAGGCACTTTCTACGCGGGCGCTTGGTGTCTCTTGGGCTTTCCGCCATCAGGTGTCAGTGATGCAGGTTTGGAAAAGCAAAAATTTGCAGCGCTGTTCGATTGTGTTATAAAGTGCAATGGTGCTATTGCATATAAATATATGCTAACCAAAAAAATAAAGTGCATAAACTATGTGCAAAATCGCGTAATTACAGTGCTGAAATGTGCAACTTATAAAGTATCTAAATACTTCAATACATAAAGTGCAAAATTGCATAAGCACCACAAAATTACTGCAGTACTAGGCAATAAAGTGCAAAATTAGATATGGACCATAAAAACATATATAAAAAAAATATATAAGTGCATAAGTGATAAAGTGGTTGATGCTGTTAATGTGAAATGCTCATCATAGCATAAAGTCCACAAATTCTACTACAGATGTGCAAAGGAGCTGATAATTCTTCCATGGTGAATGCAGGTGCTTGACCACCACCAACAGGACAACTGTAATGAAGGCTTACCAGATGTAGTGGACCCAATAAAGTATACACCTTCTGGGTCATTCAGGCTTCTAAGAAATAGATGGGCTTTATACCAGTAATATATCCAAAACTCAATGGCTCAATCCTTCCAACGTCATGCTTCAATACGGAATATTATAGCCACTAGCAGTAAGGGCAGCAAGAAATTCTCTTCCGGACGCTCAAAAAATAAAAAGCTCACATAGTGTGGGGGGCCGGTAGCGGAGACACCCACTACTTCTCTGGCCCAGCTACTTACAAACCCCCTCAGCCAAAGAACAACCCCCCCCCCGAGGGGGCGGGGAAGGGATAGGGGGTAGAGGAGGGCACCTAGACAGGGGAAGCCCCACTAAGGCGAAGGGGGAAAAGTATGAGGGGGAGGCAGGACACAGGAGCAGCCTACCGTCCCCGGGGAGGGCCCGCGACCACCCCAACAATTCAGTAGGAAAGAAGGGGGGACACTGGTTACCATACTACGGTCATCAGGTGGGCGCTACTCCTAGCAGTCCACCGCACCATCTTGGAATGGGGGTGCTGCGGCCTGAGGTATGCTGCGACTCTGATCATGACTGTTGTCGTAACCAGGGCTATGTGACCTCACGAGGTGTTTCACTCGCTGACCAGCCCCTGTCTAGTGAGGCTATGTCGTGGCCAAACTAACGTGGAGCTAATAGTTGGGTCGCGCTCGCAGGCCAGACTGGGAAGGCCATAAGGATATAGAATATTCAGTGCGTGGCCCAGTTCAGCTGTTGATTTTAATTCACACAGGAACAAAAATAAGAAAAAGTAAATTCTATTCAAATACCGTACCTGGAGTGCTGCGGGGGGGGGTTGGGTCCCCAACCCCCCCCCCAGTGTGTCCCCTTCATAGAGTTTTAATGGTGGCCATCTTCCTGTAGTTTGATTCGGTGCTGAGGCTGCAGGGGCCTCTAGTGTCAGGTCAGCGTTTCCTCTTCCTCTTTCCAGCAGTGTGGCAGACTGTTTTGGCGCTCTCCAGCTCGGGTGGGGAGTCTCTGGGGGTATTCTATCCTTCCTCTTTATACAGCACCACGGGTGCGCTAATTCTTGTGGTGCCCCAGCGGTGCACAGGGGGGAGGGGCCTCCTCTTTTTTCCACCACCCGATCCACTACTGGAAGTAGTGAGACCCCTCTGGGTCTCAGTCTGCCCTTGAAGCCTTAATGGCAGCCCTGCAGTCGCTAGTAGCCAAAGTAGATATGGCCCTGCAAAGAAGGCCTGGCAAGAAGCGCCCTCCGCCTTCACCTGTATCCTCTGGTTCCTCATGAGGTGGATTTGGCTGCTGCGGATGAGAGTCAGTCTTGGGTCTGCGTCCACGCACGCTGAGTCCTGTAATAGTGAGGATGAGCCATGCTCCTCTCTAGCTGCACATGAAAAAGTGCTGGGTGAGGCCCTGATTGTGTCAGTGCGGGAATCTTTAAAGTTGGAGGACTCAGCTGCAGCTAATTCGGCAATGCCGGTGCAGTTTGGCACCTGCAAATCTTCCAAGGTGACTAAGGTGTTTCCCTTTCCTGCCCATTTTGACGAAATTTTCACTAGTCATTGGGGTTCACTAGTCATTGGGGATAAGAAACAAAGGTTCTACCGTTGGTGGATTCTCAGGTTTGCAGGCTGAATAAGGCCACACTTTTGCCAGTGGAGGATTCTCCGTCCTTTGAGGACCCAGTGGACAAAAGAACTGAGGCTCTGGTCTGGTACCTCCTTCACCGTGGCTGGTTCAATTTTGAGACCGGTGTTTGCTATCACCTTGGTATCCCAGACTTCAATGGAATGGGCTAAGATTTTGCACCAGGATCTGGAGGAGAGTCAACACCCTTCTGAGCTGGTGGACCTGGCGGATCAGTTGATCCAGGGGTTAAGTTTATTTGTGATGCGGCCCCTTTGGCTGGCAGGGTTTCAGTGACGGTGGTGATCCTTCACCGCATGAGAAGGTTGAAGTACTGGTCGGCTGACCAGGCTTCTAAAAAGTGCTGACTGATCTTCCTTTTTGTAGATGACCCATCTGTTTGGTGCCTCTATGGAAGAGATTATTAAGGGTCTTACGGGAGGCAAGAGTACATTGCTTCCGCAGGCTGCTAAGAGCAAGGATCCTCGCCGTAAGTGGGGTCCCTTCTTTTCGACTCGCAAGCGGCCCTTTCGTCCGTCTGAATTGCAGGAAAAGGGCTCGAGATCCACCTGTAACTTTGCAGAAGGCTCCAAGAGACCCTGGAATGGTAAGTCTAAAGTGGGCACTTCTGGTTCCACAGACAAGCCTTCCACAGCCTAAAGGGGTGCCCTCACCTGCGTCTGGGGCTGGGGGGACGTCTTCGCTTCTTTCCGGATCCATGGACCTTGCTCATTCAGGACAAATGGGTCCACAAACTGATTTGGTTTAGCTACAAGATCGAGTTTCGGCAAGATTCTTTCCTTTCAACTTACACCTGTTTCCAGAGAGGCTGCAGGACCTTTTAGCACAAGGAGTTATTGTGCCAGTTTCAGAGTCTGAACGTTTCCAAGGTTTTCATTCAAACCTATTTACAGTTCCCAGGAAGGAAGGCAAGGTTTGTCCGATCTTGGTTCTCAAGGCTCTGAACTACTTTGTGCAGGTTCAGAAATTTCGGATGGAGTGTGGATTTTGGCTGGAGTAGTAACTTTCCTTGATCAAGGAGATTTGCTGGCTTCGATCGATCTCAAGGGCGCTTACCTTCATATTCTAATATATGTCAGGCATCAGCGTTTTCTTTGTTTTGCCGTGGGCGAGGAGTACTTTCAATTCGTGGCATTACTCTATGGTCTCTCCTCAGCTCCTCGGGTGTTCACAAAGGTTTTGGCCTTGTTATGGCAGAAGGATTGCGGTACTAGGTTACCTGGACGATCTGCTTCTGCGTGCAGAGTCTTCCTCGGCTCTAGAAGCCAACTTGGACGGTACGGTGGACACTGAATTTTTGACCTTTTTGAGTCGGGTTCGAGGGAGTCTCTCCTATGGTGGCCCCGCTCCCCGGCCCTACGTCTGGGAAAATCCTTTCTTCCCCCCGTATTGGACTGTAATTATTTTATTGAAAAGAAACTGCTGCCATAATACAATTTACAGACAGGAAAAAGAACAACTCCATCACATAATCAGAAGCAAAACACTTCAAAATAACATATGCCCGCAGAAATACTGGGCCTAAAATTTTGGCCTACATAAGGCTTGCAACCTCAACAGTCACTATATTATACTCAAAAGGAAACGTATATCCTGACAAACCCAAAACTCAACATAACCTATCCCAAGCCAACAACCCTTAACCACCCACAAGCCGCATCTCAACTTACCCTTAGCAGGATGGAGCATCCAGGTTTACCAAATCTTTGCAGCTCTAAAGGAGTGCTAAAGGATAATACACCCACTACCACCATGGAACAAGGCCGGCTTGAAGTGAAATCCCCCTCCTTAAACGGGCACACCTTTCCAGCCCATCCCTGCCCCTTTCAAGATTCCTCACCTTCACGAGCTCACGGAGGATGTCACCAAAACCACATTGACAGGCACGATTTTGCCCCTAGTGGACACCAAACACCTAGCATGCCACGTGTAATACAAAACACTAGTACTAACTAGATAACGGGTGGACAACTCAAAGCCCCTCCTCACCCTGAAGTCACCCAGAAAGGACTATGGTAGCCAATAGCACCCCCTACTGCCCTTCTAAACCTCCACATTGAAAGGGCACTGGATCAAAAAGTGGTCCATGGTCTCCAGCACCCTTCCACACTCAGGACGGGGACAACCTCTGTCCCCCAGGTTCCTGTTCTTAAGGTACGCACATTCATTGAGTCGTCCATGGAACGACCTCCATGCGAGATCCCAGAACTTTGCAGGAATTCTTGGCAAATTCAGAAGGGCTAACCCCTCCCTAAGGACCTTCTCAGGACAGTCTCTCAAAGACAGAGGCTTCAAAAAGTCTGAAGCCATGACTCTGATACAACTCCTGGCAACCAGTGGACCCAACCTCAAGCGCAGTTATCCCCCACTGCCTCAGTTCCTTTAACTGATTCCCAACCACTCGCCGCCTTTTTACTGTGGCAGGGTGGCTCTCCTGCGCAAACCGACGTAGGTCTACGTCGGTCGTGTGTCGGCAGCGAGCGCACTGCCGACGGTGCGCTTCCACCCCCACTTGGCAGCAGGGAAGCCGATGCACGGGGTCCGGCCGCTCCGATTGCCGCCTGACACCCGCGATCGTTCCCCGCTGAGAGGGAACGGTCAGCTGTTGTAAACACAGCTGACCGTTGTTCTCCCTGGAATGATCATAGAGCCCATGTGATCCTTCTATATAGGATCACATGTCTCTCTGGTCATTTCAGAAGCCACGCCCCCCACAGTTAGAATCACTCCCCTAGGCTCACGTTTAACCCCTTGATCACCCATAATGTTAACCCCTTCCCTGCCAGTGTCATTATTACAGTAACAGTGCATATTTTTAGCACTGATTATTGTAGTAATGTCACTAGACACCCCCCCCCCCCCCCCCAAGTGTGTCAAAAATGTCAGCCGGGTCCGATCTGTCCGCCGCAATGTCACAGTCCCGCAAAAAATTGCAGATTGCCACCATTACTAGTTAATAAATAAATAAATAAATAAATAAATAAATAAAACAATAAAAATGACATAAATATTTCCCATAGTTAGTTAGTAGATGCAATAACTTTTGCACAACCCAATCAAAATACGCTTATTGCAAATTTTTGTTTTGCCAAAAATATGTAGCAGAAAACAAATTGGCCTAAATGTTAGTTACAATTTTTTTTTTTTTTTTTTTGAGAATGTCCTATAGCAGAATGTGAAAAATATTATTTTTTTTTTCAAAATTGTCACTATTTTAGTGATCAAATACCACTAAAAGAAAGATCTATTTGTGGGAAAAAATTGCATAAATTATTTGGGTACAGCGTTGTACGACCGCGCAATTGTCCGTTAAAGTAACTCGCAAAATAGGGACTGGTCAGGAAGGGGGAAAATCCTTCCGGTCTTAAAGTGGTAATAGCTTGCGGGACATAGGAGGGAAGGTACTCATGTGATCTCCTCAGATCCCCAGGTCTCCCCCCATCCACCCACTCCCTGAGGAAGAGAGCCAGTTCCTACACTAATGCTCCCACAGAGACAACTTGTCCTGAAATGGACTGTAGATTGAATTTAATAAAAATGGTATTGTATAACACTACTGGATGGACCATGTCCAACCCCCCTAACCGCCTCTGTCGGTACGTGACTTCTCTCTTAATCAGGTTGTCTGTTTCCACTAGGCTTATGACGGTATCAGATTTTCATGCTGCGATTAATTGATTAAGGTTTTGCCACGGTATATGGTATTATCACGGTATTCTATTATTAAATTTAAATTATTAAATTTCCACCTCACTTCAATTTCATTGCTGAATTTAGGGGCTTTGGTTCACTTATGCACATTATTATATAGTCAGTCAGTACAGACTCTGTGAACCAGGCCTAAAATAGGTCATCAAGCAGTGTCTGGCCTAACTGGTGATAACTGGCGCTCGGCTCCGATCCGATGGCCTGGTCATTAAGAGGGCAAATCCTTGTGGTCAAGAAGTGGTTAAACCTGAAGGAGGTGTTGTTTATAAATTACTTTACTATTGCTTTAGGCCTGGTTCACATGTATGCGGGTTGGTGGTTCACATGTATGCGGGTTGGCGGTTCACATGTATGCGGGTTGGCGGCCCACATTTGCACAGGCATAGCAGCCCATTGATTTGAACGGGCTGCTATGCCCTCATTTTCCGCAGAAAAAAGGTGCATGCAGCATTTTTTTTGAATTCAGTGGCCTTGAAATCCATCCTGCTTTTGCACCATGCGACTAACCTGCAGTTCCTGCTCTGGCAAGCTTTCTGCATTTTTTGTATACGTGGGCACAGCATTTAAAAACAGTTTGCATGTGCAGCAACAGCAGGTAAGTCGCATGGTGCAAAAGAAGGATGGATTTCATGGCCACTGCATTTTTTTAAATTCTGCATGCACCTTTTTTCAGCTGAAAACGCAGGCATAGCAGCTCAAGCCCATTCACATCAATGGGCTGCTATGCCTGTGCAAATGTGGGCCCCCAACCCGCATACATGTGAACCAGGCCTAAAGCAATAGTAAAGTCATTAATTGGTTAAACCTGCAGGAGGACCGGTGTTTTTATCTATCACGATTCTCTGTGTAACAAAAAAAAAAATTGGGATAACTTTACTGTTACGTTTTTTTTTTTTTTTTTATTCATTAAAGTCTATATATAGTATATTATATTATATATATATTATAGTAGTATAGTATATTATAGTGTGTGTGTGTGTATGTATGGAGATATATATATATATATATATATATATATATATATATATATATATATATATATATATATATATATATATATATATATGTGTGTGTGTATAGATAGATAGATAGAGAGTGTGTGTGTGTATATATATATATATATATATATATATATAATCTCATGGAACACATTAAAGGGGCACTCTGAAATACTATGATCAGTACTCATATGGCACACATTAAAGGGGCACTCTGAAATACTACGATCAGTACTCATATGGCACACATTAAAGGGGCACTCTGAAATACTACGATCAGTACTTATATGGGACACATTAAAGGGGCACTCTGAAATACTAAAGGGGCACGCCGACTGCAATAATAAAAGGGCACTCTGGAATACTAAAGGGGCATGCCGACTAAAATAATAAAGGGGCACTCTGACCATGGGTCATAAAGGAGCTATGTGACTGGGACACATAACGGGGCACTCTGATAGGGACACTGATGTAAAGGAGGACTCGAACGGGGACACTGATGTAAAGGGGGACTCTGATAGGGAAGCACTAGATGTAAAGGAGCACTCTAATGGGGACACGGATGTAAAGGAGGACTCTGACGGGGACACTGATGTAAAGGGGAACTCTGATGGGTCACTGATGTAAAGGGAGACTCTGGGACACTGATATAAAGGGGGACTCTGATAGGGAAGCACTGGATGTAAAGGAGCACTCTAATGGGGACACGGATGTAAAGGAGGACTCTGACAGGGACACACTGGATGTAAAGGAGGACTCTGACGGAGGCACAGACACAGGCCAAATTACGGTGGGGGGACATGAACTGCATGACGGCGGGGACACAGGGTGGATGACGGCAGGGACAGGGGCTGAATGACGGCGGGGACAGAGGCTGAATGACAGGGGGAAACAGGCTGCATGATGAGGGACACACTGATGAGGCACAAATGAGGAGGCACTCATTGGCATGATTTAGACACAGGTGGGCATAAATAGGGCAGAGATGGGCATGGATGAGGCAGAGATGGGCATGGATGAGGTAGGGGCGGTGCCCATCGGTGTGTACAGCGTGCGAAGAGAGAGCTAAACCAGACATGCAGCGTTCTGTTGACAAATGATCGCTCTGTCATTGGATGGAGCGATCACATGGTAAATGGCCCCTGTCGTTGGCCCTTTAACACAATCCGTGGGAAGCGCGATTCGGATGTCTCTGTACGCCCTCCCAGAATAGGCCGACCATGCTGTAGCCATCATTGGGCTATGCCCTGGTCGACAAGTAGTTAATCCCCATAGTCTTAGCTATCCGATATTACCCGTAAAGCGGGGCTTTGCATTACTTATGTTCTGCAATATTTGGCCAAATTCGATCACAATGCCAGTCTCTGTGAAAATTAGGCATTGCCCCCAAAAAATGTGTGTGGCTACTGGAGGTCCTCTAGTATAAGTTTGCCAAGTATGGTGCCCTGAACCCCCGTGGTTTGGGCTCTACATTTATAGAAGCTTGGCCTGCTATGTTAATCTATGGCAGAGTCTTAGTCTGGAAATTTGAGGGGCTACAGCTAGGACCCCAAATGAGTCCGGGGGCCATATTTGGCACAGAGGTAGGGAAGGTCTTCCTTTACCACCTCTACATTTTTGAGGTCGCTAGCCTGAAGTTTTATGGTCAGCTTTTTAGGGGGCCCCTTGGGAGTGTGTGGCCCTCTGGCACTAATGCGGAGTGGGGATTGGTGAGTACTGCAGGAATCTCTGGACTCTTAGCTATTTAACAATATTTGCAGAGCCTGGCTCTGCAGTTCCTATGTCCTGCGGTGGTTGGGCAAATTCCACCCCCATGAAGGTCCTCATGAAAATTAAGCATTGGCCCCAAAAAAATTTTGTGGCCCCTGGGGGTCCTCTAGTAATCCTATACCAAGTTTGGTGCCCCTGGGCAACATTGTTCCGCTACCGTGGGGCCCTAGATTTAGGCTAGTTTGGCCTAGCCTATGGTAATATATGGCGCAGTAGGGAATTTTGGAGGGGCCACAGCGTGGGCCCCAAACATGTTCAGGGAACCTGGACTCTTTCAGGGCCTGGGCTGTGGCCCCCTCAAATTCCCACCCCCATCAGAGTCATGGATTAACATAGCGGGCCAATGTACCATAAATTTAGTGCCCTGTGGTACCCAAATCACGGGGGGGATATGGTCACCAAACTTGGTACAGGGATACTAGCTGACCCCCAGGGTCACACACATTTTTTTGTGGACGATGCCTAATTTTCACGAGGACTGGCATGGGCGTCAAATTTGCACAAATACTGTAGAACATAGGTACCAGTGAGCCCTGCTCCGCAGGTAACATTGGATAGCTAAGATTATTGAGATTAATATGGTTTCCAGCAGTCCTTCTCCACGGTACTGCCCCAGGGCCACACACTCCCAAAAGGCCCCTGAAAAAGTTGACCAGAAAATTTCAGGCTAGCTACTCCAACATTTTCAGAGTGGTAAAGTAAGATCTCCCCTACCACTGTGCCAAATATGGTCCCCTGGACTTGTTTGGTGCCCGAGCTGGGGCCCTGCAACTGTGCCCACTCGAAGATTGCCATACTGCACCAAGCTGACCTAAATTATGGGCCTAGTGGTACCTGAACCCTGGTGGCTAGGGGCCTCAAACGTGGCAGGGGCCACATGCTTTTTTCAGGACCAATGCTTAATTGTTACAGGGACCTGCATAGGGGTCGATTTGGCTAACCACTATGGAATACAGGAACTGCAGAGCAGCGCTATACAGATACTGCTAAATAGCTAAGAGTCCAGGGATTCCTGCGATATCCAGCACTCCCCGCTGCATGGTACGGGCCGAGGGCCGCAAACTCTCAAGTGGCCCTGGAAATAGTTGACCAGTACATTTTGGGCTAGCGACTCCAAAATGCTTGGTAAAGGGAGCCCTCCCCTACCTCCGTGCAAAATATGGCCCCCCAGACTAATTTGGGGCCCGAGCTATTTCCAGGGCCACTTGAGAGTTTGCGGCCCTCGGCCCGTACCATGCAGCGGGGAGTGCTGGATATCGCAGGAATCCCTGGACTCTTAGCTGGACTCTTAGCTATTCAGCAGTATCTATATAGCGCTGCTCTGCAGTTCCTGTATTCCATAGTGGTTAGCCAAATCGACCCCTATGCAGGTCCCTGTAACAATTAAGCATTGGTCCTGAAAAAAGCATGTGGCCCCTGCCACATATGAGGCCCCTAGCCACCAGGGTTCAGGTACCACTAGGCCCATAATTTAGGTCAGCTTGGTGCAGTATGGCAATCTTCGAGTGGGCACAGTTGCAGGGCCCCAGCTCGGGCACCAAACAAGTCCAGGGGACCATATTTGGCACAGTGGTAGGGGAGATCTTACTTTACCACTCTGAAAATGTTGGAGTAGCTAGCCTGAAATTTTCTGGTCCACTTTTTCAGGGGCCTTTTGGGAGTGTGTGGCCCTGGGGCAGTACCATGGAGAAGGGACTGCTGGAAACCATATTAATCTCAATATTCTTAGCTATCCAATGTTACCTGCGGAGCAGGGCTCACTGGTACCTATGTTCTACAGTATTTGTGCAAATTTGACGCCCATGCCAGTCCTCGTGAAAATTAGGCATCGTCCACAAAAAAATGTGTGTGACCCTGGGGGTCAGCTAGTATCCCTGTACCAAGTTTGGTGACCATATCCCCCCCGTGATTTGGGTACCACAGGGCACTAAATTTATGGTACATTGGCCCGCTATGTTAATCCATGACTCTGATGGGGGTGGGAATTTGAGGGGGCCAAAGCCCTGAAAGAGTCCAGGTTCCCTGAACATGTTTGGGGCCCACGCTGTGGCCCCTCCAAAATTCCCTACCGCGCCATATATTACCATAGGCTAGGCCAAACTAGCCTAAATCTAGGGCCCCACGGTAGCGGAACGATGTTGCCCAGGGGCACCAAACTTGGTATAGGGTTACTAGAGGACCCCCAGGGGCCACAAAATTTTTTTGGGGCCAATGCTTAATTTTCATGAGGACCTTCATGGGGGTGGAATTTGCCCAACCACCGCAGGACATAGGAACTGCAGAGCCAGGCTCTGCAAATATTGTTAAATAGCTAAGAGTCCAGAGATTCCTGCAGTACTCACCAATCCCCACTCCGCATTAGTGTCAGAGGGCCACACACTCCCAAGGGGCCCCCTAAAAAGCTGACCATAAAACTTCAGGCTAGCGACCTCAAAAATGTAGAGGTGGTAAAGGAAGACCTTCCCTACCTCGGGCCCCAAATTAGTCCAGAGGCCCAGATCTGTGGCCCCTCAAATTCCTGATCGCGGCTGCACCATAGATTAACATAATGGGCCAGGCTAGCTTAAATGTAGGGCCCTGTGGTAGCCGAACCACAGTGCTCAGGGGCACCAAATTTGGCACATACATTTGTTTGGGGCCAATGCTTTATTTTCACAGGGACCTGCATTGGGGTAGACTTTAGCTGACCACCGCAGAATAGTCCAATGGTATCCAGCACTCCCTGCTGTGCCGTATGGCCCGGGGCCACATACTCTCAAGGGGCCCTAGAAAAAGTTGATCAGGAAATTTTGAGCTAACAAACCCCAAAATATTTTGGGTGGTAAAGGAAGGACCCCCCTACCTCTGTGCCAAATATGGCCCCGGACTCATTTGGGGTCCTAGCTGTAGCCCCTCAAATTTCCAGACTAAGACTCTGCCATAGATTAACATAGCAGGCCAAGCTTCTATAAATGTAGAACCCAAACCACGGGGGTTCAGGGCACCATACTTGGCAAACTTATACTAGAGGACCTCCAGTAGCCACACACATTTTTTGGGGGCAATGCCTAATTTTCACAGAGACTGGCATTGTGATCGAGTTTGGCCAAATATTGCAGAACATAAGTAATGCAAAGCCCCGCTTTACGGGTAATATCGGATAGCTAAGACTATGGGGATTAACTACTTGTCGACCAGGGCATAGCCCAATGATGGCTACAGCATGGTCGGCCTATTCTGGGAGGGCGTACAGAGACATCCGAATCGCGCTTCCCACGGATTGTGTTAAAGGGCCAACGACAGGGGCCATTTACCATGTGATCGCTCCATCCAATGACAGAGCGATCATTTGTCAACAGAACGCTGCATGTCTGGTTTAGCTCTCTCTTGCACCGCCCCTACCTCATCCAAACCCATCTCTGCCTCACCCATGCCCATCTCTGCCCTATTTATGCCCACCTGTGTCTCATGCCCATCTGTGTCTAAATCATGCCAATGAGTGCCTCCTCATTTGTGCCTCATCAGTGTGTCCCTCATCATGCAGCCTGTTTCCCCCTGTCATTCAGCCTCTGTCCCCGCCGTCATTCAGCCCCTGTCCCTGCCGTCATCCACCCTGTGTCCCCGCCGTCATGCAGTTCATGTCCCCCCGCCGTAATTTGGCCTGTGTCTGTTTCTCCGTCAGAGTCCTCCTTTACATCCAGTGTGTCCCTGTCAGAGTCCTCCTTTACATCCGTGTCCCCATTAGAGTGCTCCTTTACATCCAGTGCTTCCCTACCAGAGTCCCCCTTTACATCCAGTGTCCCCGTCAGAGTTCCCCTTTACATCAGTGTCCCCGTTAGAGTCCTCCTTTACATCAGTGTCCCTATCAGGGTGCCCCGTTATGTGTCCCAGTCACATAGCTCCTTTATGACCCACGGTCAGAGTGCCCCTTTATTATTGCAGTCGGCGTGCCCCTTTAGTATTCCAGAGTGCCCTTTTATTATTGCAGTCGGCGTGCCCCTTTAGTATTTCAGAGTGCCCCTTTAATGTGTCCCATATGAGTACTGATCGTAGTATTTCAGAGTGCCCCTTTAATATGTGCCATATGAGTACTGATCATAGTATTTCAGGGTGCCCCTTTAATGTGTGCCATATGAGTTATATATAGCTATATATATATATATATATATATATATATATATATATATATATATATATATATATATATATATATATATATATATATATATATATATATATTGTGTGTATGTATGTGTATGTGTGTGTGTATGTATATGTATATATATATATATATATATATATATATATATTATACTACTATAATATATATAATATACTATATATATATATAGTGTGTGTGTGTGTGTGTGTATGTATGTATGTATGTGTATATATATATATATATATAATATATATATATATATATATATAGTGTTACATATAGCGAGTTAGAATCTTCATATGTGTAATCATCGTACAGAGCGAGTTAGAATCTGACATTAGATTCTTCCCCGCTCTGTCTCTCGTCGAGAAATGCCCCCAACGGACTGCGCACGCGCTACAGAGCGAGTCAGAATCTGACATTAGATTCTTCCCCGCTCTGTCTCTCGTCGGATTGTGCCCCCGACGGACTGCGCACGCGCCAACCCCAGCCGATCAGCTGTTCTGACAGGGGGACGTCACTTACGGAGCATGCGCAGTCCGACCCGGGCATTCCTCGACACCGGCATATGTCTAGTTTCCACACAACAGCATGAAAAACAGACCACAAACCTGTGCATAGAGAGATACTGGTAACAGGCATACATAGCTGACATAGAGAAACTCAGGCAACAAGTATGTTTTAATCAGACTAACCCTTTCCCTCAACTCCCTATCCAGGCTGCCACTTTCTGGGCGGCACGGTGGCACCTGACAGTTTAATCTCCCAATTTTGTTTGAGGTAATCTCCCAGGCCAAAAATTATGCCTAGCACTTTGATTTCCAATTGGGGCACATGGAAAACTTCCAGGAGGGGAAACTGCGCGCCCTCCTTACCCATCCAGAAAACTTCACTCTTGCCCCAGTTCTCAAGTGAACCGGACGCCTTGGAGTAGTCCTCGATCTGTGTTTCAACAAAACGGGCCTCCTCCCCACTGCTGACTACAACCGAGACATCCTCTGCATAGGCGATTACCCTCACCGACAGGCCCCAGCCATCACCTGGCTCTAACGGAACCCCCCTCAGACGGCCGCAATCTAGCCTCCGAATGAAGAGGTTGAGCCCCTTTCTGTATGTTTTTGAGGTCAACGGACAGCCCTGCCTAACACCAGCGCCCACAGGAAAGGACGAACCCTCCCAGCCATTGACGAGAGGGAAGCTCAAAGCCTCTCCTAGAAAGCACACAAAGCCGATTGATGACTCGCCCCGGTAGACCATACCTTTCCAAAAGAAGCCAGAGGTACTTGTGGCTAACTCAATCAAAAGCCTTGGCCTGATCCAATGCCAACAAATGCAGTCCACAAACCTATTTAATCTACTCTTACAAGTATAGCATAAGTGAAACCAGTGAGACTGGGGAAGTGACGAACGTGCACATCCACCAATCCAGCTTCCCTAGCTGTACTATTAAAAAATGTATACTATTAAAAATCATACCCCAGCGGGCTTCTGTCACCTGTCCTGTCTTTTAGGCCTAGTAACGGCGTTTAAGTCGCCACCAAAAACCACTTGCTGGGATGAAAGAAGATAAGGCTTCTTTGCCGTAAGAAGGCTCTTCCTTGCCCACTTGGTTTGCGGACCATAAAAATTTATAAGGTGAAGGGATAGCCCCTAGCTCGACAGCGTCTACCACTAAACATCTACCAACCTCCACCTCAATCACTCGTCGGCAGTCTACCAAACTAGTCTTAAAAAGGGCCGCAACTCCACTTCAAGGTTCAGCTGCAAGAGACCAGAGGGAGGGTCCACATCTCCACTCCCTCTTTGCCAGGTGCATCTCTGCCACCGATGCCAGCCAGGTGACTACCCAGGTTAGGGGACTACCCAGGTTTCTTGGGCTTGGGACCTTATCCTGGCATGATTAGCAGTAAGCAACAGACAATGTATGAAGACCCTGGAAAATAATACTAAATGTTTATCTCTCTTTTGGGTATGTATTGTTTAAATATGGAACTTGATATATAAAATCTAGTGTTTTAATATTGCATATGTTTTTTTGATTAGGATATCTGATATATTTAATTTTTATCTTGGAGAACAATATTGTTTCGCTGTCTACGGTCTTCCTAAAGAAACAGGCTGTTGCCCCGAGAAACGCAACTGCGTTGAAGCGACTCCACAGCAATTCTTATTACCTTCACCTGTCTGCAGCAGGGTGGTTAGGTGTCTTTCACATGTTGTTTTTGGGATGTTACATCCAATATTGTGTCTATACCCATGGGCGTCCGCAAGGGGGGGCGAGTGCCCCCCTGGAATGTCTGAAATGTCAAGCTCTGCTCTGTGCACCGATCGCGATGGCTCCCTGCTCTCCCTGTCCCTCTCTCCTTCCGACAGCTGAAGGGGGCAGATCAGACTGAGGATTCCCTCTTGACATCAGTCAGGAGGGGCGGAGCTGCGGCCCGCAGAGGAGAGAGGAGCCTGGTGGAGGAGAGAGTCGGGATACACCAGTGAAAAGTCAGTTAGAATCGCTAATTGATCTATTGCTAAAGGCATGATAACAAGGTAAGTAATGAGGCGCTGCTACTAATATTTATCATATAGACAAACACTGTAAAAAATACACTTCATGCAATCTAAAATAGGGGACTCCATTCCCATGCTAGGGTGAATGAAACTTATTCACTTAAAAGTGATCAGAAATAAATGACAATAAATATTAGAATAAGATATAAAGTGCTTATGATAAACTGTGTGCTAATTTCCTCCAAAACGTGCTAGATTTAAATATGTGCATAAATACATTTTGCACATATTTGAATCTAGCACGTTTTGAGAAAATTAGCACAGTTTATCATAAGCACTTTATATCTCATTCTTATATTTATTGTCATTTATTTCTGATCTCTTTTAAGTGAGTAAGTTTCATTTACCCTAGCATGGGAACTTGGAGTCACCTATTTTAGATTGCATAAAATGTATTTCTCTTACGTCCTCCGACAGTCGCCGCCCCTCATATAGTCTTCACCAATGGGTATTGACTTCCGCTCCGTAGGAGTAGCTAGGCATAAGACTTGTTAGAAACAAAATCTTTTAGCATAGACCCACACATGGGGGCTGTCCCACTGGTCAATACCCCCCCTGCAGTAAGCCATCCCAACTCAGTTTGTCTCTGCCTAGCGTTAGGAGTAGATAGGCTTCCCTGTGCTGGGGCTACAGTCTCCGCCTTCTAATCTTTTTTCTTATGATTTTTATTTGCAAGAATGTCAGTTTTTTCTTTGCTTTACTAGCTTTTTTTTTTGTCAGCTTTTAGTTTTAGTCGGATCTTCGGATGAAGATGGATTTTGCGGAGCTGGGAATCGGACTGGCCGCCCTGGCTCTCCAGGGCAGAGGGTCAGAGGGATCCCCCAGCCCGCCATCGAGCGTTCGGCTATGGACAGAGGCTTTCCGTTTAATAGAGGCACCCCACGCCATCCGGTACAGGTAAGTACTTTTCTGTGTGGGACCTCTGTCTGGGGTGGCAGTCCTGTGTTGCTGTGTGTCCCCTCATGTCTGTGTGTTTGTGGGGCTCCCTGATGCGATCCCTGCGGGGGTCTTTTTTATTGCACTGCTGGCGCTGTGTGGTTTTGGGGGCCCCTCTCCTGTGTCACTTCAGTGTTTGGCAGGTGCAGACTGTGTGTGCAGCGGCCGCTGCGGCTAAAAACCGCACGGTCCGCCATTTTGGATGTGGGCAGAATGCCTGGCTTCACTATGGGCTTTGCTAGCAGCTTGCTGTGTAGTGTTTTGGCGCCATCTTGTGTGTGGCAGAACGATCGTTCCGAGCACATGTCGGTGGCCATCTTGCCGAAGCCTCCCATTACTTTTCTATGGGCAGCCATTTTCCCTTAGCCTTGCAGCATATAGTTCAGCCTCTGGTGACCTCACTTCCTTTTCCTCTGGAGCAGCGATCAGTGTGGTAACACTCTGTGGGGCTCTGCAGACTGTCTCTTCCATATCTCTCTGTTTTATCTTTCCTGGCTCAGTTTTGTCCCTTTTTTGGGGGGTCTGTGGACACAGTGTATTTAGCGGTGGGCTGCGCAATCCGCAGCGCTTTTAAAGGGCCAGTATTTTTTGTTGTTGTCTTTTGGCAATGGAATTTCAGGACAGCAAATTCCCCCCCAGCCTTGGTGGGGGACCCCAGTTCTGCTGAACCCCCCCGTTATACCTAATTTGGCCGCTGTGGTGGCGACTTTAGTGTCAAAAATGGAGGTGCTGATGGCTGAACGAGCTGCTAGAAAAAGGCCTAGACTATCTTTCTCCTCTGATTCAGATGGTGATGTGGCTGGCGTGTCCTTTTCAGGGTCTCGCTCGTCCCTGGTCCCGCTGGGGTCTGAGGGGGAGGCGGAGGTGGAGGGGGTTGATGATTCTCCCCCGGGGTCGCCTGAAGAACGCGCAGCTATGGATGCGTTGATTTCTTCTGTAAAAGAAACTCTACATTTGGAGGATGAGCCCAATCCTCCGGGCATTGTACACATAGGACCCGCAAGTCGGCGCAGGTTTTTCCCTGCCCCACTGAGTTTCATCACACTGTGAATGAATAATGGCGCAGTTTAAAACGCCCTTTCACGGTGCCTAATCGGTTTAAACTGCTTTACCCCTTTGCACCTTCTACGGATTCGTGCTGGTGTGTGGCTCCCCAGGTGGATCACACGGTGGCTGTGTTAAACAAGGCTACTTTGGTTCCCACTGAAGATACCCCGGTGTTCCGGGATCCTCCGGACAGGAGGTTGGAGTCTCTTGCTCACCATGCCTACGTGGTGGCGGGTTCCATGTTCAAACCTATTTTCGCTTCTGTCATGATGGCTCAGGCTGTGGCAGATTGGACTAAGGTGCTTAGACGCACTCTCGCGTCTGATTCTGCCCCACCTGCTACGCTGGCCATGGTGGACCAAATTCATCAAGGGGTCATGTATTTGTGCGATGCGGCCTTGAATGAGGCCCCTTTGGCTGCACGCCTGTCTAGTGTCGCGGTACTTAACCGTCGACTGATCTGGCTGAAGAGCTGGTCGGCTGACCAGAAGTCACGGAAAACGGTGGCTGATTTTCCCTATGCAGGGTCTCGCCTTTTTGGCGAGGCTTTAGATACTTTGGTGAAAGGAGTCACACTGCTGCCCCAGAATCCGAAGAACCAGCCTTTTCGCGGCAAGCAGGGTTCGCCTTTAGACCCAATCGGGGGTCCTTTCGTGCCTTTAAGCCACAAAACAAGGGCAAACCTTTCAAGGGCCAAGGTGGCCAGAAAAAGCCCTGGGCGGGCAAGCAAAAGTCCGGCCATGCCGGTGCGGCGGCTCAATCCGCCTCTGCCAGAAGGGACGCCCTCATCCGTTTCAGGGGTGGGGGGACGTTTGCGCGGTTTCCTCCAACCTTGGCTGCTACGAATTCCAGACAGGTGGGTTCAGGAAATCATTTGATCAGGATACAAGATCGAATTCCTTTCATGGCCGGCGGACAGATTCTTTCCCTCAAATCTTCATTTGACCCCAGGGCGCCTACAGGACCTGCATCAAGCGGTGCAGGACCTCCTTGCCCAGGGGGTGATTGTCCCGGTGCCTCATCGGGACAGGTTTTGGGGGTTTTACTTGAATCTGTTCACTGTGCCCAGTAAGGAGGGCAAGGTGCGTCCTATCCTGGACTTAAAAGCTCTGAACCGCTTCGTGCGCGATCGAAAGTTCCACATGGAATCTCTCCGCTCGGCGGTGGCCTCCCTGAGTCCAGGGGAATTCCTGGCCTCTATAGACCTCAAGGATGCTTACCTGCACATCCCCATTTTCGAGGGTCATCAGAGGTACCTCCGGTTCGCCATAGCAGAGGACCACTATCAGTTCATAGCGCTACCTTTCGGTCTCGCTTCGGCTCCAAGGGTCTTTACCATAGTGCTGGCGCCTGTTGAGGGCACAGGGCATTGCGGTCTTGGGATATCTGGACGATCTCCTGTTAAGATCGAGTGCCAGTCAGAGCCTGGTGTGCGATCTGTCGACTACGGTACAGACGCTCCAGGAGTTCGGTTGGACCATCAACTTCAGAAGTCGACCTTGTCTCCTTCGGTTCGTCTTCCCTATTTGGGAATGGTTCTGGACTCTGCTCAAGCGAAGGTATTTCTGCCGGAGGACAAGCTCCGGACCCTTCAGGACGAGATTAGGTCCCTCAGGGACAACCAATCCTCGTCACTCAGGACCTGTATGCGGTGCCTGGGGTTGATGAGCCTTCGAAGCGATACCCTTTGCTCAGTTTCACACACGGTCTCTCCAAGCGGAGATCCTGGCCAGGTGGGACAGACTACCTCAGTCCTTGGATCTGAGTGTCTCGTTGAGTCGCTAGACCAGAATGGATCTTCTGTGGTGGCTTCAGTCCCCGGCTGTGTCGGAAGGAAAATCCTTCCGTCCGTTACTGTGGACAATGGTTACCACGGATGCCAGCCTGTCGGGATGGGGTGGAGTACTGGGCAACCTGTCTGCCCAGGGCACTTGGTCGGAGGAGGAAATCCTCCCTACCGATCAACATATTGGAATTGAGAGCGATCAAACTCTGTCTCTTCCAGTGGTCGGATCGACTTCGGGGCCGTCCTGTTCGGGTACAGACGGACAATGCTACCGCGGTGGCCTACATAAACCACCAAGGGGGCACCAGGAGTGCCAGGGCGGCCCGAGAGGTGACCGACATTCTGTCTTGGGTCGAGGCTCATGTCCCAGGGATTTCGGCAGTTCACATTCCGGGTGTGGAGAATTGGCAGGCAGATTAGCTGAGCCGCCAGACCCTGGATCAGGGGGAATGGTTCCTACACCCGGAGGTCTTCCAAATGCTGTGTGCGAAGTGGGGATCCCCGGACGTGGATCTGTTCGGGTCTCGGCTAAACCACAAGGTGGAAAGGTTCGTGGCAAGAACGCGCGATCCTCGGGCAGACGCCTCGGATGCGCTGGTGGCCCCTTGGCATCAGTATCGTCTGATGTATGCCTTTCCTCTGATTCAGTTGTTATCCAGGTTCCTTCGCAGGCTGGCCTCGGAACCGAACTTGGTGATTCTAGTGGCACGCGGACATCGTTCACCTAGCAATCAAGCCTCCTTGGCGACTGCTGATGCAAGAAGATCTACTGTCTCAGGGACCGATCTAACATCTGCTTTACAGTTGCTGGCTTTAATGGCCTGGCTGTTGAAAGCCAGGTCCTGAGAGACAGGGGTCTCTCCCCAGAGGTCATTCCTACTTTAATCAAGGCTAGAAAAGCCTTGTCTGGTAAGATTTATTACCGTACCTGGAAAGCTTATTTTGCCTGGTGTGAGTCCAGGGGGTTTTCTCCTCGCTCGTACTCGGTGACGAGAGTGTTGGCTTTCCACCCAGACTGGTGTGGACCAGCGCCTGGCGCTGGCCACGATAAAGGGCCAGGTATCTGCACTGGCTGTTCTTTTTCAACACCCTGTGGCGTCTCATTCCTTAATTCGCACCTTCATTCAAGGTGTGCGTCATTTGGCCCCTCCCCGGAGGGAGCCTTTACCTCCATGGGACTTGAACTTGGTTCTGTCCGTGTTACAGCGTTCTCCCTTTGAAAACATCAGGGAGATATCGTTCCCTCTGCTGTTTAAGAAGGTTGCCTTTCTAGTGGCGAACACTTCGGCTCGCAGGGTGTCGGAGTTGGCGGCGTTGTCTTGCCGCTCTCCTTACCTGGTGGTTCATAAAGATAAGGTGGTCTTGCGACCTAATTCGTCATTTCTCCCTAAGGTGGTGTCTGACTTTCACCTTAATGAAGACATTGTTTTGCCTTCGCTCTGTGCGAAACCTAAGCATCCTAAGGAGGTTGCGTTCCATTCCTTGGATGTTGTCAGGGCGAGCAGGGTTTACCTGTCGTCCACTGAATCCTTTCGGAAGTCGGATTCCCTCTTTGTCCTTCCTGAGGGACCTCGGAAGGGCATAGCTGCATCTGGGGCGAACATTGCCAAATGGATCAGAGAGTCGATTGTCCAGGCCTATGCTTTGAAGGAATGGGTTCCGCCATTCCCTGTTAAGGCACACTCTACCAGATCAATGAGTACGTCCTGGGCCTACCGGCATCAGGCCTCGGTGACCCAGGTGTGCAAGGCTGCGACTTGGTCGTCGGTGCACACCTTTTCCAAACTCTATAAGGTTGATGTTCTGGCATCAGCGGATGCCTCCTTTGGCCGCAAAGTTCTCAGAGCGGCAGTGCCATAGGGGACCCTTGTTTTTTTTGTGGGTCCGTGGCTATTGGGGTGTTTATCCCCTGGGTTATTTGCTTTCCTGGGTTGTTGCTCCTGTTGAACCTTTTTTTCTGTTGCCCAGAAGGTTCTCTTACTGTGTGGGTAAGGTTCCTTTCTCTGATGTGGGTACTGCGTTGCCTTTTCTACGGTTGCGTCTCCCACCCCTCATGTCTACACTGCTTTGGGACATCCCATTGGTGAAGACTATATGAGGGGTGGCGACTGTCGGAGGACATAAGAGAACACCGAATTTTTGTAAAATCTTACCGTAAAATTCCTTTCTCCGAGTCCTCAGACAGTCGCAGCCCCCGCCCCTCTTTGGGGTTTTTTTCTTGTACACTTACTGCTATGCTACCAAACTGAGTTGGGATGGCTTGCTGCAGGGAGGGTATTGACCAGTGGGACAGCCCCCATGGGTGTGTCTATGCTAAAAGCTTTTGTTTCTAACAAGTCTTATGCCTAGCTACTCCTCCAGAGCGGAAGTCAATACCCATTGGTGAAGACTATATAAGGGGCGGCGACTGTCGGAGGACTCAGAGAAAGGAATTTTACGGTAATATTTTACAAAAATTCAGTTTTTTACAGTGTTTGTATCTATATGTTAAATACTAGTAGCCGGCCTCATTACTTACCTTGTTTGACATTTAAGTATTACCACTTAAATTGAAGGCAGCTCTACTTAACACGTTGTCTTTAGATCAGGGATGGCGCCGTACTCCTTATATTGTCTCATAAAGGCATGATAAGACATAGTCAGGGGCAGTGGAGCAGGATGTTGATTTGAAGGGATTGAAGAGAAGGAAGGATGTTATTAGTGGGTTATGCATGCTGCACCAGGCCAGAGGCAGCACTGGAGTACAGGGGCAGAGGGCAGTGATGGGGCACACATATGACGTGGATTTTGATTTGAAGGATATAATCCTAGGGATATTGGTGCTTATGCACCAGAGGCAGGAGGAGAGACTTTGATTGTCCGCTCTCAACACTGCACCTTTGCTGCCCCAGTCCGGCCTCAGCCTACATTCACATTGGTCTGATTTGACATGTCAAATCGCACATCAATTTGGAGCCAATTGCCAGCAAAGGAATCGGCCGAATCGGTGTGACACCGACTTTGCGGCGCTGCCCCAATTCCCAAAAGTAGTTTCTGTACTACTTTTGGCAATTTGTCATCAAACAGTAAGGGAAGATCAGCAAACAGGCGTCCGCTGATCTCCCTTCCCTCCACCTGTTGGCACCTGTCATGCCAGTCCCAGGTGTGCCAATGGGTGCATGGAGCCCAGGAAACATGGCTGAGGTGTGTGTGTGTGTGTGTGTGTGTGGGGGGGGGGGGGTGGTGGCCAGTACTAACAGGGGGTGTGTGGAAATGATCTGGTGGCTACACTGCTAATGGATTGTTTCCATATGACAGACAACACTTGGCTTGTCAGGTTTATAAGTAGGTGAGATGCTTTCTTTTAGGCCTTGTTTTCATTTACGTTTTCAGGGCAGTAAAAATGCATGGCTGAGCCACGTTCACCACCACCACCAC
This sequence comes from Pelophylax lessonae, assembly GCF_965119305.1. NCBI lineage: Eukaryota > Metazoa > Chordata > Amphibia > Anura > Ranidae > Pelophylax > Pelophylax lessonae. The sequence goes on from NC_138779.1 coordinate 165,388,042, forward strand.
CCAACCACTCCCCTTTATGCTGCAAAGACACTGCCACTGTCCTACATAGTGCAACAGTGGTGCCAAAACCCCCTGGCACAACTGCTCTACTATGTTAGGACAGTGGTCACTTTCACACACCCCTTATTGCCGCCCACCCCCCCCCCCCCCCCCCCACACACACACACACCCCTCAGCCATGTTTCCTGGGCTCCATGCACCCATTGGCAGACCTGGGACTGGCATTGCTGGTACCAACAGATGGAAGGAAGGGAGATCAGCAAAACTTTCATCGTACATTCAATAGTGTGAACATAAAAACAGATTATGACAGCTTGATTCTTCTATTAAGCTTTTGCATCAGGTTTCTCAAACCTTTGGATGCCTGCGCGTTATGTGATAATGACTAAGCCCCTCCCCTTCATGACATTGTCAAAAAGGGACGAAGCATGGGTGATCTTAAAATTACGCCCCCCCTCCCCCCCTGAAAAAAAGTTCTTCGGATGCCCATGTCTATACATGTTTGTGATATTATGATGATGGTTTTTAATTGATTTTTGTACAATAAATATTGCACCTTGTGTGCCTCTTTTTAAGGTACAGTTACAGTGCCTTGCAAAAGTATTCGGCCCCCTTGAACTTTGCAACCTTTTGCCACATTTCAGGCTTCAAACATAAAGATATAAAACTGTAATTTTTTGTGAAGAATCAACAACAAGTGGGACACAATCATGAAGTGGAACGAAATTTATTGGATATTTCAAACTTTAACAAATAAACTGAAAAATTGGGTGTGCAAAATTATTCAGCCCCTTTTACTTTTCAGTGCAGCAAACTCTCTCCAGAAGTTCAGTGAGGATCTCTGAATGATCCAATGTTGACCTAAATGACTAATGATGATAAATAGAATCCACCTGTGTGTAATCAAGTCTCCGTATAAATGCACCTGCACTGTGATAGTGTCAGAGGTCCGTTTTTAAAGCGCTGAGAGCATCATGAAGAACAAGGAACACACCAGACAGGTCCGAGATACTGTTGTGGAGAAGTTTAAAGCCAGATTTGGATACAAAAAGATTTCCCAAGCTTTAAACATCCCAAGGAGCATTGTGCAAGCGAGAATATTGAAATGGAAGGAGTATCAGACCACTGCAAGTCTACGAAGACCTGGCCGTCCCTCTAAACTTTCAGCTCATACAAGGAGAAGACTGATCAGAGATGCAGCCAAGAGGCCCATGATCACTCTGGATGAACTGCAGAGATCTACAGCTGAGGTGGGAGACTCTGTCCATAGGACAACAATCAGTCGTATACTGCACAAATCTGGCCTTTATGGAAGAGTGGCAAGAAGAAAGCCATTTCTTAAAGATATCCATAAAAAGTGTAATTTAAAGTTTGCCACAAGGCACCTGGGAGACACACCAAACATGTGGAAGAAGGTGTTCTGGTCAGATGAAACCAAAATCGAACTTTTTGGCAACAATGCAAAACGTTATGTTTGGCGTAAAAGCAACACAGCTCATCGCCCTGAACACACCATCCCCACTGTCAGACATGGTGGTGGCAGCATCATGGTTTGGGCCTGCTTTTCTTCAGCAGGGACAGGGAAGATGGTTAAAATTGATGGGAAGATGGATGGAGCCAAATACAGGACCTTTCTGGAAGAAAACCTGATGGGAGTCTGCAAAAGACCTGAGACTGGGACGAAGATTTGTCTTCCAACAAGACAATGATCCAAAACATAAAGCAAAATCTACAATTGAATGGTTCACAAATAAACATATCAAGGTGTTAGAATGGTTTAAGTCAAAGTCCAGACCTGAATCCAATCGAGAATCTGTGGAAAGAACTGAAAACTGCTGTTCACAACCGCTCTCCATCCAACCAATCTCTCGATGTGCAAAACTGATAGAGACATACCCCAAGCGACTTACAGCTGTAATCGCAGCAAAAGGTGGCGCTACAAAGTATTACCTTAAGGGGGCTGAATAATTTTGCACGCCCAATTTTTCAGTTTTTTATTTGTTAAAGTTTGAAATATCCAATAACTTTCGTTCCACTTCATGATTGTGTCCCACATGTTGTTGGTTTTTTCACAAAAAATTACAGTTTTATATCTTTGTTTGAAAACTGAAATGTGGCAAAAGGTCAAAATGTTCAAGGGGGCCGAATACTTTCGCAAAGCACTGTAAAGTCCTTTTTTTTTTAGTTTTAGGAGGTTTCTTTTTTGCATTTACAATCAGGATGTGGTACCTGGACCCTAAATATCCAGGTGAGTGGGAAATTTGAATGGAGAGTTGTCGTGGAAACCAATAGGGCTTGTGGATATTAGTATGTGCCAAACGCCATTAAACCCTTGTACTGAAAACTACAAATGTACAGCTCTTTTGTTTAAGGTTTTCCGAGCGCTCGGCAGCAAAGAAAATGAACAGACACGCTTGCTGTAGTCAATTCGATGCTATCTGGAGGGTTCCTCTGAGTGACTGACTCCTCCAATACACAGTAGGTTTATTTAACAAAAGGGTGTTACAGGGAGTGGCTTCAAGACCACCAATCACAGAACATGTATACATTCAAAAAGTACAATAGAAACTGTAGAGTAGATGCCCATGAATGGACACGGCCGAACAAAGGGAATCCCAACTGTGGCACATGGCTTCTCATCGTTCACCCATGTCAAACCGCTTTGTGCGGGTTCAGAAGTTCCGAATGGAGTCCCTCCTCTGGTCGGTGGTGGCATTCCTGAGTCCAGAGGATTTCCTGGCTTCCATCGACCTCAAGGATGCGTATCTACACATCCTATTTACGAGGGTCATCAGAGGTACCTCCGATTCCCGATAGCGGAGGAACACTATCAGTTTGTGGCATTTCCTTTCGGCCTCGCTTCGGCTCCAAGAGTTTTTACCAAAGTTTTGGCTCCTGTTCTAGCTTTGTTGCGGGTGCAGGGGATTGCCGTCCTTGGTTACCTGGACGATCTATTAAGGTCGAGCTCCAGTGCCACTCTGTTGGTCATGGTTCAGACGCTCCAGGAGTTTGGGTGGACCATCAATTTTCAGAAGTCGACTTTGGCCCCTTCTGTTCGTCTCCCCTACCTGGGGATGATTCTGGACTCCGCCCAGGTGAAGGTCTTTCTTCCGGAGGACAAGCTTTGGATCCTGCAGGACGAGGTCAGGTCCCTCAGTGACAACGAGTTATCCTCGCTTCGGACCTGCATGCGGTCCCTGGGCTTGATGGTGTCGGCTTTCGAAACGATCCCATTTGCACAGTTTCACACGAGATCTCTTCAAGCGGAGATTCTGGTCCGACGGGACAGGCATCCTTAGTCCTTGGAAAGTAGGATTGCTTTGAGCCCCCAAGTCAGATCGGATCTTCTGTGGTGGCTCCAGTCTGTGTTCTGAAGGAAGGCAAGTCCTTTCGTCAGTTGCTATGGACTGTGGTCACCACGGACGGGCAATCCTCCCTGCCAATAAATATCTTGGAACTGCGGGCAATCAGGCTCTGTTTGCTCCGTTGGTTGGATCGTCTTCGGGGCTGCCCAGTACGTGTGCAGACGGACAACGCAACTGCGGTGGCTTACATCAATCACCAAGGGGGCACCAGGAGTGCCCGGGCGGCCAAGGAAGTGGCTGAGATTCTGTCCTGGGCCAAGACGCAGGTCCCGGCGATTTCGGCAGTTCACATTCCATGTGTGGAGAACTGGCAGGCGGACTATCTGAGTCGCCAGACCCTGGACCAAGGGGAATGGTCCCTTCAGATGCTGGGTGCGCGGTGGAGATCCCCGGACATGGATCGGTTTGCGTCTCGTCTCAACAACAAGGTTCGTGGCACGAACGCGCGACCCTCTGGCGGACGCGTTGGTGGTGCCTTGGTATCGGCTGATTTATGCCTTTCCCCTGATTCAGTTGTTGCCCAGATTCCTCCACAGGTTGGTCTCGGAACCAAGGTTGGTGATTCTGGTGGCCCCAGACTGGCTGCGTCGGTCTTCGCGAACATCATGCAACTGGTCGTCGAGCCTCCCTGGCGGCTCCCGCTAAGAGCCGATCTTCTGTCTCAAGGGCCGATCTTCCATCCTGCTTTACAGTCGCTGGCTTTGACGGCTTGGCTCTTGAAAGCCAGGTCTTGAGAGACAGAGGTCTCTCGTCGGCGGTCATTCCTACCTTGCTCAAGGCCAGGAAGGCCTCCTCGGGTAAGATTTATTATTGTACCTGGAAGGCTTATTTCGCCTGGTGTGAGTTGCAGGGGCTCCATCCGCGCTCCTTTTCGGTGGTGAGAGTGTTGGCTTTCCTGCAAACTGGTGTGGAGCAGCGTCTTGCGCTGACCACTATTAAGGGCCAGTTATCTGCGCTGGCCATTCATTTTCAGCGCCCTTTGGTGTTGAATTCCTTGATCCGCACCTTCATTCAAGGGGTGCATCATCTGGCTCCCCCTAGGAGGGCACCCTTGCCTCCTTGGGACCTGAATTTGGTTCTGTCCGTTTTGCAACGTCCTCCCCGAGATCATCCGGGAGTTGCCTTTCTGGTGGCGATCACATCTGCTCGCAGAGTGTGGGAGTTGGCGGCCCTGTCTTGCTGCTCCCCCTATCTGGTGGTTCATGGGGATAAAGTGGTCTTGCGACCTCATCAGTCCTGCGTCTTCCGAAAGTGGGTTCGGATTTCCATCTCAACAAGGACATTGTCTTGCCTTCGCTGTGTGCGAAGCCTAAGCATCCTAAGGAGTTTGCTTTGCATTCCTTGGATGTGGTGCGGGCGATCAGGGTTTACCAGTCGTCTACTGAATCCTTAAAGTCTTGTTTGGATTGTCTTTTTGTCCTTCCTGAGGGACCTCGGAAGGGTACGGCTGCGTCTAGGGCAACCATTTCAAAATTGATCAGGCAGACGATTGTGCAGGCCTATTCAATTAGGGATCAGGTTCCCCCCTTTCCCTGTCACAGCGCACTCTACCAGAGCGTTTAATGCGTCTTGGGCCTTTCGCCATCAGGCGTCGGTGACTCAGGTGTGCAAAGCGGCGACCTGGTCGTCCGTGCATACCTTTACAAAATTTTACAAACTTAATGTCTTGGCATCAGCGGATGCCTCTTTTGGCCGCAAAGTTTTGAGTGCGGCAGTGCCTTAGGGAAGACGGGGTAGTTTTGGCCTGTCTCCTCCTGTTGGGGTTTCCCCTTTTTCATTTGTTTTCCTGGGTTTTCGCTCCTTTTGAGCGTTGTTGCCCAGTGTTTATCTTTCTGGTTCAGAAAAGGTTCTTTTCTCTGACCTGGGTGCTGCGTTGCCTTTCTTGACTGTTACGTTTTCCCACCCCTCACATCTACACTGCTTTGGGACGTCCCAGACGTGGAGATTGTATGAGTGGGCGGCGACTGTCAGAGGACGTAAGAGAAAATAGACTTTTCTCTGTCGCTCATTGACAGACGTAGTCTTCTTGATTCACAAGAACTGGGTTATGTTGTCTCCGCAGGAGTAGGACTAGGCAGAAAGAAAAAACGTTCTGGCTCCACCCTAGGGGCAGTCCCAGAGGGTATATCCTCCCTCTCTCTGCTACAAGGCATCAGTTTTTTTCTGTCTAGTCAGGAGTAAGGACCTAAGTTCCTTGCTGGGATCTCTGGTCCTGGCAAGATTTTTTTTTTTTTAGAAAAAATATTTTTTAGGTAGTTTTCTCCAGTGTTTTTTCCTGTGAGATCTTCAAGCAAATACGCCGGACCGGGCGACACTAGTGGTCACCCCAGCCGGCCTACGAGCGCGCGCAGACCATTGCATTGCGCTTGGTCGGCCGCGACACATTCAAGTAAGTATGCGGGGCCGGGCGACGGGCTGGATGTTGAGATCCAGTGGTCACCCCGGTTTCTGCCTACGAGCGCGTGCAGACCAGAGCTCCGCGCTGGGTCGGCCGCGACGGAGTCCCATTGGAGGGACTGACCTTGCGAGTTAACAGTCTCGCTTGGACGCCAGGAACCAGAGAGTCGAGGCGTCCGGAGTGGTCCACAACCCCCCACCCCGGTGGAGAGGGTATTGTGAAGAGAGGGTGCCTGTCGGTTCGGTATGGTGAGTAAACGTTCCCCTTTTTTCCTCGTTATGAGGCAGTATGAATTATGGGCCCCTCCATACATGGTCAGTATCTGTCTGACACTAAAAGTCCCCCTTGTAAATACAGCATGTGTTTGGTGGGAAGTGGACTTGGTTTGAGAGCTAACACTCTACCCAGCAGACTGTAGTATTACAGCAGACATAGGCGGTATAATCCTACCTTAATTGTAGTGTACCTCCTGCAGATCGATAAACCGCCATTTAGCAGAGATGCAGGTGGATGTGCTGGGAAAAAACGATTTTGGCAGTCCGCCGCCATTTTGCCGTAGACCGGGTGCATGAATGTCCTCAGGTCACGCCGACCGCCATGTTTTTGGAGTCTATTGTCTCCTGTATGGGGGCGGCCATGTTTGATGAGCCCAGCTACCTCGTGGAGAGCTGGGAACGCCGGAAGGCGTACACAGGGGGCGGAGCCACGTCCTTCTACCCGGGAAAACTAACACAGCTCTTTCCAGTCTGTAAAAGACAGACGCTGACTGCAGTTGGTTGGAAACTTCTCTGCATCGGGTGGTGAGCCTTGAGGGTCCCTCTCTCTCTCTGTGGGGATCGAGAAGCAGGTACTCTGAGGGGCGCTATTGCGCTAGGGGGATACACATAAAAAAAAAAGAGGTATTTTTTATTTAAAAAAAAAAAAAAAAAGTTTTTGTTTTTTCTGGCAGAGGTGTCCTGAATTAACATGGACCCTGCCACTCATGTATCTCCACCGGATCCCCTCGAGGTGTCTGCAGGATCCTCCAGCACCCCACCGACGGTTGAATCATTGTCAGCTATTATGGAAACTTTTGTGTCCCGGGTGTAAGTGGCTTGTCAGGGACAGGGCGCAAGAAAGCGACCCCTGCCTAACCCCTTATTATCTGAAACTTCGGATTCAGAATCTGAGCCTATTTCTGCAGTTGCAGGTACTTCATCTGGGATTGGTGTCTCGTGTACTGTCTCTTCAGACAGTGAGGAGGATGTTTCGGCATCAGCCATAGCCCGAGAGGAAGCGTTGGTAAACGCACTCATTGTATCTGTTCAAGAAACCTTAAGATTACAGGGTATTCCGTCGGAAATAGCTGAAACTGAAATCCCCTTTGGGACTAAAAAACGCATCAAAGTAGCGAAGGTTTTTCCATTGCCCAAATGTTTTGGCAATCCAATCAAAGAAGAATGGAGTCTGCCAAAACGCACTTCTGCTATTTCTAAACGCATTAACAGGCGTTATCCATTTGAGGAAACCCTCATTAAGAAATGGACAGAACCACCTGTGGTGGATTCACCAATTGCTAGATTGAATAAAGCCACGGTTATTCCTTTAGAAGACGCTCCGTCTTTTAAAGATCCAGTGGATCGCAAGATAGAAGCTATGTCTCGCACCATGTTTTCCTTGATTGGATCAGCTTTCAGACCAATAATTGCTATTGGACTGGTTTCGCAGACTGTAACTGAATGGACCAAGTGGTTGCGCCGGGACTTAGAAGAAGTCCCTCAGGCGGTATCAGATTTGTTGGAACAAATGATACAGGGGTTACAGTTTGTGTGTGATGCGGCGTTAGACGCCACTCCATTATTGGCGCGAGCATCAGTTTCAGCAGTGGTTCTCAGGCGTACACTGTGGCTAAAAGGTTGGTTAGCCGACCAAGGTTCCAAAAAAGCATTGGCTAATATCCCCTTTTTAGGAGAGCGTCTATTTGGAGCCAACTTAGATGAGATCATTAAGGATCTCACGGGAGGAAAGAGCACCTTTTTACCGCAAAATGTTAAAGGTAAAGGACCTCGTCAAAGACGAGGGCCTTCTTTCTCTGCTCACAAAAAGTTTTTTCGTCCCACGGGTGAAAAAATTAAGTCCTCCAAAGCTCCTTCAGGAGGCTTCAGGGGACGTTGGTCGGGCAAGCAAAAGCCCGCCCCCTCCAGACCTGAAGATAAATCGTCCAAAGCCTGAAGGTGCGCCCCCACCCATAACTGGGGTGGGGGGACGTCTTCGCCGGTTCCCGGATCCATGGCTTTCCAGAATCCCGGACAAGTGGGTTTGCGAAGTCATAAGGTCAGGGTACAAGATCGAGTTTCGATCTCTCCCACCGGCGCGATTCTTCCCTTCCAATATCCGACTATCCCCGGATCGTCTAGAAGATCTACGGAGAGCAGTCACGGATTTACTACAACAAGGAGTGGTAGTCCACGTTCCTTGGACAGAACGTTTTCAGGGGTTTTATTCAAACCTATTTACAATACCCAGGAAAGAGGGCAAAGTGCGTCCAATTCTGGACTTAAGGGCACTCAATTCCTTTCTCAACATAAGAAAATTCAAGATGGAATCCATTCGCACAGTAGCAGCCTTCCTGCATCCAGGGGATGTCCTAGCGTCCATAGACATCAAGGACGCCTATCTTCACATTCCCATTTTCGCAGGACATCAGCGGTTTCTACGCTTTTTCGTAGAAGAGAACCACTATCAGTTTGTGGCGTTACCTTTCGATCTCGCCACGGCTCCTCGGGTCTTCACGAAGGTGTTGGCCCCAATGTTGGCACTACTGCGCCAAAGAGGCATATCGATTCTAGGTTACCTAGACGATCTCCTACTTCATGCAGAGTCTCCTCAGACCCTGCTACAAAACATAGAAATTACTATAATTTCTTTACAGGAATTCGGGTGGCTGGTGAACCAGCAAAAGTCATTTCTGGTTCCCACCCAGAGGCTCGAATATCTGGGTCTAATTCTAGACACAGTCAGGACAAGAGTTTTCCTTCCGGTAGGGAAACTCCGGAAGATTCAATCAGCAGTCCAGTTGTTACTATCCAACAGCTGGTCTTCTCTTCGAACTTGCATGAGGGTTCTGGGGTTGATGGTGGCTTCCTTCGAAGCAGTCCCATACCCGAATTCTTCAGCAAGAGATTCTTCTCAGATGGAATCGGAATCCGGAATCCCTGGACAATCGGATCCGATTGAGCAAACAGACCAGAGAGTCTCTGGTCTTCGGTCTCCGATGCTCAGCCAGGGAAAGTCATTTCTGCCAATATATTGGACGATAGTGACCACGGATGCCAGTCTATCCGGATGGGGAGGAATTCTCGGTCAGTTATCTGTCCAGGGACTTTGGTCCCCGGAAGAATCCAGGTTGCCGATAAATGTATTGGAACTGAGAGCGATCAGACTTTGTCTGATTCACTGGACCGAGCAGCTCCAGGGCAGCCCGGTTCGGATCCAGTCAGACAACGCCACGGCCGTGGCTTATGTCAATCACCAGGGGGGCACCAAGAGTGTCCGAGCGGCCAAGGAAGTGGCTTGCATTCTTCGCTGGGCGGAACGATTTGTTCCAGCCATCTCTGCGGTGTTCATTCCGGGGGTGGAAAATTGGCAGGCAGATTATCTCAGCCGTCAGACTCTGGATCAGGGGGAATGGTCCCTCCATCCAGAAGTTTTCCACAAGTTGTGCCTACGTTGGGGCACCCCGGATGTGGATCTGTTGGCATCACGATTCAACAGGAAAGTACAGAGATTCGTGGCTCGCTCCCGCGATCCTCTAGCAGAGACCGCAGATGCACTGATCGCCCCGTGGGGGCAATACCAGCTAATGTATGCCTTCCCTCCTCTCGGGTTACTGCCAAGACTTCTTCGCAGGATAGAGGAGGAAGGAATTCCAGTAATCCTGGTAGCTCCGGACTGGCCTCGCCGAGCGTGGTATGCCGACTTGGTCAGACTGGTGGCGGACGTCCCGTGGAGACTTCCTCTCAGGGAGGACCTACTGTCTCAGGGACCGATCTTCCATCCTGCTTTACGATCGCTGGCTTTAACGGCCTGGCTATTGAGACCCAGGTGCTGAAGGACAAGGGTTTGTCAGCTTCAGTTATTCCTACTCTAGTTAAAGCAAGGAAAGCGACTTCCAGAAAGATTTATCATCGCACATGGAAGTCCTACATTGCATGGTGTGAACCTCTGGGGTTCCGTCCACGGTCTTATTCGGTTAGTCGAATATTAGCTTTTCTGCAACAAGGGGTTGAGCAGAAATTGGCCTTGAGTACTATCAAGGGTCAGGTCTCAGCCTTAGCTATCTTCTTTCAGAAGCCTTTGGCTACTCATTCCTTGGTGCGGAATTTCATCCAGGGGGTGCGACATCTGGCTCCGCCAGTGCGCGCGCCGTTACCACCCTGGGATCTTAATTTAGTATTGTCGGTTCTTCAGAAACCTCCCTTTGAAGATATTAGGGAGATTCCTCTACCTACGTTGTCCCAGAAGGTGGCCTTCTTGGTGGCTATCACGCAGTGTGTCAGAACTGGCCGCATTATCTTGTCGTTCCCCCCCATATCTGGTGGTTCATAGAGATAAGGTAGTTCTTCGTCCGAATCCATCCTTCCTACCAAAAGTGGTTTCAGAATTTCATCTGAATGAAGAAATTGTATTACCTTCCCTGTGTCCTAAGCCCAGTCATCCTCGGGAGTTTGCTTTACACTCCTTGGATGTGGTCCGGGCGATCAGGGTATACTTGAAAATGACAGACTCGTTTCGCAAGATGGATTCACTTTTTGTGATCCCGGATGGACCCAAAAAGAGGTTGCCTGCATCTGCCACGACTATTTCCAAATGGATCAGACAGACGGTGGTACAGGCTTATTCTATTAAGGGTCGGGAGCCCCCGTTCCCTGTTAAGGCGCACTCCACTCGGGCACTTAGTGCTTCATGGGCCTTTCGCCATCAGGCGTCAGTGGTCCAGGTGTGCAAGGCGGCTACCTGGTCGTCGGTGCATACCTTTACAAAACATTATAAAGTTGATGTAATGGCATCGTCTGATGCCTCGTTTGGCCGCAAGGTTTTGCAGGCCGCCATTTGAGGAGACCAGTGGTCTACCTCGAGGGTTTTTTTCCATTGGAATTTTTATTTGAGTCTCATTCTTTGTTTATAATGAGCCTTTAAAACTTCTAGTTTGGCACCGGTTGGGCCTTCTAGATTGGATTTTGATTTCTGTCAATCCCACCCCTCATTTGTGGCACTGCTTCTGGATGTCCCAGTTCTTGTGAATCAAGAAGACTACGTCTGTCAATGAGCGACAGAGAAAATCGGATTTTTGTAAGATCTTACCGTAAAATCCTTTTCTCTTAGCTCATTGACAGACGTAGTACCCGCCCCTCTATCATTGAGTTGGGTTGGGTTAAATTCTCTGTTGCTGCTTTGTGACAGAACTGATGCCTTGTAGCAGAGAGAGGGAGGATATACCCTCTGAGACTGCCCCTAGGGTGGAGCCAGAACATTTTTTCCTTTCTGCCTAGTCCTACTCCTGCGGAGACAACCTAACCCAGTTCTTGTGAATCAAGAAGACTACGTCTGTCAATGAGCTAAGAGAAAAGGATTTTACGGTAAGATCTTACAAAAATCCGATTTTTGTAAGAACTTACCGTAAAATTATTTTCTCTGAGTCCTCTGACACAGTCGCCGCCCCCTGCCCCTCTTTTGGGGTTCGTGGATCTCTATACTGCTTGCTACCAAACTGAATTGGGAATGAGGCTAGCTGGGGGTATTGGACCAGAGGGACAACCCCCTGTAGGTGTGTCTATACAAAGTTTTTGTGAATATTTTAACAAAATCTTCTGCCTAGCTTACTCCTGTGGAGCAGGCCAATACCCAGACTTGTAGATTGTATGAGTGGGCGGCAACTGTCAGAGGACTCTGAAAATAATTTTACGGTAAGTTCTTACAAAAATTCTATTTTTTAAGTAACAGACCACATAGATTAATGAAAGACAGAAGTTGTCAAACAAACCTGATTTCTTTTTATGAGGAGGTACGTAAAACCTTGGACAGAGGGGTGGCTGTGGACGTAGTATACTTATATTTTGCAAAAGCGTTTGATACAGTTCCCCACACAAGGCTAATGTGTAAGGTAAAGTCTACTGCCTTGGAAAGATTGGTTTGTAATTGGATGGACAATTGGCTAAAGGATAGAATTCATAGAGTAGTGGTTAATGATTCTTACTCTGAATGGTCTAAATTTATCAGTGGTGTACCCCAAGGTTCAGTGTTGGGACCCTTACTTTTTAATATCTTTATAAATGATATAAGGTCTGGGATTAAAAGTACCATTTCAGTCTTTGCAGATGACACCAAGTTTTGCAGTGGAATAACTTCTTTACAGGATGTCTCCAACTTACAAGCTGACCTCAATGCACTGTTTCATTGGGCAACTATGTGGCAAATGAGGTTTAATGTTGATAAATGTAAAGTTATGCACTTGGGGGTTAAGAATATGCATGCATCATACATACTAGGTGAGTAGAACTGGGGGAATCCATAGCGGAGAAGGATCTGGGTGTTCTGGTAGATCATAAGCTTAATAATAGCATGCAATGCCATGCTGCTGTTTCCAAAGCACGCAAAGTCCTTTCTTGTATTAACAGAGGCATGGACTCCAGAGAGAGAGAGAGATATAATTTTGCCCTTGTACAGATCATTAGTAAGACCTCATCCGGAATATGCAGTTCAGTTTTGGGCACCAGTTCTTAAAAAGGATATTGGGGAGGGCGCATGCGCGGCTTCCGGACATGGCGAACGTGTAGATACTGAGCTCTGGATCCCGCCGACTCTCCGTGACCCCCGCTCCGCTTCTTTCGACACGGGGGTAAGCTATTGTACCTCCTAACACCCCGAGGCACCACATGGGAAAAATTGGCAAGCAACGGCAAGTTTATTCCACACCACAGGAGCCGCTCACCCTGGCTGCCATGGACTGCGTCCTCACTAGGCCGCAATCCCCGGCCTCGATTTCTCAGCCCGACCCATTCTCCTCTATGGATCCTACATTGGGGCTAGAGAACGCTGACGATCCCTCCCCCCAGGTTATCCCTTCTTTGCTAAGCCAGCCCCCCCCCTGTCAGCCAAGGCGGTATTAACCCCCGCTATGATGGATGAAAAGCTGCAGGCTCTGCTATATCAGATAACCCGCAATATAGCTACTGAGGTGGGCAAGATATCTCAGGAACTTAGGGGGGAGATTACTCAAATTGGGGAACGTACTGATGCCATAGAAACTAAAATAGAGGATTTGGTACAATATGTGCAAGTTTTAGAGAAGGAGAATTCTGCATTGAAACACTCAGTAACACAGCTTCAACTACAGCAGGAAGACCTGGTCACCGGGAGAGGCGCCAAAGTCTCTGCTTTAGGGGCATTCTGGAAACAGTGGGGGATAACAACCTGCGTTCTTACCTGTTGGGTTTATTCAACACCCTGGCCCCCAACATAGTGGATATTGGCGCCTGGATCTGGCTGAGAGGTCTCTGGGCCCTAATCCCCCGGCTGGGGCCAGGCCCAGGGACGTGATTGTGCGTTTCCATTACTATTACAGTAAGGAAGCCTTGACCCTGGCTACCCACACCAGGTCTCCAGTGGAATATCAAGGTGTCAAGGTCCAGATTTTCAATGATCTTTCACCTATCACCCTTGGCAAGCGGAGGAGTCTAAGACCTGTGACCTCCCATCTGTAACGGCACCGCATTCCCTATTATTGGGGTTTCCCGTTTCGTCTAATTGTCACCAAAGATGGTACGCAACACAGCATGCGAGACCTCCCATGAGGGTGAGGCTTTCATCAAGGGCCTGGGCCTTCCTGGGATGCCCCCTGCCAGCTACGCAGAATCGCATGTGGACCCCTGCCAAGAGCCAGCAGCGTAAATCAACCTCTACTCCTCAAAGCTCACGCTTTCCCAGACTTCCTACTTCCTCCTGGGCCTGTTGCCTTTGTGGCCTTTTCATGGGCTTCTTGTTACCCTGATGCAGGTAGCTGTTACTCCTTTGACTTTGATTTTCTTTCTTTGAATTTCTCTGCATCTCATTGAACATCCCCCTGTTACGCCCTGGAACACTGGAATCCTCTCTTTTTGTGAAGTTTTTTGGGACGGTTTATTTTTTCTACCCTATACAGCCTGTTTCATCTGCTGGAGTGTCGGTGGGTCCTCTCCCCTATATCTGAGTTCGTATCCTGGAGGCACCCATGTTGCCCTGTTATACCCGGGGCCCTGTCCCCGGTCTCATGAGGTGCTGTTGCCCCTCAGGCCTTTTTTTGATGGTTCTTGTAGACTTTGTTTTTTCTCTACTGCCTTTGTTTGTTTTTTTTTATTGTTTTTCTTATTGGGCCCTTTTTCGTTTTGGTCCAACTTTGTCTCATTGCAAATCTGGGATGGTGCCTCTGTGCCTGGTCACCGGACCTGTCACAGACCGCAAAATGAGATGTTTGTTTTTCCTTGTATTGCTTGTTCCTCTCTTACAGGTTTACTATGTTTAATGCTTATGTCCTCTGTTCAATCTATTTGAAAACATGGCCTTGAGAATTCTCTCTTACAATGTAAAGGGTTTGAACTCGATCCAGAAGCGTTGGTTAGCTCTCAAGGAGTTCCGATCCTCGGATGTCATCCTGGTGCGGATGTCATCCTGATTCAGGAAACGCACTCTCACTGGACTGGGAGATCTTTCAAATTCGCTTCCAGGTTTTTCCCCACCTCCTTTGTGGCTAGTGATCCCTCTGGCAAGGCGGGGGGGGGGAGGGGGGTGGTCACGGTGCTGATCAGGAAATCCTGCCCTCTTCGAGTTAGGGACTCCTTCTTGGATCCTCATGGGCGGGTCATCTCGTTGGTCTGTGATTACTTATCTACTTCCTTTACGTTACTTAATGTTTATGCACCCAATTCCGGTCAACTGGAATTTCTAGATGAGACATTGCAGAAAACCTCCCGTTTCTCCCAACCTTTTATGGTGGTTGGGGGGTGACTTTAATTTAATCATGTCCCCTCAAAGGGATAGGCAAACTCTTAGCCAGGGAACCCTCTCTCACCGTCTCCTAACTCTAAAATGCTAAAGCTTTCCGCAAATGTGTTAGGTCTCATAGACTTTTCGACTCTTGGAGAATTAAACACCCCACTAACAGGCAATTCACCAGCTCATAAGATGCACTTTAGGCTTGACCATTTTTTTCATCTCTGCCCCCCTTATCCAGTACACGGTCAATTCTGATATACTCCCCATCACATGGTCGGATCATGTGCCTGTTGTCCTCGATCTGTCCATAACGTCTCCCTCCCCTAAGACCTGCCATTGGAGTTTGAATGACCGCCTTCTTCAGACTCATGTTGTGCGGGATAGACTGGCTACGGGACTGACGGAATTTTTTGATCTCAATGTGGGATCGGTA
Organism: Pelophylax lessonae; assembly: GCF_965119305.1. Classification (NCBI taxonomy): domain Eukaryota; kingdom Metazoa; phylum Chordata; class Amphibia; order Anura; family Ranidae; genus Pelophylax; species Pelophylax lessonae. Next base: position 165,403,247 of record NC_138779.1, read on the forward strand.
GATGTCTCCACGTTGTGGGAGACCCACAAAGCTGTCTTCTGGGGCGCTTGTATTGCCGAGAGCTCCCGGATGAAGAAGGAAGCCGGTAGCCTCAGAGTCTCTGTTGGCTCGGTTTTTGTTTATACTTTTGGGGACACCCACCCCATGTTTGTAGGTTCTGATTTGTTCCTTTTTTTTTTTTGTTCATTCAATAAAAATGCAATTTAAAAAAAAAAAAAAAAGGATATTGGGGAACTGGAGAAAGTGCCGAGAAGGGCACCCAAACTGATAGGAGGCATGGAGGACCTCCGCTATGAGAAAAGATTAGAGGAACTGAATTTATTCTCTCTTGAGAAGAGATTAAGGGGGGATCAACATGTATAAATACATAAGGGGTCCATATAGTGAACTTGGTGTTGAGTTGTTCACTTTAAGGTCAACACAGGATTCCACAGAGCTCCGTGATCCGAGAGGTGCTACGGCCCTATGCAGCCAGTGATTTCCCTCCCTTCTCTATGCCTGGTGGTGTGAGATTACAGGGGACTAAGGCAGACATCAGCAGAGCCGATATTTCGGCATACTTTTTGAGACGCACCCCTCTGACTGGTCAGTCAGTAAAGGACCGCTCCAAGATGACGCCGCCCTGCCTGCCCGCAGCGGGACACGCTGCGGGTAAACGGACTGAGAAGGGAAGTGCTCATCTGATGGAGACACAGGACGTCCGCGCTAAGAGCCCACATCATCCAGCCTCTCCAATGGCACCTCATCTGGAAGGTGCAGCGGTATCTCCGATTCAGTCGGCCCTGACATGGCGGTCTCAGACTATGGAATGGCAGGAAATCCTCGCTACCATACCCACTAAACAAGACATCAGAGATGGCGGCATCCATCGTAAGTACTCTTACTCAAGAGATTAACTCACCTAAATAACAAATAGATTATACAGAAAACAGTGGAAGTGATAAAATCAGGACACACCATATTATCTTCCAAAGTAACTGCTCTAGAAACTTCAAACACAGTAATACAAAGGCAGTTAAAAATCCTGCAATTGCAACAAGATGATGCAGAAAATCGCAGCAGACGAAATGTTCGGCTACGTGGACTCCCAGAGTCAATCCAGGGCCCAGAATTGAGGCCTAAAATCACAATTTTTAATGAGCTCTTGGAGCGACCCCCCCCCCCCCCCCCCACAGAGGCAATAGTACTGGACCGGGTCCACAGAGCATGTGCCCCCCGAAGTCTAGGCAAAGACCACCCACGGGATGTGCTAGTAAGAGAACACTTTTTTTTCTATTAAGGAAGAGATCATAAGGAAAGCCTGGGCAAGGGGTCCTATGGATAATGAGGGGTCTACCATACGCCTACTTCCAGATCTATCCCGGCGCACGTTAATGATGAGGGCCCTCCTGAAGCATCTATTGGAGGTAATACGCTCAGTGGGAGCTACCTATCATTGGGGGCATCCCTTTCACTTGGTTGTCCAGAAGGGGGGATCCTCTTATGTCTTACGTTGGTTGGACCAAGCATCGGGACTTTTCACCTTATTGGACACTCCACCAATCCCTGTTCCTGACTGGTTAGAGGACCCTCGTAACCACCTCTCTTTAACCCCCCTTTCCAATAGATCTCAACATTTAAGGGGTCAACAACATGGAACTGATATCTCTGGAAACAGATGGGAAGATCCTGTGCCTACTGTGTGAAGAGATCAAATTAGCAATACTGTGTGCACAAAATTCTTAGAAGTCTTTGGTTATCTTTGGGCCCCTTAGGGGCCAAGGAACATGGAAATAGAGGAGGGAGGGATATGTGATCAACATTAAGTGGGGGGGGGGGGGTAGGATACAGGGGAGCAATGGACCCACAAGATGAAGTTATGGGAGGGGGGAGTAGATAATGTAATGTAGTTATTATGCTTTGATCAAGACCATAATATCCCTCCATATTGCTTTTAACTTGTTCTCCCCTGTTTCTATCTCCCCCATGTGTTTTAATAAGATATAAGGCAGTCGCCTTCGGGCTGGGGCTATGTGTACTCATATTTTGTATTTCTTCTTTTTTTCTTTGTGTTTTTTGTATACTCTACGGAGCTATTAGGCCTTCTACCTCCCCCATATTAGGCCGTGCTAAATTGCGCAAGGTTAAATATTAACCCTTATTTAGATTTATTACTTGCGGACCGATAGGAAGGGGGAAGAATAACAAAACTATAAATAAAAAACCTTTTTTTTTTTTCTCCCCACTTTTTCTCTTTCTCTCTCTCTCCTCTATTCTCCCCCACCTATCCGGCCGAGACGAGGAGGTAGAGGTGAGACATGGCACCTTCAGCAGGTGAGATGATATCAAACCTTAAATTGACTTCTTTAAATGTTCGAGGATTGTCCACCCCGGAAAAACGCTCACGACTGTTATCCGATATGCGACGAAGCCACACCCATATAGCGTTTTTTCAAGAAACCTACTTTAAGAAAGATTTGATCCCCAGATTGTATAATAGGGATTTTCCCTGGGCATACCATGCCCCCTCGCCCATCCCTAAAGCCAAAGGTGTGAGTATAGTCATATCCAAAAATATCCCATGGGCATTTAGGGCCCTACAGGGCAGTTATTTGATGATTAAGGGGATGCTGGGACAAAGAGTAATTACTCTTGTGAATGTATATTTTCCCAACGCCAATCAAATTCCTTTCATGCAGTCTTTAACATCGATCATATTGGAATTTCGTGAGGGGCATCTAATAATGGGGGGAGACTTCAATTTTTCACCAGAGCCCCTCATAGACACTTCACGAGGAATATCCCAGTTATCTTACTCTCAATTTTAGACCTGGTTGATCCATGGCGAATAATGCACCCTGGGGAGAGGGACTATACCTACTATTCAGCCACACACAATACCTATTCCAGAATAGACAGATTTATGGTATCCCAGAACGACCTCCCTCTGATTGCCGCTACTCATATAGATTAATTTTCCTTTTTCAGATCATGTACCTGTTCATCTGCTGTTTGAGTGGAACTCTGGACCACCGAGATTAGCGACATGGAGATTAAATGAATCCTTCCTGCAGATCCCCACTGCCAGGGCTGAAATTGATGCAGTTTTTTGCGAATAACACTGACTCGTCACAAACACCCGGGATAATATGGGAAGCACATAAGTGTGTTATTCGGGGAGTAATAATGAGGATAGGCTCCAGACACAAGCAGGATCGAGAGAGGGCGGTAACCGCGCTTTTAGAACGTATTACAACATTAAGCCTTTCCCATAAACAGTCTCTGGCGAGAGAACACCTAATCTCCCTTATGAAAGCACGGGAAGAGTTAAACAAACCATTATTTCAGAACAGTTCGGACTCTTATGATAACCAGAAGAAAATATTATGAGTTTTCAGATAAACCGGGGACAATGTTGGCGAGAGCCTTGCGCGGACCACAAAAACGCACAGTAATTTCACATATACAAAACACAAACGGTCGGAAAATTCACTCAGTTGAGATCGCAGAGCAATTTAAGGCGTATTATAAAGCTCTATACAATTTGCCATCCATAGACGCAACTAAGAATACTCAGGAGAAAATCAATGAGGCGATGGCTTATATACGAGCATCTGGTATGCCTCCTCTGTTGCCAGAACAGACGACCGTTATAGAGGGCAAAATTACAGAAAAAGAACTGACCCTGGCCTTGTCTCAATCTGAGCGACATAAGGCTCCCGACCCTGATGGATATACCCTTCCATATTACCAACAATTTATGCAACATTTAAAGACCCCTTTATTACTATATTTCAACTCGATTGGAGAAGGAGGAAGTATGCCTCTAGATTCTCTGAGGGCCTATATAACTCTGATACATAAGGAGGGAAAGGATCCATCACTGTGTGGGAGTTATCGCCCGATCTCCCTGCTCAATACTGACCTTAAATTGTTCGCCAAGGTGTTGGCAAACCGATTAATACCTTATATCCCACAATTGGTACACTGGGATCAGGTCGGTTTTGTTCCAACCAGGGAGGCGAGGGATAACTCGACCCGAGGGGTGGATTTGATACATAGTGTTCGATCAACGCAAATCCCCATGATGTTACTTTCCACAGACGCCGAAAAGGCCTTTGATAGGGTGGCCTGGGATTTTATCCAGGCCACCCTGTCATACATTTGCCTAGGACTGTGGATGCTGGGCTGCATAATGGCCCTATATACATCGCCTACGGCGGCAGTACGGGTTAATGGGCGGAGATCGGATTTCTTTGAGATCAACAATGGTACGCGACAAGGGTGTCCATTATCCCCTTTGATTTTCATCTTAACCTTAGAACCATTCTTGTGTACAATATGCAAGGATGGAAATATTACAGGTGTCCAGGTGGCGGGTGAACACCACAAGGTAGCAGAGTTTGATTTGATTTTTTTTTTGTGACGAGTCCTATTAAATCTTTGCCGCATATACTAGATGCACTTCAGGTATATGGCAACATACCTTACTATAAGATAAATCTCTCTAAATCTGCAGCCTTGGATGTCTGTGCCCCTGGACACCTGGAGATATATATGCACAGCCTTTCCTTTCCATGGGTCCACCAGCTCGATAAAATATCTTGTGGTAAATATTACGGCGGATCCTGGGAATCTTTATTCAGCAAATTTCCTGCCCCTTTTGGGGACTATTCGTTTAAATATTCAAAGTTGGCAAACACTGGCACTGACTTGGTTTGGCCGAAACCGTGCACTCAAAATGAACATATTGCCACGTATTCTATACGTTATGCAACTTCTTCCAATATCAGTTCCTGGGTTGTTTTTCTCTCAAATACAAGCACTGTTTCGATCTTTTGTGTGGGCCACCAAATCCCCTCGGATTGGGTTGCGGATCCTCACTCTCCCTAAAGATGGGGGGGGGATTGGTCTACCAGACCTTCTCCAATACTATAGGGCCCTACATCTTATGCGAGTATTGGATTGGCACTGCAATTCCACTACAAAACAATGGGTATCTCTAGAGAATGGGATGGCTGGCCGGCCTGTTCCTTTGGCCCCCTGGACACCAATCTTGGTGAATGATATACTCTATTCGCACCCGACAATTGGGCCTACGATACGTGAATCCCGCAGGGTACAAAGCCACCCGAAGATGGCGCCATCGATATCTCCTATGACACCAATCTTAGGCAACCCTGAATTTCTTCCAGGCTGCATGAACAGGGTGACTGCTTTGGCCCAGGTGGGGAGGGTGCGCCTCATGGATGTTTGGACAGAGAAAGACCCGCCATCTCATTCGGAGATTAAGGCATGGCCAGGGCTGAATCTAGATCCTTGGAGTATCTTACAAATCCAACATTTTCTTTTACATCTTCAATGGCAGGGCTATACCCCGCGAGCATTGTCCCTATTCGAGACATTATGCAAGGGGGGATCATCTATTTTTTTTTTTTACACAAAGTTGTCATTGAAATGATATATTGCTCACACATGCCATGGGTATATGTGTAATTACACCCCAAAATATATTCTGCTGCTTCTCCTGAGTACAGGGATACCACATATGTGAGACTTTTTGGGAGCCTAGCTGTGTACGGGACCCCGAAAACAAATCACCACCATCAGAATTTCAAAGGGGTACATTTTTCATTGCATTTTCTCACTACCTCTAACGGTTTAGGAGGCCCTGAAATGTCAAGATACCACAAAACCCCCCCAAATGACCCTATTTTGGAAAGTAGACACCCCAAGCTGTTTGCTGAGAGACATGGTGAGTCCATGGAATATTTTATATTTTATCACAAGTTTTGGGAAAATTACTATTTTTTTTTTTACACAACGTTGTCACAAAAAGATAAAATTCTCACACATGACATGGGTATATGTGGAATGACACCCCAAAATACATTCTGCCACTTCTCCTGAGTATGGGGATGCCCCATGTGTGAGACTTTTTGGGAGCCTAGCTGTGTACAGGACCGCGAAAACCAATCAACACTCTCAGGTTTTCTAATGGCGTAAATTGTGCATGTCACCTCTGCACTACCTGTCAGTTTCAGAGGCCCTAAAATTCCAAGATAGCACAACCCCCCCCCCCCCATGACCCCTTTTTGGAAAGTAGACACCCTAAGCTATTTGCTGAGAGGCATGGTGAGTCCATGGAATATTTTATATTTTGCCACAAGTTCCGGGAAATGTATTATTATTATTTTTTTCTTTTGTTTTTTTTTACACAAAGTTGTCAGTAAATGATATATTGCTCACACATGCCATGGGTATATGTGAAATGACACCCCAAAATACATTCTGCTGCTTCTCCTGAGTACAGGGATACCCCATGTGTGAGACTTTTTTGCAGTCTAGCCGAGTACAGGACCCCGAAAACCAGTCCCCACTTTCAGGCTTTCCAAGGGCGTAAATTGTTGATTTCACTCCTGACTACCTATCACAGTTTCGGAGGCCATGAAATGCCAAGACAGAACAACCCCCCCCCCCCCAAATGACCCCTTTTCGGAAAGTAGACACCCTAAGCTATTTGCAGAGAGGCATGTTGAGTGTTTTGCAGATCTCACTTTTTGTCACAAAGTTTTGGAAATTGAAAAAAGAGGAAAAAAATGCATTTTCCTATTTTTTCTTCATTTTCCGAAAAAAATGAGAGCTGCAAAATACTCACCATGCCTCTCAGCAAATAGATTGGAGTGTCTACTTTGCAAAATGGGGTCATTTGGGGGGGTTTTGTGCCATCTTGGTAAAGTGTGATAGGTAGTAAGGAGTGAGATCAACAATTTACGCCCTTAGAAAGCCAGAAGGTGCAGATTGGTTTTCCCGGGTCCTGTACGCGGCTAGACTGGCAAAAAGTCTCACACATGGGGTATCCCTGTACTCAGGAGAAGCAGCAGAATGTATTTTGGGGTGTCATTTCACATATACCCATGGCATGTGTGAGCATTATATCATTTATTGACAACTTTGTGTAAAAAAAAATAAAAAAAAATATAAAACAAATAATTTTCCCGAAACTTGTGGCAAAATATAAACTCTTCCATGGACTCACCATGCTTCTCAGCCAATAGCTTGGAGTGTCTACTTTGCAAAATGGGGTCATTTGGGGGGGGGTTTGTGCTATCTTGAAATTTCAGGGCCTCTGAAACTGTGACAGGTAGTCAGGGGTAAAATCAGCAATATACGCCATTAGAAAACCTGAAGATGTGGACTGATTTTCGGGGTCACGTACACAGCTAGGCTCCCAAAAAGTTTCACACATGTGGTATCCCTGTACTCAAGAGAATGACACCCCAAAAGAATGTATTTTGGGGTGTCTTCACATATTCCCATGGCATGCGTGAGCAATATATCATTTAGTGACAACTTTCTGTAAAAAAAAAACACAAAAAAAAAAAAAATAATAATTTTCCCGAAACTTGTGGCAAAATATAAAATACTCCATGGACTCACCATGCCTCTCAGAAAATAGCTTTGGGTGTCTACTTTTCAAAAAGGGGTCAATTGGGGGGTGTTTGAACTGTCCCGGCATTTTATGCTCCATCTTATCCACACATCACCCACTCTTCTAACCACTTGAAAACCATGCTTTTTCTGTGCCTTTTTGTTTACATGAAAATTTTTATTTTTTTTTTACTAGAAAATTACTTTGAACCCCCAAACATTATATATTTATATAGATACTGTAGAAATGTCACTGGTAACCCCAAAAGTGTCAAAAATGTCAGTCAAGGGTCCGATCTGTCTACCGCAATGTCGCAGTACCGCAAAAAAAATCGCAGATCGCCGCCATTACGCGTTAAAAAAAAAAACAACAAAAATGACAAAAATCTTTTGTTAGTAAACGCAATAACTTTTACGCAAACCAATCAAAATACGCTTTTTGTGACTTTTTTTTTTTTTACCAAACATAGGTAGCATAAAACAAATTGGCCGAAAATGTTAAAAAATTTAGATTTTTACTTTTTTTTTTTTTGGGGGGAATTTCATATAAAAAAATGTGAAAAATATTGTTATTTTTGCAAAATTGACGCTCTTTTTTTGTTTATAGCGCGTGATCAAAAAATCGCACAGGTGATCAAATACCACCAAAAGAAAGCTCTGTTTGTGGGAAAAAAAGGACGTCAAATTCGTTTAGGTACAGCGTCGCACGACCGCGCAATTGTCAGTTAAAGTCACGCAGTGCCAAATCGCAAATTAGCCCCTGGTCAGGAAGGGGGTAAAATCTTCCGGGGCTTAAGTGGTTAAAGCAGTGGCCCTATAGAATAAAATGGTGGATGTTGCAAATTTTTTTGTCACACGGTATTTGCGCACAGATTTTCCAAACGCAATTTTTGCGAAGAAAATAACTTTTTAATTTATTGCACAAATACACTATATAATTCCAATTTTTTTGGTAAAATTTAAAAGATGATCTTATGCCGAGTACATAGATACCAAACATGACATGCTTTAAAAATTGCGCATGCCTGCGCAGCGGCAACAAAGTACGTACATTTTTAAAAACCTTTTAAAAGTCTCTACAGGTTACCACTTTAGACTTACAGAGGAGGTCTACTGCAAGAATTACTGCACTCAACCTGGCGTTCGCGGCGATACCTCGCATGCATGCTGCAATTGTGGTTTACATATGACACTAGACCAAGGGGGGGGGGCTTGATTTTTTTTTTTTTTTATTTTGCTTTTTTATGTTATTTTGACACCTTTCCTTTAATTTTTTTTTTTTTTAATCATTTTTATTGTTATCACAGTGAATTTAAATATCCCCTATGATGGCAATCTGTAGTGACAGGTACTCTTTTTTTTTTTTTTTTTTTTTTTTTTAAATTGGGGTCTTTTAGACTCTAGATCTCTCCTCTGACCTTAACGCATCTGACCACACCAAAATTGGTGTGATAAAATACTTTCCCAGTTTCCCAATGGCCCTGTTTATTTCTGGCGAAACAGAAGTCATGAAATGCTCGTAGCTTCCGGTATCTTAGGCCATAGAGATGATTGGAGCCATTCTCATCTCCAATTAGCTCTATGGTTAGATAATTGAACCACCGGCTGCACTCTCGGGTTAACCGGTGGGACAGGAGAGCCCGAAAAAAAACACGGAAGGCGGTGGTGGTGGGGGGGGGGGAAAGTCCCCTCCCACTGCATGTAAAAGTAGTCTAGCGGCCAATTACCTGCTAGGATTGCTTTTACATGTAAGCCGACCGCTGGCTGTAAAAAACGATACCAAGATGATGCCTAAATCTGCAGGCATCATCCTGGTATAACCACTCAAAGTCCAGCAACGTACCAGTACATTGCTGGTCCTTGTTTGGCATATAGGGTTTTTTTTTTCATGCAGCCTGTGGGCTGAATGGAAAAAAAGAGAACCTATCAGAAATCAGCACAGGAATAATGCGTAGCACTGAATTTAATGATGGGTATACACGACCCTATCCACGTATACCAAAATAGGATTTTAACTGCAGTGCTGAAAAAAGAAAATCACCACAGCTGCTATCAGCAAAGGTATCCATATATGCTGAGCGCAAACGCTGTTTGTGTCCGAATATATAAAATCAATGCGTGGTAGCCGACGAGTACCTGCAAGAGAAACAGGTCACAAAAGAATGAAAAAAACAAAGTACATTAAAAAAAGTACAGTAGGAAGAGTAGAAGGACATATAAAATTACTGACACAACAACAGTTTTTGGATCCTTTTATTTTTCTTTCTAACTGTTCCTTGATTTCTTGATTTGGGACAGCAATCTTCCAGCTTGGGTCTCTCAAAATGTCGATGGACATCCAACATCCTTCGAGACCCTGTGTTTGTGTGCTTTACACTGTGTCGTGCTGTACCCTACACTAATACTCCACTAGTGTATGGTAGCGCTTGAAACATTCCCCGATGCAGAGACCAGGTTGGTCAGGACATTTGGGACAATAATAGCGGGTGTCACGCCTAAATCCACGCCTGCTACAGACACAACATCTTCTTTGGGGCCATCTTTGGGTAGGGGTACTCGGGAGGACATGTGAAAAATGCCTCTCATGCAGCCGGCTCACTGCATCTGGAAGGGGAAGTTGGGCAGGCATGCCTCCTGGGTACAGGTAGGCAAGGATGATCTCTTCCTGGAATTCCCGGAAAGATCCAGTTCGTCCTGACGCCCTGTATAGGACAAAGGCGTTCAGCATCGCCAATTGGAATAAATAAACAGACACTTTTTTGTACCAGCGTCTGGCTTTACGGGCAACTAAATACGGTGCCAAAAGCTGGTCGTTAAGGTCCACCCCTCCCATATTAAGGTTATATTCGTGGACCCAGAGGGGTTTCTCCATAACGCCAGTTGCCGTAGGGATTTGGACTGTCGTGTCTGCGTGAAGGGAGGACAGAACATAAACATCCCGTGTATCCTTCCACTTCACCACAAGCAATTTGTCCGTTTTCAAGCAGGCTCTCGCCCCCCGACTAAGACGGGAATCTACAAGCCGTTGGGGGAAGCCCCGACGATTAGGTCACACGGTGCCACATGCGCCAATTTGTAATTCGAGCAGGTGACTAAATAGTAGCACGCTTGTGTAAAAGTTGTCCACGTACAAATGGTACCCCTTTCCGGATAAGGGTGACACCAAGTCCCAAACAATCTTACCGCTGCTCCCTATGTAGTCTGGGCAGTTGGGGGGGCTCCACACAGCTATCTTTTCCCTCATAGACCCGGAAACTAACTGTATAGCCTGTGGCCCTGTCACAGAGCTTGTACAGCTTGACCCCGTATCTGGCACGCTTGCTGGGGAGGTACTGTTTCATAGCAAGGCGGCCAGTAAATTTAATCAGGGACTCGTCAACGCAGACAACTTGTTCGGGGGTAAACAAGGCTGCAAACCGCAGATTGAAGTGGTCTATGAGGGGCCGAATTTTGTGGAGCCGATCATATGCAGGGTCTCCCCGAGGACGACAGATTTCATTGTCGCTGAAATGCATAAATCGCAGAATTTGCTCATATCTCGCCCTGGACATGGAGGCAGAGTACATGCGCATATGGTGAAGTGGGCTAGTGGACCAATATAGCCGCACTTCACTCTGTTTAGTTATGCCCATGTGGAGGGAAAGGCCCAGAAAGATTTTAAAATCGGAAACCGTTATAGGTTTCCAGCCGAATGGTCTGGCAAGGGGCGAATTTGGGTTGGCGGCGATGAATTGTTGTGCATATAAATTTGATTGATCCACAATAGATCTGAAAAGATCTTCCGTGAAGAACAGCTCAAAAAAGTTTAGGGGCGTAAAACCAGCTGTCTCCATGTGGATTCCAGGTTGGGCAGTGAATGGGGGAAGTACTGACGCTGTAGAATCAGTGGGTTGCCAATTGGGATATGCCAGCGCATCAGGGAGGGCACTATGGGCTCTACGGGCCTGTCTTCGAATACGCGGTGGCTGCGGGCCACTACTCGTGCTAGCCACCGCACCAGCTTCAACTGCACTTAGGGGACTCGCCACGTCACCAGGTGATACTGCAGTGCTGGTTGTACTAGGTCCAGGGTGTACTAGGCCGCTGGCGCTTGCCAGATCGCCAGAAGGATGAGCGACACTAGTAACCACACTCTGCTCCATACGAGCACCCTGCGATTCCTGCATCTCAACAACTCCAGACTGGGGTCGGGTACGCCTGGGTCTAACAGGGACCCATCTGTCTTCGGAGCTATCTGTCAGGGAGCCGCCGCTGTCATCTGGTTCGTATACTGACCCTGATTCTGCCAGTGAGGCTTCCCCATCGCTCTCATCTGACATGGTCATTATGCTATATATAGCTTCATCACTGTACAAACGTTTGGTCATTTTGGTAACTAAATTTACCTGTACAGTGATGCGACTCACAGGTAATAAAAGCACCTGGTTGTCAAGGACTATTTCAAGCGCTACCAAAAAAACTGCTAATGCTAGCAGGGATCAGGCCTGACTCTGCTAACACAGCGGTTTTGTGTGTTGTGTTTTTTTGCAAGTGACAGTAATCTATTGATTACTACACTTGCCTGGGTGAAAGGGTTAAACGCAGGTGCTGGCAGGAATCAGTGCTGATCGTGCAAACACCGCGTTTTGGGAACCCTAAACTATGGGGGCGCTAGTATAGTTCTGATCAGATATTGATCTGTTCAAACACTATACTAGTAATGGAAGTGTATGTGCGTGCGTGTGTGTGTGGTAATCAAGGGGTTATTTCTAAACTATGCGCCGGGGATCTGGGTGAGGGGGGCGGGGTGGCGTGGACCCTAAACCTCCTTTGGGATAGAAGCTAACTCGCTAGCGCAATCTCAAGTCACAATCACACTAATACAAAATACAGTAAAAACAGTATATTATGTGTGTATTAGTGCTGATGTGACGGAGGGTGTAGGGGTTAACTGGATGTGATCAGGGGGGGATCAGGGGGTTAAATCTTTATTGGAAGGGGCTGGCGGGTATCCTACGGATAAAAGAAACGGTGGCAAGCGCTAAACCTGGTCACAAGTCACACTTATACGGGTATATAGAAAATGCTATATACTGTATACCATGTGTTGTGGCAGGGGGTGTAGGGGTGATCAGGGGGGGGGGTCAGGGGGTTAAATCTTTATTGGGCGGGTGGCGGGGACCCTAAATCTCCTTGGGACAGAAACTTAGTCGCCTGCGCTAATTCTGATCACAATCACACTAATACAAAAATACAAAAACACTGTATATTAAGTTTGTATTAGTGCTGATGTGACAGAGGGTGTAGGGGTTAACTAGCGGGGATCAGGGGGGATCAAGTGGTTAAATCTTTATTTGGGAGGGGTGGCGGGTAATTCAAGTGGAAAAGGGGGGGGCCGCAAGCGCTACACCTGACCACAAATCACACTTATACGGGTATATAGCAAAATGCTATATACTGTATACGGTGTGTGTTATGGCAGGGGGTGTAGGGGTGATCAGGGGGGGGTCAGGGGGTTAAATCTTTATTGGGCGGGTGGCGGGGACCCTAAACCTTCTTGGGACAGAAACTTAGTCGCCTGCGCTAATTCTGATCACAATCACGCTAATACAAAAATACCGTATATTACGTTTGTATTAGTGCTGATGTGACAGAGGGTGTAGGGGTTAACGGCGGTGATCAGGGGGGATCAGTGGGTTAAATCTTTATTAGGGGGGGGTAATTCAAGTGGAAAAGGGGGGGCCGCAAGCGCTACACCTGACCACAAATCACACGTATACAGGTATATAGGAAAATGCTATATGCTGTATACAGTGTGTGTTGTGTCAGGGACTGTAGGGGTTAATTGGGGGGGGCGATCGGGGGTGAAATGTGCCTATCTAGCTGTGTGTGGTGTGCTTGGTGCAATTACTCACAGTTAGATGTGCTCTCCTCTCACGCTGGATCCAAAAAGACCGTTGGGAGGGGAGGGCACATCTTCTGTAAGCCTGTGTTTACATTTCACAGGCTTAGAGTGCCATTTGATTGGGCAGGACCGATCAACAGGTCCAGGCCAAAAATGAACCCAATCGAGCCGGCGGCGGGGGGGGGGGGGGCGCGGGAGCGCGCACAGGACCGGCGGGAAGTGCTGACGTAGACCTACGTCAGTTTGCCTGGCCGGGGCTGAGTGCCGATGTAGATCGTCGTGCGCCGGTCGGAAAGTGGTTAAGGAACTTACCTCGGAGGTGGGCGAGGATCCAGCACTGTACCTACTTCATCTTACGAGGGGATCAATCAGGAAATATAGGAAATCTCTGATAGTCCACTTACTCAATGCTGCTTATACTCAAAAACCTGCATTCCAGCAATGTGGAGACAGACGTGTCCCCCCTACGCGACAAATGTGGGCCGCAAGAGTAAATGAAATACATCGTATGGAACTCCTAACCGCAGCATTAAACAATTCTGAGGAGCAAACTTGAATACGCTGGTCACCATGGTCACAATTCACAAGCTCCGATGAGTATATACAGCAAAATCTGTAATTCTAGGGATATCTTCCTTATGTGTATAAGGAGTGAGCCTCCAGATGCACCTGACTCGGCCGGAATTGATGGGAGTTTCCCCTATCTTTTTTCTTTCTCTTCTTTTTTTTTTTTTTTCTTTTTCTCTCCCTCTTTCCCTTCCTTTTTTCTTCCCTTTTTGTATCGGTCTGTAGGTGGAGCCCCCTAGGGGGGGACAAATAGGATGCGCACGGAGGGGTAGAATGATACATAAAATCTTTTTTTTTTTTTTTTTATTCCTTTATAAAGTTAAATGGAATATTGTGATTGTCCTGACAACAATAGCTCTATCTGGTTCAGATGCTTCTTTAAAGAAAACAGGAAAAATTTCTCCTTGGTTTATTTATTTATTTTTTTTTTTTCTCTCCTCACATATATAATGGACTTGAAATTACACACCAAATGATTTTACAATATCAGCTACGTATGGCACATATTATTAAAAATATTTACACTTTTTTTTTTTTTTCCCCCTCCCCTTTTTTCGTTTTGATGATTGTTAAATGACACTATAATATACATGTTTCACATAAAATGCACAGTTAAAAACATACATAACCCTTATTAATTTTATAAACGTATATTGGGGAATTATCCCCTCCTTCTTTTTTTCTTTTTCTCTCACATTAAGTTTGAAGTTTTGAGTTCACTTTTTACGGATTGTTTTACACTTGTTGTGTTTACTCTTATTTTTCACGATTGGAATTGGATTAGTATTATATTGTATTGAACGTGGTATTTTCCTGTTTTAAGAGACATCTGAAAGATGAAATGTATTGTATCCTTAAAGAAAAAATGTAATAAAAATATTTAAAATTAGAAGAAGAAAAAAAAAAAGGTCAATACAGAGTACACAAGGGGGCACTCTTTACGTCTAGAGGAAAACAGATTTCGTCTCCAAATACGGAAAGGTTTCTTCACCGTAAGAGCTGTTAAAATGTGGAATAGACTCCCTCCAGAGGTGGTTCTGGCTAGCTCACTAGATTGCTTTAAAAAAGGCCTGGATTCTTTCCTAGGTGTACATAATATAAATGGGTACTAACATTTTTTTTTTAGGTACAGTTGATCCAGGGAATATCTGATTGCCTCTCGGGGGATCAGGAAGGCATTTTTTTTCCTCTGCTGTAGCAAATGGGATCATGCTTTGCTGGGGGTTTTTTCGCCTTCCTCTGGATCAACTGCGGGTATAGGATTGTGTATATGGGATTGTATGGTTGGGTTTTCAATAGGTTTTTTTTTTTGTTTTGGTTGAACCAGATGGACTTGGGTATTTTTTTTCATCTTGACTATCTATGTAACTGTCCAAAAAGGGAGCTTATAATGGCACCCTCTCCCTATTTCTTTGCTGAATTTTGTTTCTCATGGTCTGAGAGTCAGACTTCAGGTGCCTTTTGGCAAACCCCAGGTAGGCTGTCACGTGACTTTTACTGAGGAATGGCTTCCGTCTGGCCACTCTACCATACAAACTGTAATACAAAATGTATCCCTTCTAGAAAAAACTTATCGAAGACCTTATGCTCCATTTTATGGTTTAAGAGTCATCCCTCAGTGAGTTTATCAGAGTTTTGGGAACACAGTCAACCAGGGAAGCCAAGCTCCCTATCAACCCTCTCGGGCTCCGAGTGACACAACTAGCTTTGCATCACTGGAACACCCTTCTTTAGAGGCACCTGGAGGGAGTATGATCCGAAAACACCCAGGCTGTGGCCTATATATTTCAATCCCTAGCTTGGTACCAGGAGTCCAGCTGACATAAAAGAAGAAAGTCTGATTATCTCATTGGTAGAGGAACCCTGTCCTGCAATCTCCACTGTTGAACATATATTCATCATGGATCAAGAGATTACACTCAAAAGGATATTCTTTTTTTTTTCCCCAGAGTTATGTAGGTTTATAACCCTGGGTTATACTAGGCCTATAACCCTGAGTTATATGCCACTACTCTCAGGTGATTTGGACTGGTAAAGCTTTGTTGAACACACCCCTGGGGGTGTGTTCAGCAAAGCTTTACCAGTCCAATTACCTGAGGGTAGCGGCCTATAACCCAGGGTCGACCTATATCCAGCCTGTACTCCACGATTTTTTTATTTTTTTTCTTGACGGATATCCTAATTTCTGTTTTTGTATATGTTTCTTTTGAAGGAGGTGAACAATGTCCCCTGATGAAATAACCTATCTTTGCGTGTTGCTGTTGTCCATTCCTGTGGGGTTTCTCTTTAAGAATGCAAGTAAGTTTTTTTTTTTTTTGTATGTATCAGAAGAATCTCTATTGTAGCAGCTCGTGTTATTTAACTACCAGTCTGATTTTAAAAGCTGCTTTGGAAAAAATGGCAGTTTGTTTTTGACATATGATTGGTTGTTGTCACAAAATATATGTTCTTGTTATTATACTGTATATTGATACACACAAAAAAACACCGCACTGATTTTAGGCTTAGGGACATATTTATAAAGCAGTAAATGTAAGCAAAATTTGCTGGTGATGAATTACTCTGTAATTTGAAGCACATTCACCTGGAAGATTTACCTGAAATTAATGTTTAGCAAGTATCAGATTCATTGTTTTTATAAATATGCTTCCCAATGGTACTGCTTAAAGTGGTTGTAAACCTCAGACGTAAAATATGAACAAAGCATATCCCTCTATAATGTATACTTCTCTCAATTAAGAGCACCAAGTATAATTTCTGTCTCCTGCTTTGTTCCTCTACTAGCAGTATGTTTTCTTATGACAATTTGTCTCGACACCAAGAGGAAAAAAGGTGACATGGGAGGGAGCTCCAGTTGGATAGCCTCAGCTCTGTTCCTGTGTTATTGGGGGCTTTCCTTTCCTTTCCTTCCCTTCCCTTCCCTTCCCTCCAACCAGCAGTCAGAGCTCTCCTCACTCAACTCTGCAGTGTATACTTGGCTCTCTGCCCCCTTTTTTCTGACAGCTCAGATATAATTTATACATTTTGGACTTTGAACAGTAGTAGAGAAGCAAAGCCTTCTCTAAACAGAAAAAAACAGGTACAACTTATGTAGGAGGGTTTGTTTCATTGATGTATCACCTGGGGCCAGTCACATCACTGGGTATATGTAAAGGTTTAAAACCACTTTGAGGTTAACCCATTCGCTGCCAGGCCCTGTGCTCCACTTTTAATCTTAACTGGCCAGGCCATTTTTGCAATTTTTCCATTGCTTTTTTATTTTCCCTCACAGCTTTCAGAGTTGAGACCCCCCCAAAACCATATATTTGCTGAAAGCACGTGAACAATAGAATACAAACAAGGTGCTACTGATTTTTAGGGAACAATAATTGCTCAAATGTTTATCAGAACAATATTTTAGCTTAAAATAAAATACAATCATTATTTTATTCATTGATGGATACAGCTCTTGATTCTTGACCATTGGGGTTATACTGCCCCCCCCCCCCCTACAGCAGTCGGACACTAGGCAGGAAAGCTTGACTTCGCCTATGGGCAGTCCCAGGGGGTATACACCCACTCTTGGCTATAGGCTCCCAGTTTTTTTCTGCCTAGTCAGTAGTAAGGACCTAGTTCCTTGCTGAGATCTCTGGCCCTGGCAATTTTTTTTCCCTTTTTTTAAATGTATTTTCTCTTTCGTTCATTGATGGACACAGCTACATATCAGCTTTGACCCTTAGTTATGCTGCTCTTCATAGGAATAGGACTTGGCAGAAACAAATTTGACTACGCTCATAGGGCAGTCCTGGGGAGTATACTCACACTTTCTCCTATAGGACTTTCCGTTTTTTTCTGCCCAGTCAGGAGTAAGGACCTAGCTCCTTGCTGTTCCTAGCATTTTTTTCCTGTTTTTAAGCTGAACTTTTTTTCCTTTGTTTTTCTCTCTTCAAGTCTGTTCCAGTGAGAACTGCAATCAACTGCCGGACTGGGTGACGCACTGGATATTCTAGATCCTTGCTGTCTCCCCAGTCTGGAGAGCGAGTGTGTACAGACCGCAGCTCCGCGCTAGGTTGGCCGCGACATTGGCTGGCGAGTGATACACACGTGGCCTGATTCGCAGTGTACCTCCTGGCCCACAGCACCCCCCTATTCCAAGATGGAGAGGTGATCTGCCCAGAGTGGTGTTCTGCCCGGTTACAAAGGTGTAGTGAGTAGTGTCCCCCCTCTTCTCTGGGAAATTTCAGGGTGTACGCGGGCCTCTCCCAGGGTTGGTCGGCCCCCCATGTGTCCTTCCTACCCTAATGGCACCCCCTTCTCACTAGCGGGGTCACCTGCGCTAGCTATTTTACCCCCCCACCTCCCCTAGCCCCCCTCTTGGGGTGGCTGTGCTGATTTGGTGTGAGCGTGCGGTGGAGGCTCCATTTGACATTTATGTGCCATGATGCCCTGGAAGGGGGTCCCTAGCTAGGCCCTCCTTGCTGGAGGAGGTACCTGAAGGGTCACTGGGGGCCAGGGGGGTCTCATAGCTGACTGCATGGGAGCTTGGCGGCCAGGTTTGTGTAGTACAGCTGCCATGTGTTTGTAGCTTCCCATTAAAGGCTATGCGGCGGCCTTTTTCTTGTAGTCTATGGGAGCGGTGATCGGCGGTCAGCCTCTAGCAGTGGTACGGCTGTTTCCTCTTCCTCTCTGGTCGGCCTGGAGCAAGCTACTGGCGCTTTCGCTCTCCCTACTGAAGCGGTGGTGGTGAGTTCCTGGGGCTATATATACTTCCTTATGTTATAGCAGCGCTGCTTGGTGTGCTGGGACCTGTAGTGCCATTGGTACAGCGGTGGTTGGTTTTCACAGCCTTTTTTGTGCAAATTTTTCTGGTGATCCCTAGGTTACTATGGAGCCCCCAGAGCAGGTGTCACCACCTGACCCACTCTCAGAAGCTGCAAGACTCTCTGGGTCTCAGTCCGCTCTGGCGGCCATAACAGCGGTACTGCAGTCATTGGTGTCAAAATTGGATATGGCTTTTCAGAAGAGACATAGTAAAAAATGCCCTCTGCTTTCATCTGCTTCCACTGCGTCCTCAGATTCTGGGGATGATTTGGCCTGCCACGGACGTTAGTCAACCCACGGGGTCTGCGTCCACGCACCTTGAGTGCTCTGACAGTGAGGATGAGTCCTTTTCCACTACATCTGCGCAAGAGAAGGCGCTTGTGGAGGCACTCATTGTATCAGTGCGGGAAACTTTAAAAATGGAGGACACTGCTACTGCGCCGATGCAATTTGGCACCCGCAGACCTTCCAAGGTGACTAAGGTGTTTCCCTTTCCTGCCTATTTCAACAAGATTGTTGATCAGTGGGGTTCCCCAAAACGCATGGTTGGGATACCTAAGCATTTCAATAGGAGATATCCCTTTGAGGAGTCCCTCTTAAACTGACAGTCCCACCAGTGGTGGATTCTCAGGTTTTCAGGTTGAATAAAGTCACTTTGCTCCCAGTGGAGGGCGCTCCGTCTTTTTTAAAGATCCTGTAGACAGGAAGGCTGAATATCTGGTCTGCATCTTTTCACTGTGGCAGGTTCAATTTTGAGGCCAGTGTTCACCATAACCTTGGTCTCTCAGACCTTAACAGATTGGGCAAAGCTTCTGCATTAGGATTTGGAAGGGGGACTGCGGTGACCCTTCGCCACATGATTTGGCTGAAATGCTGGCCTGTGGATCAGGCTTCCAAAAAAGGTGCTGACGAATCTTCCCTTCGTGGGAGATCGAGCTTCTATGGACGAGATCATAAAAAGGTCTCACGGGAGGTAAGAGCACCCAGCTTTCGCAGGTCACTAAAAGCAGAGAGCCTCGCCGCAAACGTGGTCCTGTCTTCTCAGCCCACAAGCGACCCTTGCGTCCCGCGGAGGCGCAGGACAAGGGTTCTAAATCCTCCCATGCCTTCTCGGGAGGTCCCAAGAGACCCTTGGTTGGTAAGTCCAAAGCAGCCTCAGCCGGCCCCGCAGATAAGTCCTCCTCTACCCGTACATGGGGTAGGGGGATGTCTTTGCTTCTTTCTGGAACAGTGGACCTCTTTCGTTCAAGACAAATGGGTCCACGAGTTGGTTTGGTTACAAGATCGCGTTTTGGTCCTTGCCCCCGGCAAGGTTCTTTCCTTCCAAACTGCATTTGTCCTCGGATCGGCTACAAGGCCTTCTCAGGGTGGTACAGGATTTGCTTTCACAAGGGGTCATTGTACCAGTTCTAGAGTCGGAACGTTTCCAGTGTTTCTGTTCAAACAAATTTACTGTTCACAGGAAGGAGAGCAACGTCCGTCCAATCTTGGACCTCAAGACCCTGAACTGCTGTCTGTGGGTACAGAAATCTAGAATGGAGTCCATTCGCACCAAAGTGGCTTCACTTCAACAAGGGGATTTTCTGGGATTTTATCGATTTTTAATCAAGGACGCTTACCCCCATGTCCCAATCTATGTCGGGCATCAGTGTTATCAATTTGTGGCGTTTTTTCTCTCTCTATATATATTTTATTTGATTATTGCAAAATATAACAATCATAAAGACCAAAACAGTCCTGGGGAAGGCCTAGGGGTCAATAACAAAGTGATGCATGCACATTTTGAGTAATGACAGAATTTTAAACAAGGTTTTACCCGCTAAACCTCGTGTAATATCTACTCTTCGTAACAGGTTGGCCCCTAATGTTCTAGATCCCCCTGTTGCTAAACCTAGTTTTCAGTTTAAAGTTGAGTTCCACCCTAAATTTACACTTACCTCCATCTTCTCGCTCCGAGTCACCTGAAAAACAAATGGATAATCGCAATTTTTTTTTTTTTTTTTACTTACCTTGTAGAGAAAATATACTTACCTTACTTCCTTCTTCCTCCCCTCGGCGGCCACGGCGATTTGTCACTTCCTGGCTTTTGCAATGATTCCTGGGAGCTGAACGTCATCGCTCCCAGGAATCAATGCGCCTGCACCGGCCCCGACGTCAGTTCCGGTGCGCGCACCGGAAGTGACGGCGGGGCCGGTGCAGTGCATCGTGGGACCGAAGAAGAAGGAAGAGGACGCCGAAGAGGATCGCGCTGGCTTCAAGCTGCCCACACCTGAGATGGTAGCGCTGGAGAATACTTTTTCAAGGTAATTATTTCTCCTAAAAGGTAAGTGCAAACCGGGACAGATCAGAGGCTAGCCATTGTGGAATGTACTAGCCCTGACTGTCCCGGGGGTATTTTTATTAAAAAAGTATCCCCTGGGTTACATAGTAGGTGAGGTTAAATAAAGACAATAGTCCATCCAGTTCAACCTGTGTAGGTGTGTGTGGCTGTAATCCTCTCACATACCCCTGAATGTTCTGATCCTTGAGATACACGTCCAATAGTCTTTTGAAAGCCACCATACTACCCGCAGAAACCACCTCTTGTGGTAGAGAATTCCACAATCTTGTAGCCCTAACAGTAAAGAACCCCCCACGTTGCCTGAGGTTAAAACGCTTCTCCTCTAATCGCATTGTATGCCCCCGAGTCCTCATGCAATCCCTTCGACTAAACAGCTTTTTTTCTAAGCTGAGATCCCCATTGAGATATTTAAAAATTGCTGTCATGTCCCCCCTCAGGCGTCTCTTCTCCAGGGAGAATAAATCAAGCGATTGCAGACGCTCTTCATAATCAAGGTCCTCCAATCCCCTAATTAGTTTAGTTGCCCTTCTCTGGACTTTCTCCAGCTCCAACACATCCCTTCTGAGGACTGGCGACCAGAACTGGACAGAATACTCCAGATGCGGTCGGACCAGAGTTTTATAAAGTGGAAGGATTATAGTCTTATCTCTGGAATACATCCCTTTCTTTATGCATGCTAATATTCTGCTAGCTTTGGCAGCTGCCGCTTGACATTGCAACCAAGACTCCCAGATCCTTCTCCATTTTTGATTCCCCCAAGGGTTCCCCCTCCTAACGTGTATTGTGCTTTTATGTTTCTAGTCCCCAAGTGCAAAACCTTACACTTCTCTACGTTAAACCTCATTTGCCAAGTCGTTGCCCACTCCGTTATTTTGTCCAGGTCATCCTGTAGGATATCTGCTTAATGCTGTGCAGTTATTGCCCTGCCCAATTTTGTGTCATCTGCAAAAACTGATATTGAACTACTGACCCCGACCTCAATGCTGTTTATGAATAAATTGAACAAGGTTGGTCCCAGGACTGAGCCTTGAGGGACCCCGCTTACTACCTGACCAGTCTGAGTATGCGCTGTTTATTACCACCCTTTGGACACGCCCTTTTAGCCAGTTCCGTATCCAAAAGCAAACCCTGCTGTCGATACCTGCAGACCTTATTTTATAAATTAAGCGCTTATGGGGAACTGTATCAAACGCCTTAGCGAAATCTAGGTACACCACATCCACTGGTCTGCCCCTATCTAGCTCACAGCTCACCTCCTCGTAGAATGCTAATAGATTGGTTTGACAAGAACGCCCATTTGTAAACCCGTGCTGGTTATTACTGATGCTGCTGTTGTCTTTAGCAAACTCTACGATATAGTCTCTTATCATCCCCTCCATAAGTTTACATACTATCGATGTCAAACTGACAGGCCTATAATTTCCCGGGACATGCCTCTGACCCTTTTTGAATATCAGAATCACGTTAGCTTTCCTCCAATCTCCTGCTACATCTCCTGTCCTAATACTGTCCGCAAAGATCAGGAACAGTGGTCTGGATATAACCTTACTGAGTTCCTTGAGTACTCTCGGATGTACGCCATCCGGGCCTGGTGATTTTTGTGTTAAGTTTATCCAGCCTTTCCCTGATTTCACCCTCTGTTAGCCATAGTGGCAAGTCCTGTGTATTACTACTAACCAAACAGTCATGGTCAGTGTACCCCTCCGTTTCCTGTGTAAATACTGACGAGAAAAAAGCATTCAGCACGGTTGCTTTTTCAGTGTCCTCTGTAACCATCCTCCCATCATCGCTAATTATGTGTGCAATATGCTCTACCCTAGTTTTTTTGCTGTTGATATACTTAAAGAATTTCTTTGGGTTTTTTTTTTACTATCCTCCGCTATTTGTCTCTCAAAGTCTATTTTAGCCATCTTGATTTTGTGTTTACACTTCTTATTTGCCTCCTTGTATTGGTCGAAAGCCAATACTGTGCCTTCTGATTTATATTTCCTGAAGGCCAATTTTTTTCCCCTAATAAGATTTTTAACGCTACGGTTTAGCCAGCCAGGTTTGGCCTTTATCTCTTCTAAATTTATTTCCCATAGGAATGCACTGCAAGATGCCTTTGCTAAATATGTTCCTAAAGCATTCCCATTTTTCCTCTGTGGTCAGGGATCCCAGGGTTCGGTCCCAGTTTACCCTTTCCATCAATGAGTACAATTTTGGAAAGTCTGCCCTTCTGAAGTTAAGGGTTCTATGTTCCCCACTTGCATTGTTCTATTGTTATTTACACTAAATGTGATCATCCTGTGATCGCTAGAGCCCAGGTTGTCCTGGACTCCAACCTCCGAGATTATGTCTGGGTCATTAGTGATCAATAGATCCAGGATTGCGTTTTCTCTAGTAGGAGAATCCACCAGCTGTGACATGTAATTATCCTGTAAGATTTCCGTGAATAGACGGGCCTTATGTGAGTGTGTAATCCCCTCTCCCCAGTCAATGTCGGGATAATTGAAGTCCCCCAATATGATGACTGATCCTAGCTTTGCCACTCCGCTTTAATCTCACTGGTTATTATAGATGTAAAAGATGTCAGGTTTGTTTGCTCAATAAGTGCAAACATAGGAATATCAGAGAGTTCACCTCTACCAGCACTGGAGCGGTACACGCTATCAAGCCTTTTCTGTCCCGCTCTAGTGCAGGCGTTGTGTATCTCTTGCAGTGTCCTTGTGGGTTGCAATATATAGGCAGGACTAAGCGCCCCCTGCAGGTACGCTTAATGAGCACATAGCCAACATCAGAAAGGGCTTTAGACCACATTCGGTATCTAAACATTATCTCCTCACTCACAATAAGGACCCTAGTAATACAATCTTTTTGGGTATTGGTAAATTTAGCCCCCATTGGCGTGGAGAGCCTTTAGTGAGAGGATTGTCCAGGCTCGAGATGTCTTGGATCCATAGGGTCAAGACGTTTGCGCCTTTCGGTTTGAATGTAGATGTTGTCAACGCTTTTATTGATAATTCTTGATTGTATTTATATTTGTTTTTATTTTTATTCATTTTTTTATTTTATTTTTTATATTATCTGTTTTTTTGTGAACTCTGTTTGAGCCACGGATTTACATATACTAGTCATGATATTGATCTGCATCCTCTGTTTTTTTGCTAATTTTTAGTCTTTGTTTTTTGTTTTCTATACTTTGAGCCCAATAATTTCATAATTGTTAGAGCCATAGTTGCAGTTTTTTTGTTGCTGCAGTGTTAGCCTTTGGCTTTCTAATTTTTATTTATATTTTTGTGAGCATGCTATTCAGTGGCTGTGTATTTTTGGTAACATCACGCTAACACCAGTTGCCATAGTAATAATTGACCCCAAAGGAATGAATAAACTATCTAAATATAACCTGTTACGTGGTTTTAGTGCTCTAGATATTTTATTTTGGAGTGGAGAACTGCCCTTTTCGTATTTTATTCCCCCTTTTTTTTTTTTCTCTAGTACTGGCAACTGATCCCACTTCTAATATGGAGATTGCTGAGTAATTCCGGGGTTCAGACCGAGACGGAGCTTCTTATGTCAGGATAGATAAGAGAAAGGATTCAGTTGGGGTGGGGAGGTAGAGCAGGGGAAGGTCTAATCTAAATACAGAAGGTTTCGATGATTCCATGTAAGGTTCCCATTTCATATGGAAGCGTTAGGGGTGGACTTGTAGATGATCAATTCCAGTTTTTCTTCACAACGGAGATTCTCGAGATCAGTTCTTACATCAGCGGCAGAGAGGGGCAGGGTGGAGGCCCATTTGCTGAGGATGGCCCTTCTAGCATTCATTAAGCAAGTTAAAATCCAGGCTTTGTTTAGACGAGCTATGGAAAATTGAGACTTAGTAGTGTCCACCAGACCGAAGAGAGAATGGATACCAGCCATGCAAGGACCCTGTTACCATGACTACTAGGTTCTCAACGTGGTCCCAAAAGCGAGAGATGAGGGGACAGCTCCAAAGCCTGTGGAAAAAAGTAGGGCAAATCTGGAGGCACCAAGAACAACATTGGGAAGGCGTAGTTGACGCCGAAGTTGGGAATGGAGAGTAGGCTCGGTGCATAATCCTAGATTGCTCCCTCCAGAATTGATTGGTGAGAAATGTACAGGTGGAGTTGTACCCTGCCAAGATGTAGTCCTTTGGTTCTGAGAAAGATGGATTCTTGTCCCATGGGAATGTTTTGACCATATTTGTAGGCTGAAGGAGATGGGATTGGATAGGTTTGTAGATATAGGAGGTTTTGAGGAGGTTAAGCTCTAGGAGAGAGTCGATAATAGACTTACGACGTCTCCTTTTTTTTTTGTCTTGGCAAAGACTAGCTGTAAAGGTGGAGGCTTGATGCACATAGAGGAAGTGATGAGCTGATAAGTGGTAATGGTAGGATATGAAAAGGAAGGGGCGACCATGATGAAAGGTAAAAAAGTTGAGCAATATTGGACAGCCCAGGGGAAGCCCATGTGGAAAAGACTGCACCCTGTCCTGAATGAGGGAATAAGTGGTGAACAGTAAAAGGGAGACTTCTAGATATGAAGGGAGGAAGTCCCCAGTTTTTTCCTAATTTCTCGCCAGGCTATTTGCGTGTCTCTTTATCAGGAGACTGTATTTTAGTAAGGGGGGGGGAGAAATTGATTTACAGTGTAGGAGAGTGGGCAATCCACATGGGTCAACCATCTGGGATTCGAAATTGGAGTATCTAGAAGACCCTGTTATCCAGTCCAGGCCCACTCTAAGGAGTCAAGGGAGATTGTATAGCCAGACGTCTGGAAGGTTTGCACCACCCTCATGTTTTAGGTAGAAATAATGTGTGAATGGAAAGACATAGGAAGGATGTGAATAATTTGTAAAGAGAAATTATATCTTTCTGTCTCATTAGTAGTGGGATTGTCTGCAGGTGGTAGGGGAGTTTCGGGAAACTAACCATTATATAAGTGGCATCTGCCCATTAAGGGTAGGGGGAGACTTGACCATTTATCCAGCTCCTTGGCAATTTTGGTGAGGATAGGGGGAAAATTGCCTATGTTGATGCCCAGGTACGTTATGTGTGTTTTAGCCACCGAGAAGGGAGATGGATTTGACCAAGTGGGATTATGGGTATGAAAAAGGGGTAGGATTTTCGCTCTTGGAAAAGTTGATGCGGAGACCTGAGCAGAGCCGGAATCCGTCCAAAATTGTCTTTGATGTGTTGCATATCTATAGTGGGATTAGAAGTGAAAAACAGGATATCTTCTGCAAAAAGGGCAGTGTGAACTTCTTCCTGACCCTCTTTTGACACCATGGAGGTTAGAGTTCGAGGAGGAAACAGGAATAAAGAATAAGGGTTCAATCGCTAAATTGAAGAAGAGAGGAGATAGAGGACATCCCTGTCTGGTCAACATGGTGTTGACCAAATGGAGAAAGGGACCATTAAAGCAAATTTCTGGAGAGCAAGCCCCAACCAGTGAAAGTCGACATTGTCAAAGGCCTTCTCGGCATCCAATGTAACAATAGCTAGATCACTGGCGGGGCTTGTCCTAGCCTGCTCCAGTACTGCCAGGACTTTTCGAATGTTAGATGTGGCCGAGCGACCGTGGGTAAATCCTGCTTGGGAGGGATGTATGAGAAAAGGCATATTCGAGGCCAGTCTGTTGGCCATAATTTTAGATAGGATTTTCAAATCCAGGTTAAGTAGGGAGATTGGACGGTGGGAGCCTGGTTCAGTTGGATCTTTGCCTTTTTTTTGGAATGAGTTTAATAAAGGCTTGAAAGGCCGTGGATAGATGGTTACCTCCATCTAGTATGGTATGATAGACTGATGTGTGAGTAGGGACAGTTAAGTCTGCTAGTTTATAGAACGCAAAGGTGAAGCCACCAGGATCCTGGGCTTTACCAGGTGCCAGAGATGAAATTGCAGCTTTGACTTCCTCATAGAATAATGGGCCATTCAATTGCACTAGATGGGAGGAGTCAAGCTTGGGAATCTGGACCTCATTGAAGGTGAGGGCTTCAGATTCATCTATGGGGTTGGGCCGTAAGTTTGGCATAGAACTGTTCCATAATGGAGTTAATTACTTTCGGGTTGGAGAAAGGTTTACCAGATGGGTCTTTCAGGGTATGGATATGGGTCAGAGTACACGGACCTTTGCAGAGATGGGCTAGAAGTTTGCCCGTTTTGTTCCTGAATCTATGAAAGCAGAGGTCTGTTAGTCGTTCTTGTGCCATTGCCCATAGGTCAAAATGGGATTTAGCCTCCTTCCACTTAAGTCTATTGGACAGAGAATTTTGCTGTGAGAGGCAGGCTTTCTGCCAAGCGAAGCGCATCGCTCACCAAACAAAATTGTCCGATTATGCTCTTTTTATTTGCTATAATAAAAGCTGCCTCTTAGTACAGCTTTTCCCGTCTCCCACAGCAAATTGGGGCTATTGGGAATGAGTGTTGGCCAAAAAGTCCGGTTTTCTTCAGGGAGCGTATTGGGTTGAGATTATGGGCGAAGTATGAAGGGAATCGCCAGTGTTTGGACAAATTGGGGGAAATCGGTTAAGGTAATGGAGATCGGAGCATGGTCGAAAATCGCTATATCTCCAATGAGTAGGTCCACTGTAAATCTTAAAAGTGCAGGGTTGCAGAAGAAATAGTCTATCCTGGAGAGGGTATTGTGCGGTGCAGAGTAGGTGGTCTATTCCCTGCCTATGGGGTTGGCAGATCGCCAAAGATCGACCAGCTGAAGGCCTTCAATGGAAGTGTGTAGTGGGGTGTGTGAGGTGTGGGGGGGGGGGGTAGATGTCTAGAGTTGGATTTGTCTTCTAGTGTGTTCATTGCTGCATTAAAATCTCCTACTACCTGCATTGGGAAGTGGACATAGGGAGCTAAACGGGAGGTAAGGAGCTGGAAGAAGGGTTTGGTGGGGGCGTAAATATTAGATAGGAACAATTTCTTTGAGTTGATGTTCAATTTGACGATGGCCAGATGGCCCTTGTCATCTGTTTCAACCAAAAGAATTTTGCAGGGAGGTTGTTTGTGGATAACAGAATCCCCTAGGGTGTGGGACTTTAAAGGCAACTTGAACATCCAATAATGAATATAAATGTATAAAAATATATTTATTCCGTTAATATATAAAAAGCATTATCAAAATGCAAAAGGTAAATGCAGAAACAATATACATCATAATTGAAAACAATCACAGCTAACAATGTGTGTATCACATGAAACCAAGAGACTGGGTGAATGCTTGAATTCCAGGGAAGACACGCGTTTCGGAGGTCTACTGGAACTCCTTCATATCGAAATATTTATAAAGAAATGTGTGTGCGTGTGTGTATATATATATATATGTGTGTGTGTGTATATATGTGTATATTTGATCCACTGTGGAAAAGTATCCCACATAACGAAAAGAGAAGGGCAATGCTGTCACATGTAGGGATCTCTTGTTCCAAGAAGCATTCAAACTGGATGAAGGGTGGTTAATGTCCAGACATTTTTAATGTATTGCATATGATATGGTAAACAAATTCAGACTCGATATTTTGCTCTTTATCTGCTCTTCCATCTGTAAGTTATGTGGAATATCCATATTAATATTTTTCCTCACCTCATTGTATACGAATATCCTCTTGATTTGTGTCCTCTCATTGATGTTATCACCTCTCCTTTTTGGAACTAGTACCTTCATGACCATGTATTTTTGTTTAACAGGCATGCTGTCTCATGCTTTTCCATCCTTATGCCCCTCTTTTGTCTCTGATGCTGTGGCGCTCCCTCTTCAGTGTGATGCGCACGCATCTAGAGTCTTCAGTGTGCGTTGGTGTCCCTGGAACGCCGGACGCCGCTCCGCCTTGTATTGGGTCAGCATGGTGGGTTCCAAAGACGGGGGACCCAATTGGTCTATGCTGTTGCATGCGAGCGATCAGCATTGATCCTGCATGCGCCAGTGTCCTTATCTACCGGCGATGGCGAACTTAGTCTGTTCGCTGCGCCGGTAGAAGCAGGACGCTTTTCCTCCCCTCTCTGCCAAGGTAATCTCTTACTATTATTCAAACTACGTGGAACCTCTGTCTTTGCACTGTTGATCTGCATCTCCTTATTTTTCAAACCACGGGGGACCTTTGGATGTTAAGCATTCTTATTATGCACAGCCTCTTTTTGGTGTCTGCACTTTTCTTTACATTGAACTTCCACATCAAATGTTGTATTTATACAGCTGCTTCCTTATTATGTCATGAGGGCTTGGTCACTCTGCCAGTGGCGTAGCGTGGGTTGTCAGCGCCCGGGGCAAGGTAAGTAATTTGCACCCCCTACACAAATCTACTAAAAAGGAAGAGAGAGAGCGCTCTAAGTGCAGACAATCTTTAATAGTAACAAGGCATAAGTAATGTAACTCACTAGAAATCAAAGTCATCAAGCTGTGTTGAGTCACGGACATAAGAAATTCCTCTGGGAGATGCCATCCACTCGTATGCAGCTGTCCGAAGCTTGATAACCGGTCAGAGGAGAGAAGGGAGCCGGCTATCCCCTCCAACAATCGGCGGTCAGCATCTGTGGTAGCGGCTGCGATATCCGGTGGAAGAAGGAACTCGGCCTCGTCACCAGGGAATGTTAGGTATGTGGAATATGCACGTTATGCACAACACGTTTCTGAGCATGCGCCGGGTCACGTACGGCCCCGCGCGCTCTTTCTTCAGGTGCTGTGGAACCGTGAATATTCCCAGGTATATATGGTGCACAATCAAGGATAATTGGACTCAGCCCAGGAGAAGAACCTACTCATGGTAAGCAATACTATATAACACTGCAGTTGATCACTACATCAATATAAAAAGCAATAGCTGCACATATGTGGAGTCTGTTCAGCCGATCAAATACTAATCAATGTATGTGGAAGCTAAAAGGCAATTAATCATCAATTTCATTCTAGTGCAAAAAAGTTTTTTATAATACAAATAAAATAAAATAAAACTAAAATAAAACTAAAAGAACCCAAGCTAGCAAGGGCTCACTGAGGACCCCTAGAGTTGTTGTATAAAAGCAATAATACATGAAATGGATATAATCCATATAGATAATGAATGATCATGAAACCGTTGGTGCCAATGATTTGATTCGATATTAAAACCATTAAATGGGATAAACATCACATGATAAACAGACAAAAATCTGCATATTGCAAGTATACTTGTAACCTCTATAATTTGATTGTGCACGGAACTAAAGGGAGAAAACAAGATATTGCGACATATCTGTAAGAGCAACAAATGTAAGAATATAAATACATAAA
The DNA here is from genome assembly GCF_965119305.1 of Pelophylax lessonae. Classification (NCBI taxonomy): domain Eukaryota; kingdom Metazoa; phylum Chordata; class Amphibia; order Anura; family Ranidae; genus Pelophylax; species Pelophylax lessonae. The sequence goes on from NC_138779.1 coordinate 165,433,519, forward strand.
AAATTGTAAAATATTATAAAATACTCAGGCTTAGGACGCAGCATTAGAAGATGGTATGTACATCCAACTCTTCATTTAACCCTCGAGGCGCAAGGGCATCCAATGTGTAAATCCAGAAGGTTTCTCGCATACACAATTTTGAAAAACGTTCTCCTTCTGGCAATTCTTTGGGGATAGCTTCAATGACCCAGATTTTTAGACCCTCAGTAGATTTACCGTGGATTTCTTGAAAGTGTCGCGGGACGCTATGGAGATCACATCCCCCCTCAATGAAGCGGCGAGGTTTCCCAAAGCGTTGTCTGACTGGTCTAATCGTGCGACCTACATAGAGCAGTTGGCACGGGCATATCAGACAGTACACCTTCCGCCCTGACAAGTAGGACCACGCTGCGCAGCATTGCGCATGCGCGGCCTACATATAAGACGCCGGGGATCCCTGGAGCGTGCCATTCATCTCCTAAGCACTGGCGAAGAAGCACCTCCTGGACGACGGTGGATAGGCCCCTCTTTGGCTAGATGGAACTCCCCCTGCTGGACTAAGGTAACAACCTTACTAAAAATCTCATGTAGTACTACTCACTATGGAGATTATCATGGGACATACCCTGAAAAACTGTGTGTTCTTTTTATGACACACAGATTATCCTGCATTACAAGATAAACGGATCAAGTAAGGTAAACACAATTTACATTCCTTCCCTTCTTGAAAAACTTACTTGATACACAAAAATATATATCTTTCAGGGAACGGCCACCTACCATCAAGGGCACTAATTGTGAGGGACTCTGATATCCCGGGACCATGTGAGTATCCACAAGACCCGCAAGTGTGGCATAGATACTTACCCAAAGAAAATATATGATTAACGTTACTACAATCATACTTGGTCTTTCAGAAAAAATTCCCACCGTACTCCTTTTTTCTTTTTGGGGATTCTGTGGTTACCCTGGAGAAAAAGAGAGGTACCTCCATACACACTGATCTTAAGACTGCACAAAAAACTGAATGTAAGCAATAAATACCTTTTTGAACACCGATTATATAAATCAAGAATTTACTCTAACCATACGATACTAATAATGACATCATTAAAGATATGGTGAACCCTTGAAAAAGGCATGGCCGAATAGGCAGAGCCGAAACGCATTGGAATTGAGACGCCTCCTGCAACATCCAAAATTCATGGATGTCAGGAAATTGTGTTTCTAAAAGTCACCAATAATCAGTGTCACACCTTTATATTTCTTGCACTACCACGGATGGGCCTCTTACCCACCCAGCACACAATATTTACTTGTATAAAGTTGTAAATAAATATGTTTTTTATGAAAAACTTTGAAAAATCGCATAAACGCTTCAATCGCTTCAAAATCGCTTCAAAGTCCCACAACTGGTCCAAGGCACCAAAACTATTTTGTATTAGTGTAAAAGAGATAAAGCACTCGTGATCTGATCACCAAAGGGTATCCAAAGAGGCTGCTTACCAGATCAATATGGTCACCCAAATCAATGGATAAACCTCAGCTAGCTTATTGTCTGCAAAGAGATCCGCCAGGTGTTATTCGCTTGTTGCATGGAACATATGTATGGAGATGTTCAAGGTAGAAAACCAGGAACCAAAAAGATATAAATTGGCAAGAACATAGCGTGATGCTGTACAACTAAAATGGTTTATTTAACCACTTTACCACTAGAGCATTTTGCTGTCTTACGTCTGGGCCACTTTTTGCGATTCGGCGCTGTGCAACTTTAACTGACAATTGCGCGGTCGTGCGACGCCGTACCCAAACGAAATTTACGTCCTTTTTTTCCCACAAACAGAGCTTTCTTTTGGTGGTGTTTGATCACCTGTGCGATTTTTACTTTTTGTCCTATAAACAAAGAGCGTTTTATTTTGAAAAAATAACAATATTTTTAACATTTTTTTATATGAAATTCCCCCCAAAAAAGATGTAAAAAACAATTTTTTTTTAATTTTTGGCCAATTTGTTTTCTGCTACCCATGTTTGGTAAAAAAAAATCGCAACAAGCATATTTTGATTGGTTTGCGCAAAAGTTATTGCGTTTACTAACTAAGGGAAAGATTTCTGTCATTTTTGGTGTTTTTTTTTTTTTAACGAGTAATGGCGGCGATCTGCGTTTTTTTTTTTTTTTTTTTTTTGCGGGACTGCGACATTGCGGCGGACAGATCGGACCCTTGACTGACATTTTTGACACTTTTGGGGGTACCAGTGACATTACTGCAGTAATCAGTGCTATATATATGCACTGTTGCTGTAAAAATGACACTGGCAGGGAAGGGGTTAATTTTATGGGAGAGGGAGGGGTTAATGTATGCCTGGTGCTTACTGACGTGTGTGGGGGGGGGGGGGAGGTGACTGAGTGAGCCAGGGACAGATCGGATGTTCAGCTATGCTGAACACTCCGATCTGTCACGCCCTGTCACTGAGGAGATCCGCCCGCTCTGTTTACACAGGCGGGCGGATCTCCAAACTGGATTCCCCGACGATCGGGGCAGAGCAGCAGCGATCGCCGCCGCTCCTCCCCTGGCCCGACTCCCGCCGTGAATGAAAACGGCGGGAGCGCGCCTACAGGGGAGGAGTCTAGCGACGTAGGGATAACGAGCCACTGTGCCGCAGTAGCAGCACAGTGGCTAGAGGTAAAGCGGTTAAAATAAAACCGTGCACTCACATATACAACGCCAGTTAGAGCATGTATTTCCATGTAGCAGTTGTAAAGGAGCAAAAGATACAGCGTCCTGACATGCGATCGTAGGCCGGCTCTGGGGGCATGGTTACGTCACGTCTGACTCCACCCAGCTAGTTTCGTTATACGCTTGACATCATCAGGGGCGTGGCTGTCAGACGTGACTCCACGCCTTTTTGTATCCCCCATACTGATTCCTACACTGACCTACCGGACACCTTCACTGACCCCTACACTGACCCCCCCCCTACACTGACCCTTCTTCCCTGCCCCTCCTTTGCTGACACCCCCTACACCGACCCCTTCACTGACGCCTACACTGACCCCTACACTGGCCCCCATACAGTGACACATACACTGGCCCCCCTTCACTGACCCTCCTTCCCTGACCCCCCCTTCACTGACACCTACACCTTCACTGACCTCTAAACTGCCCCCCCTACATTGACCCCCCTACATTGACCCCCCCTACACTAACCGCCCTACACTGACACCCCCATTCATTGAACCCTACACTGACACCTACACTGACCCCCCCCCCCCCCACATTGACACTGACCCCCCCTACATTGACCCACCTACACTGACACCACTTTACTGAACCCTTACACTGACACCTCCCCCCACATTGACAGCTACACTGACCCCCACCACACTGATCCCTTCACTGACACCTACAATGACCCCCCCCCCCCCCCCTGCGGGCATGGTACAGGAGAATGCAGGGCTGCGGGCATGGTACAGGAGAATGCAGGGCTGCGGGCATGGTACAGGAGAATGCAGGGCTGTGGGCATGGTAATGGTACAGGAGAATGCAGGGCTGTGGGCATGGTAATGCTACAGGAGAATGCAGGGCTGTTGGCATGGTACAGGAGATGCAGTGCTGTGGGCATGGTACAGGTTTACCATGCCGCAGCACTGCATCTCTTGTAGTATGCCCGCAGCCCCGCATAATGGCATGTAGTGCGGCTGTGGAGGAGACTCACGTGTTCCTGAGGCGTCATAGATTTAAAAATGGTGCCCCCCGGCGCCAACACGTCATTGTGCATGCGCCGCCGCTCGGGAAAGCTTGTGAACGTGTACGGCCTTACCCGAGCGGCGGCGCATGCGTAGGGACATGTTGGCGGCGGGCGGCGCCATTTTTAAATCTAAGGCGCCTCAGGAGCACGTCGGGCCGGCCGGGGACATTTTTTTTTTTTTATGACTGTAAGTGACACTGGCCCCCCCCCCCCAGATTTTGCACCCCGTGCAGCTGGCCCTGAGGAAGGGGGCTTGACTACCGAAACGCGTTAGCAGTCCTGACTTCAAGGACATGTTCCTGTTCATGTATGGTGGATTCTTGTAACACGCTTTTATTATCTTCAGGTCTGTGAGTATGCATTTGGCATTTTAATAAAATTACTAACAGTGACCACGGGTAATGCACTAGGTGTTTGCGCCTCCTTTCTCTTTCTTATATATATACATATACATACACATTTCTTTATAAATATTTAGATATGAATGAAGGAGTTCCAGTAGACCTCTGAAGAAGGCCACGCCCGAAACGCGTCAGTCTTCCCTGGAATTCAGGCATTCACCCAGTCTCTTGGTTTCATGTGATACATTGTTAGCCGTGATTGTTTTCAATCATGATGTATATTGTTTCTGCATTTACCTTTTGCATTTTGATGTTTTTTATATATTAACTGAATAAATAATGTTTTTATACATTTGTATTCATTATTGGATGTTAAAGTTGCCTTTAAAGTCCCACACCCTAGGGGATTCTTTCTGGCATGCATAACAAGGGATGATGTAACTTACATCCTGACACATATGACTGGACAAACCTATTTTGTGCCTAAGGACGAGTATGCCGGCTTTCCATTTGGGAGAGGCCTAACCATAGACTCAGCCCACTGAAAGTCTACAGAGGATTGGTGGGTTTCTTGGAGCAGTGCAACGTCCAACTTAAGGAGTTTTGGGTGTCTGAGAATGGCCATTTGTTTATGGGCAGACCCTAACCCCTTAACATTCCAGGAAATTACTTTCATATCAGGGTGGAGTTGGGGGTGGGGGTTTTATAAAATTAGCTGAATCATAAATGGAAGGGGGGGGATGTTTGATGCCTGATAAATGGTGCCTGAAAAGTGGGTCACGGAGAGGGGGGTGCTTGCATCCTGCGTTAGTGGGTGTGCAGTAGTTGCTAAACCAACAGGGAAGAACATGGGTAACCATAAATAACAAAAAACACACCACAATTTGTGGGAACTTCACTTTTTTCCTCTTCACTGACAGCGTTACTGGAGAAGTTGCTCGGTCCACTCACGGATTCTGGCATAATCTGGCCGTTGTGAGATCCAGGGAGAGCATCAGTGAGAGCGGAGGAGCCAGTGACCACGAGCGAGGAGCAGCAGGCTTAATGTGCAGGCGAAGCTGGAGCCACTTTGCTTCACTCCCGTCTCATGAGGCGCCAGAACTGGACGTGGCGTTACCCTTTGGTCTCGTTTCAGCTCCTCGGGTGTTCACAGAAGTGTTGGCCCCGGTGCTAGACTTGCTCAGACAGAGGGGGATTGCAATACTGAGTTACCTGGACGATCTCCTCCTGTGAGTCTCAGTCTGCCCCACAAAGATGATTTGGACATCACTGTGCAAAGTTTACAAGAGTTCGGCTGGACACTGAATTTTCAGAAATCAGCTCTGACTCCATCCAACAAATTGGATTACCTGGGTCTGACTTTGGATTCATCCTCGGCTCCAGTGTTTCTTCTAGAGGCGAAACTGTAAAAATTGCAGCATGCGATACGTCTCCTGTTTTCTGACCGCCGGTCATATCTCAGGACTTGCATGCAAGTGCTGGGTTTAATGGTCTCCACTTTCAAGGTGGTTCTGTTTGCTTAGTTCCACAGCAGACCTCTGCAAAGGGAGATTCTGGCCAAATGGAACAAGAATCCTCGGCCCCTTGACAATCTGATCTGATTGACCTGGAGTATGAGGGGCGCCTATTTTCTTCCCCTGTACTGGACGGTGGCCCCCATGGACACTAGCTTGTCCGGATGGCGAGGTGTCTTGGACACGGAATCGGCCCAGGAAGTTTGGTCTCGAGAGGAGTCCAGTCTGTTGATCAGCATCCTGGAAATGTAGGCGATCAGGCTTTGGCATATGTCAATAATCAAGGGGGCACAAAGAGTGCCCTTGCGGCCAAAGAAATGGCTGGCATTCTAAGGTGGGCAGAGCGCTTTGTTGCAGCCCTGTCTGCTGTGCACATTCCAGGGGTGGAAAATTGGCAGGCCGACTACCTCAGTCGGCAGGCCGAGTCCGGGCGAATGGTCTCTTCACCTGGAAGTGTTTCAACAACTGTCTGTCTGCCGTGGGGGACCCCCGATGTGGACCTGTTGGCCTCTCGTTTCAACCGGAAGGTTCAGAGGTTTGTGGCAAGGTCTTGGGATCCTCTGGCCGACGCTCTGGTGGCCCCCTGGGGTCAGTATAGATTTACGCTTTTCCTCCACTACAACTTTTGCAGAGACTGCTGCGCAGGATCAAGGTGGAAGGGATTTTAGCCATTCTGGTGGCCTCAACGGTCTTGGTACACAGGCCTAGTAAGGCTGGTAGCCGACGCTCCTTGGAGACTTCCTCTCGGGGAAGATCTCTTGTGTGGATCAGCGTTTAGCTCTGGGCACCATGAAGGGCCAGATTTCCGCCTTGGCAATATTTTTCCAACAAATTCCTTGGTTCACACTTTCATGCAGCGGGTTTCGCCATTTGGCTCCTCTGGTGTGGTCCCTGGTACCTCCGTGGGATCTCAATTTGGCACTGTCGGTACTTCAGAAACCTCCTTTTGAAAATTTTCGTAAACTTCCTCTGCTCACTCTGTCACAGAAGGTGGCCTTGTTGGTGGCTATTACTTCTGCACATAGGGTATTGGAGTTGGCTGTGTTGTCCTGTCGGTCACCTTACCTGGTGGTAAGGCGTTCCTTCCTAAGGTCGTCTAGGGTTTCCACCCAAATGAAGACATTGTGTTGCCTTCTATGTGCCCTAAGCTTAAACATCCTAAAGAAATTGCCTTACATTCCCTGGATGTGGTCCGGGCAATCAGGGTGTACCTGGCGGCGACTGAGTCCATTCGAAAATCGTATTCTTTATTTGTCCTTACGGATGGATCTCGTAAGGGGCAGGCTGCATCTGCTGCAACCATTTCCAGATGGATCAGGGAGATGGTGGTGCAGCCTATTCAATCAGGGGACAGGTTCCCCCTTTCCCTGTTAAGGCGCATTCTACAAGGGCGCTTAGTGCCTCCTGGACCATCCGTCATCAGGTGTCAGTGGTCAAGGTGTGCAGGGTAGCCACGTGTTTGTCTGTACACACGTTCACAAAGTTTTACAAGGTGGGTGTACTTGCATCTACTGATGCTGCCTTCGGCTGCAAAGTTTTGGAGGCTGCGGTTGCAGAGGCCCCTGCCTCTTGAGGGTGTATTTTTTCTTGGTTGGCGATGTTTAGCCCTTTTGGGAATTGTGTATTGCTGTGTTTCCCACCCCTCCTATTGACACTGCTTTAGGACATCCCAAGGGTCAAAGAAGATATGGAGCTGTGCCTGTCAATTAACGAAAGAGAAAACAGTATTTTCTCTATTCGTAGACAGACGCAGCTCCATATCTTTTTAGACCATTGTGTCATGAGGCTGGCCCTGCAGGTATAACCCCTCACACTCTGCTACAGCCCTTAAGTTTGTTTCTGCCTAGTTTAGAAGTAGGACCTAGTTCCCTGCTGGGATTTCGGTCTTAGCTATTTAAAAGGGAAATTTTTGTTCTATGTAATTTTTTATTTACTAATTAGAGTTCCTGGAGAACTACAAGCAACAGCCGTCTGGGTTTCGGACTGGATAATCTAGATCCTTAAGGTCTCCCAGCCTGGCCAGCGAGCGTGAGCAGGTTATAGCCCAGCACTAGGCCTCGCCGTGACAGACCCCCGATGGATGGGGACGAGCCTGCGAGTGGACCGTCTCACTGGGAAGTGATGACCTGGAACGCCCTTGACCTGGAATGTCATGAGTCGCAGCGTACCCCCTGGCTGGCAGCACTCACACCCCAGATGGGAGGTGGTCTGTTCAGAGTGGCGCCCACCTGGTACCATGGTATGGGGAGTAATGCTGTCCCCCCAATCCTCTGGCGGTCTTGGGGTGGACGTGGGCCCCCTCCTGGGAATGGTCGGACCCTCTGGAGATCCCTCTGTTCCCCTGGCCTCTCGGACATACCAGCCCCCCCCCCCAGTTAAGCCCCCCTTCCCCTAGAAGGTCCCTACCTTGGGGGTGGTAATATTACTGCCGCTGTCTGGGACTCCCCTCCGGTCTGGGAGACCGCATAGCACGCCATGGGGGCTGCCATTTTCCTGTAGATTCATGCTCATTATTTTCCATTGACAATGCATGTGCAGCAATTTTCTGTCAGTTCCCAATAGGAATACATGGGATGGCCATTTTCTTGTAGTCCAGATCGCTGACCCGGCAGCAGGCATGGCAAATTTGATCTAGCAATGCCCCAGGGATTTTTTTTACTTTTTCGATTTCCTATGTCAGATTGTTTTACTTTTTTTTTTTTTTTTTTTTTTACAGAACGTTCCAGCAAGCACCCTGAGCAGTTGCGTAATGTGTTTGGGGTCCCCTGTAGGTTTTCCTAGATCTGCCAACAGATTGTACTGGATTGGGATTTGTGATACCGCTAGTGCGGCGATGCGATCACGATTTTGCAATCTTTTTTTTTAAAGTGACACTGCATTATTTTATATCAGTGAAAAATGGAGTCCCAGGACAATGTTTCACCTACAGACCCCCTCGGTGCGGCTGCGGGACCCTGTGGGTCGCAGTTGGTCTGCTTTTACAGCAGTTTTGGAAAGCCTGGTGTCAAAGGTAGATCTTGTGTTCAAAAGTATTGATAGCCGCAAACGTCCGCTGCCTTCACCTCCATCGGTGGTATCCTCAGATTCTGAGGCAAATATGGCCGCCATGGACGCTCCCCATCCTGATGGATCAGTGTCTTCGCTTTCTGATGATGAAGAGGACCTGTCCTCAGCCGCTGCGTGGGAACACGCATTGGTGGAAGCACTCTTAGTTTACGTGCAAGAAACTTTAAAAATTGCAGATGAATCTACAGAGTCAGGTACGCAGGTGTCTTTTGGCTCCTGCTAAGCCCAGAAGTCAGGCAAGCTGTTTCCTTGTTCGGAGCTTTTTGACAATATTGTTAATGAACAATGGCAGCGTATCAAGCACATGCTAGTGGTGCCCAAGCGCTTTAAATGCCGTTTTCCCTTTGTGGAGGCAGTTACCACTCGATGGACCATACCACTAACAGTGTATCACTCAGTTTCCAGATTGAATAAGTCTACTGTGGTTCCGGGGGAGGAATCCCCGGCCTTTACAGACCCTGTGAATAGATTGGTGGAGTGTCTGTCCCGTCATGTACATGTGTTGGCGGGTTCGATACTAAAATCAATCTTTGAACATTCTGGTGTCAGACGGTCACTGAATGAGTGAAGTTACTTAAGGGGAACTTAGAATCTGAACAGTAAGGGAAACTTAGAATCTGAACAGTTCCTCAACCCCCAACCCCCCCCCCCCCCCCGGCGCTAATTGACTTCCTGGACCAGATGGCTCAAGCCCTTGTGTTCATGTGTAAAGTGGCCCCCCTAGTGGCCAGGGTTTCTGCAGTGGGGATTGCCCTTAGATGCATGGTGTGGTTAAAAAGCTGGTCGGCGGACCAGGCTTCCAAGAAGGCCTTAACTGGTCTTCCCTTTTACGGGGAAGAGGTTGTTTTGGATCTTCTCTGGATACACTGATCAAGGTCTTATGGGTGGGAAGAGTACTCTTCTTCCTCAATCCTCTAAGGGCAAGGCGCCATGTCATACACTGGGGCCTTCCTTCACTGCTCATAAGCGGCTTTTTCGTACCTCCGGGTCGCAAAAAAAAAAGGAAAGCCGTTCAGGTCTTCTGGGTGTTCCAAGAAGACATGGTCAGGCTCTGAACTGCTTCCTGTGGGTACAGAAGTTTTGGATGGAATCCATCCGCACGGTTGTGGCTTCCCTACACCAAGTAGACTTCTTGGCCTCCATAGATATCAAGTGAGCATTATCCATTGGTGGCGTTACCCTTTTGGTCTCGCCTCCGCTTCCAGGGTTTTTATCAAGGTACTGGCCCCGGTGTTGACATTGCTGCGCCAATGGGGGATTGTGGTACTGAGGTATCTGGACGATCTCCTTTTGAGAGCAGACTCTCATTCAGCCCTGTTGGGCGATCTGTTGATCACTGTCAGAACTCTGCAAGAGTTCGGGTGGAATATCAATTTCAAGAAATCCACCCTGATACCTTCTTTGAGACTGGATTACCTGGGCCTGACTCTGGATTCTCCTTTGGCGAGGATCTTTCTTCCCCCCCGGATAAGCTGCAGAAGTTGCAGGAGTGATTTGGTTGCTGTTGGCAAACAATCTGTCCTCTCTGCGGATTTGCATGCAGGCATTGGGTCTGATGGTATTTCCTTCGAGGCAGTTTTACAAAGGGACATTCTTATCAAATGGAACAAGGATCCAAAGTTCTTGGACAATTAGATTCAGGTGAGCCACAACACAGTCTGTTCTGTTGTGGTGGCTTCAGTCGTCTGCACTATGCCAGGGAAAGTCTTTCCTGCCGTTGTTTTGGATGGTGGTGACCACGGACATCCCAGGTGTGGAGTACACGCAAGCGGATTACCGGAGTAGTCAGGTGTTGAATCAAGGGGAATGGTCCCTACACCTGGAGGTGTTTCATCTCCTGTGTGTCCAGTGGGGGACACCCGAGCTCGATCGGTTTGCTTCTCTTCTCAACAGGAAGTTTCAGAGGTTCGTAGCCACGTCTCGGGATCCTCTGGCTGACGCCACAGACGCACTGGTGGCTCCTTGGGGTCGGTATCGGCTGATTTATGCATTTACTCTGCTGAACTACTGCAAGGCTTCTACGCAGGATAGAGGTAGACGGGTTTCCGGTCATTCTGGTGGCCCCAGACTGGTCTTGGTACGCAGATCTGGTAAGGTTGGTCGCCGATGCTCCTTGGGAGACTTCCTTTTAGGGAGGATCTGCTTTCTCAAGGGCCGATATTCCATCCTGCTTTACAGTCGCTGGCTGTAAGGGCATGGCTGTTGAAAGCCAGATGTTGAGAAATGGAGGTCTTTCTGACTCTGTGATTCCTACACTATTGAAGCCCAGGAAGTCGACTTCAGGAAGATCTATCATCGTACGCGGCAATCGTACATTGCATGGTGGGAATCACTGAATGTGCACCCTCACTTGTTTTCAGTAGCTAGGGTTTTGGCCTTTGCAAATAGGGGTTGAACAGCGGTTGGCTTTGGGCACTATCAAAGGCCAAGTGCCGGCTTTGGCTATATATTTCCAATGCCTGTTAGCTATGCATGCCTTGATTCGCACTTAGATTTACGGAGTGCGCCATATGGCTCCCCAGATACAGTCCCCGCTACCTCTGTGGGATCTGAGTTTGGTATTCTCTGTTCTTCAAAAGCCTCTTTTTGAGAACGTTCGGGAGATTTCTCTGCTTTCATTGTCTCAGAAGGTTGCCTTTTTGGTGGCTATCACTTCTGCCCACAAAGTGTCTGAATTGGCGGCATTGTCCTGCCACTCACCTCGGTGGTCCACAAAGATAGGGTGGTACTTCCGACCTAATCGGTCTTTTCTTGCGAAGGTGTTTTCTGATTTTTCATTTGAATGAAGACATTGTGTTGCCTTCACTTTGTCCCAAGCATCCCAAGGAAATTGCCTTGCATTCTTTGGATGTGGTTCAGGTGATCAGGGTTTACCTGGCGGCCACTTTCAGAAAATCCGATGCTCTTTTTACCCTTACCTCATAAAGGATTGGCTGTGTGTGCTGTGACCATATCCAGATGGATCAGGCAGGCAGTTGTTCATGCTTATTCACTGAAGGGTCGGGTTACTCCTTTTCCCTGTGAGGCACATTCTGCTAGGGTTCAGAGTGCCTCTTGGGCTTTTCGCCATCAGGCGTCAGTGATGCAAAAAAGTAATCTACTGCTCTAACCAAACGAAATGGAAAAGCCGCTGACACACAAACAACTGACAAAAGAGTTGGTACAATGCAAAGAAAATATAAAAAGTGCAGCGCTAAAACAGTGAGTAAACCACAAGTCCACTGAAAATTATCAAATAAATGATAAAAGGTGAATACAAAAAAGGTAAGTCCCATGTGTAAAGGTAAAGGAAATATCCAAGGTGATGTGTGTGTGGTCACAGTAGTTGCCAGATCCCAACACCATCAAAGGTAAATAAGCGCTCACCAGATACTCTAGACCCAAACTACCATACAGTAAATGGGTCACATAGGGCTCACAATGTAGGTCTTGGATTTCCCAAGATGCTCTAATTGGTAGTTATAAGGTGAAACCGAGACACCATCCATCTCCATCAGCGCCGCTAGAGTCGGGATCTCACTGTCAAAATATCCCCATAGACTGAGCACCCCTGGGGGCACCTGGTGCTGTTGTTATTACAGATCGAGGAGGCCGGATTGACCCGCGGCCTACACTGGGACCTCCGCCACCGCGCTCTAGTAAATACTTGACCGGCATTGGCGGGCAGAGTGAGCCCATGCACCATCCACCCAGATAGAATAAGCCCTCTGGGACTTCCACTATACCCGAACGTCATCGGGGGAACTATTAATAGACTGCCTCTACATTCCCTTGCTCGGGCCTACCGTGGCCGGCTGCCATATTGGATCCAGCCTCACTTATCACAGCCTAATTCCAGATCCCCCAGGGACTCACCGTTCCCAATCCGCAGCCATAGAAGCCCTTTTCCTCCTCACACAGACCTCTTGGTCACCGCTGACACTCTGCAGACCCTGGCCACCAACACCTTTCTGCTCTGCATGTGAAGCTGCCACCTCCAACAAACGGAGCCACAACAATGCCTGTCTGTGCTGCTTTACGTCATAGCCTGCTTATAGTGTCCTTTTTTTATCCTTTCCCACTGACAAGAGGAGGGGGCACCTGCTGACCTAGCAGACCCTATGTCACTTTAACCCCACCACAATATAGAAGAGAACAGCCAGGTCCACGCACTCGTCGGCCGCACGACCATATACTCAAAAAGGAATACCTTCTGTACACATCCCCATAATGTCTCGCCGCACAAGAGATGAACATAAACTTCAAAAACTGTCAGGTTTTTTTACCCCTGTCCACAAAGGACTACAACAAGATGGCGGTGGGAGACAACAAACAAACCCAGGAGATTGGCCTCTAGCGGCGCCAACTTTTTTCTGTCGCTCATTGACAGACGTAGTCCTCCTTGATTAATATCAACTCGGGTTATACTGCCCTCTACAGGAGTAGGACTAGACAGGAAAGAAAACGTTCTGGCCACACCCTAGGGGCAGTCCCAGAGGGTATATCCTCTCACTTCCTGCTACAGAAAATCATTTTTTTTCTGTCTAGTTAGGAGTAAGGACCTAGATTCCATGCTAGGATCTTCGGTCCTGGCAGGATTTTTTTAGAAATACTTTTTTAGACAGCTTTTTTTCTCCAGTGTTCCTGTGAGATCTTCAAGCAAGTACGCTGAAACTGGGCGATGGGCTGGATGTTGAGATCCAGTGGTCACCCCAGTTCAGCCTACGAGCGCGTGCAGGCCATAGCTCCGCGCTGGGTCGGCCGCGACATAGTCTCACTGGACGGGGACTGACCCTGCAAGTTAAACGTCTCGCCTGGACTCCAATGACCAGCAGAGTCACGGCGTCCGTATTGGTCGACAGCCCCCCCACCCCGGTGGAGAGGGGTTCTGTCAGGAGTTGGCACCCGCCTGGTTCCGGTATGGTGAGTAGAATGTTCCCCCCTCTCCCCCTGTCGGGTGTGTTGGTGGACGTGGGCCCCTCCCTGGGATGGTCGGACACTCAGTTTCTGGGTCTCCCCTCTATCCTATAACAGGTCACAGATCCCCCTAATTTGAGTGTGATTTTGTGAATAGAAACCAGGAGGCTTGGTTTGGGAGCTGACGATCTAAAGTCACTATATGACTGTAAGACTGAAGTCAGTGGCAGACTACTAAAAGGCATTACTATTGAGGATAGAGGTATCCTACCTGTCAGTGTGTACACAGGCTACACTGCCTATGCCTGAGTTACTGCAGCCACAGATCGCCATCCCTCCAGAAAGCCGGTCACTTCCACAGGCCGCACAGCCTCCCGCAAGCCGAGGACACCTCCCGCAGGCCGAGGCACTCCCGCAAGCCGCACAGGCCGAATGCACACCTCCCGCAGGCTGCTGCTAGCTTGCAAGCCGCCGCTATCCTACACAGGCCGCCGCCATTTTCCTGCAGATCGCACGAGGCCGCCATATTGGCGTAGCCTCGTGTCTCCAGCATGCGGGCGGCCATGTTTGAGGTGACCAAACACCTCGTGGAGCAATTGGGAGGCGCCGGAAGGCGTGTAAAGGGGCGGAGCCGCCTCCTGGCCCGGGAAAGCAAGCCAAAGACTTCCTGTCTGTAACAGACAGTGCTGGAAGCAAGTTGATAACAAACTTCTGTGCATCAGGTGAGCCTTGGGGTCTCTCTCTCTCTCTCTTTCTGAGGGGTCCAAGCAGGTAGACTGAGGGGCGCTATTGTGCTGGGGGACTAAGTAGAAAAAAAAAATCTTTTTTTCTTGCAATTTATTTTTTTATGTTTGCTGGCAAGTGTCTTGTTACATGAACCCTGCCACACATGTATCCCCACCTGATCCCCTCGGGGTGGCCGCAGGACCCTCCAGTACCCCACTTGTTACATATATAGTTACATAGTAGGTGAGGTTGAATAAAGACAATAGTCCATCCAGTTCAACCTGTGTAGGTGTGTGTGACTGTAATCATCTAACATAGCCCTCAATCTCCTGATCCTTGAGATGTAAGTCTAAGAGTCTTTTGAAAGTCACCATACTACCCGCAGAAACCACCTCTTGTGGTAGACAATTCCACAATCTTGTAGCCCTAACAGTAAAGAACCCCCCACGTTGCCTGAGGTTAAAACGCTTCTCCTCTAATCGCATTGTATGTCCTCGAGTCCTCATGCAATTCCTTCGAATGAACAGCTTTTCTTCTAAGCTGAGATCCCCATTAAGATATTTATAAATTGCTATCATGTCCCCTCTCAGACGTCTTTTCTCCAGGGAAAATAAATCGAGCGATTGCAGCCGCTCTTCATAGGTAAGGTCCTCCAACCCCCTAATCAGTTTAGTTGCCCTTCTCTGGACTTTCTCCAGCTCCAACACATCCCTCCTGAGGACTGGCGACCAGAACTGGACAGAATACTCCAGATGCGGTCGGACCAGAGTTTTATAAAGTGGAAGGATTATAGTCTTATCTCTGGAATACATCCCTTTCTTTATGCATGCTAATATTCTGTTGGCTTTGGAAGCTGCCGCTTGGCATTGCATGCTGTTGCCTAATCTATCATCAACTAAGACTCCCAGATCTTTCTCCATTTTTGATTCCCCCAAGGGTTCCCCTCCTAACGTGTATTGTGTTTTTATGTTTTTGGTCCCCAAGTGCAAAACCTTACACTTCTCCACATTAAACCTCATTTGCCATGTCGTTGCCCACTCCGTAATTTTGTCCAGGTCATTCTGTAGGATATCTGCTTCATGCTGTGCAGTTATTGCCCTGGCCAATTTTGTGTCATCTGCAAAAACTGATAACGAACTACTGATCCCTTCCTCAATGCTGTTTATGAATAAATTGAACAAGGTTGGTCCCAGGACTGAGCCCTGGGGCACCCCGCTTACTACCTCAGACCAGTCTGAGTATGCGCTGTTTATTACTACCCTTTGGACACGGCCTTTTAGCCAATTCCGTATCCAAGAGCAAACCCTGCTGTCGATACCTGCAGACCTTTATTTTATAAATTAAGCGCTTGTGGGGAACTGTATCAAACGCCTTAGCGAAATCCAAGTACACCACATCCACTGGTCTCCCCCTATCTAGCTCACAGCTCACTTCCTCGTAGAATGCTAAGAGATTGGTTTGACAAGATCGCCCATTTGTAAACCCGTGCTGGTTACTACTGATGATGTTGTTGTCTTTAGCATACTCTACAATATAGTCCATTATCATCCCCTCCAAAAGTTTACATATTATTGATGTCAGACTGACAGGCCTATAATTTCCCGGGATATGTCTCTGGCCCTTTTTGAATATCGGAATCACGTTAGCCTTCCTCCAATCCCCTGGTACATCTCCTGTCCTAATACTGTCAGCAAAGATCAGGAACAGTGGTCTAGATATAACCATACTGAGTTCCTTGAGCACTCTCGGATGTACGCCATCCGGGCCTGGTGATTTGTTTGTGTTAAGTTTATCCAGTCTTTCCCTGATTTCCCCCTCTGTTAGCCATAGTGGCAAGTCCTGTGTATTACTACTAACCATACAGTCATGGTCAGTGTACCCTTCCTTTTCCTGCGTAAAGACTGACGAGAAAAAAGAATTCAGCACGGTTGCTTTTTCAGTGTCCTCTGTAACCATCCTCCCATCATCGCTAATTATGTGTGCAATATGCTCTGCCCTAGTTTTTTTGCTGTTGATATATTTAAAGAATTTCTTTGGGTTTTTTTTACTATCCTCCGCTATTTGTCTCTCAAAGTTGATTTTAGCCATCTTGATTTCGTGTTTACACTTCTTATTTTCCTCCTTGTATTGCTGGAAGGCCGATACGGTGCCCTCTGATTTATATTTCTTGAAGGCCAATTTTTTTCCCCTAATAAGTTTTTTAACGCTACGGTTTAGCCAGCCAGGTTTGGCTTTGTCTCTTCTAAATTTATTCCCCATAGGAATGCACTGCAAGATGCCTTTGCTTAATATTGTTCTAAAGCATTCCCATTTTTCCTCTGTGGTCAGTGATCCCAGGGTTTGGTCCCAGTTTACCCTTTCCATCAATGAGTACAATTTTGGAAAGTCTGCCCTTCTGAAGTTTAGGGTTCTTATGTTCCCCACTTGCCTTTTTATATTGTTATTTATACTAAATGTGATCATCCTGTGATCGCTAGAGCCCAGGTTGTCCTGGACTCCTACCTCCGAGATTATGTCTGGGTCATTAGTGATCAATAGATCCAGGATAGCATTCTCTCTAGTAGCGCCTAGCAATGCGTGATGGTGTGATGATGCATTATCAGCAGTTTTGGAGTCTTTGGTATCCCGGGTGGAGGTAGCCTGTCAGGGACGGGGGTTAAGAAGAGCAACCCCCGCCTACCCCTAGGTCATCTGATACTTCAGATACGGATTCTGAGCTGGTCATTGCAGTCCCTTTTCTAGGGCAGTTGTCTCAGGTACGGTCTCCTCAGACAGTAAGGAGGACGCTTCTGCCTCCGCCATAGCACAAGAAGCGTTGGTGGAAGCACTAGTTGTGTCTGCCCAGGAAACCTTAAATCTTGAGGTTACACCGGCAGAGGTAGCTGAGACTCATATTCCTTTTTTTGGCACTAGCAAGCCTACCAAAATGATGAAGGGTTTCCCTTGCCCAAATGGGGTCGTCCGTAAAGAGCCCCTGCTATTTCCAAACGCATTGCTAGGCGCTATCATTTTGAGGAATCCCTCATTACAAAGATGGACGGTACCACCAATAGTGGACTCACCGATTTCCAGACTAAATAAAGCCACTGTTATCCCGTTGGATTGACAGAATGGGCCCCACCCATCTCTAGGGTGGGGGGACGTCTTCACCGGTTTCCGGATCCAGGGCTTTCCAGAATCCCAGATAAAGGGGTTCGCAAGGTCATATGGTCGGGATACAAGATCGAGTTTTGATCACTTCCACCGGTGCGATTCTTCCCTTCCAATATTCGACATCCCCGGATCGCTTAAAAAGCTTTGCGGGGGACAGCTTGATGCAACAAGCAGTGGTAGTTCCCATTCCTTGGAGGAGTTCTAGTTGAACCTGTTCACAATGCCCAGGAAAAAGGGCTAGGTGCGTCCAATTCTGGTCTTGGAAGAGATGGAGTCCATCCATACAGTGGTGGCCTCCCTTCATCAGGGGGATTTCCTGGCGTCCATAGACATTTAGGATGCCTATCTTCATATCCCCATCTTCGCAGAATATCAGCGTTTTTCGTTGCTTTTCCCAAAGATCATCCCTGGTTCCCACCAGGAGACTGAAGTATCTGGGCCTAATTTTGGATACATCCTTGGCAAGAGTATTTCTCCATGCGGAGAAACTCCAGAAGATTCAGTCAATGATTCGGATGTTGCTGTCCGTCAACTGGCTGGGATTGATGGTCGCCTCCTTAGAGGCAGTACCGTTTGCCCAGTCTCATACCCGAATTCTCCAAAGAGGAGATTATTCTCATATGGAATCGGAATCCCGATTCCCTGGACAATCGGATCCGATTGAGCGAGCGGACCAGGGAGGCTCTGGTCTGGTGGCTTCGGTCTCCGATGCTCAGCCAGGGGAAGTCATTTCTTCTGATAAATTCCAGGTTACCGATAAATGTGTTGGAACTGGGAGCGATCAGACTTTGTCTGATTTATTGGACCAAGCAGCTCCAGGGCAGCCCGGTTCGGATCCAATCAGACTATGCCACGGTCATGACTTATGTCAATCACCAAGGGGCACCAAGAGTGCCCTGGCGGCCATAGAAGTGGCCAACATTCTTTATTGGGCGGAACAGTTGTTCCAGTTCTCTCCGCAATATTTATCACGGGGGTGGACAGGCAGATTATTTCAGCCGTCAGATTCTGGATCAAGAGGAATAGTCTCTTCATCCAGAGGTATTTCTCCAGCTGTCCCTTCATTGGGGCACCCCGGATATGGATCTGTTGGCAGGTTGGCTCAACAGGGCTCGCGCCCGCGATCCTCTAGTGGACACAGCAGACGCGCTGAGCACCCCATAGGGGAAGTATCAGCTACTGTATGTCTTCCCCCCCCCCCTCTCGTTACTGCTGAGATTTTTCCGCAGGATAGAGGTGGAGGGAACTCCAGTTATCCTGGAAATTCCGGGCTGGCCTCGTCAAGCCGGGTACGCCGACTTGGGCAGACTAGTCGCGGACGCTCCTTGGAGACTTCTTCTCAGGAAGGATCTGTGGTCTCAAGGACCGATCTTCCATCATGCTTTACAGTCGCTGGCTTTAACAGCCTGGCCATTGAGACCCAGGTACTGAAGGACCGAGGATTGTCAGCTTCAGTTATTCCTACTCTAATTAAAGCAAGGAAAGCGACTTCCAGCAAAGTCTATTATCGCACATGGAAGGCTTATATTGCATGGTGTGAATCGTTGGAGTTTTCCCCCACGTACCTATTCGGTGACCCGAATCTTGGCTTTTTCTGCAAAAGGGGGTTGAGCAGAAACTATCCTTGAGCACTATCAAGGGTCAGGTTTCAGCGTTGGCAATCTTCTTCCAGAAGCCTCTGGCTACTCATTCCTTGGTGCGGAATTTCATCCAGGGGGTGCAGCACTTGGCTTCGCCAGTGCGCGCGCCCTTACCACCCTGGGATCTTAATTGGTGTTGTCGGTTCTTCAGAAACCTCCCTTTGAAAATATCAGGGAGATTCCCTTGCTTACATTATCCCAGAAGGTGGCCTTCTTGGTGGCTATCACTTCTGCACGCAGGGTATCGGAACTGGCTGCATTATTGTCATTCCCCATATCTGGGGATTCATAGGGATAAGGTAGTTCTTCATCCGAAGCCATCCTTTTTTCCTAAGGTGGTTTTCAGACTTTCATCTGAATGAAGATATTGTGCTACCTTCCTTGTGTCCTAAGCCCATTCATCCTCGGGAATGTGCGTTGCATTCCTTGGATGTGGTGCGGGCAATCAGGGTATACCTGAAGACTACGGAATCGTTCCGTAAGACGGATTCACTTTTTGTGATCATGGATGGCCCCAGAAAGGGGTTGCCTGCATCTGCCGCGACTATCTCCAAATGGATTAGACAGACGGTGGTACAGGCTTATTCTATTAAGGGTAGGAATCCTCCGTTCCCTGTTAAGGCGCACTCCACTCGAGCGCTCAGTACTTCCTGGGCCTTCCGCCATCAGGCGTCAGTGGTCCAGGTGTGCAAGGCGGCTACCTGGTCGTCGGTGCATACCTTTACAAAATTTTATAAAGTTGATGTGATGGCATCGGTGGATGCCTCATTTGGCTGCAAGGTTTTGCAGGCCGCAATTTGAGGAGACCGGTGGTCTACCTCGAGGGTTTTTTTCCGTTGGAATTTCAGTTGAGTCTCATCCTTGATTGATGAGCCTTTAAAACTTCTAGTTGGCACCGGTTGGGCCTTCTAGATTGGATTTTAAATTCCATTTTCCCACCCCTCATTTGTGGCACTGCTTTGGGACGTCCCGAGTTGATATTAATCAAGGAGGACTACGTCTGTCAATGAGCGACAGAGAAAAATGGATTTTTGTAAAATCTTACCGTAAAATCCTTTTCTCTTAAGCTCATTGACAGACGTAGTACCCGCCCCTCTGTTTTTGAGTTGGGTTGGGTTAAATTCTCTAAACACTGCTTTGTGACATAACTGATTTGCTGTAGCAGGAAGTGAGAGGATATACCCTGTGGGACTGCCCCTAGGGTGTGGCCAGAACGTTTTCTTTCCTGTCTAGTCCTACTCCTGTAGAGGGCAGTATAACCCGAGTTGATATTAATCAAGGAGGACTACGTCTGTCAATGAGCTTAAGAGAAGGATTTTACGGTAAGATTTTACAAAAATCCATTTTTTGTTTTTGATCCTACAGCACCAGTGATCATGAGGGAGACTCCGCCCCTCCCTCTCCTGGTACCAGTAGCCCTGCGAAATCCAGGCCGAGAAAAGAATCTGGGCAAGAAGATGCTGCAGAAACCTGCATGGACCCAAATGGTCCCCAAGACTCGACCCCCTCAGGTTGACCACATTGCATCCTTCCCCACAGTGAGACAACCCATGTCTGACATTATCATGAAGGATATGCTCATCTCACTTTGCTCCTCGCTATAGGCAGATATGCTCACCTGTTTTCAAACATGTAAAGCTGACATACAAGAACTAGGCCACAGGGTGAATGACTTGGAAGAATCTGTAAGCCTTTGTATGAATTCCTATAATAATGTGGTTGACGCCCATGAATCCCTCTCCGAAGAAATAGCATGGCTTAAATCTAGTCGCAGATCTTGAAGATCGCTCGAGACGCAACAACTTAAAATGAAGGGGAATCCCTGAAAAAATACATGCCTCCCAATTACCGCATTATGTCAGATTTGTGCCAAGCGGTAGCCCCAGCGCTTACCTCAAATGACCTCACGATCCACAGAATTCATCGAACTCCAAAACCTGCTTTTCTGCCTCAAGAGACCCCCAGAGACATCCTTATCAATCTACATTACTACCAAGCCAAAGAAACAATCCTGGCAGCGTTCAGAAAGCAGGACCAACTGCCTGAACAAGCTGCATCTCTGAAAGGTCTACCAGATCTTTCTGCCTACACCCTACAGAAAAGAAAAAAACAACCAAGGCCTTGCGTAACCACAATATAGGCTACCAGTGGAAATACCCTGCAACGCTCAAAATAATAAGAGACGGAACAACTTCCATCATAGCCTCCCTCGAGGAAGGTCTCCGGCTCCTGACAGACTGGCAGATTCTACCAGCAGATCCCCCCCATGGCTGCCTCACCTCACCAGGGCACTCGCCCACAAAGAGAAATCCCGCAAGGGATAAGCCCAGAGACCATCACAAGTGAAGGCGAGCGGTAGACCCTGCTCTTACCCAACCTTGTTCACAGGCTGTTCTCTATAGAGTAATTCCTCTGTTTTGCAAACTGGATCGAACTTACTTTTTTGCCCTCCAGAAATTAGCAGACGTTCTGCAAACATGGTTCATATTTTTGAACTCTTTTTAAACTCCTTGCTCTGCCTCTCAGCTTTTCTACTGCTTACTCCCTCTCTGTTCTCACAAGGCTCTCAAGCTTTCAACAAATGCACTTCCACCATCGCCTCATGTACCAGGAAATGGACAATGCGACCTCATAGAAATCTCAGACCTGCTACCTCCTCTTTCCTCGCCCGCAACATCCCATTAACCGGACCTCTTTGCTCATCAAGTGGAGCTGAACTACAGGTAGACTATGGTCCCTCATTCACAACTTATATGAACATATGGACCTGGAACATCAACTTAAATATCCATCCCGCCATTCAGCTTCATGCCGCTTAAAATCCTCTCAGTGAATGCCTGTGGTCTCAACTATCCGGCAAAAAGACTTCCTTTATGGAAGGAGGCAAAGAAAACATGCGCGGTGTGACAGGTCAAGACTCTGTCACGGTGAAAGTGCTCATTTAAAGGACACAGAGTGTGCACTTTGGCTCTGTGCAGGACTACAGAGCATAGATGTGCAGTGGAGAAAACTGCTTTTGCAGCTTTCTCCAGGTTTTGGTATACCTGGATGGGGCTCTGTAGTTTGGAGATTTTATAGTGTCTTGGGAGGGACGGAATCTCCAACTCTGTGTCCAGGTTTTGTTGATTACAAGCAGGGTGTGTGCTCAGGTGCACACAGCCCTTATAATGAAGGTTTAGGAAAACCTCAGGGCTCCCAGTTGGAGACTGTGTCAGCCAGCAGACAGGAGGTCTGTTCGTGGGGAGTCAGGAGGACTCCGATACTCTCCGGGAGTCAGTGGCTGCAGGTGGCAGCCGGAGCACATGTGTGTGTGCATGCATGAGATAGAAGACGGCCTGAGGACCAAGGCCACAGTGAAGCGGTTAGCTTCGAGGAGTCCATGGTCTGGGGACCAGCATAAAGTGCAGAGGTACTGCTGAGGAAAAACTGAGCGAGAGAGCCAGGTGGGCTAGTATTTTGTTTTGTATTTACTGGCGAAGAACCCCTGCGTGGGAAACTGTTATGGACTTTCCTTATTGTTTTAATAAAAGTGGGCTGCCATGCCCTTTAAAATGTATACCGGACTGCAGTGAATCACTGGAGAAATGCATCTATCACTGAGCTAATTGTCCCCCATGTTACAGCGGACATTGTCATCGTCCAAGAGACTTGCTTCAAAAAGAACGTGACTCCAAGGTACCAACACACAGACTTCCCACACATCTTTTCTTCTGAATTCACAGCCAAGAAACGTGGTGTCCTCATTACTATTCGAAGCTGTCACATTTTCTCTCCACTCATCGGTAATCGATGAAGGGGGAAGATATGTGCTTTTGGTATGTACCAGCAACTCTTATTTATATACTATTGTCGGGGTATATGCACCTAACACGAAACAATCCAAGTTCTTCCGTAAATTGTTTAAATGTATATCGTACCACAAAAGGGGTAACCTATTGATTTGTGGAGATATGAATTCTATTTTAGACGCTGATCTCGATTCTACATCTCAGGGCCGGCGTGGAGCTTCTCCCTTGGCCAACATGATGGCCACAGAGGACCTCTACGACGCCTGGCGTGTCTCCACACCTCGGAAAGGGATTACTTATACCATTCCCCTGGATTCAATGTGTATTCCCGAATCGACTTATGCCTAATGGATAAATGGCTTTTGCAAAAAGTCTCCCGTGTCCTATTAGGGGACATAACGTGGTCAGACCATGCTCCACTATGCATAGCGATTGAAGAACAATCCCCCAGCCTCCCATCCCAAGTTTGGCGCTGCAACCAGCATCTTATTAAAGACAGACATACGGGTGAGAAATTTTAAAACACAACTTACTAACTACTTCGCAGAGAATGACACCTCAAATATAAATATTTTCTCTCTATGGAACGCCCATAAGGCGCTCATGAGGGGTCTCCTAATACAACTAGGGGCTCAGGCTAAACAAAACTATGACAAAAAATTTCAGGACTCTTTGCACACCCTCCATGCACTAGAGACTCAAAAAAAAAACATGCCCTAATCCTGCCATTCCACCGAAACTCCAAGCCCTGCTTTCTCAGCTTCGCTCTTTGCTTCTAGAAAAACACACTAAATTACTGAACTACCTCAGGCTCCAATATTACTCCCAACATAAAGGAGGTAAATTCTTAGCCTCCCGTCTTAAAGCCCTTAGGACAAAATCAAAAATTCCACACCTATTCCACCCGATACCCAAGACCAAACTGACTAATCTGCAGAACATCGCAGATGCCTTTGCTGCATACTATGAGACGCTCTACAATATAAATAACAATGTTACGGTCATACAACCCTCTCGAGAGGACATAACTAGATTCTTATCCGACCTTAACCTCCCATCCTTAACCCAACAAGACTACAAGAACTTAACCAACCTTTCTCCCTGGACGAAATTCTCAAAATAATCAAATCACTGCCGTGTGGTAAATTCCCTGGCCCGGACAGCTTCACTGCCAAATATTACTAAACCTCCCCAGCCATCATCACCCACATGACCCGCATGTTTAATACGGCTGCAGAGCGCCAAAGTTTCCCGCAGGAAATGCTGGGAGCACACATTGTGACCATTCCCAAGCCGGGGAAGAACCCAGACTGTCCGACCAACTTTAGACCCATTTTGCTCCTTAACGTAGACGTGAAGATACAGTGGGTACGGAAAGTATTCAGACCCCCTTAAATTTTTCACTCTTTGTTATATTGCAGCCATTTGCTAAAATCATTTAAGTTCATTCTTCTTCCTCATGAATGTACACATAGCACCCCATACTGACAGAAAAACACAGAATTGTTGACATTGTTGCAGATTTATTAAAAAAGAAA
The DNA here is from genome assembly GCF_965119305.1 of Pelophylax lessonae. Lineage (NCBI taxonomy): Eukaryota > Metazoa > Chordata > Amphibia > Anura > Ranidae > Pelophylax > Pelophylax lessonae. Next base: position 165,457,907 of record NC_138779.1, read on the forward strand.
AACTGAAATATCACATGGTCCTAAGTATTCAGACCCTTTGCTTAGTATTTAGTAGAAGCCCCCTTTTGATCTAATACAGCCAGGAGTCTTTTTGGGAAAGATGCAACAAGTCTTTCACACCTGGATTTGGGGATCCTCTGCCATTCCTCCTTGCAGATCCTCTCCAGTTCTGTCAGGTTGGATGGTAAACGTTGGTGGACAGCCATTTTTAGGTCTCTCCAGAGATGCTCAATTGGGTTTAAGTCAGGGCTCTGGCTGGGCCATTCAAGAACAGTCACGGAGTTGTTGTGAAGCCACTCCTTCGTTATTTTAGCTGTGTGCTTAGGGTCATTGTCTTGTTGGAAGGTAAACCTTCGGCCCAGTCTGAGGTCCAGAGCACTCTGGAGAAGGTTTTTGTCCAGGATATCCCTGTACTTGGCCGCATTCATCTTTCCCTCGATTGCAACCAGTCGTCCTGTCCCTGCAGCTGAAAAACACCCCCACAGCATGATGCTGCCACCACCATGCTTCACTGTTGGGACTGTATTGGACAGGTGATGAGCAGTGCCTGGTTTTCTCCACACATACCGCTTAGAATTAAGGCCAAAAAGTTCTATTTTGGTCTCATCAGACCAGAGAATCTTATTTCTCACCATCTTGGAGTCCTTCAGGTGTTTTTTAGCAAACTCCATGCGGGCTTTCATGTGTCTTACACTGAGGAGAGGCTTCCGTCGGGCTACTCTGCCATAAAGCCCCGACTGGTGGAGGGCTGCAGTGATGGTTGACTTTCTACATCTTTCTCCCATCTCCTGTCTGCATCTCTGGAGCTCAGCCACAGTGATCTTTGGGTTCTTCTTTACCTCTCTCACCAAGGCTCTTCTCCCCCGATAGCTCAGTTTGGCCGGACGGCCAGCTCTAGGAAGGGTTCTGATCGTCCCAAACGTCTTCCATTTGAGGATTATGGAGGCCACTGTGCTCTTAGGAACCTTAAGTGCAGCAGAAATCTTTTTGTAACCTTGGCCAGATCGGTGCCTTGCCACAATTCTGTCTCGGAGCTCTTCAGGCAGTTCCTTTGACCTCATGATTCTCATTTGCTCTGACATGCATTGTGATCTGGAAGGTCTTCTATAGACAGGTGTGTGGCTTTCCTAATCAAGTCCAATCAGTATAATCAAACACAGCTGGACTCAAATGAAGGTGTAGAACCATCTCAAGGATGATCAGAAGAAATGGAAAGCACCTGAGTTAAACATATGAGTGTCACAGCAAAGGGTCTGAATACTTAGGACCATGTGATATTTCAGTTTTTCTTTTTTAATAAATCTGCAACAATGTCAACAATTCTGTGTTTTTCTGTCAGTATGGGGTGCTATGTGTACATTCATGAGGAAGAAGAATGAACTTAAATGATTTTAGCAAATGGCTGCAATATAACAAAGAGTGAAAAATTTAAGGAGGTCTGAATACTTTCCGTACCCACTGTATATATATATACGCTAAAGCACTCGCCAAAAGACTAGACCAAGAACTTCCTTTCCTGATATGACCGGACCAGTCTGGCTTCGTCACCGGTAGACACGCATCTGTCACCACCAGGTGGATTCTAAATGTGATGCACTACGCTGAGCGCAATCGGGCGCCTTCTCTGCTTCTCTCAATAGATGCAGAGAAGGCGTTCGATGGAATCCACTGGGGATACATGACCGAAGTCCTAAAAAAAATTTGGATTCCGAGGCACAATCCTCAGGGCAATCCTCGCACTCTCACTATATTCCTCACCATCAGCCCAGGTGTACACTAACAATCTACTTTCCAAACCCTTCAGGATCAACAACGGCACGAGACAAGGCTGCCCACTGTCACCAACAATATTTAATCTAATAATAGAACCCCTCGCTGAAAAACTACTCTCCCACCCGCAAATCTCAGATTTCAAATTTGGGGACTCTTCACCCATCATCAACCTTTTGGAGGATGATGTCATCCTTCTACTAACTGAATCCCTGATGCACTCCCACATGTTCATAACATACTTAATTTGTTCAGTGCAGTATCCTTTTATAAGGTTAATCACTCCAAATCCTTCATCTTACACATAAATATCCCAGAGTCAATAAAACAAAATCTTCAGTCGACATTCCCATACACCTGGGCCGAAAAAAGTATCCCCTACTTGGGAATCGCACTCACCTCCTACTCCGACTTATGCGATTAAAACAATAGACCGTTGGTCACAAAAATAGAAAATCAACTAAAATCAATTTCAAAAGTAGAGCTCTCATGGATGGGAACACTTGCGGCCTACAAGATGGAAATTCTGCCCCAGATCCTTTATAGTTTTCGCTCCCTACCTGTCCCTGTCAAGCAGAACCACATACGCACCCTATCATCCCAACTCCGCAGGTTTATCTGGCAGGGCAAAAGGGCCAGAAGCTCATATATCTCACTTCTCAAACCTAAATCAATTGGGGGGGGGGGGGGTGGGCATGGTGGATGTACAAGATTACTTAACGGCGACCCATCTAGACCAACTAAAACACTGGTTCAGTACCTCCAACACTCCCCCGTGGCTTGAAATCGAGCAATGTCTCCTTAACACGGACTCCTTGAGCTCCCTTCTATATGCGGACGCATGGCAACCCCTCACGCTAAATACACTTTTCCCGACAATAGCATCAGTCACCGCATGGAGGAAAATGGCCCACCTTCCCTCTACCCCACGGAACATAGCTGTGGACATACCCCTAAATACCCTAAACCACATCATACCGGATATCCAAGTACGTGACCTAGAGAAACGGGTCTTACCTAAATAAAACCACTTTGGAAAGATGATAAACTTCAAACCCCCTCCGCCCTTATCAAACAATTCTACCTACCCCCTTCATCCTACTTTACTCTCCTGCTCATACTACACTTTGTGAAATATACCCCTCCCCCCAAACTTGTGCTTAACCCAAAGGTATGGCAATTCTTTTTAGGGCACCCAGTAAAGAAGGGCACATCTATTCTTTACAACTCCCTACAAGGAAAAATTGAATTCACCAAGTCCAAGCAAATGCAACAAGGGGAGGCAGATTAACACATCCTTCTCTGACTTCCAATGGAGCCAAGCCATAACATACTTACACTCTGCCTCTCATTGTGCAAACCATCGGGAACTAACCATTAAAATCAATTTAAGATGGTACCTCACCCTACATAGACTTGCCAAAATATGACACATCCTCGCCACTCTGCTGGAGAGGCTGCAACTCCACTGGAACCCTGTTTCATTTATTATTATTATTATTATTATAATACAGGATTTATATAGCGCCAACAGTTTGCGCAGCGCTTAACAAAATTAAGGCAGACATTACAGTTACAATACTATTTGGAACAAGAGGAATCTGAGGGCCCTGCTCGTTAGAGCTTACAATCTAAAAGGGAGGGTCAATTGATACAAAAGGTAATAGCTGTGGGGGGTGAGCTGATGAAGAAAGTGAAACATCGTCTAAAGATGGATAGATTAGGGGACAGTCGGACAGATTGGGGTAAAGAGTTCCAAAGAATGGGAGAAGCTCTGGAGAAATCCTGGAGGCAAGCATGGGAAGAGGTGATAAGGGAGCTAGAGAGCAGGAGGTCTTGGGAGGACCGAAGAGAGCGGCTTGGTTGATATTTTGAGATCAGGTTAGTGATGTAGCTGGGAGCAGAGTTGTGGGTGGCATTGTAAACTATTGTTAGCACTTTGAATTTTATTCGTTTGGGTGAGTGGAAGCCAGTGAAGGGATTGGCAGAGGGGGGTGGAGGACACTGAATGGTTGGTAAGGTGGATAAGTCTTGCAGCAGCATTCATTATGGATTGAAGGGGGGATAATCTATGTAAAGGTAATCCAATGAGGAGGGAGTTACAGTAGTCGAGGCGAGAGATAACCATGGCGTGAATGAAAAGCTTGGTGGTGTCGTTTAAAAAGGGCCGTGTGACAGTATTCACCATCACTGGAATTTAAAGACAGATAAGTAGTGGTTTGGATTGCTTCATATTTGCCAGCAATATCTCCTTATAGAAATATTAAGATTTATTCCCATTTGCCATGAAATCTGTAATTCCTAAATGCTGTGTATATTACATATTTTGCAATGTCAGCAAGGTTTTCCTTTTGTTTGTGTATTGGGAATGTGGATTGCCCTGTCTCATTGTAAGTGCTAATGACCTCCCATTGTTCTGTCTGGCTATTGTGTACATTGATTGCCCCCTGGGGGCTTCTGTCTCATTGCACATGGCAGTCCTTCTGGTCAAGCTATCTGACCAATCCCTGCTGACTCATTTTCAAGTCCTCATTTGCATGGCTAAGGAGGACCTGAAGGAGACCACAGGTACTTTACAATTGACCAATAGGAAAGCGGTTGTTCGGGGCGGGATGTTCCAAATTCTGTATATGTCTTGTTCAATAAAGTTGTTTTGAGTTCCTTCACCTCAATCTAGACTTATCTCTCTTATTGGGGGAATCTGCTGCAAGTGATTGCTATGTCCTCCATACTCCCTTGGATAATCACTGAGCTCTTGTAAGAGCTTGTGTAAGAGCTTGTTCGTGCTGCACTCTCTGGGGAAAGAGGTTCACCCACGGGAACCTGAAGCCTTGTCGTAGGTCCAGGGTGGGTAGGAGATGCCAAGACCCTAACCAAGCTGCGGCGGTTAGTGGAGTCTGAAGTGCTTACGGTGTCTGGTGGAGTGCTTGGAGCCCTCGGGAAGCACTAGGAGCATCTGTCAACAGAGGTACCCGCTCGGGTGCCCTGTTCCGTTACAGGCCGTATCCTAGTGATGTTGCAGAGGTTAAGTCGGCATGATTTGGGCAGGGATTGGATGTGAGCCTGAAAGGACAGTGCAGAGTCCAGGGTTACCCCTAGCACCCTGGCATGTATGTGGAAGGACTGATAGTTGTTCCATTGATCTTGACAGAGAATTCAGGGGAAGGGCTACGTGGAGGAGGAAATATTATAAGCTCGTTTTTAGATAGATTCAGTTTGAGGAAGTGGTGTGACATCCAGGCTGATATGTCTGTTAGTAGATCAGTGATGCAGGAGGAGACTGATGGAGTGAGCTGAGGGGTAGAGCGGTAGATTTGGGTGTCGTCAGCATAGAAATATTGTGGCAATGTACCAGTATTCGCAGCTACTGGATGAAAATATTTAATCTAATATCGGAAATCACTGGCATAATTACTCACCTAATCCAGCACTGGCCTTACTCAACATAGGCATAGACAAACTCCCAGTAAACTACCACGGAATAGTGACTAATATCCTTATCTCAGCGAAACTTTCCATCACAAGACGCTGGAAACAAAACATCTCCCCCCAATCCCTCAGAAGTTCTCACCACCACTAATCAACACTACTCATGGGAAAAATCTATAGCATCAAAAACCAAAAATCTACATAAATTCAACTTAATTTTGAAACCATGGTCTGAACGGTACACTGTTTAACCTGATGGACTCATAATGCAGCATTTCCTGTTTGCGTGCCATTTATTGCTTACAGGTCTCAACACCCCTTCTATTCGAGCCTTCCCTCTCCTCTCCTACCCCCCTCACCCCCCCCCCCCTTATCTCTCTTCGCTTCCTTTCTCACTCTTCTTGTTTACTTTCCTCTAACTAATTACTACGATGCACATACTTTTTTGTAATGTTATTCTGTACTCAACCTTATTATGTTGTATTGCTTATCAACCCACGTGTTCAGCGGCTGCGACCGCACATCTTTGTTATCCTTTTGGAAATACCAATAAAAAAAAGGTGAAATTGAGGGAGAAAGAGGCTCTTAATCAACCGGTGACGTAAAAATCTAAACCAAAGGAAGCAAACTTAGTGTGAATCCATTAAAAACTTTATTAGCTGAACGGAAATACACTTACAGACATCCAGAGGTACAGGCAGAAGTAATGTGCAAGTAATTCTGGCTGTGTCTGGCGTGATACGGACGCGTTTTGTCATAGATGACTTCAGAATCCAGGATAGGCAATGGAGAAAAAGATAAATGAACTTGGGCATTATTTTCATTTTTATTAAATTTACTTGACCCAATACCGACAGTGGCAGACGTTACCAGGATTTCAATTGTCACTTGGTGTCTTGTACCACCGGGGCCAAGTTCAAAGGGACATACTCCGAAGGCAGTCTAGAAACCCAAACTCCCAAATATTTAAATGTATCCACCCATTGAAGCGGAAGATCCAGGGGAGACCATGCCCTCGCCTCCGGATCAACAGGTAAGAACAGGGATTTGGACCAATTGACCCGTAGTCCAGTAAATGTGGAAAATGTGTTAAGAATCTGCAGTGCTCCCTGCAATGAAGGCCCCGCATCACCCAGGAACAACATATCGGCATACAATGCCACCATCTCCTCCAACTAGCTCACGCAATGTCCCCGAATATACGGGGATGTACGGAGTGCCTCTGTCATCAGCTCGATCGCGAGAAGAAGACATCCCTGACGCGTACCCCAATACAAAGAAAAGGGAAGGGAAAGGCCACCGCCCAGGCTAATGGAGGCAGTCAGGTTCTTGTAGAGTTTTTTAAACCATTCAATGAACTGTAGGGGAAATCTTATCCTCAGAGTCTCCCAGAGAAAGGGCCATTCTACCGTATCAAAGGCCTTCTCTATATCTAGAGAGGACATCACCCTAGATCCTTGATTGGAGTGGGGAGCATGCAGATTTGTAAACAACCTGCGGAGATTTGTCCGTGGACTTATTTGGCATAAACCCCATTTGATCCTGGTCTATCAGAGGGGAGCATAAACTGAAGCCTCCTGGGAAGGAGTTTTGTTAAAATTTTAACGTCATTACTTAATAGCGCAATTGGTCTATAAGAAGCACAAAGATCCGGGTCCTTAGAAGGCTTATATATTAACACTATATGGACATGTCTCATCGAATTTGGGCGTTGGCCCTCATGCAAGCAGTGGGAATATAAGGAGGCTAAAATAGGTGACAAAAAGCTTGAATAAGCTTTATAAAAATAAATGGGAGGGCCATGTGGCCCAGGTGCCTTACCTAGCAAAAAGGAGCCGATGACCCCAGTCACTTCAGCTGTGAAGGGGGCCACCAACCTCAACCGCTCTACATCTGATAGCCACCCCAATGCCACCTGGTCTAAAATAGGGAAGATAGAAAGGGGGGAAAAAGCCACATCTAGTCATGAAGAATATAAATCACTATAGTACTCCCGGAAGGCATCTAAAATCCCCTCCCGAGTTTGAACAGTATCACCAGATGGCAATCTTATTTTAGAGATAGTAGTCAAAAGATGTTCATGTTGTGCCTACAGCGCCAATAGACGTCCGTTTTTATCCCCGTGTTCAAAAAAAGTTAGCTTTGATTGGAATTGTGCCAGTCGGGCATGCTCTGCTAAGTGTAAATTAAGGCTCGTTGGGAGGCCTGCAACTTGGTGAAATTGATATCACTCGGGTCTGCACTATATACTTCATAGTACTGAGACACCAAGTCCCGAAGGGAGTGGGTCTGAGACTCCATAGCAGATCTAAGGGCCGCAATACTAGCAATATATTGGCCCCTTGTAAAGGTCTTAAACTTATCTCACACTATTTCCAGGGTGGAGGAGTCCCTATTAACCGCCCAAAACTCTGAATTCTGTCAGACATGGGAGTGAGTCCACAAGAACCGGGTGAGTCACCCAGTGAGGAGCTAACCGCCACATAGCTGCATTCCGAGAGGCCAGAAATTGAAAGGACAACTGAAGAGGGCAATGGTCAGACAAGCCACTCGGTAAATAGGATGCTTCCCCCCACCTCCGACAAAAGGCCCAGTTTCACAAAAGCTAAATCTATCCTAGAGGAGGTTTTGTAGGAGGCCGAGAAACAGGAGTATGCTCTAGTTTCTGGATGCTTCCATCTCCAAACCTCCGTTAACCCTGAAATCTCGGCCCATGCACAGAGGTCCCCATTGAACTTCTTTTAAACGTACTGGCCTATCCAAGTCTGCAGATAATGTAGCATTGAAATCGCCCATACTAAGGATCTTAGCTGGAGAATGGGGAGCAATCTTCTTTAGGACAGTATATAAAACCGTCGAAGAGAAGGGAGGGGGGAAGATATATATTAACCACTATCTATTTCCTATGCCACAGTATAAAAACTACTATAACAAACTGACCCAAATGGTCCGTATAGACAGTTGTAATCACACAGGGAAGTTTCTAGCAAACACAAACTCCCCAAGCAGAAGTCGAATATGTAGCATGATATGTGTTTTTTGAACCCATGTTTTTTTTTTTTTTTTTTTTTTTTTTTTAGGTCGATAATTTTGCTGCCCATGAGATGTGTTTCTTGAAGCAGTAATAGTTGTGGCCTAGTAGATTTCAAATACTGAAATAAGAGCCCTTTTAAATTTTGGAGTTTAAGCCTTTAACATTGCAAGATAATACTGTAAAGGATTCAAACTTAGAAGGAACCATATTCAATTAGACAAGAGAATATAATATAGGAGGAGCATAGCACAATAAAGAAGCATCTCCTGAACAGCAAAATGAGCAGAAAGGAAATCCATTTGTACAATTATATCAACAACTATACCAAAAAAATCTCAGTGAGAGAAGGAAGAGGAAAAAGAAAAAAAAATTAACCCAGCACATTGTGGTATCCCTGCCTTTACCACCTCCTCCCCAATAACAGCTGGGAGAACGATTGGGGCCTATTACCGTACTCCATTAAAAAAACAAAAATAAAAGACAGCAGGTAGTCAACTGGTAGCAGCTAATATGACTCCATAAATAGTCAAATATACAGAGTACAGGATTCAAAGAAGTGTGGCAAATGAAGAAAAAAAAAAAAAATTTCCAAAGTCAAAGGAAAGAAAACTTCCCAGATATTTGAGCCAATCTTCATCCAATGATGTTGTAGAAGTGTCTCAACTGCCTGGGACTCCCCTCCTCATTGGCTGGGATGGCAGCACGGTGCCATTGGCTCCTGCTGCTGTCAAAGTCAGTCAGCCAGACAGCCAATCAGGAGAGAGAGGGGCCAGGGCTCTGTCTGGACACAGGGAGCTGTGATTCGGCTCAGGTGCCCCCATAGCAAGCTGCTTGCTGTGGGGACACTCAAAAGGAGAGAGGGGCCAGGAGCACAGAAGATGGACCCAAAAAGAGAACTATCTGGGCCACTCTGTGCAGTTGGTTTTGCACAGAGCAGGTAAGTGTAATAGGTTTGTTATTTAAAAAAAGTAAAAAGTGCCTGAATAACAATATTACGATTAGCAACCACCTACAGTCAGGTCCCTAAATATTAGGACATCGACACAATTCTAATCTTTATGGCTCTATATGCCACCACAATAGATTTGAAATGAAACAAACAATATGTACTTTAACTGCAGACTTTTAGCTTTAATTTGATGGTATTTACATCCAAATCAGGTGAACGGTGTAGGAATTACAACAGTTTGTATATGTGCCTCCCACTTTTTAAGGGACCAAAAGTAATGGGACAGATTAACAATCATAAATCAAACTTTCACTTTTTAATACTTGGTTGCAAATCCTTTGCAGTCAATTACAGCCTGAAGTCTGGAACTCATAGACATCACCAGACGCTGAGTTTCATCCCTGGTACTGCTCTGTCAGGCCTCTACTGCAACTGTCTTCAGTTCCTGCTTGTTCTTGGGGCATTTTCCCTTCAGTTTTGTCTTCAGCAAGTGAAATGCATGCTCAGTCGGATTCAGGTCAGGTGAGTGACTTGGCCATTGCATAACATTCCACTTCTTTCCCTTAAACTCTTTGGTTGCTTTCGCAGTATGCTTCGGGTCATTGTCCATCTGCATTGTGAAGCGCCATCCAATGAGTTCTGAAGCATTTGGCTGAATATGAGCACATAATATTGCCCGAAATACTTCAGAATTCATCCTGCTGCTTTTGTCAGCAGTCACATCATCAATAAATACAAGAGAACCAGTTCCATTGGCAGCCATACATGCCCACACCATGACACTACCACCACCATGCTTCACTGATGAGGTGGTATGCTTTGGATCATGAGCAGTTCCTTTCCTTCTCCATACTCTTCTCTTCCCATCACTCTGGTGCAAGTTGATCTTGGTCTCATCTGTCCATAGGGTGTTGTTCCAGAACTGTGAAGGCTTTTTTAGATGTTGTTTGGAAAACTCTAATCTGGCCTTCCTGCTTTTGAGGCTCACCAATGGTTTATATCTTGTGGTGAACCCTCTGTATTCTCTGGTGAAGTCTTCTTTTGATTGTTGACATTTGACACACATACACCTACCTCCTGGAGAGTGTTCTTGATCTGGCCAACTGTTGTGAAGGGTGTTTTCTTCACCAGGGAAATAATTATTCAGTCATCCACCACAGTTTTTTTCCGTGGTCTTCTGGGTCTTTTGGTGTTGCTGAGCTCACCGATGTGTTCTTTCTTTTTAAGGATGTTCCAAACAGTTGATTTGGCCACACCTAATGTTTTTGCTATCTCTCTGATGGGTTTGTTTTGTTTTTTTCAGCCTAATGATGGCTTGCTTCACTGATAGTGACAGCTCTTTGGAGCTCATATTGAGAGTTGACAGCAACAGATTCCAAATGCAAATAGCACACTTGAAATGAACTCTGGACCTTTTATCTGCTCCTTGTAAATGGGATAATGAGGGAATAACACACATTTGGCCATGGAACAGCTGAGCAGCCAATTGTCCCATTACTTTTGGTCCCTTAAGAAGTGGGAGGCACATATACAAACTGTTGTAATTCCTACACCTTTCACCTTATTTGGATGTAAATACCCTCAAATTAAAGCTGAAAGTCTACAGTTAAAGCACATCTTGTTTGTTTCATTTCAAATCTAATGTGGTGGCGTATAGAGCCAAAAAGATTAGAATTGTTGATGCCCCAATATTTATGGACCTGACTGTATATGTTGCTTTCTTTTTCTATACTGCCTGAGAATAGGAGAATGAAAGGGCTATTTTTATTTATTTTTGAGACTGACATTATTTATTTTTGAGATTGAAAGTATAATTTCTGTGTTTGCAGATGACCCCAAGCTACAGTATGTAGTAGTAGAACGTCCTTTACATTATGTCTTCAACTCAGAAGCAGACCTTAATGCACTGTCCATTGGGCAACTGTGTCAAATGAGGTTTAATATTGGCTATGCACGGAGGCTGAACACCATGCAAGCATCATACTTTCTAGGGGCACGCAAAATACCCTTATATTAGTAGATATAGACTCCAGAGAGACAGACATAATTTTGCTCTTGAAGAAAGCATAGTAGTTTAGTAAGACCTCACCTGGAATATGCAGTTAAGTGGTTGTAAAGCCAGTTGTTTGTTTATACAATCCCCTCTGTTAACGATATTTACCCCAGTGTCTGTGCTGTATAAAAAAAGATGCCCCTTTCTACCTTATTTTACAGCGCCTCACGGCGCTCCCTTGACTGCTCAGCTCTCCTCCCTCCCAGGCTGACCACTACAGTGGGAGAAGCCAAGAACTACTGCTGACGTCAGCCGGAGAGGAGGATAGAGGCAGGCGGTCGACTGAGCACCGGGAGGCACTGTAAAATTGTCAGGTCTGTCAGACTAACCGTCCCTCTGGTTTCCTGAACGGTAGCCTTCTTCTTCCAGTATCAGGTGGAAGGGCGGTTGAGATCCTACAGCCAGAAATATGGGACCTCAATAGAAAGTGCACACAGGCAATATCAAGGAACATCAAACAAGCACTCACGGTTAGTAGAGAGAGGTCAGCAAACCAAGATCAGCGAAAATCCAAAGGAGTAGTCCACAAGGCAAAGTCGGGAACAAGCAGAGTCGGTAACAGCAATCAACAAAATCCAAAGGAGTAGTCCAAGTGCCAAGAAACAATGCGGTACTTGACCTACTGATTACCAACAATACAGACCTGCTCACAGATATAGAAATACGGGGCAACTTAGGCAACAGTGACCATAGGTCAATTAGTTTCAGTATTAATAATAGTAATAGGAAACACAAGGGTAATATAAGGACACTGAATTTCAAAAGAGACAATTTCCCAAAACTGCGCTCTCTGCTAGAAAATATCAAATGGGATAGAACCCTGGGAACAAAGAACACGGAGGAAAAATGGGAGTGCCTCAATAGCATACTAAACAAAGGGATTGACCAGTGCATTCCAAAGGGAAATACATTTAAAAGAGCAAAACTAAACCCTGGGTGGCTAAACTCCAACTTAAAAATGCATATTAATGCTAAAGAAAAGGCCTTCAAAAAATACAAGACTGAGGGGTCATTTGCAGACATTCAAGCATTACAAAGAGTGTAATAAGAAATGTAAAGACAAAATCAGGGCGGCTAAAATAGAACACGAGAGACATATACCGGAGGGGAGTAAAAAGATTGGAAAAGGACCTGGGGGTACTGGTAGACAACAGGCTTGGCAGTGGCATGCAATGCCAAGTCGCTGCAAGCAAAGCCAACAGAATACTGGGATGTATAAAAAATGGGATTCACTCCAGAAATAAAGAGATTATTCTCCCTCTCTACAAGACTCAGGTCCGGCCACATCTGGAATATGCTGTCCAGTTCTGGGCACCGGTCCTCAGGAAGGATGTGCTGGAACTGGAAAGAGTCCAGAGAAGGGCAACAAAAATAATTAGGGGAATGGAGGACATCTGCTATGAGGAAAGACTACAAGCACTGAACTTATTCTCTCTGGAGAAGAGACGATTAAGGGGGGATATGATATCAATGTACAAATACTGTACTGGCGACCCTAGCATAAGGAACAAACTATTCAGAGAAAGGGAATACAATAAGACACGTGGCCACTAACTAAAACTAGAGGAAAGGCGGTTTAACCTTAAAGTACGTAGGGGGTTCTTCACTGTCAGAGCAGTAAGGATGTGGAATTCTCTTCCGCAAACAGTCGGATCAGCAGGGAGCATCGATAGTTTCAAAAAACGATTAGATGGGCACCTTAAAGACCACAACATACAGGGGTATACAATGTACGGTTAACAGCAAACACACACACACACACACACACATCATAGGTTGAACTGGATGGACTGATGTGTTTTTTTCAACCTCACTAACTATGTAAGGTTGGGATTAGGCAGAGTTGGCAACGGCAATCAACGAAATCCAAGCTTACCACCAACACCCAGGGAATAAGACCTATACTATGGCTAAGACAGGAAGGGGAAGTGAAGATTTATAGGATCACTAGATTAGATGGCAGCCAACAGCTGGACACAGGGTGGGGCCAGCATCCAAACTCAAGGAGTAGAAAAACAAGGGTGTTACTCAAAAGGAAATTCCCCAGTGGCACAGGCAATGGGGAACCGTCCAAGGAACACCAGGTCTCAGGATCGTATCCCAGACATGGCGTGACAGTACGCCCCACACAAAGATGCCCCCCCGCCCTATTTGGGTTTGGATGGGTGCCTATTATGGCAAGACTTGACCAACCGTGGGGTGTGAACATCACAAGCAGGCACCCACTTGGTCCTTTCTTCAGTGGAGTAGCCCTTCAAGTCCACTAGATACTGCAATGGTCTACCCCTACGTCGGGAATCCAGGATTTTGCTAACTTCATATTCCGAATAGTCATCGACTGAGACTTGGGCAGGACGTCTCAAGGGTAGAGAGAACCTATTCTTAGCAAAGGGTTTAAGCAAGGATACGTGAAATGTATTAGAGATATGGAGGTGAGGGGGTAAGCAAAGTTTATAAGCCACAGGATTAACTTGCTGACGAATGCGAAAAAGTCCTATAAATCTGGGACCTAATTTGGAAGCGGGCTGTCACAGCTTAATGTTCTTGGTGGAGAACCATACCGGCCTTCAAGAAATATAAATCAGAGGGCACTGTATTGGCTTTCGAGCAATACAAGGAGGCAAATAAGAAAAGTAAACACGAAATCAAAATGGCTAAAATCAACTTTGAGAGACAAATAGCGGAGGATAGTAAAAAAAACCCAAAGAAATTCTTTAAATATATCAACAGCAAAAAAACTAGGGCAGAGCATATTGCACACATAATTAGCGATGATGGGGGGATGGTTACAGAGGACACTGAAAAAGCAACCGTGCTGAATGCTTTTTTCTCGTCAGTCTTTACACAGGAAACGGAGGGGTACACTGACCATGACTGTATGGTTAGTAGTAATACACAGGATTTGCCACTATGGCTAACAGAGGGTGAAATCAGGGAAAGGCTGGATAAACTTAACACAAACAAATCACCAGGCCCGGATGGCGTACATCCGAGAGTACTCAAGGAACTCAGTAAGGTTATATCCAGACCACTGTTCCTGATCTTTGCTGACAGTATTAGGACAGGAGATGTACCAGGGGATTGGAAGAAAGCTAACGTGATTCCGATATTCAAAAAGGGCCAGAGGCATATCCCGGGAAATTATAGGCCTGTCAGTTTGACATCAATAGTATGTAAACTTCTGGAGGGGGTGATAAGGGACTATATCGTAGAGTTTGCTAAAGACAACAACATCATCAGCAGTAATCAGCACGGGTTTACAAATGGGCGTTCTTGTCAAACCAATCTCTTAGCATTCTACGAGGAGGTAAGCTGTGAGCTAGATAGGGGCAGACCAGTAGATGTGGTGTACTTGGATTTCGCTAAGGCGTTTGATACAGTTCCCCACAAGCGCTTAATTTATAAAATAAGGTCTGCAGGTATCGACAGCAGAGTTTGCTCTTGGATACGGAATTGGCTTAAAGGGCGTGTCCAAAGGGTGGTAATAAACAGCGCATACTCAGACTGGTCTGAGGTTGTAAGCGGGGTGCCCCAGGGCTCAGTCCTGGGACCAACCTTGTTCAATTTATTCATAAACAGCATTGAGGACGGGATCAGTAGTGCGTTATCAGTTTTTGCAGATGACACAAAATTGGCCAGGGCAATAACTGCACAGCATGAAGCAGATATCCTACAGAATGACCTGGACAAAATTACAGAGTGGGCAACGACATGGCAAATGAGGTTTAACGTGGAGAAGTGTAAGGTTTTGCACTTGGGGACTAAAAACATAAAAACACAATACACGTTAGGAGGGGAACCCTTGGGGGAATCAAAAATGGAGAAGGATCTGGGAGTCTTGGTTGATGATAGATTAGGCAACAGCATGCAATGTCAAGCGGCAGCTGCCAAAGCCAGCAGAATATTAGCATGCATAAAGAAAGGGATGTATTCCAGAGATAAGACTATAATCCTTCCATTTTATAAAACTCTGGTCCGACCGCATCTGGAGTATTCTGTCCAGTTCTGGTCGCCAGTCCTCAGGAGGGATGTGTTGGAGCTGGAGAGAGTCCAGAGAAGGGCAACTAAACTAATTAGGGGATTGGAGGACCTTGACTATGAAGAGCGTCTACAATCGCTTGATTTATTCTCCCTGGAGAAGAGACGTCTGAGGGGGGACATGATAGCAATTTATAAATATCTTAATGGGGATCCCAGCTTAGAAAAAAAGCTGTTCATTCGAAGGGATTGCATGAGGACTCGAGGGCATACAATGCGATTAGAGGAGAAGCGTTTTAACCACAGGCAACGTGGGGGGTTCTTTACTGTTAGGGCTACAAGATTGTGGAATTCTCTACCACAAGAGGTGGTTTCTGCGGGTAGTATGGTGGCTTTCAAAAGACTCTTAGACTTACATCTCAAGGATCAGAACATTCAGGGGTATGTGAGATGAGTACAGCCACACACACCTACACAGGTTGAACTGGATGGACTATTGTCTTTATTCAACCTCACCTACTATGTAACTATGTAACTATATGTAGCTGATTAAGACGAAAGCAGGGAGCAGGTTTTCTGCGACGGTCCGCAAACCCTTTGTATCGGTGTACAGACTGCAGAAGACCCTTTACGTTCCTCCAGTGCTTCGTTAATCTAGACACCATGTTGGCTGCTGCAGGTAATTCTAAGAAAACTAAAAGGGAAAACCCTAGGCTGATACCCAAAGGCAGCTTGGAATGGGGAACATCTTAGGGAAGAGTACCATTGCGAATTGTTCAGTCCAGTTCAGCTAGAGGTAACATCTCGCACTAGTTGTCATGTTCAGCATTGATATAAGCTTGTAGGTAGATCTCTAAATCTTGATTGACCCTTTCCGTTTGGCCATGAGATTGGAGGTGGTCCCCCGAAGACAAGGAATTCTGGATCCCCAGAAGTTTGCAAATGGCCCTCCAAAATGAGGATAATAATTGAGGGCCTCTGTCGCTAACCATATCGGCTGGGATGCCAGGTAAACGGATGACATTTTCAAGGAAGGAAAAAGCAACGCTGGGGGCAGAATTTAATGCGGGCTTGGGATTGAAGTGGGCTAAGTTAGAAAATCGATCTAACCCAAATGACGGTATTCGCACTGGAGGAGGGCAAGTCCACGATTAAGTCCATGCTAATATGAGACCAGGGAGCTCTAGGTACCGGTAATGGTTGTAGTAGACCTTGTGGAACAGTTTGATGCATTTTGACTTAGAGTAGGCCACCAGACCAGGGGTTTCGGGCGTAGGAGGTTTGATTGATACCAGGGTGTCCAGATACCTTCTGCCCATGGGCCCATTGCAAAACCTCTTTCGGTAGTTCAAGGGAAACAAACAAGGCATTGGGTGGAATAGAGATTAGAAGGTGCTCGAAATTGGGCAAGCCAACAAGTTCCTTTTGTAGAGTCGTATCCAGTTGAGCAATATTTTGTTCAGGAGGAACAATATGATCCGGAGGTGCTTACAGACTCTCACAAGGAAATTGCTAAGACAGGGCGTCGGCCTTGACATTCTTGGTGCCCGGAATGTATGTTAATTTAGTCACATAGTTTTTTTTTTTTTTTTTTTTTTTTAGTTGCATAGTTTGTGAGGTTGAAAAAAAAGACCACAGTCCATCCAGTTCAACCTATGATATGTGTGTGTGTGTGTGTGTGTGCTTGCTGTTAACCGTACATTGTATACCCCTTTTATGTTGTGGTCTTTAAGGTGCCCATCTAATTGTTTTTTGAAGGATCGATGCTCCCTGCTGATACCACTGCATGTGGAAGAGAATTCACATCCTTACTGCTCTGACAGTAAAGAACCCCCTACGTATTTTAAGTTTAAACTGTTTTTCCTCTAGTTTTATTGAGTGGCCACGTGTCTTTATTGTATTCCCTTTCTCTGAAAAGTTTGTTCCTTATGCTAGGGTCATCACCAGTACAGTATTTGTACATTGATATCATATCCCCCCTCAAGTGTTTCTTCTCCAAAGAGAATAAGTTCAATGCTTGTAGTCTTTCCTCATAGCGGATGTCCTCCATTCCCCTAATTATTTATTTTTTTGCTCTTCTCTGGACTCTCTCCAGTTCCAGCACATCCTTTCTGAGGACCGGTGCCCAGAACTGGACAGAATACTCCAGATGTGGCCGGACGGGAGTCTTGTAGAGTGGGAAAATAATCTTGTTATTTCTGGAGTGAATCCCCTTTTTTATACATGCCAGTATTTTGTTGGCTTTGCTTGCAGCGGTTTGGCATTGCATGCCACTGTCAAGCCTGTTGTCCACTAGTACCCCCAGGTCCTTTTCCATCTTAGATTCACCCAGAGGTTCCCTCCTAGTGAATAGCTTGGTTTCGTGTTTCTGAGGCCCAAGTGCATTACTTTACATTTTTCAACATTAAACCTCATCTGCCATGTAGTTGCCCACCCCATTATTTTGTTCAGGTCCGCTTTTAAGGTTTCCACATCCTGCATAGAAGATATTGGCATGCTTAGTTTAGTTTTCTCTAGCGCTCATTGACAGACGTAGTCCTCGGTGATACACCACCTTCGGGTTATGTTGCCTCCACAGGAGCAGGACTAGACAGGAAATTAAAAAGCTCTGGCCACACCCCAGGGGCAGTCCCAGAGGGTATATCCTCTCTCTCTCTGCCTCAGCAAATCAGTTATTTTCTGTCTAGTTAGGAGTAAGGACCTAGATACCTTGCTGGGATCTTAGGTCCTGGCAAGAATTTTTTCTTAAAGGATTATTTAGACAGCTTTTTTTCTCCAGTGTTCCTGTGAGATCTTCAAGCAAGAAAGCTGAACTGGGCGACGGGCTGGATGTTGATATCCGGTGGTCACCCCAGTTCAGCCTACGAGCGCGTGCAGGCCATAGCTCCGCGCTGGGTCGGCCGCGACAAAGTCCCATTAAAGGACTGTCCACGCGAGTTAAACGTCTCGCTGAAACGCCAAAGACCATGAGTCACGGCGTCCGTATCGGTCGACAGCCCTCCCGCCCCGGTGGAGAGGGGTACTGTCAGGAGTTGGTGCCCGCCTGGTTCCGGTATGGTGAGTAGTATGTTCCCCCTTTCCCCTTGACGGGTTTTGTGGTGAACGCGGGCCCCTCTCTGTATGGTAAGATAGAGTCCCTTTCTATCCTACAACATGACACAGATCCTCCTACTTTGAGTGTGATTTTATGTGTGCAAAAAGCCAGGAGGCTTGGTTTGGGAGCTAACAATCTAATTGTATACATGTTTTAAAGATGTAATCTGTGGCATTCTGGGAATCTTAAAGCTACCTACCAGTCAGAAGCCACGGACATGTAGACTGCCTTCCTAATCAGATCTCCAGCTATTAGCAGGCCTCCCGAACGGCCATGCGGTCCGCCAGGGCCGGTACCGCCAACCACGCCATATCCCCATGCAGAGAGAGTGTTGTGTGCCCTGCAGCACACCGCTATTCAGTACGGGCCGCCGCCATTTTTTTTGCTGGATCGCACGAGCCGCCATTTTGGCGTAGCCTCGTGTCTCCAGCATGGGGGCGGCCATGTTTGAGGTGATCCAAACACCTCGTGGAGCTTGGGGGAGGCGCCGGAAGGCGTACAGAGGGGCGGAGCCGCCTCCTTTTTTCCTGGGCAGCCAGCCAAAAGACTTCCTGTTTGTCAAGACAGCGCTGTAACCTGTTGCAGTTAAACTCTGAGCATCAAGTGGTGAGCCTGGGGGTCTATCTCTCTCTCTCGATCGATAGGGATCCCTAGCAGGTAACACTAAGGGGCTTTTGTGGCGCTGGGGGTCGAAAAAAAAAAAAAAAAAAATTTATTTTTGAATTATATTATCCAGGAAGTAACTGGAATTATCATGGACCCTGCCACACATATTCCCCCACCTGTTTCCCTCGAGGGGGCCACAGGACCCGCCGGTGCACAGAGTATAGAGTCATTTACAGCAATTTTGGAGTCTATGGTGGCTCGGGTGGAGGCGGCCTGTCAGGGACGGGGGTCAAGGAAGCGACCCCCGCCTACCCCTATACCATCTGACACCTCTGACTCAGATTCAGAGGTGGTCACGGCAATTGCAGGTTCCTCTGCAAGGGCTGTTATCCCAGGTAAAGCCCCCTCAGACAGTGAGGAGGATGCTTCTTCTCCTGCTATTATTCAGGAAGAAGCATTGGTGGACGCACTAGTTGTGGCAGTGCAGGAAACCTTAAAACTTGAGGCTTTACCGGCAGAGGCAACTGAAACAGAGATTCCTTTTGGTACTAATAAGCCCATCAAGACGATGAAGGCTTTTCCTGAACCTAAATGTTTCGGTAATCAGAATAAAGGAGAATGGGAGCATTCTAAACGTACCTTTACTATTTCCAAGCGTATTGCTAGACGCTATCCGTTTGAGGAATCCATCATTAAGAAATGGACGGTACCACCAGTCGTGGATCCGCCTATTTCCAGGCTGAATAAAGCCACGGTTATTCCAGTGGAGGACACTTCGTCCTTTAAGGATCCGGTGGATCGAAAGATGGAAGCAGAGTCCCGCACCATCTTCTCTCTGATAGGGTCAGCTTTTAGACCAGTAATTGTTATTGGTCTAGTTTCCCAAACACTTACGGAATGGGCGAAAATGGTACGCCAAGATCTTAGGGGAAAAGATATTCCCCAGGAGACATCTGATTTGATGGAAAAGATTATACAAGGGCTACAGTTTATCTGTGACGCAGCCTTGGACACTACTCCCTTATTAGGGCATGCATCTAAGACAGCGGTGATCCTCAGACGTGTGCTGTGGTTAAAATGCTGGTCAGCTGACCTAGGTTCCAAAAAGACCTTGACAAATCTCCCCTTTCAGGGGAATCGTCTATTTGGGGCCAACCTAGATGAAATCATTAAGGATGCCACTGGGGGCAAGAGCACTTTTTTGCCACAGGCTGCTAAAGCTAAGGGACCTCGCAACAAGCGAGGACCTTTCTTTACCGCCCATAAAGGGCGCCCGGCTGGTACTAGCGGGAAAGGCAAGACTCCTCCAGGAGGGTTCAAGAAGGGGACCAACCCAGCCAAACCCGAAGCAAAGGAGTACACAGCCTGAAGGTGCGCCCCCACCCGGTTTCAGGGTGGGGGGACGTTTTCACCGGTATTCAGGACATTAGATCGAGCATCAACCACTACTACCGGTGCGATTCTTCCCTTCCAACATTTAAGTACTACAGGAAGCGGTAGTTACCGTTCCCTGAATAGATCTTTTCCTTTACCTTTTCCCAAGATTAGTCCCGATACCTCACAGGAATCGGATCTGGTTGACCAGATAGGCCAAGTAGCCTCTAGTCGGGTGACTTCGGTCCCTTAGGTTCAACCAGAAAAGATCACCTTTCCTGATAACTATCAGGTATCTGATAAATGTGTGGGAACATAAAACGACCAGACTTTCTCGGATGGTCGGGGCCAGATACCTCTAGGGACGCCTGGTTCAGATTCAATCAGCGCCAGTGGTCCTAGAAATTCTAGGCTGGCCTCCTCAAGCCGGCCTGGCCGACTTGGACATGTTAGTCGTACACGTTCCGTGGGAACTTCGTCTCAGGGAGTGTCTGTGGTCTCAAGGACCAATTTACCATCATGCTTTACAGTCGCTGGGTTTAATGGCCTGGCCATTGAGACCCAAGTACTGAAGGACAGAGGTTTGTCAGCTTCAGTCATTCCTACCCTTATTAAAGCAAGGAAAGCGACTTCCAGCAAAGTCTATTATCACACATGGAAAACTTATATTGCGTGGTGCGAATCTTTAGGATTTCCTCCACGTACCTATTCGGTGTCTCGAATATTGGCCTTTTTGCAACAAGGGGTTGAGCAGAAGCTAGCCTTGAGCACCATCAAGGGTCAAGTTTCAGCATTAGCAATCTTCTTTCAGAAGCCTTTAGCTACCAAATCCTTGGTGCGGAATTTCATCCAGGGGGTGCGGCACCTGGCTCCTCCAGTCCGCGCGCCCTTACCGCCTTGGGATCTTAATTTGGTTTTGTCGGTTCTACAGAAACCTCCCTTTGAAAACATCAGGGAGATTCCCTTGCTTACCTTATCCCAGAAGGTGGCCTTCTTGGTGGCTATTACTTCTGCTCGCAGGGTGTCAGAACTGGCTGCATTATCATGCCAGTCACCATACCTAGTGATTCATAGGGATAAGGTAGTACTTCATCCTAAGCCATCTTTTCTTCCCAAGGTGGTTTCAGATTTTCATCTGAATGAAGATATTGTACTACCTTCCTTGTGTCCTCAGCCCAAGCATCATCGGGAACATGCGTTGCATTCCTTAGATGTGGTTCGGGCAATCAGGGTATACCTGAAAGCTACGGAATCATTCCGTAAGACGGATTCACTTTTTGTGATCACGGATGGCCCCAGAAAGGGTTTGCCTGCATCTGCCGCGACCATTGCCAAATGGATTAGATAAACGGTGGTACAGGCTTATTCTATTAAGGGTTAGAGTCCTCCGTTCCCGGTTAGGGCGCACTCCACTCGAGCGCTCAGTACTTCCTGGGCCTTTCGCCATCAGGCGTCAGTGGTCCAGGTATGTAAGGCGGCCACCTGGTCGTCGGTACATACCTTTACAAAGTTCTATAAAATTGATGTGACGGCATCGGCGGATGCCTCATTTGGCCGCAAGGTTTTGCAGGCCGCAATTTGAGGAGACCGGTGGTCTACCTCGAGGGTTTTTTCTGTTTGAAAAAAAAAAAAAAAAAAAATTTTTTCTCTTTTTTTGTTGAGTCTCATCATTAAGGATGAGCATTGTAAACTTCTAGTTGGCACCGGTTGGGCCTTCTAGATTGGGATTTGATTTCCATTTTCCCACCCCTCAGTTGTGATACTGCTCTGGGACGTCCCGAAGGTGGTGTATCACCGAGGACTACGTCTGTCAATGAGCGCTAGAGAAAAATGGATTTTTGTAAAATCTTACCGTAAAATCCTTTTCTCTTAGCTCATTGACAGACGTAGTCCCCGCCCCTCTGTTTTTTGAGTTGGGTTAAAAT
This sequence comes from Pelophylax lessonae, assembly GCF_965119305.1. Lineage (NCBI taxonomy): Eukaryota > Metazoa > Chordata > Amphibia > Anura > Ranidae > Pelophylax > Pelophylax lessonae. The sequence goes on from NC_138779.1 coordinate 165,480,119, forward strand.
CTCTAAAGACTGCTTTTTCACATAACTGATTTGCTGAGGCAGAGAGAGAGAGGATATACCCTCTGGGACTGCCCCTGGGGTGTGGCCAGAGCTTTTTAATTTCCTGTCTAGTCCTGCTCCTGTGGAGGCAACATAACCCGAAGGTGGTGTATCACCGAGGACTACGTCTGTCAATGAGCTAAGAGAAAAGGATTTTACGGTAAGATTTTACAAAAATCCATTTTTATCCGCAAATACCGAGATTGTGCTGGATATCCCCTCCTCTAGGTTGTTTATGAATAAATTAAACAGGATTGGCCCCAGGACAGAACCTTAGGGGACCCCACTTTCCACAAACGCCCAATGCGAGTAATCCCCATTTATCACCACTGTCTGGACTCTCCCTTGGTGCCAGTTCTCTATCCAGGTACTCACCCTATGGTCCATACCTATGTACCTTAGTTTGTACAGTAAGCATTTGTGGGGGACTGTGGCAAATGCCTTTGCAAAGTCCAGATACACCACATCTACAGGCCTTCCTTTGTCTAGATGGCAACTCACTTCATCGTAGAAGGTTAATAGATTTGTCTGGCAAGAACAATTTTTCATGAATCCATGCTGATTACTACCAATACCATTTTCATTACTAAAGTCTTGTATATAGTCCCTTATTATCCCCTCCAAAATCTTGCAGACTACAGATGTCGGGCGACAGGTCTATAGTTACCCGGGATATATCTTGGCCCTTTTTTAAATATTGGTACCACGTTGGCTTTTTTTGCAATCAGCTGGCACCATACCCGTCTGTAGACTATCCTTAAAGATCAAGAATAATGGTCTGGCTATCACCTGGCTGAGTTCCTTAAGTACCCTCGGGTGCAAGCCATCTGGTCCCGGTGATTGATTTATTTATGTTAAGTTTCTCTAGTTTAGTTCTAAGGCTATCTTCTTTTAACCATGGGGGTACTTCCTGAGGTGTATTATTTAATTTATCATTACAAGCTGGGTTAGTGTAGCCCCCCGATTCTTTTGTGAAGACCGAAGAGAAGAAATTATTTAACACTTTCACCGTCTCTCTGTCCTCTGTGGCCAGCTTCCCTTTGTCATCTTTAATGGGGCCAATGTGTTCTGGCCTCACTTTCTAATTTCTTGGGTTTTTTTTTTTTTTTACTCTTTTCCGCTATGTCTCTCGTGTTCTATTTTAGCCGCCTTGATTTCGTCTTTACATTTCTTATTGCACTCTTTGTAATGCTTGAATGCTGCCAATGACTCCTCAGCCTTGTATTTTTTGAAGGCCTTTTCTTTAGTATTAATATGCATTTTTATGTAGGAGTTTAGCCACGCAGGGTTTACTTTTGCTCTTTTAAATGTATTCCCCTTTGGAATGCACTGGCCAATCCCTTTGTTGAGTATGATCTTGAAGCACTCCCATTTTTCCTCCGTGTTCTTTGTTCCCAGGGTTCTATCCCATTTGATATTTTCTAGCAAAGAGCACAGTTTAGGGAAATCGGCTCTTTTGAAATTCAGTGTCCTTATATTACCCTTGTGTTTCCTATTACTATGATTAATACTGAAACGAATTGACCTTATAAACCCTCCCTAACTATAATAATAACAAATTATTATTATTATTATACACACACAATCCAACCCAATCTTGTGCGTGCTTCCTATTTTTAAGTCCGTGGCTGGGAAAAAGCACATAGTAAGGTTCCGGCTCTCTCCCTCCCCGAACCCGACCAATCCCACTCATATTATATTAATAATTCTAAGCACGTATGTCCCTTTATGTTTCAGCCTTTATACCTTATATCATATTTCAATATAAAATATTACTCCTATATTCCCTCTTCCCCAAAAAGAAAGGGGGGTAGGGCAGCAGGGAGCAAAAGGGAGCTGAAAAAGAAAGGAGATGGGTATGTAATAGAGGGTCCTCTCAGGAACTCTGAGTCCATATTTCCTCATACCCCCTCTCTCTCACCCCTCCACTGAATAACTTACCTGGGCTTACATGGGTTTACTGTTTTCTCCTTCCTCTCCTCCCTCCTCAAAAAGGAGGGGAAAGGGAGGGAGAAAGCGTACAAATTTACATATCACTCCCCAATTTCTTGCTCCTTACCTCTCTCCTCCAATTTCTCACCTCCCTCCCATCTCTCGTCTCCCTCCCCCCCACCACCCATCAGGCCAGGTGAAAAAGACTGCACAAGCAACCCCCAAAAGGATGATATGGGAACCACACAGAGCTCACTCCCCCATCTCTTCTTAATTCTCTTAGAGAAAAACATAAGTCCATATTTATTTAATTCAGGAAGAAACAAAAAAGGACCCACAACCTCACCCAATTTCACTCTATAAGCAAGGAGGCGTAGGGGGATATAGAGAGCGCAGGGGAGGAACATTCCTCCCCCGCCCCCTTCTCCCTCCCCCTCCTCTAATCATCACTGCATTGAAAGAAAGAAAAGGAAACATTTCATAGTACTTCCCAGTGAAATTCCAAACTTTAAACCCTCCAAAAAAAAAAAAAACAGTAGTGTACATATCCATACCAGTGTTGATACCTCTCTAAAAAAAAAAAAAGAGGTCATAAAAAACAAGATTTATAAAATTAGAGTAAGACGATTTCCCCTCTTCCCCTACAATAAAGGGAGAGAGGAAAAAAAAAGGAAAAAAGGTAAATGACCTTGAATATCAATATGTGCATATCCATTTATACTTGTATGTGCTAGTGGAAAAAATTTTTTAGGGCCAACGACCTATCTATGTTTTAATCTATTAAAATAAAGTAGCGCATATACAGTGTGTATGCATGCCTAAATGATAATCAAGTCTATCTTCATTTCTCTAATCTATATATGGGGGTTACCCTACCATATCTATTTATCTCAAATATAGCCGGGTTAGCCTAAAACCCCCCCGTATTCCTCAGAGATTAGGGGAAGTGAGACCCCACCCTCCCCATCTTCTCGTGAATCTTGGGTCTCAAGAAATTTTGGGGGAAGAGGAGCAGAGGGGTAAAGAGAAAAAAAAAAGGGAAAAAAAAGGGGGGTAAGGGGACAACAAAAAATTCCTCTGAACCCGTGATCAAGGTTTCTCAAGCAAGGACCATAGCCATTACTTCTCTTATATCTCCCTCTCCCCTCCTTCTACAAAGTGGCCTAGAGTAATAAAAAAAAGACAGACATCGGGAAATGGGGAAAAAAAGGGGGAAAAAAAAGTCGCAAATCAAATGTCCACATTAGCGTATGTTATTGCTTCTTAATTTAGGTATAAAAATTAATAATTTTCTTATTTTCCAGTGTTAATGGCAGCCCCCATTTAATTTCTATAATTTCTAGGGCCTCTCGTCTTCTCATACGTAGTCTTGTCCAAATATTGGGGTAGCACTGCCCGCCAGTTAGGGATCTGCATCTCTTCTACTCCTAGGAAATCAAATAGTCCCGGCAGTTCTGTAACGTAGCGTAGAGTATAATATTTAGTGTTCTTGTGGAACATCACCATTATCGGGTACCCCCAATGATAGGTAAATCCCATCTGCTTGGCCTTTTCCAGTATGGGGTGAAGGATTGCCCTACGAGAAAGCGTCGCTCTGGAGAGATCTGGAAATATTTTAACATTGACCCCATTATGCTCGATTGTCCCTTTTAACCATGCCTTCCTGAGTATTTCCTCTCTTTGTGAGAAATAATGGATGCGACATATAACATCCCTCGGTCTGTCAGGATCTGACATTTTAGGGCCTGGGGCTCTATGGACCCTGTCCAGTACAGCGGTATTGATGTTATTGGGGTCTATTTTAGAAAAAATATCCCTTACCGTCTCCTGGAGTTGGTCTTTATCCACCTGCTCAGGTAGCCCCCTTAGTCTGAGGTTATTTCTCTGGACTCCGGTCTTCCAGATCCTCCATCTGTAACTGCATAACCGACATTAAGTCCAGGTGATCCTCCTGTATTTTTTCTGCTTTTGTAACTCTGCCAGTTAACACTGCTAACGATTTTTCCTCCTTATTAACTTTGTCCGAAATGCCATTCACTTCCTTACGTATTTCTTGCATCTCTCTTCTATGTGACTCTTCCATTTTTAATACCATCCTCTCTATATCCAATTTGGTAGGTAAGGCTTTTAGTAACGACCACATTTCTGATATTGTATCTGCTGTCTTACAAGCTGCAGCTGGATCCCTATGCTCCTCCATTTTCCTCGTGGCTGAACTCTGATCCAGCAGTCCTGCCCTTGAGTCCGCATTCCCCCTCGCTTCTGCGACTCCCGGACTCTCAGAGCCGGCGGTCAGGTTCCCGTTCACCGCATCAACCGCCTCGAGTGAGATCCGACCCGGCTGTTCTGCCACCGAGCTCCCGATGCTCATCTCCTCTGCATCCCCTGCACCTCCCGGCCACTCCGCCACAGGGATCCCCCGTGTGCCATTTTCCATCTCCTTGATGCAGGTAAAGTACTGCCTGATTTCCTCCGATGTTCTTAATATTTGAGCCCGAGATTATGCTCTGGTTTGCCTACTGGCGCCACGAGGTTTAGCCTTGTTTCTTACTGGCATACCTCACATACCCTCTGTGCTTTACTTTGCTGCGGGATCGTGGTTCGGGGAGGAGCAGACCGGAGCTCCCTCAGAGCACGACCTCACTCCGCCATTAACCAGCCACGCCCCGTCCACTTTTTTTTTTTTTTCTTTTTTTTTTTTCCCTTTGTTCCCCTATTTTCATTCCCTGCTTTCCCCTCCTTTTTCCCTCCATATCTCCTCATTCCTTTCCTACGGCCGAGCTTGAATGGCAACTATAAAGACTATGACATTAAATGTAAGGGGTCTAAATACACCAGAGAAAAGACATATGTTACTAAACAATTTGAGACGATCACAAATAGACATAGCACTAATACAAGAAACCCACTGCAAAGAAAATAAAGTACCCATACTTAGAAACAATTACCCGTGGGGATACCACTCGACGAATAGAGAGGCTAAATCAAAAGGGGTGACGATCCTTGTCGCTAATAGAATACCATGGACCTTGCAGGATATACAAATAGATCCAGAAGGGAGCTATGTTTTGTTAAGGGATCAATAGGAGAGGCAAAGGTGACGTTAGTAAACATATATGCCCCTAATCATAACCAACAGGGGCTGACTGGCAACTTTCGGCCCAGAGGGCAAGTACAAACCAGAGGCCCATGGTGCCTCTTCCCACTCTCCCTCTTTCTGGCCGCCTCCTGACCCCCATTCCAGGCTGAAGCTTCACTCCAGGTACTCTCTACTCACCGACCAAATCCGGGTTCCTGACCTGGCCACCAGGGTGGAGCTGGGACAGCTCAGTCTGGGCTGGCCAGGGGAGGAGTCTCCAGTGGGGCACAGTTTACACCATCCATGTTGGGGGGGAGGCCTGTGCTCTGTCCTTTTCTTCATCCCGCTAAGTAGGTCAGCAGTGAGGACTTTTTACTTCTCTTCACAAGGAATCCTTTAGGCATGTCTGTAGCAGAAGCAGTGCAGCCTTTTTATGGGGCATCAGAGCGGCCCGGGTGAGGGTTTTGAACAAATTGTCAGAATTTGGGGAGGGACAACTAATATTGGGAGGAGATATAAATATTCCACTAAATCCTTTGATAGATCCCTCAATAGGTCGCTCTTCATATCCCTTACGAATGGTTAAACGCATAACTAAAGAATTATACAAACACCAGCTCGTGGACGCATGGCGCTTAACGCACCCTGGTGAAAAAGATTATACATTTTATTCATCTGTACATGAGACATATACAAGAATAGATTATTTCTTTATCCCACACAGACAATTACATGCAATTAAAAAAATTAAGATCGGAAATATAACATGGTCAGATCATGCACCAATTATCTTACAGTATTCACTCTCTGAAACCCTATCACTAGGGAGTCGGTTTTGGAGACTGAATGAGAGCCTACTACAGACACCCAGGGAGGTGATAGAGGAATTAAAATTTTATTTTCAAATAAATGAGACACCTGGGGGAGACCCAGGTATTCTATGGGAGGCTCATAAAACTGTGATCAGGGGCGTGTTGATTTAACCACTTTAATACAGAGCACTTCCGTCCCTTCCTGCCCAGGCCAATTTTCCCCTTTTAGCGCTGTTGCAATTTGAATGACAATTGCGCGGTCATGCAACACTGTACCTACACCAAATTTATGTCATTTTCCCCCCACAAATAGAGCTTTCTTTTGGTGGTATTTGATCACCTGTGCGATTTTTACTTTTTGCTAAACAAATAAAGACTGAAAAGTTTGAAAAAAAAAAAAAAGTTTTTTTGTTTATATTATACAATTTTGTAAATAAATAATTTTTTTTCCTGCACTGATGAGCACTGATGAGACTGCACTGACAGGCACTGATGAGGAGGCACTGATGGGGTGGCACTGATGGGGTGGCACTGATGGGGTGGCACTGATGGGGTGGCACTGATGGGGTGGCACTGATGGGGTGGCACTGATGGGGTGGCACTGATGGGGTGGCACTGATAGGCGGCACTGATATGCGGCACTGATAGGTAGCACAGATATGCAGCATTGGTGGGCACTGATAGGCGGCACTGTTGGGCACTGATAGGTGGCATTGATGGACACTGATAGGTGGCACTGATGGGCACTGATAGGTGGCACTGACGGGCACTAATGGGCACTGATAGGCGGCACTGATGGGCACTGATGGGTGGCACTGATGGGCAGCACTGGTGGGCAATAATGGGCACTGGTGGGCGACACTAAAGGATGGCAATGATGGGCACTTGTGGGCAGCACTGATAGGGAGGACACTGGTGGGCATCACTGATGGGGAGGGCAATGGGGGGCTCCCTGAGCCCTGATTGCCATCCCTGGTGGCCATAGTGGGCATCCCTGGGGTCATAGTGGGCATCCCTGGGGTCATAGTGGGCATCCCTGGTGGATCTAGTGGCATCCCCCCCCCCCGAGGGTCTGCACTGGTAATCAATGATCTGATTACCAGTGCCGACCCCCCCCTGTCAGGGGAGCCGCCGATCGGCGCTCCTTTGCTCGTGCCTGTCAGGCACGAACTAAGGAAAGCCGATCAACGGCTGTTCCTATTTACTATGTGACCAGCCGTGATTGGACACGGCTGATCACATGGTAAAGAGCCTCCGTCAGAGGCTCTTTACCGAGATCGGAGATGCAGGGTGTCAGACTGACACCTCGCATCACCGATCGCCGCTCTGCGCGCCCCCAGGGGGGCGCCCAGAGCTGTGTTATCCTGCCGCCGTCATATGACGTCCGGTCAGGATAACACAACCACATTCCCGCCGTCATTTTGTAATAGGGCGGGCGGGAAGTGGTTAAACATGGAGCAAGGATTAAAAGGGAGCGGGAGAGACAAATGGTAACCTTTTTCTCTTCATTACATGAGTTGGAGAATAACCATAAAAGAAACTCCTCGCCCAGCACAGCGAAAGAAATGAACCATGTGCGGAAACAAATTACAGACCTGCTAGGTTACAAAGCCAAAGCATCCTTACAGAGGAGCCATAAAATAGGATATGAGTCAGGAAATAAGTGCGGGAAACTGTTAGCCAAAGCGGTAAAAGACATGAAATCGATTACATATATTCCCCAAATATCTTCGTCTAAAGGTGGTAAAATAGTAATGCCTAGACAGATTACCCAGGCCTTTGGAGACTATTATTCCTCCTTATATAATTTAACTGATCAATCATCGTCTGTAACACTGATGGAAGAATATATAGCTTCTGCTCAAATGCCTACATTGCCGGAGGAAGTCTGCAAGGAACTGGACTCGCCAATAGAATTAATAGAAATACAACAAGCACTGAATAATATGATCGGAAGGGCGCCGGGCCCAGATGGCTTTACCCTTCAGTACTATAAGGCTTTTTTCCCGATTCTGGGACCATACTTATTAAAATTATTTAATGACGCTGGGCAAGGGCCAGTTTTTTGCAGAGATACGCTGAGGGCACATATTACGGTTCTACCTAAAGAAGATAAAGATTTAACATTATGCGGAAGCTATAGACCTATATCACTTCTTAACACAGATCTAAAACTTTTTACTAAAATAATAGCATCTCGATTAACTCAACATCTACAATCCTTGATCCATCTAGAACAAGTGGGATTTGTAAACAATAGAGAGGCGAGAGATAATACCACAAAAGTATTGAATTTATTATTGGAAGCAGAAAGATCCCAAATCCCATGCGTTTTTTTTTTAGGCACTGATGCAGAAAAAGCGTTCGATCGTGTTAATTGGGAATTTATCAACACTAAAACACATAGGTCTGGGTGATACGATGATACAAAGAATTTCATCTATATACTCTGACCCATCAGCACAAGTGAAAGCGAATGGGATATTATCAGACCTCTTCAATATTAAGAATGGGACAAGACAGGGGTGTCCTTTATCCCCCATTCTTTTTGTGCTTTCCTTGGAACCATTCTTGTGTAGAATAAGACAAAATCCAGACATTAAGGGTATCACGATGGGGAAAGAACAGCATAAAATTTCCGCTTATGCAGATGATTTATTATTTACAATAACAAATCCGTTAATATCATTACCCAATCTTATTAGAGAATTTGAACAATACGGTGCCATATCCAACCTGAAGATAAATTTTAACAAATCAGAGGCTATGGGCATAAGACTATCTAGTAGTTCTTTAGAGATGTTGAAGCAGAATTTTAAATTTAAATGGTCAGATAAAGCACTAAAATATTTGAGCACACTTATTCCTGCTAATCCTGCTCTAACATACGAATTGAATTTTACGCCCCTCTTGATTGCAATTCGTCTTAAATTGGAAAAATGGAATACAGGCCTACACTCTTGGTTAGGCAGGTGTAACCTCATTAAGATGTCTATACTGCCCAGATTTTTATATCTTTTTCAGACACTGCCTATTAGGATCCCAATTTGTTATTTCAAACAGGTCAATTCAATATTTATAAAATTTATATGGGCAAATAAGAAACCTCGGATATCACGACAGTTACATTACCAAAAAAATATGGAGGAGCAGCAATCCCAGACATTCGTAAATATTATTATGCTTCACACGTTAGGAGGCAAATTGACTGGTGTCGACATGGAGAAACAAAGTTATGGGTGAAAATAGAACAAACAAATGCATTGATTGATTGCTTTGAAAAGGGCATTATGGTGCTATGAGAATCTACCGGCAGAACTAAAATCACATCAACTGATTGGGACGACTTTAAAAATATGTTCACAAATCTGCTTTCAGAATGACATTACTACCTATAACTCACCATTATATTCTATAATAGGAAACCCACGATTTGTCATGGGATTAGAAATACAATCTTTTAGAAGTCTTAGCAAGTTAGGACGTTTTCAGGCCTCCCATTTTTTGAGAGCGAGTAAATGGCCCTCCCTGGAGACATTAATGCATGAAGGAGATGTGTATAGACTTTCCTTTTGGAATGCACTCCATCTTTACTATTTTTTAAAATCAATACCCAACCCTCAGAAGTACAATCGTCAATTAACGGCATTTGAGGAATATTGCTAGGATTTAGGGATTATATCTCATGTGCTATCTAAAATATACAATTTAATAAATATACCTAAGGTAGAATATCAACTGCCATATTTCAATAAATGGGAAAGGGAGTTATCCTGTGCCTTCTCCACAGAGCAGAGACAACAAATGATCAGCTTGGTTTTTAAATCTTCTATATGCATTAAATATCAAGAATTAAATTTTAAAATTTTGACAAGGTGGTACTACACACCATATAAATTACATAAAATAGCGGTAAACAATTCTGATAGATGCTGGCGGTGCTTGGTGGAAGAAGGCACATTAATACACATTTTGTGGTCTTCTCCTAAATTATCAGATTATTGGAAAAGAGTAAGGCTGGCCATACACTATACAATTTTCTTATTCAATTTCCTTTAGATTTACCTTAAACTATGTAGTGCAAGGGCCTGCCTGATTGCATACAAATTGAAAGTGTTTAGGTTTGACCCTACATTACATGGTTTTGGTAAATCTAAAGGAAAGTTGAACAAGAAAATTGTATAGTGTATGGCCAGCCTTAGAGAGATAATGCAAAAGTTTTCAGAAGTAGAGATACCAGAAAACACGGCTTTTTTCCTTTTACAATTAAGCGGGATTCCAGGGAAGAGATATAGAGGATCTTTATTATGTCATATGGCAAACGCAGCTAGATCCTGTATCCCCCTTAAATGGAAGAGACAAGGATCCCCAACAATAGAATGTTGGATACGTAAAGTAGAGGAAATAAATAAAATGGAAGACTTGGTTTTGACAGCCCAACATAAAAGAGAAAAATATACAGAAACATGGGGTGCTTGGAACTTATTTATGGTATCGAATCATGGGATAGACACGTCCAGAAGAAGATATGACAGATCTTTGAGTAATAATAAAAAAAAAGAAAAAAAAAGATAACTCGGCAGGAAAGAGAGGAGATAAATTCCTAACCTTCTCCTATTCCTCCTTCCCCTATCATTTTTCCTTCCCCCCCCCCCCCCTTCTTCTTTTTTTTTTCCCCTTCTTTCTTTGTTTTTTTGTTTTTGGGGTTTGATTTGGGTCATATAGAAAAATAGATGAGAGGGTGAGAAGTGCATACTCGAAATAGATATGTAATGAACAGAATGATGTAAATATCTAGCTTTTTTCTGAATATGATATGTTTTGTTTATTGGATTATACTGTCTCACCCTGAAATTTTAATAAAAATTATATTTGAAAAAAAGAAACTAATTGACCTATGGTCACTGTTTCCTAAGTTGCCCCATATTTCTATAACCGTGAGCAGGTCTGTATTGTTGGTAATCATTAGGTCTAGTACTGCATTGTTTCTTGTCGGTGCGTTCACCATCTGACCCATGAAATTGTCCTGCAAAATTTAGTTTACTTTTAGGAACTGCCAAGCCTTGGATGAATGTGCGGTTCCTTCTGCCCAGTCTATAGCTGGATAATTAAAGTCCCCCATTATAATGGCATTTCCCATCCTTACCGCCAATCCAATCTGTGAAAGGAGGTCCACCTCCCCATCCTCTCTCTGGTTGGGGGGGTCTATAGCATACGCCCAATATTAATTTTCGCATAGTGCCTTCCCTTTGAAGTTTTACCTAGTCTTTGAGCTTTCTCCAAGTAGGTCAGATTCTTGTGGTCAGTTTGAACCACAACCAGAATTTCCATACCTTCTAAAAAGTGTCTCCATTTGGAGAATGCTAGCTTTTTAGCCAAAAGCTCTCTATTCCCTATGTCGTAGTTTTGTTCCGCAGCCGAGAATTTTTTGGAGAAGAAGGCGTCCGGATAAAGTTTTTTTGGAAGTAGGTTCCGGCGCCTACTTCGGTCGCATTAACCTCCAAGAAGAATTGGGCAAATGGCTGAGGATGGCGGAGTACAGGAGCGGAGCAAAAGGCAGACTTTAAAAGACCAAACGCCTCCAGAGCTTCCGGAGGCCACTGAGCAGTTGGTCCCTTTCTTAGTGAGAGCAGTGATGGGAACCAGAATATTTTTTTCCATAATCACAGAACCTAATGAATCGCTGAATCTCTTTTAAAGTGGTCGGTCTGGGCCATAGTAAGATGGCATAGAGCTTTTTGGAATCCATCTGGAATCCTTTGGGCAAAATTATATGACCCAGGAAGGGTATTTCTGGTAGTTCAAAGGAGCACTTTGAAAGTTTGGCGTACAACCTGTGATCCCTTAAACGTTGGAGAACCGTGCGTACATGGCAGCGATGATGCTGTAAATCCTTAGCGTGAACAAGTATATCGTCCCAAGTATACGACAACGAAAGTGTCGAGTAGATCCCTGAAAATGTCGTTCATGAACTCCTTGAATACAGCGGGGGCATTGCAAAGGCCAAATGGCATCACACGACACTCATAAGGCCCTCTGTGAGTGTTGAACCCGTTCTTCCAATCGTCTCCTGCTTTGATTTTAATGAGATTGTAGGCAGAACGAAAGTCCAGTTTGGTAAAGATCTTAGATCCTTTCACACGGTAAAACAGTTCAGTGATTGAGGGGAGAGGATACCAATTCTTTACCGTGATATGATTGAGAGCCCTGTAGTCAACTCGGGGCCTAAGTCCTCCATCTTTTTTTTTCCACAAAAAATTCCGCCCCATGGGAGAGGTGGAAGACTAATGAAACCCTTCCTTAGACGGTCTTCGATGTACTTTTCCATCACCTTTGTCCCCGTGAGGCTGAGGGGATAGGTTCTCCCTTTAGGTAGGGGAGCCCCAGGTAGCAAATTAATAGCGCAGTCATAAGGGCGGTGGGGAGGGAGAACCTCTGCTTCCTTTCAAAAAACACCCTGGCAAATTCGGCATAGGCTTCAGGTAATCCAGGGGCAGTATTAATGAAATAAATGGACACATCACATACTACCTTCTGGGGACAGTTGACAGGAAGTGCTCTAGGCAGAAATTTGACCAGAGGACCAGTCAATAGACAGGTTGTGCTTACACAACCAAGAATTACTGGGTACTTAGGAGACGGAATGATGTCAAATGATAAGAATTCAAAATGCCAGGCACCCAACATGACGGAAAGAGGCTTGGATTCATGAGTTATAAGGCCGTCACCAAGAGGGTCTCCGCCCAGAGTAGTTACACAGAGCAGTGGGTCTTTAGGAACAGTCAAAATTAGAAGATTCTTAACCAGTGCTGCATCGAGAAATACCCCACCAGCACCGGAATCTATAAAAGCAACTGTGGAACAGCACTTATCATTCCAGGACAAGGATATAGGGACTACTAGTCTCTCTTGAGGAGGATTTAAAACAGCATGGCCTAATGGGGCTCCTTGAACACCCATTAAGCCTGGAAGGTTTCCGGCCAAACCGGACAAGTACGCAGGAGGTGACCCGGCTTTCCACAATATAGACAGAGGCCTAGGGTCCTGCGTTTGGTACGTTTATAGTCAGACAAATGCATGGCCCCTACCTCTATGGGTTCTTCCTCAGACCCGACAGAAGGGACTGGTGATTGCCGAAGGAGAGATTTAGGGGAAATATCTTCCTATGTCTTGTATTGTGGACATGGTTCTAGATCAGACTGTGCAGGGTGTAGATGTGGTCTGTAGTGCGATGGTTTGGCATGAACCCTGCCTGACTTCTGCTGAGGACGTTGTGTTTTGTCAGGAAGGTGAGGATCCGTTTGTTGAGGATACTGTTGAATAGTTTCCCTAATGCGCTGCTGACACATATCCCTCTGTAGTTGGCTGGATCATACTGGTCTCCACTCTTATGGATGGGGTGTTATGAGGCCTTGGTTCCATATTTTAGGGTAGTGACCAGCACTCAGTACCAGATTAAACACTTTACATATTGCAGCATGTACGTCTGGGGAGCCATGTTTAATAATCATTTCAGGCTGGATTCCATCCATCCCACTGGCTTTTTTAGTTTACAGGTGTTGGATTTTCTCTATTACTTCTTGTAGTGTAATTGGTACATCCAGGGGGTTTTGGAATTTCTTGATTTTTTTTTTTTTTTTTTTTTTTCCCCCTCCATATCGTGTAGTCTTTTGATAAGGTCTTTTTGTTCTGCAGTTAACTCCTCTTCTGGGATATGTTTGTAGAGGTTCTTAAAGTAAATAAGCCAGATATCGCCATTTTGGACGTGGAGGTTGTTTTTCCTGGTTGCTGAGCCAATATTCTTCCATATTTCCCAGAAAGAATTTTCCTGAAGTGCCTCTTCTAACTGTTGCAGGTTGTTGGAGATGAAGTTTTGATTTTTCTCTTTAAGGATTTGTTTGTATTATTTCTGAAGAATGCCATGGGCTATCCTTAGGTCGCTGTTGTCTGGGTTTGACCCTGTTTGATGTTTTTATCCTTTTTGTGCGGGGACAGAGAATTCCCTATAGTCAATAGGTACTGTTGGTTTTTGTCCTGTGCCCGATTACATGTTTCCAGGAGGATTTGTATGTCTGTCTCACGTAGTCTTTGTATGAAGTCTGGATCGTTTACTTTAGATCTAAAGGCTTAAGCTTTCAGACCCTGAATGTTCCAGCTACTAATTACTAAGGATGACATTTTGTAGTTGTATACCTCTTTCTCTCTTTCTCTTCTTGCGCTCTCTCTCTCTCTCTCTCTCTCTCTCTCTCTCTCTCTCTCTCTCTCCTCGCCCTCTCTCTCTCTCTCTCTCTCTCCTCGCCCTCTCTCTCTCTCTCTCTCTCCTCGCCCTCTCTCTCTCTCTCTCTCTCTCCTCGCCCTCTCTCTCTCTCTCTCTCTCTCTCTCTCTCCTCGCCCCCTCTCTCTCTCTCTCTCTCTCTCTCTCTCCTCGCCCTCTCTCTCTCTCTCTCTCTCTCTCTCTCTCTCTCCTCGCCTCTCTCTCTCTCTCTCTCTCTCTCTCCTCGCCCCTCTCTCTCTCTCTCTCTCTCTCTCTCCTCGCCCTCTCTCTCTCTCTCTCTCTTGGCTCTCTTCGCTCTTCCTCTCTCGCTCTTCCTCTCTCCTCTCTCTCTCTCGCTCTTCCTCTCTCCTCTCTCTCGCTCTTCCTCTCTCCTCTCTCTCGCTCTCTCTTCTCAAATTCAAATTAGCTTTATTTGTGATTTTGTCAGGTCGAATTGTTGGGAGTTTGGGATAGGCAAGGCGCTGATGAGTTGTTGCAGGCCGCCAGGCTTGGGCTGGTTCTTATTGGTCATTAGGGCCTTATGATGGTATGAATCAGGACTGCTTTTTTGTAGATGATCCCAGAATGATAGCGCCCTCTTTTGTAGTGCAAGAAGTAAGGGAAATCTGCCCAGCTCTGACCGGCAGGCACTGTTGGAGGTGCTCTGGTGAACTTGGAGGAGTAGCTTGCAGAATTCCAGATGGAATATTTCTGTCGGGCTTGAGTCCCATTTGGGTAGGTGACAGGACCCCAAACTTCACTGCCATATAGAAGGATTGGGGTGATGACGCTAACAAATACTCTGAGCCAGACTTGCATCGGTGGTT